>NC_092334.1:257544000-258248500 GCF_046630445.1 Rutidosis leptorrhynchoides
GAAAACTCCGAAGCATATATGCCAATTTTTAGGACTAGCTGGTTACTACAGAAGATTCATCCAAGATTTTTCCAAAATAGCAAAACCCTTGACGGCATTAACGCATAAAGGGAAGAAATTTGAATGGAAGGATGAGCAGAAGAAAGCGTTTCAATTGTTGAAGAAAAAGTTAACTACGACACCTATATTATCATTGCCTGAAGGGAATGATGATTTTGTGATATATTGTGACGCCTCAAATCAAGGCCTCGGTTGTGTATTAATGCAACGAACGAAGGTAATTGCTTATGCATCTAGACAATTGAAGATTCATGAGCAGAATTATACGATGCATGATTTGGAATTAGGCGCGGTTGTTTTTGCATTAAAGACTTGGAAGCACTACTTATATGGGGTCAAAAGTATTATATATACCGATCACAAAAGTCTCCAACACATATTTAATTAGAAACAACTAAACATGAGGCAGCGTAGGTGGATTGAGTTATTGAATGATTACGATTTCGAGATTCGTTACCATCCGGGGAAGGCGAATGTGGTAGCAGACGCTTTGAGTAGAAAGGACAGAGAACCTATGCGAGTAAAAGCTATGAATATAATTATTCATACTAACCTTACTACTTAAATAAAGGAGGCGCAGCAGGGTGTCGTAAAAGAAGGGAATTTGAAGAATGAAATACCCAAAGGATCGGAGAAACACCTTAATATTCGAGAAGACGGAACCCGGTATAGAGCCGAAAGAATTTGGGTACCAAAGTTTGGAGATGTGAGAAAAATGCTACTTGGGGAAGCACATAAAACCAGATACTCAATACATCCCGGAGCGGGAAAGATGTACAAGGACCTCAAGAAACATTTTTGGTGGCCGGGTACGAAAGCCAATATTGCGAGATATGTAGGAGAATGTTTGACGTATTCTAAGGTCAAAGTTGAACATCAGAAACCATCAGGTCTACTTCAACAACCTGAAATCCCAGAATGGAAATGGGAAAATATTACCATGGATTTCATTACTAAATTGCCAAGAACTGCAAGTGGTTATGATACTATTTGGGTAATAGTCGATCGTCTTACCAAATCAGCACACTTTCTGCCAATGAGAGAAGATGATAAAATGGAGAAGTTGGTGCGATTATATTTAAAGGAAGTTGTCTCCAGACATGGATCTCTGATAGGGATGGCAGATTTGTTTCAAGGTTTTGGCAGACACTACAACAAGCATTGGGGACTCGTCTAGACATGAGTACTGCTTATCATTCATAAACTAATGGGCAAAGTAAAAGAACGATACAGACCCTTGAAGACATGCTATGAGCATGTGTTATCGATTTCGGAAACAGTTGGGATCGACACCTACCGTTAGCAGAATTTTCCTACAACAACAGTTACCATTCGAGTATTGAAATGGCGCCATTTGAAGCACTTTATGGTAGAAAGTGCAGGTCTCCGATTTGTTGGAGTGAAGTGGGGGATAGACAGATTACGGGTCCGGAGATAATACAAGAAACTACCGAGAAAATCATCTAAATTCAACAACTATTGAAAACCGCCCAGAGTCGACAAAAGAGCTACGCGGACAGTAAAAGAAAAGATATAGCATTTGAGATTGAAGAGATGGTCATGCTTAAGGTTTCACCTTGGAAAGGCGTTGTTCGATTTGGTAAACGGGGGAAACTAAATCTAAGGTACATTGGACCATTCAAGATTATAGATCATGTCGGACCAGTAGCTTACCAACTTGAGTTACCTCAACAACTCGCGGCTGTACATAACACTTTCCACGTCTCGAATTTGAAGAAATGTTTTGCTAAAGAATATCTCACTATTCCATTAGACGAAATCCAAATCAATGAAAAACTTCAATTCATTGAAGAACCCGTCGAAATAATGGATCGTGAGGTTAAAAGACTTAAGCAAAACAAGATACCAATTGTTAAGGTTCGATGGAATGCTCGTAGAGTACCCGAGTTCACCTGGGAGCGTGAAGATCAGATGAAGAAGAAATACCCGCACCTATTTCCAGAAGATTCGTCAACACCTTCTACAGCTTAAAATTTCGGGATGAAATTTATTTAACGGGTAGGTACTGTAGTGACCCGAACTTTTCCATAATTATATATATTAAATGATATTTAATATTAACATGATTAAATGTTTCCAACATGTTAAGCAATCAAACTTGTTAAGACTTGA
Organism: Rutidosis leptorrhynchoides; assembly: GCF_046630445.1. Taxonomy (NCBI): domain Eukaryota; kingdom Viridiplantae; phylum Streptophyta; class Magnoliopsida; order Asterales; family Asteraceae; genus Rutidosis; species Rutidosis leptorrhynchoides. Next base: position 257,546,194 of record NC_092334.1, read on the forward strand.
TTATTTGTTATGAGTTTCATGTAGACAATTGACCACCCAAGTTGACCGGCGATTCATGAACGTTAAAACTTGTAAAAACGACATGATGTTATATATATGGATATATATATATATATATATATATATATATATATATATGGTTAATATGATATTATGTTATTTAATAATCTCACTAGGTATATTAACAATGTGCGATATACATAAAAATGAGAATATTGAATTATGAAACTCGAAACGATATATATAACGATTATCGTTATAACAACGTCTTACTAAATACATATGTATCATATTAAGATATTTTTACACTATATTTAACATGATAAAATTATAATTATATATATCATTAAGTATATTAACAATGAACTACATATGTAAAACAAGACTACTAACTTAATAATTTCGAAACAATATATATACGTAACGATTATCGTTGTAATAGTATTTTAACATATATATATGATGTTAAGATATATTTATACACCATGTTATTATGATAACATAACAATTTAACATATTATTTAAGTACTATAATAATGGATTAGTTACATTTAACAAGATCGTTAACTTAAAGGTTACAAAACAACACTTTCATGTAACGACTAACGGTGACTTAACGACTCAGTTAAAATGTATATATATGTAGTGTATTAATATGTATTAGTACACTTTTGAAAGACTTCAAGACACATATCAAAGTACTTCTACTTAACAAAAATGCTTACAATTACATCCTCATTCATTTTCATTAACAATTCTACTTGTATGCACTCGTATTTGTACTCGTACAATACACAGCTTCTAGATGTATATACTATTGATACATACACTTCAATGATTAGCTCCTTAGTAGCCCATGTGAGTCATTAAATATGTGGGAACCATCATTTGGCAACTAGCATGAAATATCTCACAAAATTACAAAAAATATTATAAATCATTCATGAATTATTTACATGAAAACAAACTTACACATCCTTTATATCTAATCCATATACCAACGACCAAAAACACCTACAAACACTTTCATTCTTCAATTTTATTCATCTAATTGATCTCTCTCAAGTTCTATCTTCAAGTTCTAAGTGTTCTTCATATATTCTATAAGTTCTAGTTTCATAAAACCAAGAACACTTTCAAGTTTGCAAGATTACTACCAAGCTTTCTAATCCATTTCAAGTAATCATCCAAGATCAAGAAGCCTTTGTTACTTACAGTAGGTTATCTCTCTAATTCAAGGTAATACTCATATTCAAACTTTGATTCAATATCTATAAATATAACAATCTTAATTCGAGCTGAAATCTTACTTGAACTTGTTTTCGTGTCATGATTCTACTTCAAGAACTTTCAAGCCATCCAAGAATCTTTTGAAGCTAGATCATTTCTTGTCACTTACAGTAGGTTTACCTACTAAACTTAAGATAGTAATGATGTTCATAACATCATTCGATTCATACATATAAAGCTATCTTATTCGAAGATTTAAATTTGTAATCACTAGAACATAGTTTAGTTAATTCTAAACTTGTTTGCAAATAAAGTTAATCCTTCTAACTTGACTTTTAAAATCAACTAAACACATGTTCTATATCTATATGATATGCTAACTTAATGATTTAAAACCTGGAAACACGAAGAACACCGTAAAACCGGACATACGCCGTCGTAGTAACACCGCAGGCTGTTTTGGGTTAGTTAATTAAAAACTATGATAAACTTTGATTTAAAAGTTGTTTTTCTCGGAAAATGATTTTTCTTATGAACATGAAACTATATCCAAAAATCATGGTTAAACTCAAAGTGGAAGTATGTTTTTCAAAATGGTCATCAAGACGTCGTTCTTTCGACTGAAATGACTACCTCTTATAATATTGACTTGTAACATGTATTTCTGACTATAAACTTATACTTTTTCTGTTTAGATTCATAAACTTAAGTTCAATATGAAACCATAGCAACTTAAATCACTCAAAACAGATTTGAAACGAAGAAATCACGGGTAAAACAAAATTGGATAAATTTGCTAGTTTTAGCTACGAAAATTTTGTAAAAAATCTTGACTATACATATCCTAACTAAATTATATTGTATTATACATATTATGAAATCTTGGGATACCATAGACACGTATACAATGTTTTGACATATCATATCGACCCATCTATATATATATATATATATATATATATATATATATATATATATATATATATATATATATATATATATATATATATATATATATATATATATATATATATATATATATATATATATATATATATATATATATAGAATATATATAGAATATATATATATTCTATATATATATATATATATATATTTCGGAATAACCATAGACACTCTATATGCAGTAATGTTTGAGTTAGCTATACAGGGTTGAGGTTGATTTCAAAATAATATATATACTTTGAGTTATGATCGAGTCTGAGACTTGTAGACACTGGGTCGTGGATTGATTCGAGATAATATATATTGCTTTATTTCTGTACATCTAACTGTGGACAACTAGTTGTAGGTTACTAACGAGGACTGCTGACTTAACAAACTCAAATCATTAAAATGTAATAAAAATGTTGTAAATATATTTTGAACATACTTTGATATATATATATATATATATATATATATATATATATATATATATATATATATATATATATATATATATATATATATATATATATATATATATATATATATATACATATTTGTTATAGGTTCGTGAATCGACCAGTGGCCAAGTCTTACTTCCGACAAAGTAAAAATCTGTGAAAGTGAGTTATAGTCCCACTTTTACAATCTAATATTTTTTTGGGATGAGAATACACGCAGCTTTATAAATGTTTTACAAAATAGACACAAGTACGCAAAACTACATTTTATGGTTGGATTATTAAACCGAATATCGCCCTTCAAGTCAGGTAACCTAAGAATTAGGGAAATGGCCTCTAATTGACGCGAATCCTAAAGATAGATCTATTGGGCTTAACAACCCCCATTCAGATTATGGATGGTTTAGTACTTCGAGGTTATTATACAGACGAGAGGTTCTGTTTTGGGGATATTCTATGCATTAAGTTAATGTCGGTTACCAGGTGTTCTACATATGAATGATTTTTATCTCTATGCAGTTTGCGAAATGCTTGATATGAGATGTGTTATAAAAATGAAATCTTGTGGTCTATTATTATGATTTGATAATATATAGGTTAAACCTATAACTCACCAACATTTTTGTTGACGTTTTAAGCATGTTTATTTTCAGATGATTATTAAGAGCTTCCACTGTTGCATACTAAAATAAGGACAAGATTTGGAGTCCATGCTTGTATGATATTGTGTAAAAACTGCATTCAAGAAACTTATTTTTGATGTAATATATTCTTATTGTAAACCATTATGTAATGGTCGTGTGTAAACGGTATATTTTGAATTATCATTATTTGATAATCAATGTAATGTTTTTTAAACCTTTATCGATAAAATAAAGATTATGGTTGTTTTAAAAATGAATGCAGTCTTTGAAAAACGTCTCATATAGAGGTCAAAACCTCGCGACGAAATCAATTAATATGGAACGTTTATAATCAATATGAACGGGACATTTCAAATTATATAGAGACCCGTCCTTATCCATCCGGATAAAGTCCATATCGATTATAAACGATTCACAACAGTTGATTACATCGCGAGGTACTTGACCTCTATGTGAAACATTTTATAAACATTGCATTCGTTTTTGAAAAGACAATCTTTCATTACATCGAAAGTTGACAGACATGCATACCATTTCATAATATATCCAAATATAATTGACTTAATAATAATCTTGATGAACTCGACGACTCGAATGCAACGTCTTTGAAATATTCCATGAATGACTCCAAGTAATATCTATAAAATGAGCAAATGCACAGCGGAAGATTTCTTTCGTACCTGAGAATAAACATGCTTTAGAGTGTCAACCAAAAGGTTGGTGAGTTCATTAGTTTAACATAAATAATCATTTCATAATTTTAATAGACCACAAGATTTCATATTTCCATTTCTCATAAACATACGTCCCATGCATAGAGACAAAAATATCATTCATATGGATTGAACACCTGGTAACCGACATTCACAATATGCATATAAGAATATCCCCATCATTCCGGGATCCTCCTTCGGACATGATATAAATTTTGAAGTACTAAAGCATCCGATACTTTGGATAGGGCTTGTTGGGCCCGATAGATCTATCTTTAGAGTTCGCGTCAATTAGGGTGTCTGTTCCCTAATTCTTAGATTACCAGACTTAATAAAAAGGGCATATTCGATTAGATAATCCAACCATAGAATGTAGTTTCAATTACTTGTGTCTATTTCGTAAAGCATTTATAAAAGCAGCACATATATTCTCAGTCCCAAAAATATATATTGCAAAAGCATTTAAAAAGGGATTAATGAAACTCACGCATATAATTTTTATAAAACAGTTAATAAAGCATTTGCATGTATTCTCAGCCCAAAAATGTAATGAGTAAAAAGGGAGCAAATGAAACTCACGCATATAATTATTGTAAAACAGTTAATAAAACATTTGCATGTATTCTCAGCCCAAAAATGTAATGAGTAAAAAGGGAGCAAATGAAACTCACGCATATAATTATTGTAAAACAGTTAATAAAATATTTGCATGTATTCTCAGCCCAAAAATGTAATGAGTAAAAAGGGAGCAAATGAAACTCACGCATATAATTATTGTAAAATAGTTAATAAAACATTTGCATGTATTCTCAGCCCAAAAATGTAATGAGTAAAAAGAGAGAAAATGAAACTCACGCATATAATTATTGTAAAACAGTTAATAAAACATTTGCATGTATTCTCAGCCCAAAAATGTAATGAGTAAAAAGGGAGCAAATGAAACTCACGCATATAATTATTGTAAAACAGTTAATAAAACATTTGCATGTATTCTCAGCCCAAAAATGTAATGAGTAAAAAGGGAGCAAATGAAACTCACGCATATAAATATTGTAAAACAGTTAATAAAACATTTGCATGTATTCTCAGCCCAAAAATATAATGAGTAAAAAGGGAGCAAATGAAACTCACGCATATAAATATTGTAAAACAGTTAATAAAACATTTGCATGTATTCTCAGCCCAAAAATGTAATGAGTAAAAAGGGAGCAAATGAAACTCACCTAATGTATTTCGTAGTAAAAATACATATACATCATTGAACAAGTGTAAGGTTGGCCTCGGATTCACGAACCTATACCATTTGTGTATTCATTAATACTTTTACTTGTAATCGAACGAATTTATATGTTATTATCATTAATAATATACTTGTTATATTATCATACTTTGTATATAATTAATAATTATCATATTAAATTTTTATATAATTTAATTGGTAACAAAATATAGTATTAAGAAATATTAATATAATGTTAATGTTTTTATATATATATTTTTATTTGTAATTATAACTGTAATAATAATAGTTGTATTGGTAAAAGTAATAATAATGATAGTAATAATATTAACAATGATAAAAATATTAATAATAATGTTAATACTAATGATGATAAAAATAATAATAATGATAGTTTTAATAAAAATCTCAATTTTAATAATAATGATAATAATAATGATAATAATAATAATAATAATAATAATAATAATAATAATAATAATAATAATAATAATAACAATAACAATAACAATAACAATAATAATAATAATAATAATAATAATAATAATAATAATAATAATAATAATAATAATAATAATAATAATCATTTATATTAATAATGATAATATTAAGTTATACCTTTGTACCATTAAAAAGAATTAAACTGCCCGAGACGGGACTCGAACCCGCGACCTCTTGCTAACCAAAACGCCCCTTAACCACCAAGCCATTACTACTTCTTGTTAAATTTTGCACGATTATTAATTTAAAAAGTATGTAACCGTTTAACACCTCATCCACATAAAATCATAACTTAACATTTTCTTCTCACCATTTTCCTCATCGAACGTCTATCATCAATCCCCCATCCTAATCGTTTTTACAGTCCAAATGGTTATGGGTCTCGACCCAATTAACATTTTCACCAACTCACAGTTAACTAACCAATTTATTTGGATCAAATGGAATCCATAAGTCCAACATGTAACATGAAGGGTTTCATTTGGTTTATAAGGATCAAAACTATCATCAAGCCGTCGCTGTAACCACTCATCCTAATCGTTTATTTGCTTCATGAAGTTCAAACAGAAGGAGACGTAGTAGAAGCAACAGCAAAGGAGTAACTGGGTCTCGGCCCAAGAATCCGAATAGGGCCCAATTAACTAACCCATTTATGAATGAAAAGGAGTCCATGAATTAAACAAGTTTCTGTATCGGCTGGGAAAGAAAACACGCAAGGAGGAATAAGGAAAAAAAATAAACAGCTGGATGTTTTTTAAACTTTGTGGGGTTCGGTTTATGTGGTATTATGTCACATTCCATCAACAATCAATAATATAGATAGATGGCCTGGTCCACGATGTAAAAAAAATAAATCATAGCAATCGAATAAAGTAAGGCAAGTGGTTATCTCTTTATTAATTTTGTCGGCCATGAAGTATTTCTTAGTCCCAATTGCTTGTAATAAAACGCCATGTATATGTATATATTGCAACCAAGTTAACAACACTTTTAAGCTGTACACATGATATTATATTTGTTTCATTAAATTGCTTTAACGATTAATGGTTGTGAGTAGTTTACGAAGAAGGAAAAAAATTTACGCAGATATAAAGCTTACTTCAATAATAGTTATCGATCCTTTTAATGATCATGGTTGTTGTTGAGGTGGGTTTACGAAGAGGAAGATGGTGGAGGTGTGAGCGTAGCAGGTGCAGTTAGTTTCGTGGATTTTCTTGGTGGTGGTTTCACAAGAACAGTAGCAGTTTGGGTGATCAAGTTTGGTTCGTTCGTGAATCTAAGACAGAAACAAGTAGCAGCACAACAATTTTACTGGTACTCGTGAATTACAAAAAGCAAGAAAAGAAAGTGAGAGGAAGAGATAGAGAAAACAAAATATAATACGCAGGTGGTGGTACGTGCTCACATTTGCAGAAGATGGGTTCGTTAGTGGATTATGTTGGGTAATCGTTTTAGTAAAACAGAAGTAATTAGCAGCGGTTTGGATGGATTTTCATGGTGATGATTCGGTGAAGGTGATAGTCGGAACTGAGTGGTTTTGCTAATAATATTGACAATATGATCGACTTATAGTTCAATTGAATTAGACAGGAAATACCCGATCGTACAAAAAAATATAAAAGAATAAAAGGCGATGTGGATTGTTAACAAAATTTGGATTGTTTTGGTTGTGATTTTATCAATCAGAATAAGCAAGTACCAATCAAAAACAGTTTGACAAGGATTTAAACTTGACTTTGGATTCTTTAAATATCAATACGTATTTTTCTATACATTTAAATATATATCAGTATTTAAGTATATATATATATATATATATATATATATATATTCTGTATGTGTATTGATATATGTATAATTGAATTTCGTATATGTATCTGTATTTATGTATGTAACTGTATCTGTATCAATATATATATCGATTGTATATATATATTTTTGTATATTAATATATAAAGAACATAATGACATTTATTATATAAACATTAATATTTAATATTAATTTAATTAGTAATAATGAAACTAATAATAATAATAATAGAATTATCAATAATATTAATAATATTACTGGTACATATCAAGTTTTATATATTTAGATATATATTAAAAATAATAATATTATTAATACAAATATTAATATTAACAATTATAATAATATATCTTTTATTTTATTTTTTTATTATTTTTTTTACTTGTACTTAAATTTTATTATTAATATTATATGATAACATATCTTGATATGAATCATTTACGTAGTAGCGTTTACTCTACTTGACAAATATTCTAATTAACTTAATTAGATATTAATCGAGTCAGTGATCAAATACTAATATCGTTTGTTAAATAATTCGAAATTTATCTATAAGCACGCTTTATTATGTAGGTGTCTATTTAAAACGAATAAATATAACTTTATACTTTTAATACTTTGTTAATGTTATCAAGTCGTATAATAAATTTCATAACTTATTTTCATATTAACCAAACGGTTTAATTGTTTTACATCTATATATTCATACTTATCTATCTACACTTGATTGTTCGTGAATCGTCGACAATGGTCAAAGTCAAATGGTAATTGAAAGACGGTATTAAAAATAGTTCGAAAATTCCGAGACTCAACATTGCAGACTTTGCTTATCGTGTCGAAATAATATAAAGATCAAGTTTAAATTTGGTTGGAAATTTCCGGGTCGTCACAGTACCTACCCGTTAAAGAAATTTCGTCCCGAAATTTGAGTGAGGTGGTCATGGTTAACAATAAAAATGTTTTCATGACAAATATGAGTTGATAAATAGAGTTTTATCATCATTGAGTAATATGGATAAAATGATTCGATTAATCGAAGAGCACGAATGAAGCTATCACAAAAGAGTGAAATGAATAAATGAGTTTCGTTTTAACTTTTGACGTTGTCTTGGTTGAATTCCGGAATTCAAGGGATATAAAGAAAATCTTCGAAATCTAAAAGATTTGATTCTTCGACGAATAAGGAAATCAAGATCTCTATAAATAAATACGGTGATCTGCCTCGATTACATTGTCTGATATTTCCATTATAAATTAAACTTTTTCCGTTTCATTAGTTTCCACCACTTTTATACCTTCTTTCTCAGTTCGTATATCCAAAAGATTATAATAATGCTTAATCCGGTTCTAATCCTTGTTCTTATTCTGACTATCACAATGATCGTTCTTCTTTTCCAACTCCCACCGGAAGAATCTGTTTATTTCTACTATGCTCTAGTGATTATTGTATTTATAATTCTCCCGTGTTTTTATATTGCTATACGTACTGATATCCACAGTTTGTAATTTCAGTGTTGTCATTGGGCTTTATATTTTCTTTTATACTTCGAAGTCCTTGCTTCTATTTTTCTATAATCATTGTCATCCCCAGTTAATACTTCCCCTATTTGCTGCGATTTATACTCCAATTTCTATTTCGGAGCTTTGTCCTTTCGTTTCTTTTTCTTGCGATTGGGCATCTCTTGTAATGATCCAGAATTCGCAGATATAAATTTCAGAATGAACATCGTTAATGTCCTAAGAAAGAAACGGTAATAGCATAATTTGACTTGTCAAATTACCAGAATTCAAGGAAAGATAGGACTATCAAGAAAAATATGTTCTTGATATGTTTATAGATTGAACAGAACGTAAGAGTCGTGTAACATAGCACATGATGATGTTATAATCTGTGAATCATCACATTCCATTTAGAAACTCAGCATGACTTACTGTAATATAATCACGTTGATCAAGTGTCATTATATTATACTAACTCATGCATCAGTTCCCAACATTACTTCAATAACATTCATATTTTAAGCTCGAAAGTTTACAGAATATAGAAACTAACAGTTTCTATATGATGTAACACTGATAGCACGAAGAGATTAATGATTTCAGATAAGAATAGTTATGAAAATATCTTCAGAAATATGGAGTATATTTATAATGAAAGATACGATGATATCTTGGAATTTCTAATATCGAAGGATGGTGAAGAATATCGTCCACAAGGGTTTAGAGTAAGGAGCACTATATTCGCTAAAGACTTCAGCAGGCATTGAATTATTTAGATTCTTTGAAGTCAAACTTATTCTTTGTGATTTGTCACGGCTTCCTTCATAGTTTCGCATAATCTGCTTTTCGGTACTAAATTTTCTATTGAGTGTTTCCATCACTCCATTCCTTATCATCAAACTTTTGACTGTTAAGGTCATGTAGAGTTTTTGCTGCTGAAATCAGCTTTTTCAAAACTCAGGAAACTGATTCATAAGCTAAAGCGCTTTTCAGAAATTCAAAATTGAAATTCGTAAATCCAAGAGATAGAAGTTATATATATATATATTCATATATATATAAATTGTTGTCGTGGAATCGTTGAGAATTTCGAGATTATCGATTGATGCCTTCCGGTAATTGGTATGGTAATTATCGTTACAGGATACCGATGAGTTCATGATAAGACTTCAATAGATAAATATATTGATTTGTCGTAGAGGTTTAAGCCAAGGAGCAACGAGGTTGCTGGTACGTCTGCTGATAATATAGTGGAATATAAAAGGTTCCCCGGTAACAATAAAAGAGCACGCATATATATCAAGGTTATAATAAGGTTGTTTCGAATGAAAAGTCGAAGTTGACTTGTTGGAGCTGTGACAAAGTTTACTACCTTGAAAAGGGACTGTGGAGTTACTTTGGGTAATAATAACACCAAAGAAGCTAGCACAGATACGTGTTAAACATTTACTCAGGTTCCGAGTGTTTCAGGTGCATAACTATATGTATTAATCTTTCCTTCCGTAGATGAAGTGCGGTTGGTTCATTCTCTAAATTGAGGTGTTCCCAAGATCCGTGAAAGGTTTGAACGCAGGTTGTAATTGTCAAGATACAAATGAGGTTTAAGATGAAATCAAGTGGCAAACTTGAAGAATTATTTAGTTTCATATGTTATAATCAATATTTTAATTCATTTTAATTGTCCACTGTTGGTAGTCCTCAGTTGATTAGTCCACAGTTAGCTAGGAATAGTTAGCTAGGATTTTGTTAGCGTGGATTCTTAACAAAATTTCTCATAGTTAATTTGTTTGTTTCTAACAAATTTTATTCCGTCAAATGTTTTCTTCATTATGCCACTTGTTGGATTCTGATAGGTCAAAATTCAAATATGAAATTTGAATGGAAATGATTATTCTGTGGTGAACGGATTCATTTATCTGTGGATGTAAGTAAGATAGGAAATGACTGTTGAATCAGATTTGAAGAATGTACAGTGTAACTTATCAATGTGAAATCTTAAATATTCCTCGGGTATTACCTACCTGTTAAAATATTTTCATCATTAACAGTTTGTACGAAAGAATTTTTTTTAATCACAATCTTTATGAAAATATATTTACATATATATTTTCTTCAGATGTAATCATGGATTTATTGAGTTAATATGATATTATTCTCATTTGGTTTACCGTTAGAACTAGAATACATAATCTCTAAAACATTAGAGATTACTTAATCGCCATAAAGAACGAAGATAATTGTTGTAGAACGATGATTTTACTTGAGGTACGAAATAAGATGTTGGGGCGTATGATGTTGAAACTTGGGTTGTTGGTGGTACTGGTGTCGACGGTGCTGTTGCTGAAGCTGGTAGGTTTTGCACCACGTTTTCCAAATTAATTACTCGAGCGCGAAGTTTGTTGACTTCTTCGATTACTCAGAGATGGTTGTCGGTAAGAACGAGCGAATGAATAAGGTTTAGAATCTGAGATAGTATGTAATTATGATGAGATATTTGGGAAATGAGGGTGAAAATGCTGTTTCGGGCTAGTTTGTCGATAAATGTTTCGGGTTCATCGCCAAGAGGTAATTTCAGTTAGTGAAAAAGATCGCCTTCTTCGCATTTCCATTGATTAAGTCGACTACGAATCCAACAGATGAATTGGGGACGGATGATTGGTTGATTCATTCTGGTGACACTACTTTCGGAGCTTAGGTGAAACTCCATATCGGAATAGCTGTCGGAATCCGAGGAATTCGAACTGGTTGAGGGATTCGTCTCGTACTATCAGATGAAGGATTTCCTATAAGAAATAGATTATAGGATGTAGATTAGTACCATGTAATACAAAATTTTACATATGCATTTATAATACTAAAATCCCATACGTTACGGAGAAATCTACGGAAGCTGTCAGGCAAAGTCTACAGTAACAAATACGCTAAGATATGAATTGTCAGATACGCTAAGATATGAATTTTGTCTATATACTATTCATGCAGTCAATGCAGTAAAACGTGTCTAGACTAAGAATAATGAGCAGGTAATTTCCTAAGGATGATAAGCAGATGATTTTCGACTAAAAATGATAAGCAAAACTTTTGACATGCAGACACGGTCGAAGTCCAGACTCAATAATGCATCCTAACAACCATCAGTTAGACACACTAATGCAAGACCTGGTTCGCTAAGACCTCCGCTCTGATACCAACTATAGAGACCCGTCCTAATCCATCCAGACAAAGTCCATATCGATTATAAACGATTCACAACAGTTAATTACATCGCAACGTACTTGACCTCTATATGAAACATTTTACAAACATTGCATTCGTTTTTGAAAAGACAATCTTTCATTACATCGAAAGTTGACATACATGCATACCATTTCATAATATATCCAACTATAATTGACTTAATAATAATCTTGATGAACTCGACGACTCAAATGCAACGTCTTTGAAATATACCATGAATGACACCAAGTAATATCTATAAAATGAGCAAATGCACAGCGGAAGATTTCTTTCGTACCTGAGAATAAACATGCTTTAAAGTGTCAACCAAAAGGTTGGTGAGTTCATTAGTTTAACATAAATAATCATTTCATAATTTTAATAGACCACAAGATTTCATATTTCCATTTCTCATAAACATACGTCCCATGCATAGAGACAAAAATATCATTCATATGGATTGAACACCTGGTAACCGACATTCACAATATGCATATAAGAATATCCCCATCATTCCGGGATCCTCCTTCGGACATGATATAAATTTCGAAGTACTAAAGCATCCGATACTTTGGATGGGGCTTGTTGGGCCCGATAGATCTATCTTTAGAGTTCGCGTCAATTAGGGTGTCTGTTCCCTAATTCTTAGATTACCAGACTTAATAAAAAGGGCATATTCGATTAGATAATCCAACCATAGAATGTAGTTTCAATTACTTGTGTCTATTTCGTAAAGCATTTATAAAAGCAGTGCATGTATTCTCAGTCCCAAAAATATATATTGCAAAATCATTTAAAAAGGGATTAATGAAACTCACACATATAATTTTTATAAAACAGTTAATAAAGCATTTTCATGTATTCTCAGCCCAAAAATGTAATGAGTAAAAAGGGAGCAAATGAAACTCACGCATATAATTATTGTAAAACAGTTAATAAAACATTTGCATGTATTCTCAGTCCAAAAATGTAATGAGTAAAAAGGGAGCAAATGAAACTCACGCATATAATTATTGTAAAACAGTTAATAAAATATTTGCATGTATTCTCAGTCCAAAAATGTAATGAGTAAAAAGGGAGCAAATGAAACTCACGCATATAATTATTGTAAAACAGTTAATAAAACATTTGCATGTATTCTCAGCCCAAAAATGTAATGAGTTAAAAGGGAGCAAATGAAACTCACACATATAATTATTGTAAAACAGTTAATAAAACATTTGCATGTATTCTCAACCCAAAAATGTAATGAGTAAAAAGGGAGCAAATGAAACTCACGCATATAATTATTGTAAAACAGTTAATAAAACATTTGCATGTATTCTCAGCCCAAAAATGTAATGAGTAAAAAGGGAGCAAATGAAACTCACGCATATAATTATTGTAAAACAGTTAATAAAACATTTGCATGTATTCTCAGCCCAAAAATGTAATGAGTAAAAAGGGAGCAAATGAAACTCACACATATAATTATTGTAAAACAGTTAATAAAACATTTGCATGTATTCTCAGCCCAAAAATGTAATGAGTAAAAAGGGAGCAAATGAAACTCACCTAATGTATTTTGTAGTAAAAATACATATACATCATTGAACAAGTGTAAGGTTGGCCTCGGATTCACGAACATATATCATTTGTGTATTCATTAATACTTGTACTTGTAATCGAACGAATTTATATGTTATTATCATTAATAATATACTTGTTATATTATCATACTTTGTATATAATTAATAATTATCATATTAAATTTTTATATAATTTAATTGATAACAAAATATAGTATTAAGAAATATTAATATAATGGTAATGTTTTTATATATATATTTTTATTTGTAATTATAACTGTAATAATAATAGTTGTATTGGTAAAAGTAATAATAATGATAGTAATAATATTAACAATGATAAAAATATTAATAATAATGTTAATACTAATGATAATAAAAATAATAATAATGATAGTTTTAATAAAAATCTCAATTTTAATAATAATGATAATAATAATGATAATAATAATAATAATAATAATAATAATAATAATAATAATAATAATAATAATAATAATAATAATAATAATAACAATAACAATAACAATAACAATAACAATAACAATAACAATAACAATAACAATAACAATAACAATAACAATAACAATAACAATAACAATAACAATAACAATAACAATAACAATAACAATAACAATAACAATAACAATAACAATAACAATAATAATAATAATAATAATAATAATAATAATAATAATAATAATAATAATCATTCATATTAATAATGATAATATTAAGTTATACCTTTATACCATTAAAAAGAATTAAACTGCCCGAGACGGGACTCGAACCCGCGACCTCTTGCTAACTAAAACGCCCCTTAACCACCAAGCCATTACTACTTCTTGTTAAATCTTGCACGATTATTAATTTAAAAAGTATGTAACCGTTTAACACCTCATCCACATAAAATCATAACTTAACATTTTCTTCTCACCATTTTCCTTATCGAACGTCTATCATCAATCCCCCATCCTAATCGTTTTTACAGTCCAAATGGTTATGGGTCTCGACCCAATTAACATTTTCACCAACTCACAGTTAACTAACCAATTTATTTGGATCAAATGGAATCCATAAGTCCAACATGTAACATGAAGGGTTTCATTTGGTTTATAAGGATCAAAACTATCATCAAACCGTCGCTGTAACCACTAATCCTAATCATTTATTTGCTTCATGAAGTTCAAACAGAAGGAGACGTAGTAGAAGCAACAGCAAAGGAGTAACTGGGTCTCGGCCCAAGAATCTGAATAGGGCCCAATTAACTAACCCATTTATGAATGAAAAGGAGTCCATGAATTAAACAAGTTTCTGTATCGGCTGGGAAAGAAGACACGCAAGGAGGAATAAGGAAAAAAAATAAACAGCTGGATGTTTTTTAAACTTTGTGGGGTTCGGTTTATGTGGTATTATGTCACATTCCATCAACAATCAATAATATAGATAGATGGCCTGGTCCACGATGTAAAAAAAAATAAATCATAGCAATCGAATAAAGTAAGGCAAGTGGTTATCTCTTTATTAATTTTGTCAGCCATGAAGTATTTCTTAGTCCCAATTGCTTGTAATAAAACACCATGTATATGTATATATTGCAACCAAGTTAACAACACTTTTAAGCTGTACACATGATATTATATTTGTTTCATTAAATTGCTTTAACGATTAAGGGTTGTGAGTAGTTTACGAAGAAGGAAAAAAATTTACGCAGATACAAAGCTTACTTCAATAATAGTTATCGATCCTTTTAATGATCACGGTTGTTGTTGAGGTGGGTTTACGAAGAGGAAGATGGTGGAGGTGTGAGCGTAGCAGGTGCAGTTAGTTTCGTGGATTTTCTTGGTGGTGGTTTCACAAGAACAGTAGCAGTTTGGGTGATCAAGTTTGGTTCGTTCGTGAATCTAAGACAGAAACAAGTAGCAGCACAACAATTTTACTGGTACTCGTGAATTACAAAAAGCAAGAAAAGAAAGTGAGAGGAAGAGATAGAGAAAATAAAATATAATACGCAGGTGGTGGTACGTGCTCACATTTGCAGAAGATGGGTTCGTTAGTGGATTATGTTGGGTAATTGTTTTAGCAAAACAGAAGTAATTAGCAGCGGTTTGGATGGATTTTCATGGTGATGATTCGGTGAAGGTGATAGTAGGAACTGAGTGGTTTTGCTAATAATATTGACAATATGATTGACTTATAGTTCAATTGAATTAGACAGGCAATACCCGATCGTACAAAAAAATATAAAAGAATAAAAGGCGATGTGGATTGTTAACAAAATTTGGATTGTTTTGGTTGTGATTTTATCAATCAGAATAAGCAAGTACCAATCAAAAATAGTTTGACAAGGATTTAAACTTGACTTTGGATTCTTTAAATATTAATACGTATTTTTCTATACATTTAAATATATATCAGTATTTAAGTATATATATATATATATATATATATATATATATATATATATATATATATTCTGTATGTGTATTGATATATGTATAATTGAATTTCGTATATGTATCTGTATTTATGTATGTAACTGTATCTGTATCAATATATATATCGATTGTATATATATATTTTTGTATATTAATATATAAAGAACATAATGACATTTATTATATAAACATTAATATTTAATATTAATTTAATTAGTAATAATGAAACTAATAATAATAATAATAATAATAGAATTATCAATAATATTAATAATATTACTGGTACATATCAAGTTTTATATATTTAGATATATATTAAAAATAATAATATTATTAATACAAATATTAATATTAACAATTATAATAATATATCTTTTATTTTATTTTTTAATTTTTTTTTTACTTGTACCTAAATTTTATTATTAATATTATATGATAACATATCTTGATATGAATCATTTACGTAGTAGCGTTTACTCTACTTGACAAATATTCTAATTAACTTAATTAGATATTAATCGAGTCAGTGATCAAATACTAATATCGTTTGTTAAATAATTCGAAATTTATATATAAGCACGCTTTATTATGTAGGTTTCTATTTAAAACGAATAAATATAACTTTATACTTTTAATACTTTGTTAATGTTATCAAGTCGTATAATAAATTTTATAACTTATTTTCATATTAACCAAACGGTTTAATTGTTTTACATCTATATATTCATACTTATCTATTTACACTTGATTGTTCGTGAATCGTCGACAATGGTCAAAGTCAAATGGTAATTGAAAGACGGTATTAAAAATAGTTCGAAAATTCCGAGACTCAACAATGCAGACTTTGCTTATCGTGTCGAAATAATATAAAGATCAAGTTTAAATTTGGTTGGAAATTTCCGGGTCGTCACAAATTATGCACACAATTTAAAAGCCTTGTCAACTTGGATATTTTATATACCACTTTACAGCACATCATCAAAATAATTGCAGATGGAACAAAGTAGGATTGATGGCCGATACATTCAAGAATATACCCACTTGAATGAATAAAAGTAATGAAATGTTATATTAGTGGTGGGACAAGAGGTTTGAATCACTTCATAAAATCCAAACGAACGGAGTTCTAAACTACACAGTACTCGAATTGACCTTGGGCCATGATTGTTGTTGGGCTGCTGCTATCCTCTTTTGATTCATTCGATGAAACCCAAAAACCAACCAAGTTCTTTTAATGGTTACTACAACTTTTTCTGTCGAGTAATAAAAGGAAAAAAGAAAACGGGTCATCATTTTCTTTTCAGTCCATTAAGCCATTAAATAACCAAGGCCCAACAGGGTTTATTTCTGGCCCAATTGTAAATTTCTGGTCCAACAAGAATCTTACCCACGAACTTGATCTGGGTGCGGTTGTACAGCAGGCCATAGAACCTTTTGGTTCTTGATTGATCGACACAGAAGAAGGAAATAAAGAAGGGGAGCCTATATGATCCTAGTGTTGATGTAACGACGTTATGGTAATAATAACGATACACGAGATGAGACGATGGTGATGAATTGATTCAAAGATGTTACATAAAATGATGATAATGAATATGATAATCACGGTAATGATAGATGGTAGAGGATACGAGTTAATGATTTAGATGACGATATGATGAAAATGATTAATGAAAGATTAGATGAAATCTACGATGGGTTATAAGCTGTTAAATTGCTAAGTTAATCAGAAAAACATTAACAGATCAGTGGTAAGGAGTGTGGTTTCTAAGCGCGAGGTCTCGGGTTCGAGTCCTGCTAGTGGCAACTAATTTTTTTTAAGCTTATTTGAGGTAGTTTTTCAATACCAAATTTTTATGATTATTATTATTGTTATTATTACTTGAATATTAATTATTATCATGACTATTATTATAGCTTCGAGATTATTATAAATTTTAGTATTAGTACTATTATAATTACTAGTATCATAACAATTAATTATTATAATTATTATCATAAGTATCATAATTGTTATTATTATTATCATAATTATAAGTATTATATCTATTATTATTATTATTAGTATTACTTACGATATTATTATTAATTTTTATAACTTTAAATATTATTATCATTATGAAAATAAATCAAATTATTATTATTTTCGTAAAATTAATATGAGTATCTTTTTATAAATAATAGAATTGTCAATATTAACATAAGTATTATTATTTATATTATCATGAGTAATATTATTATGTAATTACTAAAATTATTATCATAACAATCATTAACAGTAAAATTAATATTATTATCATTAATATCATTATTATTATCCCTAATAGAATTAATAACATTATTATCTTTATTAATAAAATTAAGTATTTTAATCATTACTATTTTTACCATATTTAATATAATTTTAGTATTGTTATAATTACTATTTTTAACAAACGAATGATATATATATATATATATATATATATATATATATATATACATGTATATAAAGATACTTGATATATATGACATAACAAAATTAATATATTACAAAATGAATATATAAAACATATATATTAATAATATAAATATGATATAACTAATAAATTTATATATTTGTTAAATTACAAGTACATGGTTTAATATATATATATATATATATATATATATATATATATATATATATATATATATATATATATATATATATATATATATATATATATATATATATATATACGAATGATACAGGTTCGTGAATCCAAGGCTAACCCTACACTTGTTCAATGTCGTCATATGTATTTTTACTACAAAATACAGTAAAGTGAGTTCATTTGATTCCCTTTTACTCTTTACATTTTTGGGACTGAGATTACATGCGCCGTTTTTACAACTGCTTTATTAAATGATTTTGAAATATATTTTTGAACTGCGAATACATGAAATGCTTTTATAAATGTTTGACGAGATAGACACAAGAAAACATTCCTCGAATGAATTATTATGCAGACAGAAGTTATGTGGATTATTATTGAATTAGTTGGACGTTATAATTGCCACTAATTGTTGTGAATATTTCCCATGATTATTATTGCTTGGTAACCTAAGAATTAGATTCGGGTATGGCCCTAATTCACGCGAATCCTAAAGGTAGCTACCGAGTTTAACACCCCCACCCAGAATGTTCACTAGACGGAAGGGCTAGTGGGCGTGGTGTTTAGTACTTCCAAGTTTATATGATTATTATACAGACAAGATGTTCTGTTTTTGGGGATATTATTAATGCGCATTATATGTTAAGGTCGGTTACCAAGCCAAGCAATGAATGAAAAGTGAATGTTATGTATCGAGAGAATGATTTTATACACAGGTTATGTGTATGATATTTTTGTACACGAGATATGTGTACGGTTACTAAGATTTATGAAAATGGTTTCATACACGAGATAGGTGTACTATATTTAAATCTCGTGGTCTATCCACAAACTGATGGGCAGAGCGAAAGGACGATACAAACGCTTGAAGACATGCTACGAGCATGTGTTATTGATTTCGGAAACAGTTGGGATCGACATCTACCATTAGCAGAATTTTCCTACAACAACAGCTACCATTCAAGCATTGAGATGGCACCGTTTGAAGCACTTTATGGTAGAAAGTGCAGGTCTCCGATTTGTTGGAGTGAAGTGGGGGATAGACAGATTACGGGTCCGGAGATTATACAAGAAACTACCGAGAAGATCATCCAAATTCAACAACGGTTGAAAACCGCCCAAAGTCGACAAAAGAGCTACGCTGACATTAAAAGAAAAGATATAGAATTTGAAATTGGAGAGATGGTCATGCTTAAAGTTGCACCTTGGAAAGGCGTTGTTCGATTTGGTAAACGAGGGAAATTAAATCCAAGGTATATTGGACCATTCAAGATTATTGATCGTGTCGGACCAGTAGCTTACCGACTTGAGTTACCTCAACAACTCGCGGCTGTACATAACACTTTCCACGTCTCGAATTTGAAGAAATGTTTTGCTAAAGAAGATCTCACTATTCCGTTAGATGAAATCCAAATCAACGAAAAACTCCAATTCATCGAAGAACCAGTTGAAATAATGGATCGTGAGGTTAAAAGACTTAAGCAAAACAAGATACCAATTGTTAAGGTTCGATGGAATGCTCGTAGAGGACCCGAGTTCACCTGGGAGCGTGAAGATCAGATGAAGAAGAAATACCCGCATCTATTTCCAGAAGATTCGTCAACACCTTCAACAGCTTAAAATTTCGGGACGAAATTTATTTAACGGGTAGGTACTGTAGTGACCCGAACTTTTCCATGTTTATATATATTAATTGAGATTGATATTTACATGATTAAATGTTTCCAACATGTTAAGCAATCAAACTTGTTAAGACTTGATTAATTGAAATATGTTTCATATAGACAATTGACCACCCAAGTTGACCGGTGATTCACGAACGTTAAAACTTGTAAAAACTATATGATGACATATATATGGATATATATATAGTTAACATGATACTATAATAAGTAAACATATCATTAAGTATATTAACAATGAACTACATATGTAAAAACAAGACTACTAACTTAATGATTTTTAAACGAGACATATATGTAACGATTATCGTTGTAAAGACATTTAATGTATATATATCATATTAAGAGATATTCATACATGATAATATCATGATAATATAATAATTTAAAATCTCATTTGATATTATAAACATTGGGTTAACAACATTTAACAAGATCGTTAACCTAAAGGTTTCAAAACAACACTTACATGTAACGACTAACGATGACTTAACGACTCAGTTAAAATGTATATACATGTAGTGTTTTAATATGTATTTATACACTTTTTAAAGACTTCAATACACTTATCAAAATACTTCTAATTAAAAAAAATGCTTACAATTACATCCTCGTTCAGTTTCATCAACAATTCTACTCGTATGCACCCGTATTCGTACTCGTACAATACACAGCTTTTAGATGTATGTACTATTGGTATATACACTCCAATGATCAGCTCTTAGCAGCCCATGTGAGTCACCTAACACATGTGGGAACCATCATTTGGAAACTAGCATGAAATATCTCATAAAATTACAAAAATATGAGTAATCATTCATGACTTATTTACATGAAAACAAAATTACATATCCTTTATATCTAATCCATACACCAACGACCAAAAACACCTACAAACACTTTCATTCTTCAATTTTATTCATCTAATTGATCTCTCTCAAGTTCTATCTTCAAGTTCTAAGTGTTCTTCATAAATTCCAAAAGTTCTAGTTTCATAAAATCAAGAATACTTTCAAGTTTGCTAGCTCACTTCCAATCTTGTAAGGTGATCATCCAACCTCAAGAAATCTTTGTTTCTTACAGTAGGTTATCATTCTAATACAAGGTAATAATCATATTCAAACTTTGGTTCAATTTCTATAACTATAACAATCTTATTTCAAGTGATGATCTTACTTGAACTTGTTTTCGTGTCATGATTCTACTTCAAGAACTTCGAGCCATCCAAGGATCCATTGAAGCTAGATCCATTTTCCTCTTTTCCAGTAGGTTTATCCAAGGAACTTAAGGTAGTAATGATGTTCATAACATCATTCGATTCATACATATAAAGCTATCTTATTCGAAGGTTTAAACTTGTAATCACTAGAACATAGTTTAGTTAATTCTAAACCTGTTCGCAAACAAAAGTTAATCCTTCTAACTTGACTTTTAAAATCAACTAAACATATGTTCTATATCTATATGATATGCTAACTTAATGATTTAAAACCTGGAAACACGAAAAACACCGTAAAACCGGATTTACGCCGTCGTAGTAACACCGCGGGCTGTTTTGGGTTAGTTAATTAAAAACTATGATAAACTTTGATTTAAAAGTTTTTATTCTGAGAAAATGATTTTTATTATGAACATGAAACTATATCCAAAAATTATGGTTAAACTCAAAGTGGAAGTATGTTTTCTAAAATGGTCATCTAGACGTCGTTCTTTCGACTGAAATGACTACCTTTACAAAAACGACTTGTAACTTATTTTTCCGACTATAAACTTATACTTTTTCTGTTTAGATTCATAAAATAGAGTTCAATATGAAACCATAGCAATTTGATTCACTCAAAACGGATTTAAAATGAAGAAGTTATGGGTAAAACAAGATTGGATAATTTTTTTCATTTTAGCAACGTGAAAATTGGTAACAAATCTATTCCAACCATAACTTAATCAACTTGTATTGTATATTATGTAATCTTGAGATACCATAGACACGTATACAATGTTTCGACCTATCATGTCGACACATCTATATATATTTCGGAACAACCATAGACACTCTATATGTGAATGTTGGAGTTAGCTATACAGGGTTGAGGTTGATTCCAAAATATATATAGTTTGAGTTGTGATCAATACTGAGATACGTATACACTGGGTCGTGGATTGATTCATGATAATATTTATCGATTTATTTCTGTACATCTAACTGTGGACAACTAGTTGTAGGTTACTAACGAGGACAGCTGACTTAATAAACTTAAAACACCAAAATATATTAAAAGTGTTGTAAATATATTTTGAACATACTTTGATATATATGTATATATTGTTATAGGTTCGTGAATCAACCAGTGGCCAAGTCTTACTTCCCGACAAAGTAAAAATCTGTGAAAGTGAGTTATAGTCCCACTTTTAAAATCTAATATTTTTGGGATGAGAATACATGCAGGTTTTATAAATGATTTACAAAATAGACACAAGTACGTGAAACTACATTCTATGGTTGAATTATCGAAATCGAATATGCCCCTTTTTATTAAGTCTGGTAATCTAAGAATTAGGGAACAGACACCCTAATTGACGCGAATCCTAAAGATAGATCTATTGGGCCTAACAAACCCCATCCAAAGTACCGGATGCTTTAGTACTTCGAAATTTATATCATATCCGAAGGGTGTCCCGGAATGATGGGGATATTCTTATATATGCATCTTGTTAATGTCGGTTACCAGGTGTTCACCATATGAATGACTTCTATCTCTATGTATGGGATGTGTATTGAAATATGAAATCTTGTGGTCTATTATTATGATTTGATATATACGTTAAACCTATAACTCACCAACATTTTTGTTGACGTTTTAAGCATGTTTATTCTCAGGTGATTATTAAGAGCTTCCGCTATCGCATACTTAAATAAGGACGAGATTTGGAGTCCATGCTTGTATGATATTGTGTAAAAACTGCATTCAAGAAACTTATTTTGTTGTAACATATTTGTATTGTAAACCATTATGTAATGGTCGTGTGTAAACAGGATATTTTAGATTATCATTATTTGATAATCTACGTAAAACTTTTTAAACCTTTATTGATGAAATAAAGGTTATGGTTTGTTTTAAAATGAATGCAGTCTTTGAAAAACGTCTCATATAGAGGTCAAAACCTCGCAACGAAATCAATTAATATGGAACGTTTTTAATCAATAAGAACGGGACATTTCATGGATTAGGACGGGGTATGACATGTATCTCAGCGTTCATGGCTTCCTGCCATTTATCTTTATCAATCCTTGATAAAACATCTTGGTAGTTTGTTGGTTCATCCAAATCAACCACATAGCAACCATCCATGAGAAACCCATATCTCTCAGGAGGATTACTAATCCTACCAGATCTGTGAACGTCTTGTATACTTTGATCATCCATTTGATCATTCTCAATATTTTCATGTTGAGTGCTAGTGTCAACCATTTGTGTATCATCTATTTAACCTTGAACCTTTTCAAGATCTATCTTCCTTTCACTATTACCTTCCATTAGGAACTTAGTTTCAAGGAATTCTGCCTTCCGGGCAACAAATACATTTTGCTCGAATGGATCATAGAAATAGTATCCCATATCATCCTTGGGATATCCTATGAAGATACACTTCGTGGATCGAGCATTCAACTTATTAGGGACGTAACACTTAGGGTAAGCTTCACATCCCCATACCTTTAAGTATGATAGAGATGAAGGTTTTCCAAACCACATCTCATGAGGTGTTCGTTCCACTTTCTTAGTTGGGGCCATATTTAAAATACGAGCTACGGAACATAGACAATAACCCCAAAATGATAGAGGTAATGAGCTTCTAGCCATCATAGATCGAACCATATCCATTAGGGTTCGGTTCCTCCTTTCGGATACTCCATTAAGTTGGGGTGTTCCAGGAGGAGTAAGTTGCGAGATAATCCCACAACTTTTAAGATGATCTTGGAAAGCATCGCTTAGGTATTCACCTCCTCTATCGGTATGAAGTACCTTAATTGTTTTATTGAGTTGATTGTGTACTTCATTTTGGTATTCTTTGAATGCTTCAAAAGTTTTGTCCTTATGTCTTAACAAGTAGACATATCCGAAACGACTGAAGTCGTCAATGAAAGTAACGAAGTATCTTTCACCATTCGTAGCCATGGGCTTAAAGGGTCCACATACATCCGAATGTATTAATCCCAATAAGCCTTTAGCCCTTTCATAGGTCCCTTTGAAAGGTGCTTTAGTCATTTTGCCTTATAAACAAGATTCACATACATCAAATGAGTCTAGCTCACTTGATTTCAAAAGGCCATTCTTTTGAAGTGTATGCAGTCGGTTCTTATTTATGTGACCAAGGCGACAATACCATAAGTAGGAATCACTCAAATCCCTTTTGAGTTTCTTGGTGTTTGCATGGTATATTGAGCTATTGTATGAGGTGTCATCATGAACCAATTCATAAATACCATTCAAAGGCGAAGCCTTAAAATAGAACACATTATCTAAAGAAACATGGATATCATCATTAATAAAATTAAAATCAAAACCACATTGTCTTAAACGGGAAATAGAAATAATGTTTCGAGTCAAATCAGGAGCATACAAAACATTTTTCAAAACAAGCTCCAAACCAGATTGTAGCTTCAAAACAAAGTCTCCTTGAGCTTCTACGTGTACCTTTGCACCATTTCCCATGAAGAGACTTGTTGTTCCCGCATCTAGTTTACTTCTTTTGAACCCCTGCAAAGAATTGTAAATATGAGTTCCACATCCTGTGTCTAATACCCATGTATTAGAAGATGTAATACTTAGCTCAACGTATACCATATATACATTACCTGAGGTTTGCCCTGCATCCCTCTTTGCTTTCAACTCCTTTAGGTAGATCGGGCAGTTGCGTTTCCAGTGACCCATTTTACCGCAACCAAAGCATGGATCTTCCTTGGGGTTTGCTTGTCCGGCAACCTTTTGCTTTTTGTTCTTGTTGGTTGGGGTAACCATCTTCCCCTTCCCTTTCCCTTACCTTGGTAGGCGGGTCCTTTCCTCTTAGCCACCTTTGGCTTAGAAGTGTTATTGTTTTTGGACCCGCCTTCATTGATCATAAGCACGGGTGAAGCCCTTTTACCCATGCTTGCTTCGGCCGTCTTAAGCATGGCATGTAATTCGCCAATGCTCTTATCCCAACCATTCATGTTGTAATTCATTACGAATGTGTCAAACCTCTTTGACAAAGAATTAAGGATAAGGTTTGTGGCTAATTCATTAGACACGTTGCAATTTAGACGGTCCGCTCGATCAATTAGGCTTTTCATCTTAAAACATAAGATGAAACGGATTGGGAGTCATCCATACGACATGCATGAAGCGCTCGAACCGTTTTGAGGCGCTCAACACGAGCTTGTTGAAGGAACATCTCCTTCAATTGTGTGATCATGTCATATGCACTATGATGCTCGAAGTCCTTTTGGAGTTCGGGTATCATAGTCCCAAGCATAAGGCAAGCGACTTGCACCGAATCGGTGCAATACTTATCCCAATAAGCCATGTCTTCCGTATCATCCTTGTCGGGTTGATCGGGAATGGGGTCTTCCAACACATACGCCCTATCCTCAAGTTTGAGGACAATTCTTAGATTGCGAAACCAATCCATGAAATTCGTATGGTTGTGTTTTTCCTTTTCGAGGATTGACCTCAACGATAGGTTGTTAAAGTTGATTGGTGCGTTTAGAATGTTGTTGTTATTGGTGGCCATCTACAAAATTTAACAAAGTTGTTTAAGTAGCAATTTTAATTTAACAATCAATACCCTTTAAATCCAATTGATATTTATTAAATTTTAGAATCCAACGGTAAACCAAATTTCGGTTAGGTGACCTTTATCCCGTCATTTGATTTAGCTAGGTAGTCATTATATGACAATTGCAATCCTTTTGCAACTTCTAAGTTATGGGATCATGCAATCCTTTTGCATGGCATATTTATCCCATCAACGCCTATGTAGTGACCCGAACTTTTCCATGTTTATATATATTAATTGAGATTGATATTTACATGATTAAATGTTTCCAACATGTTAAGCAATCAAACTTGTTAAGACTTGATTAATTGAAATATGTTTCATATAGACAATTGACCACCCAAGTTGACCGGTGATTCACGAACGTTAAAACTTGTAAAAACTATATGATGACATATGTATGGATATATATATATAGTTAACATGATACTATGATAAGTAAACATATCATTAAGTATATTAATAATGAACTACATATGTAAAAACAAGACTACTAACTTAATGATTTTTAAACGAGACATATATGTAACGATTATCGTTGTAAAGACATTTAATGTATATATATCATATTAAGAGATATTCATACATGATAATATCATGATAATATAATAATTTAAAATCTCATTTGATATTATAAACATTGGGTTAACAACATTTAACAAGATCGTTAACCTAAAGGTTTCAAAACAACACTTACATGTAACGACTAACGATGACTTAACGACTCAGTTAAAATGTATATACACGTAGTGTTTTAATATGTATTTATACACTTTTGAAAGACTTCAATACACTTATCAAAATACTTCTACTTAACAAAAATGCTTACAATTACATCCTCGTTCAGTTTCATCAACAATTCTACTCGTATGCACCCGTATTCGTACTCGTACAATACACAGCTTTTAGATGTATGTACTATTGGTATATACACTCTAATGATCAGCTCTTAGCAGCCCATGTGAGTCACCTAACACATGTGGGAACCATCATTTAGCAACTAGCATGAAATATCTCATAAAATTACAAAAATATGAGTAATCATTCATGACTTATTTACATGAAAACAAAATTAAATATCCTTTATATCTAATCCATACACCAATGACCAAAAACACCTACAAACACTTTCATTCTTCAATTTTTTTCATCTAATTGATCTCTCTCAAGTTCTATCTTCAAGTTCTAAGTGTTCTTCATAAATTCTACAAGTTCTAGTTACATAAAATCAAGAATACTTTCAAGTTTGCTAGCTCACTTCCAATCTTGTAAGGTGATCATCCAACCTCAAGAAATCTTTGTTTCTTACAGTAGGTTATCATTCTAATACAAGGTAATAATCATATTCAAACTTTGGTTCAATTTCTATAGCTATAACAATCTTATTTCAAGTGATGATCTTACTTGAACTTGTTTTCGTGTCATGATTCTGCTTCAAGAACTTCGAGCCATCCAAGGATCCGTTGAAGCTAGATCCATTTTTCTCTTTTCCAGTAGGTTTATCCAAGGAACTTAAGGTAGTAATGATGTTCATTACATCATTCGATTCATACATATAAAGCTATCTTATTCGAAGGTTTAAACTTGTAATCACTAGAACATAGTTTAGTTAATTCTAAACTTGTTCGCAAACAAAAGTTAATCCTTCTAACTTGACTTTTAAAATCAACTAAACACATGTTCTATATCTATATGATATGCTAACTTAATGATTTAAAAGCTGGAAACACGAAAAACACCGTAAAACCGGATTTACGCCGTCGTAGTAACACCGCGGGCTGTTTTGGGTTAGTTAATTAAAAACTATGATAAACTTTGATTTAAAAGTTGTTATTCTGAGAAAATGATTTTTATTATGAACATGAAACTATATCCAAAAATTATGGTTAAACTCAAAGTGGAAGTATGTTTTCTAAAATGGTCATCTAGACGTCGTTCTTTCGACTGAAATGACTACCTTTACAAAAACGACTTGTAACTTATTTTTCCGACTATAAACCTATACTTTTTCTATTAGATTCATAAAATAGAGTTCAATATGAAACCATAGCAATTTTATTCACTCAAAACGGATTTAAAATGAAGAAGTTATGGGTAAAACAAGATTGGATAATTTTTCTCATTTTAGCTACGTGAAAATTGGTAACAAATCTATTCCAACCATAACTTAATCAACTTGTATTGTATATTATGTAATCTTGAGATACCATAGACACGTATACAATGTTTCGATCTATCATGTCGACACATCTATATATATTTCGGAACAACCATAGACACTCTATATGTGAATGTTGGAGTTAGCTATACAGGGTTGAGGTTGATTCCAAAATATATATAGTTTGAGTTGTGATCAATACTGAGATACGTATACACTGGGTCGTGGATTGATTCAAGATAATATTTATCGATTTATTTCTGTACATCTAACTGTGGACAACTAGTTGTAGGTTACTAACGAGGACAGCTGACTTAATAAACTTAAAACATCAAAATATATTAAAAGTGTTGTAAATATATTTTGAACATACTTTGATATATATGTATATATTGTTATAGGTTCGTGAATCAACCAGTGGCCAAGTCTTACTTCCCGACGAAGTAAAAATCTGTGAAAGTGATTTATAGTCCCACTTTTAAAATCTAATATTTTTGGGATGAGAATACATGCAGGTTTTATAAATGATTTACAAAATAGACACAAGTACGTGAAACTACATTCTATGGTTGAATTATCGAAATCAAATATGCCCCTTTTTATTAAGTCTGGTAATCTAAGAATTAGGGAACAGACACCCTAATTGATGCGAATCCTAAAGATAGATCTATTGGGCCTAACAAACCCCATCCAAAGTACCGGATGCTTTAGTACTTTGAAATTTATATCATATCCGAAGGGTGTCCCGGAATGATGGGGATATTCTTATATATGCATCTTGTTAATGTCGGTTACCAGGTGTTCACCATATGAATGATTTTTATCTCTATGTATGGGATGTGTATTGAAATATGAAATCTTGTGGTCTATTATTATGATTTGATATATATAGGTTAAACCTATAACTCACCAACATTTTTGTTGACGTTTTAAGCATGTTTATTCTCAGGTGATTATTAAGAGCTTCCGCTATTGCATACTTAAATAAGGACGAGATTTGGAGTCCATGCTTGTATGATATTGTGTAAAAACTGCATTCAAGAAACTTATTTTGTTGTAACATATTTGTATTGTAAACCATTATGTAATGGTCGTGTGTAAACAGGATATTTTAGATTATCATTATTTGATAATCTACGTAAAGCTTTTTAAACCTTTATTGATGAAATAAAGATTATGGTTTGTTTTAAAATGAATGCAGTCTTTGAAAAACGTCTCATATAGAGGTCAAAACCTCGCAACGAAATCAATTAATATGGAACGCTTTTAATCAATAAGAACGGGACATTTCAGGTGGTATCCGAGCGTTGGTCTTAGAGAACCAGAATTTTGCATTAGTGTGTCTTATCGAGTTTGTTAGGATGCATTAGTGAGTCTAGACTTCGACCGTGTTTACTTGAAAAATGATTGCTTAACAAATTTTGTTGGAAAATATATTTTTTAACATGTGAATATTATGTGATATATTAATCTCTTTGAAATGTCCCGTTCTTATTGACTAAAAACGTTCCATATTAATTGATTTCGTTGCGAGGTTTTGACCTCTATATGAGACGTTTTTCAAAGACTGCATTCATTTTTAAAACAAACCATAACCTTTATTTCATAGATAAAGGTTTTAAAAAGCTTTACGTAGATTATCAAATAATGATAATCTAAAATATCCTGTTTACACACGACCATTACATAATGGTTTACAATACAAATATGTTACAACAAAATAAGTTTCTTGAATGCAGTTTTTACACAATATCATACAAGCATGGACTCCAAATCTCGTCCTTATTTAAGTATGCGACAGCGGAAGCTCTTAATAATCACCTGAGAATAAACATGCTTAAAACGTCAACAAAAATGTTGGTGAGTTATAGGTTTAACCTATATATATCAAATCATAATAATATACCACAAGATTTCATATTTCAATACACATCCCATACATAGAGATAAAAATCATTCATATGGTGAACACCTGGTAACCGACATTAACAAGATGCATATATAAGAATATCCCCATCATTCCGGGACACCCTTCGGATATGATATAAATTTCGAAGTACTAAAGCATCCGGTACTTTGGATGGGGTTTGTTAGGCCCAATAGATCTATCTTTAGAGTTCGCGTCAATTAGGGTGTCTGTTCCCTAATTCTTAGATTACCAGACTTAATAAAAAGGGGCATATTCGATTTCGATAATTCAACCATAGAATGTAGTTTCACGTACTTGTGTCTATTTTGTAAATCATTTATAAAACCTGCATGTATTCTCATCCCAAAAATATTAGATTTTAAAAGTGGGACTATAACTCACTTTCACAGATTTTTACTTCGTCGGGAAGTAAGACTTGGCCACTGGTTGATTCACGAACCTATAACAATATATACATATATATCAAAGTATGTTCAAAATATATTTACAACACTTTTAATATATTTTGATGTTTTAAGTTTATTAAGTCAGCTGTCCTCGTTAGTAACCTACAACTAGTTATCCACAGTTAGATGTACAGAAATAAATCAATAAATATTATCTTGAATCAATCCACGACCCAGTGTATACGTATCTCAGTATTGATCACAACTCAAACTATATATATTTTGGAATCAACCTCAACCCTGTATAGCTAACTCCAACATTCACATATAGAGTGTCTATGGTTGTTCCGAAATATATATAGATGTGTCGACATGATAGGTCGAAACATTGTATACGTGTCTATGGTATCTCAAGATTACATAACATATAATACAAGTTGATTAAGTTATGGTTGGAATAGATTTGTTACCAATTTTCACGTAGCTAAAATGAGAAAAATTATCCAATCTTGTTTTACCCATAACTTCTTCATTTTATATCCGTTTTGAGTGAATCAAATTGCTATGGTTTCATATTGAACTCTATTTTATGAATCTAAACAAAAAAAGTATAGGTTTCTAGTCGGAAAAATAAGTTACAAGTCGTTTTTGTAAAGGTAGTCATTTCAGTCGAAAGAACGACGTCTAGATGACCATTTTAGAAAACATACTTCCACTTTGAGTTTAACCATAATTTTTGGATATAGTTTCATGTTCATAATAAAAATCATTTTCTCAGAATAACAACTTTTAAATCAAAGTTTATCATAGTTTTTAATTAACTAACCCAAAACAGCCCGCGGTGTTACTACGACGGCGTAAATCCGGTTTTACGGTGTTTTTCGTGTTTCCAGGTTTTAAATCATTAAGTTAGCATATCATATAGATATAGAACATGTGTTTAGTTGATTTTAAAAGTCAAGTTAGAAGGATTAACTTTTGTTTGCGAACAAGTTTAGAATTAACTAAACTATGTTCTAGTGATTACAAGTTTAAACCTTCGAATAAGATAGCTTTATATGTATGAATCGAATGATGTTATGAACATCATTACTACCTTAAGTTCCTTGGATGAACCTACTGGAAAAGAGAAAAATGGATCTAGCTTCAATGGATCCTTGGATGGCTCAAAGTTCTTGAAGCAAAATCATGACACGAAAACAAGTTCAAGTAAGATCATCACTTGAAATAAGATTGTTATAGTTATAGAAATTGAACCAAAGTTTGAATATGATTATTACCTTGTATTAGAATGATAACCTACTGTAAGAAACAAAGATTTCTTGAGGTTGGATGATCACCTTACAAGATTGGAAGTGAGCTAGCAAACTTGAAAGTATTCTTGATTTTATGAAACTAGAACTTTTGGAATTTATGAAGAACACTTAGAACTTGAAGATAGAACTTGAGAGAGTTCAATTAGATGAAGAAAATTGAAGAATGAAAGTGTTTGTAGGTGTTTTTGGTCGTTGGTGTATGGATTAGATATAAAGGATATGTAATTTTGTTTTCATGTAAATAAGTCATGAATGATTACTCATATTTTTGTAATCTTATGAGATATTTCATGCTAGTTGCCAAATGATGGTTCCCACATGTGTTAGGTGACTCACATGGGCTGCTAAGAGCTGATCATTGGAGTGTATATACCAATAGTACATACATCTAAAAGTTGTGTATTGTACGAGTACGAATACGGGTGCATACGAGTAGAATTGTTGATGAAACTGAACGAGAATGTAATTGTAAGCATTTTTGTTAAGTAGAAGTATTTTGATAAGTGTATTGAAGTCTTTCAAAAGTGTATAAATACATATTAAAACACTACATGTATATACATTTTAACTGAGTCGTTAAGTCATCGTTAGTCGTTACATGTAAGTGTTGTTTTGAAACCTTTAGGTTAACGATCTTGTTAAATGTTGTTAACCCAATGTTTATAATAACAAAAGAGATTTTAAATTATTATATTATCATGATATTATGATGTACGAATATCTCTTAATATGATATATATACATTAAATGTCGTTACAACGATAAACGTTACATATATGTCTCGTTTCAAAATCATTAAGTTAGTAGTCTTGTTTTTACATATGTAGTTCATTGTTAATATAATTAATGATATGTTTACTTATCATAATATCATGTTAACTATATATATAACCATATATATGTCATCATATAGTTTTTTACAAGTTTTAACGTTCGTGAATCACCGGTCAACTTAGGTGGTCAATTGTCTATATGAAACCTATTTCAATTAATCAAGTCTTAACAAGTTTGATTGCTTAACATGTTGGAAACATTTAATCATGTAAACATCAATCTCAATTAATATATATAAACATGGAAAAGTTCGGGTCACTACAGTACCTACCCGTTAAATAAATTTCGTCCCGAAATTTTAAGCTGTTGAAGGTGTTGACGAATCTTCTGGAAATAGATGCGGGTATTTCTTCTTCATCTGATCTTCACGCTCCCAGGTGAACTCGGGTCCTCTACGAGCATTCCATCGAACCTTAACAATTGGTATCTTGTTTTGCTTAAGTCTTTTAACCTCACGATCCATTATTTCGACGGGTTCTTCGATGAATTGGAGTTTTTCGTTGATTTGGATTTCATCTAACGGAATAGTGAGATCTTCTTTAGCAAAACATTTCTTCAAATTCGAGACGTGGAAAGTGTTATGTACAGCCGCGAGTTGTTGAGGTAACTCAAGTCGGTAAGCTACTGGTCCGACACGATCAATAATCTTGAATGGTCCAATATACCTTGGATTTAATTTCCCTCGTTTACCAAATCGAACAACGCCTTTCCAAGGTGAAACTTTAAGCATGACCATCTCTCCAATTTCAAATTCTATATCTTTTCTTTTAATGTCAGCGTAGCTCTTTTGTCGACTTTGGGCGGTTTTCAACCGTTGTTGAATTTGGATGATCTTCTCGGTAGTTTCTTGTATAATCTCCGGACCCGTAATCTGTCTATCCCCCACCTCACTCCAACAAATCGGAGACCTGCACTTTCTACCATAAAGTGCTTCAAACGGCGCCATCTCAATGCTTGAATGGTAGCTGTTGTTGTAGGAAAATTCTGCTAACGGTAGATGTCGATCCCAACTGTTTCCGAAATCAATAACACATGCTCGTAGCATGTCTTCAAGCGTTTGTATCGTCCTTTCGCTCTGCCCATCAGTTTGTGGATGATAGGCAGTACTCATATCTAGACGAGTTCCTAATGCTTGCTGTAATGTCTGCCAGAATCTTGAAATAAATCTGCCATCCCTATCAGAGATAATAGAGATTGGTATTCCATGTCTGGAGACGACTTCCTTCAAATACAGTCGTGCTAACTTCTCCATCTTGTCATCTTCTCTTATTGGTAGGAAGTGTGCTGATTTGGTGAGACGATCAACTATTACCCAAATAGTATCAAAACCACTTGCAGTCCTTGGCAATTTAGTGATGAAATCCATGGTAATGTTTTCCCATTTCCATTCCGGGATTTCGGGTTGTTGAAGTAGACCTGATGGTTTCTGATGCTCAGCTTTGACCTTAGAACACGTCAAACATTCTCCTACGTATTTAGCAGCATCGGCTTTCATACCCGGCCACCAAAAATGTTTCTTGAGATCCTTGTACATCTTCCCCGTTCCAGGATGTATTGAGTATCTGGTTTTATGAGCTTCTCTAAGTACCATTTCTCTCATATCTCCAAATTTTGGTACCCAAATCCTTTCAGCCCTATACCGGGTTCCGTCTTCCCGAATATTAAGATGCTTCTCCGATCCTTTGGGTATTTCATCCTTTAAATTTCCCTCTTTTAAAACTCCTTGTTGCGCCTCCTTTATTTGAGTAGTAATGTTATTATGAATCATTATATTCATAGATTTTACTCGAATGGGTTCTCTATCCTTCCTGCTCAAGGCATCGACTACCACATTTGCCTTCCCCGGGTGGTAACGAATCTCAAAATCGTAATCATTCAATAATTCAATCCACCTACGCTGCCTCATATTCAGTTGTTTCTGATTAAATATGTGTTGAAGACTTTTGTGGTCGGTATATATAATACTTTTGACCCCATATAAGTAGTGCCTCCAAGTCTTTAATGCAAAAACAACCGCGCCTAATTCCAAATCATGCGTCGTATAATTTTGTTCGTGAATCTTCAATTGTCTAGACGCATAAGCAATCACCTTCGTTCGTTGCATTAATACACAACCGAGACCTTGCTTTGATGCATCACAATAAATCACAAAATCGTCATTCCCTTCAGGCAATGACAATATAGGTGCCGTAGTTAGCTTTTTCTTCAATAGCTGAAAAGCTTTCTCTTGTTCATCATTCCATTCAAATTTCTTCCCTTTATGCGTTAATGCAGTCAAGGGTTTTGCTATTCTAGAAAAGTCTTGGATGAACCTTCTGTAGTAACCAGCTAGTCCTAAAAACTGGCGTATGTGTTTCGGAGTTTTCGGGGTTTCCCACTTTTCAACAGTTTCTATCTTTGCCGGATCCACCTTAATACCTTCTTTGTTCACTATGTGACCGAGGAATTGAACTTCTTCCAACCAAAATGCACACTTTGAAAACTTAGCGTACAATTCTTCCTTCCTCAATACTTCTAACACCTTTCTCAAATGTTCACCGTGTTCTTGGTCATTCTTTGAGTAAATAAGTATGTCATCAATGAAAACAATGACAAACTTGTCAAGGTATGGTCCACACACTCGGTTCATAAGGTCCATGAACACAGCTGGTGCATTAGTTAAACCAAACGGCATGACCATAAACTCGTAATGACCGTAACGTGTTCTGAAAGCAGTCTTTGGAATATCATCTTCTTTCACCCGCATTTGATGATACCCGGAACGTAAGTCAATCTTTGAATAAACAGACGAGCCTTGTAGTTGATCAAATAAGTCGTCGATTCTCGGTAGTGGGTAGCGGTTCTTGATGGTAAGTTTGTTCAACTCTCGGTAGTCGATACACAACCTGAATGTACCATCTTTCTTCTTGACAAACAAAACAGGAGCTCCCCACGGTGATGTGCTTGGTCGAATGAAACCACGCTCTAAAAGTTCTTGTAATTGGCTTTGCAGTTCTTTCATCTCGCTGGGTGCGAGTCTGTAAGGAGCACGAGCTATTGGTGCAGCTCCTGGTACAAGATCTATTTGAAATTCAACGGATCGATGTGGGGGTAATCCCGGTAATTCTTTCGGAAATACATCGGGAAATTCTTTTGCAATGGGAACATCATTGATGCTCTTTTCTTCAGTTTGTACTTTCTCGACGTGTGCTAGAACAGCATAGCAACCTTTTCTTATTAGTTTTTGTGCCTTCAAATTACTAATA
This sequence comes from Rutidosis leptorrhynchoides, assembly GCF_046630445.1. Lineage (NCBI taxonomy): Eukaryota > Viridiplantae > Streptophyta > Magnoliopsida > Asterales > Asteraceae > Rutidosis > Rutidosis leptorrhynchoides. The sequence goes on from NC_092334.1 coordinate 257,582,464, forward strand.
AGATGTAGCTTCGTGTTGCCCTTTTCTCCGTACACCATTAAGGGTTTTCCTTTTTCTCGTATAATGCGAATTGCATTTTTGTAACAAACGATCTCCGCTTTCACTTCTTTCAACCAGTCCATACCGATTATCACATCAAAACTCCCTAACTCTACTGGTATCAAATCAATCTTAAATGTTTCGCTAACCAGTTTAATTTCTCGATTCCGACATATATTATCTGCTGAAATTAATTTACCATTTGCTAATTCAAGTAAAAATTTACTATCCAAAGGCGTCAATGGACAACTTAATTTAGCACAAAAATCTCTACTCATATAGCTTCTATCCGCACCCGAATCAAATAAAACGTAAGCAGATTTATTGTCAATAAGAAACGTACCCGTAACAAGCTCCGGGTCTTCCTGTGCCTCTACCGCATTAATATTGAAAACTCTTCCACGGCCTTGTCCATTCGTGTTCTCCTGGTTCGGGCAATTTCTAATAATGTGGCCTGGTTTTCCACATTTATAACAAACTACATTGGCATAACTTGCTCCGACACTACTTGCTCCGCCATTACTCGTTCCGACACCATTTGTTCCTTTCGTTCTATTAACTCCTGGTCCGTAGACCTCACACTTCGCCGCGCTATGACCATTTCTTTTACACTTGTTGCAAAATTTGGTGCAGAACCCCGAGTGATTCTTTTCACACCTTTGGCATAGCTGCTTCTGATTGTTGTTGTTGTTGCGGTTATTATTGTTGTTGGGATGATTGTTGTAGTTGCTGTTGTTGTTGTTGTTGTTGTTGTTGGGCCGTTTGTTGTAGTTGCGATTGATGTTGCGATTGTTGGGATAATTGTTGCGATTATTGTTGTAATTGCTGTTGTTGTTGTATTGGTGATTCTTATCACCGTTTTCCTCCCACTTTCTTTTGACTTGCTTCACATTGGCCTCTTCAGCAGTCTGTTCTTTAATTCTTTCTTCAATCTGGTTCACTAGTTTGTGAGCCATTCTACATGCCTGTTGTATGGAGGCGGGCTCGTGTGAACTTATATCTTCTTGGATTCTTTCCGGTAATCCTTTCACAAACGCGTCGATCTTCTCTTCCTCACCTTCGAATGCTCCCGGACACAATAGGCACAATTCTGTGAATCGTCTTTCGTACGTGGTAATATCAAATCCTTGGGTTCGTAACCCTCTAAGTTCTGTCTTGAGCTTATTGACCTCGGTTCTGGGACGGTACTTCTCGTTCATCAAGTGCTTGAATGCTGACCACGGTAGTGCGTACGCATCATCTTGTCCCACTTGCTCTAGATAGGTATTCCACCATGTTAACGCAGAACCTGTGAAGGTATGCGTAGCGTACTTCACTTTGTCCTCTTCAGTACACTTACTTATGGCAAACACCGATTCAACCTTCTTGGTCCACCGTTTCAATCCGATCGGTCCTTCGGTTCCATCAAATTCCAAAGGTTTGCAGGCAGTGAATTCTTTGTAGGTGCATCCTACACGATTTCCTGTACTGCTAGATCCAAGGTTATTGTTGGTATGTAGCGCAGCCTGTACTGCGGCTATGTTTGAAGCTAGAAAAGTACGGAATTCCTCTTCATTCATATTCACGGTGTGTCGAGTAGTCGGTGCCATTTCCTTCAAAATAGTTAAATGGAACAAGTTAATCATACAGAATATTAAGAGTAGTTAATAGTATTTCATAGCATAATATGAACTCATTTATAAAAGCTTTTTCTTCATATTAGCGTTTTATAAGTTTAAATTCGGGTAGTACCTACCCGTTAAGTTCATACTTAGTAGCTAATATACAATTCAACTACTACAATTCTATATGAAAAACTGATTATAATAATATTTCGCGTTCAAACTTTTATACAATATTTTACAAACTTACAATACCGCTTATTTTACATAAAGCATGAAATATAGCACACAATAACTTTGATACAAGATAGTTGTGAAGACAATTCTAGCTAGTACACAAGTCGTTCAGCAAAGGCAATAAAGACACGTAATTCATACGTCCAGAAACAAGTCATGCATTCTGGTTTTACTAGGACTACTTCCCATCCTTGGTCTTGTGCAACATAACCGTTATGGCCGTTGATAAGACAGCGTGTTGTAACGTCATCAAAGGGACGAGGGTTACGTAATGTCCAACAGTCCCGTAATAATCTAAAAACCTCATTTCTTACCCCAATTACCGACTCCGTCACTTGTGGAAACGTTTTGTTTAATAGTTGTAGCCCGATGTTCTTGTTCTCACTTTGGTGAGAAGCGAACATTACTAATCAGTAAGCATAACATGCTTCTTTATGTTGCATGTTAGCCGCTTTTTCTAAATCACGAAGTCCAATATTCGGATATATTGAGTCAAAATAATTTCTTAACCCGTTGCGTAAAATAGCATTTGGGTTCCCCGCAATATATGCGTCAAAGTAAACACATCGTAACTTATGGGTTTCCCAATGTGATATCCCCCATCTTTCAAACGAAAGTCTCTTATAAACCAAGACATTCTTGGAACGTTCTTCGAATGTCTTACAAACTGATCTCGCCTTAAATAGTTGTGCCGAAGAATTCTGGCCGACTCTAGACAAGATTTCATCAATCATGTCTCCGGGTAGGTCTCTTAAAATATTGGGTTGTCTATCCATTTTGTGTTTTTAAACTGTAAAATAGACAAGAGTTAGATTCATAAAAAAAATACTTATTAATACATGCAATTTTTACATATATCATAAAGCATAAGAACACTATATTCCATATATTACACCACACGAATACAACTATCTTATTCCGACTCGCTCGTTTCTTCTTCTTCGGTTTTGGTTCGTTTTGCCAAGTTTCTAGGGATATATGATGTTCCCCTAATACGAGCCGTCGTTGTCCACATTGGTTTAGAAAAACCTGGTGGTTTAGAGGTTCCCGGGTCATTGTTACAACTTAAGGACTTCGGGGGTTGACGATACATATAAAGTTCATCGGGGTTGGAATTAGATTTCTCTATTTTTATGCCCTTTCCCTTATTATTTTCTTTTGCCTTTTTAAATTCAGTTGGGGTAATTTCTATAACATCATCGGAATTCTCGTCGGAATCCGATTCATCGGAGAATTGGTAATCCTCCCAATATTTTGCTTCCTTGGCGGAAACACCATTGACCATAATTAACTTTGGTCGGTTGGTTGAGGATTTTCTTTTACTTAACCGTTTTATTATTTCCCCCACCGGTTCTATTTCTTCATCCGGTTCCGATTCTTCTTCCGGTTCCGACTCTTCTTCCGGTTCCTCTTCGGGAACTTGTGAATCAGTCCACAAATCATTCCAATTTACATTTGACTCTTCATTATTATTAGGTGAGTCAATGGGACTTGTTCTAGAGGTAGACATCTATCACATAATATCAAACACGTTAAGAGATTAATATATCACATAATATTCATATGTTAAAAATATATAGTTTCCAACAAAAATGTTAAGCAATCATTTTTAAAGAAAACACGGTCGAAGTCCAGACTCACTAATGCATCCTAACAAACTCGATAAGACACACTAATGCAAATTTTCTGGTTCTCTAAGACCAACGCTCTGATACCAACTGAAATGTCCCGTTCTTATTGACTAAAAACGTTCCATATTAATTGATTTCGTTGCGAGGTTTTGACCTCTATATGAGACGTTTTTCAAAGACTGCATTCATTTTTAAAACAAACCATAACCTTTATTTCATAGATAAAGGTTTTAAAAAGCTTTACGTAGATTATCAAATAATGATAATCTAAAATATCCTGTTTACACACGACCATTACATAATGGTTTACAATACAAATATGTTACAACAAAATAAGTTTCTTGAATGCAGTTTTTACACAATATCATACAAGCATGGACTCCAAATCTCGTCCTTATTTAAGTATGCGACAGCGGAAGCTCTTAATAATCACCTGAGAATAAACATGCTTAAAACGTCAACAAAAATGTTGGTGAGTTATAGGTTTAACCTATATATATCAAATCATAATAATATACCACAAGATTTCATATTTCAATACACATCCCATACATAGAGATAAAAATCATTCATATGGTGAACACCTGGTAACCGACATTAACAAGATGCATATATAAGAATATCCCCATCATTCCGGGACACCCTTCGGATATGATATAAATTTCGAAGTACTAAAGCATCCGGTACTTTGGATGGGGTTTGTTAGGCCCAATAGATCTATCTTTAGAGTTCGCGTCAATTAGGGTGTCTGTTCCCTAATTCTTAGATTACCAGACTTAATAAAAAGGGGCATATTCGATTTCGATAATTCAACCATAGAATGTAGTTTCACGTACTTGTGTCTATTTTGTAAATCATTTATAAAACCTGCATGTATTCTCATCCCAAAAATATTAGATTTTAAAAGTGGGACTATAACTCACTTTCACAGATTTTTACTTCGTCGGGAAGTAAGACTTGGCCACTGGTTGATTCACGAACCTATAACAATATATACATATATATCAAAGTATGTTCAAAATATATTTACAACACTTTTAATATATTTTGATGTTTTAAGTTTATTAAGTCAGCTGTCCTCGTTAGTAACCTACAACTAGTTATCCACAGTTAGATGTACAGAAATAAATCAATAAATATTATCTTGAATCAATCCACGACCCAGTGTATACGTATCTCAGTATTGATCACAACTCAAACTATATATATTTTGGAATCAACCTCAACCCTGTATAGCTAACTCCAACATTCACATATAGAGTGTCTATGGTTGTTCCGAAATATATATAGATGTGTCGACATGATAGGTCGAAACATTGTATACGTGTCTATGGTATCTCAAGATTACATAACATATAATACAAGTTGATTAAGTTATGGTTGGAATAGATTTGTTACCAATTTTCACGTAGCTAAAATGAGAAAAATTATCCAATCTTGTTTTACCCATAACTTCTTCATTTTATATCCGTTTTGAGTGAATCAAATTGCTATGGTTTCATATTGAACTCTATTTTATGAATCTAAACAAAAAAAGTATAGGTTTCTAGTCGTAAAAATAAGTTACAAGTCGTTTTTGTAAAGGTAGTCATTTCAGTCGAAAGAACGACGTCTAGATGACCATTTTAGAAAACATACTTCCACTTTGAGTTTAACCATAATTTTTGGATATAGTTTCATGTTCATAATAAAAATCATTTTCTCAGAATAACAACTTTTAAATCAAAGTTTATCATAGTTTCTAATTAACTAACCCAAAACAGCCCGCGGTGTTACTACGACGGCGTAAATCCGGTTTTACGGTGTTTTTCGTGTTTCCAGGTTTTAAATCATTAAGTTAGCATATCATATAGATATAGAACATGTGTTTAGTTGATTTTAAAAGTCAAGTTAGAAGGATTAACTTTTGTTTGCGAACAAGTTTAGAATTAACTAAACTATGTTCTAGTGATTACAAGTTTAAACCTTCGAATAAGATAGCTTTATATGTATGAATCGAATGATGTTATGAACATCATTACTACCTTAAGTTCCTTGGATGAACCTACTGGAAAAGAGAAAAATGGATCTAGCTTCAATGGATCCTTGGATGGCTCAAAGTTCTTGAAGCAAAATCATGACACGAAAACAAGTTCAAGTAAGATCATCACTTGAAATAAGATTGTTATAGTTATAGAAATTGAACCAAAGTTTGAATATGATTATTACCTTGTATTAGAATGATAACCTACTGTAAGAAACAAAGATTTCTTGAGGTTGGATGATCACCTTACAAGATTGGAAGTGAGCTAGCAAACTTGAAAGTATTCTTGATTTTATGAAACTAGAACTTTTGGAATTTATGAAGAACACTTAGAACTTGAAGATAGAACTTGAGAGAGTTCAATTAGATGAAGAAAATTGAAGAATGAAAGTGTTTGTAGGTGTTTTTGGTCGTTGGTGTATGGATTAGATATAAAGGATATGTAATTTTGTTTTCATGTAAATAAGTCATGAATGATTACTCATATTTTTGTAATCTTATGAGATATTTCATGCTAGTTGCCAAATGATGGTTCCCACATGTGTTAGGTGACTCACATGGGCTGCTAAGAGCTGATCATTGGAGTGTATATACCAATAGTACATACATCTAAAAGTTGTGTATTGTACGAGTACGAATACGGGTGCATACGAGTAGAATTGTTGATGAAACTGAACGAGAATGTAATTGTAAGCATTTTTGTTAAGTAGAAGTATTTTGATAAGTGTATTGAAGTCTTTCAAAAGTGTATAAATACATATTAAAACACTACATGTATATACATTTTAACTGAGTCGTTAAGTCATCGTTAGTCGTTACATGTAAGTGTTGTTTTGAAACCTTTAGGTTAACGATCTTGTTAAATGTTGTTAACCCAATGTTTATAATAACAAAAGAGATTTTAAATTATTATATTATCATGATATTATGATGTACGAATATCTCTTAATATGATATATATACATTAAATGTCGTTACAACGATAAACGTTACATATATGTCTCGTTTCAAAATCATTAAGTTAGTAGTCTTGTTTTTACATATGTAGTTCATTGTTAATATAATTAATGATATGTTTACTTATCATAATATCATGTTAACTATATATATAACCATATATATGTCATCATATAGTTTTTTACAAGTTTTAACGTTCGTGAATCACCGGTCAACTTAGGTGGTCAATTGTCTATATGAAACCTATTTCAATTAATCAAGTCTTAACAAGTTTGATTGCTTAACATGTTGGAAACATTTAATCATGTAAACATCAATCTCAATTAATATATATAAACATGGAAAAGTTCGGGTCACTACACTCTTAACGCGTTTGATATTATGTGATAGATGTCTACCTCTAGAACAAGTCCCATTGACTCACCTAATAATAATGAAGAGTCAAATATAAGTTGGAATGATTCGTGGACTGATTCACAAGTTCCCGAAGAGGAACCGGAAGAAGAGTCGGAACCGGAAGAAGAATCGGAACCGGAAGAAGAATCGGAACCGGATGAAGAAATAGAACCGGTGGGGGAAATAATAAAACGGTTAAGTAAAAGAAAATCCTCAACCAACCGACCAAGGTTAATTATGGTCAATGGTGTTTTCGCCAAGGAAGCAAAATATTGGGAGGATTACCAATTCTCTGATAAATCGGATTCCGACGAGAATTCCGATGATGTTATAGAAATTACCTCAACTGAATTTAATAAGGCAAAAGAAAATAATAAGGGAAAGGGCATAAAAATAGGGAAATCTAATTCCAACCCCGATGAACTTTATATGTATCGTCAACCCCCGAAGTTCTTAAGTTGTAACAATGACCCGGGAACCTCTAAACCACCAGGTTTTTCTAAACCAATGTGGAAAACGACGGCTCGTATTAGGGGAACATCATATATCCCTAGAAACTTGGCAAAACGAACCAAAACCGAAGAAGAAGAAACAAGCTAGTCGGAATAAGATAGTTGTATTCGTGTGGTGTAATATATGTAATATAGTGTGCTTATGCTTTATGATATATGTAAAAATTGCTTGTATTAATAAGTATTTTTTTTATGAATCTAACTCTTGTCTATTTTACAGTATAAAAACACAAAATGGATAGACAACCCAATATTTTAAGAGACCTACCCGGAGACATGATTGATGAAATCTTGTCTAGAGTCGGTCAGAATTCTTCGGCACAACTATTTAAGGCGAGATCAGTTTGTAAGACATTCAAAGAACGTTCCAAGAATGCCTTGGTTTATAAAAGGATTTCGTTCGAAAGATGGGGGATATCACATTGGGAAATCCATAAGTTACGATGTGTTTACTTTGACGCATATATTGCGGGGAACCCAAATGCTATTTTACGCAATGGGTTAAGAAATTATTTTGACTCAATATATCCGAATATTGGACTTCGTGATTTAGAAAAAGCTGCTAACATGCAACATAAAGAAGCATGTTATGCTTACGGATTAGTAATGTTCGCTTCTCACCAAAGTGAGAACAAGAACATCGGGCTACAACTATTAAACAAAACGTTCCCACAAGTGACGGAGTCGGTAATTGGGGTAAGAAATGAGGTTTTTAGATTGTTACGGGACTGTTGGACATTACGTAACCCTCGTCCCTTTGACAACGTTACAACACGCTGTCTTATCAACGGCCATAACGGTTATGTTCCACAAGACCAAGGATGGGAAGTAATCCTAGTAAAACCAGAATGCATGACTTGTTTCTGGACGTATGAATTACGTGTCTTTATTGCCTTTGCTGAACGACTTGTGTACTAGCTAGAATTATCTTCACAACCATCTTGTATCAAATTTATTGTGTGCTATATTTCATGCTATATGTAAAATAAGCGGTATTGTAAGTTTGTAAAATATTGTGTAAAAGTTTGAACGCGAAATATTATTATAATCAGTTTTTCATATAGAATTGTAGTAGTTGAATTGTATATTAGCTACTAAGTATGAACTTAACGGGTAGGTACTACCCGAATTTAAACTTATAAAACGCTAATATGAAGAAAAAGCTTTTATAAATGAGTTCATATTATGCTACGAAATACTATTAACTACTCTTAATATTCTGTATGATTAACTTGTTCCATTTGACTATTTTGAAGGAAATGGCACCGACTACTCGACACACCGTGAATATGAATGAAGAGGAATTCCGTACTTTTCTAGCTTCAAACATAGCCGCAGTACAGGCTGCGCTACATACCAACAATAACCTTGGATCTAGCAGTACAGGAAATCGTGTAGGATGCACCTACAAAGAATTCACTGCCTGCAAACCTTTGGAATTTGATGGAACCGAAGGACCGATCGGATTGAAACGGTGGACCAAGAAGGTTGAATCGGTGTTTGCCATAAGTAAGTGTACTGAAGAGGACAAAGTGAAGTACGCTACGCATACCTTCACAGGTTCTGCGTTAACATGGTGGAATACCTATCTAGAGCAAGTGGGACAAGATGATGCGTACGCACTACCGTGGTCAGCATTCAAGCACTTGATGAACGAGAAGTACCGTCCCAGAACCGAGGTCAATAAGCTCAAGACAGAACTTAGAGGGTTACGAACCCAAGGATTTGATATTACCACGTACGAAAGACGATTCACAGAATTGTGCCTATTGTGTCCGGGAGCATTCGAAGGTGAGGAAGAGAAGATCGACGCGTTTGTGAAAGGATTACCGGAAAGAATCCAAGAAGATATAAGTTCACACGAGCCCGCCTCCATACAACAGGCATGTAGAATGGCTCACAAACTAGTGAACCAGATTGAAGAAAGAATTAAAGAACAGACTGCTGAAGAGGCCAATGTGAAGCAAGTCAAAAGAAAGTGGGAGGAAAACGGTGATAAGAATCACCAATACAACAACAACAGCAATTACAACAATAATCGCAACAATTATCCCAACAATCGCAACATCAATCGCAACTACAACAAACGGCCCAACAACAACAACAACAACAACTACAACAATCATCCCAACAACAATAATAACCGCAACAACAACAACAACAACAATCAGAAGCAGCTATGCCAAAGGTGTGAAAAGTATCACTCGGGGTTCTGCACCAAATTTTTCAACAAGTGTAAAAGAAATGGTCATAGCGCGGCGAAGTATAAGGTCTACGGACCAGGGGTTAATAGAACAAAAGGAACAAATGGTGTCGGAACGAGTAATGGCGGAGCAAGTAGTGTCGGAGAAAGTTATGCCAATGCAGTTTGTTATAAATGTGGAAAACCAGGCCACATTATTAGAAATTGCCCGAACCAGGAGAACACGAATGGACAAGGCCGCGGAAGAGTTTTCAATATTAATGCGGCAGAGGCACAGGAAGACCCGGAGCTTGTTACGGGTACGTTTCTTATTGACAATAAATCTGCTTACGTTTTATTTGATTCGGGTGCGGATAGAAGCTATATGAGTAGAGATTTTTGTGCTAAATTAAGTTGTCCATTGACGCCTTTGGATAGTAAATTTTTACTCGAATTAGCAAATGGTAAATTAATTTCAGCAGATAATATATGTCAGAATCGAGAAATTAAACTGGTTAGCGAAACATTTAAGATTGATTTGATACCAGTAGAGTTAGGGAGTTTTGATGTGATAATCGGTATGGACTGGTTGAAAGAAGTGAAAGCAGAGATCGTTTGTTACAAAAATGCAATTCGCATTATACGAGAAAAAGGAAAACCTTTAATGGTGTACGGAGAAAAGGGCAACACGAAGCTACATCTTATTAGTAATTTGAAGGCACAAAAACTAATAAGAAAAGGTTGCTATGCTGTTCTAGCACACGTCAAGAAAATACAAACTGAAGAAAAGAGCATCAATGATGTTCCCATTGCAAAATAATTTCCCGATGTATTTCCGAAAGAATTACCGGGATTACCCCCACATCGATCCGTTGAATTTCAAATAGATCTTGTACCAGGAGCTGCACCAATAGCTCGTGCTCCTTAAAGACTCGCACCCAGCGAGATGAAAGAACTGCAAAGCCAATTACAAGAACTTTTAGAGCGTGGTTTCATTCAACCAAGCACATCACCGTGGGGAGCTCCTGTTTTGTTTGTCAAGAAGAAAGATGGTACATTCAGGTTGTGTATCGACTACCTAGAGTTGAACAAACTTACCATCAAGAACCGCTACCCACTACCGAGAATCGACGACTTATTTGATCAACTACAAGGCTCGTCTGTTTATTCAAAGATTGACTTACGTTCCGGGTATCATCAAATGCGGGTGAAAGAAGATGATATTCCAAAGACTGCTTTCAGAACATGTTACGGTCATTACGAGTTTATGGTCATGCCGTTTGGTTTAACTAATGCACCAGCTGTGTTCATGGACCTTATGAACCGAGTGTGTGGACCATACCTTGACAAGTTTGTCATTGTTTTCATTGATGACATACTTATTTACTCAAATAATGACAAAGAACACGGTGAACATTTGAGAAAGGTGTTAGAAGTATTGAGGAAGGAAGAATTGTACGCTAAGTTTTCAAAGTGTGCATTTTGGTTGGAAGAAGTTCAATTCCTCGGTCACATAGTGAACAAAGAAGGTATTAAGGTGGATCCGGCAAAGATAGAAACTGTTGAAAAGTGGGAAACCCCGAAAACTCAGAAACACATACGCCAGTTTTTAGGACTAGCTGGTTACTACAGAAGGTTCATCCAAGACTTTTCCAGAATAGCAAAACCCTTGACTGCATTAACGCATAAAGGGAAGAAATTTGAATGGAATGATGAACAAGAGAAAGCGTTTCAGTTATTGAAGAAAAAGCTAACTACGGCACCTATATTGTCATTGCCTGAAGGAAATGATGATTTTGTGATTTATTGTGACGCATCAAAGCAAGGTCTCGGTTGTGTATTAATGCAATGAACGAAGGTGATTGCTTATGCGTCTAGACAATTGAAGATTCACGAACAAAATTATACGACACATGATTTGGAATTAGGCGCGGTTGTTTTTGCATTAAAGACATGGAGGCACTACTTATATGGGGTCAAAAGTATTATATATACCGACCACAAAAGTCTTCAACACATATTTAATCAGAAACAATTGAATATGAGGCAGCGTAGGTGGATTGAATTATTGAATGATTACGACTTTGAGATTCGTTACCACCCGGGGAAGGCAAATGTGGTAGCCGATGCCTTGAGCAGGAAGGACAGAGAACCCATTCGAGTAAAATCTATGAATATAATGATTCATAATAACCTTACTACTCAAATAAAGGAGGCGCAACAAGGAGTTTTAAAAGAGGGAAATTTAAAGGATGAAATACCCAAAGGATCGGAGAAGCATCTTAATATTCGGGAAGACGGAACCCGGTTTAGGGCTGAAAGGATTTGGGTACCAAAATTTGGAGATATGAGAGAAATGGTACTTAGAGAAGCTCATAAAACCAGATACTCAATACATCCTGGAACGGGGAAGATGTACAAGGATCTCAAGAAACATTTTTGGTGGCCGGGTATGAAAGCCGATGTTGCTAAATACGTAGGAGAATATTTGACGTGTTCTAAGGTCAAAGCTGAGCATCAGAAACCATCAGGTCTACTTCAACAACCCGAAATCCCGGAATGGAAATGGGAAAACATTACCATGGATTTCATCACTAAATTGCCAAGGACTGCAAGTGGTTTTGATACTATTTGGGTAATAGTTGATCGTCTCACCAAATCAGCACATTTCCTGCCAATAAGAGAAGATGACAAGATGGAGAAGTTAGCACGACTGTATTTGAAGGAAGTCGTCTCCAGACATGGAATACCAATCTCTATTATCTCTGATAGGGATGGCAGATTTATTTCAAGATTCTGGCAGACATTACAGCAAGCATTAGGAACTCGTCTAGACATGAGTACTGCCTATCATCCACAAACTGATGGGCAGAGCGAAAGGACAATACAAATGCTTGAAGACATGCTACGAGCATGTGTTATTGATTTCGGAAACAGTTGGGATCGACATCTACCGTTAGCAGAATTTTCCTACAACAACAGCTACCATTCAAGCATTGAGATGGTGCCGTTTGAAGCACTTTATGGTAGAAAGTGCAGGTCTCCGATTTGTTGGAGTGAAGTGGGGGATAGACAGATTACGGGTCCGGAGATAATACAAGAAACTACCGAGAAAATCATCCAAATTCAACAAAGATTGAAAACCGCCCAGTGTCGACAAAAGAGCTACGCGGACAGTAAAAGAAAAGATATAGAGTTTGAAATTGGAGAAATGGTCATGCTAAAGGTTTCACCTTGGAAAGGCGTTGTTCGATTTGGTAAACGGGGGAAACTAAATCCAAGGTACATTGGACCATTCAAGATTATAGATCGTGTCGGACCAGTAGCTTACCAACTTGAGTTACCTCAACAACTCGCGGCTGTACATAACACTTTCCACGTCTTGAATTTGAAGAAATGTTTTGCTAAAGAAGATCTCACTATTCCGTTAGATGAAATCCAAATCAACGAAAAACTCCAATTCATCGAAGAACCTGTCGAAATAATGGATCGTGAGGTTAAAAGACTTAAGCAAAACAAGATACCAATTGTTAAGGTTCGATGGAATGCTCGTAGAGGACCCGAGTTCACCTGGGAGCGTGAAGATCAGATGAAGAAGAAATACCCGCATTTATTTCCAGAAGATACGTCAACACCTCCAACTGCTTAAAATTTCGGGACGAAATTTATTTAACGGGTAGGTACTGTAGTGACCCGAACTTTTCCATGTTTATATATATTAATTGAGATTGATATTTACATGATTAAATGTTTCCAACATGTTAAACAATCAAACTTGTTAAGACTTGATTAATTGAAATATGTTTCATATAGACAATTGACCACCCAAGTTGACCGGTGATTCACGAACGTTAAAACTTGTAAAAACTATATGATGACATATATATGGATATATATATAGTTAACATGATACTATGATAAGTAAACATATCATTAAGTATATTAACAATGAACTACATATGTAAAAACAAGACTACTAACTTAATGATTTTTAAACGAGACATATATGTAACGATTATCGTTGTAAAGACATTTAATGTATATATATCATATTAAGAGATATTCATACATGATAATATCACGATAATATAATAATTTAAAATCTCATTTGATATTATAAACATTGGGTTAACAACATTTAACAAGATCGTTAACCTAAAGGTTTCAAAACAACACTTACATGTAACGACTAACGATGACTTAACGACTCAGTTAAAATGTATATACACGTAGTGTTTTAATATGTATTTATACACTTTTGAAAGACTTCAATACACTTATCAAAATACTTCTACTTAACAAAAATGCTTACAATTACATCCTCGTTCAGTTTCATCAACAATTCTACTCGTATGCACCCGTATTCGTACTCGTACAATACACAGCTTTTAGATGTATGTACTATTGGTATATACACTCCAATGATCAGCTCTTAGCAGCCCATGTGAGTCACCTAACACATGTGGGAACCATCATTTGGCAACTAGCATGAAATATCTCATAAAATTACAAAAATATGAGTAATCATTCATGACTTATTTACATGAAAACAAAATTACATATCCTTTATATCTAATCCATACACCAACGACCAAAAACACCTACAAACACTTTCATTCTTCAATTTTCTTCATCTAATTGATCTCTCTCAAGTTCTATCTTCAAGTTCTAAGTGTTCTTCATAAATTCTACAAGTTCTAGTTACATAAAATCAAGAATACTTTCAAGTTTGCTAGCTCACTTCCAATCTTGTAAGGTGATCATCCAACCTCAAGAAATCTTTGTTTCTTACAGTAGGTTATCATTCTAATACAAGGTAATAATCATATTCAAACTTTGGTTCAATTTCTATAGCTATAACAATCTTATTTCAAGTGATGATCTTACTTGAACTTGTTTTCGTGTCATGATTCTGCTTCAAGAACTTCGAGCCATCCAAGGATCCGTTGAAGCTAGATCCATTTTTCTCTTTTCCAGTAGGTTTATCCAAGGAACTTAAGGTAGTAATGATGTTCATAACATCATTCGATTCATACATATAAAGCTATCTTATTCGAAGGTTTAAACTTGTAATCACTAGAACATAGTTTAGTTAATTCTAAACTTGTTCGCAAACAAAAGTTAATCCTTCTAACTTGACTTTTAAAATCAACTAAACACATGTTCTATATCTATATGATATGCTAACTTAATGATTTAAAACCTGGAAACACGAAAAACACCGTAAAACCGGATTTACGCCGTCGTAGTAACACCGCTGGCTGTTTTGGGTTAGTTAATTAAAAACTATGATAAACTTTGATTTAAAAGTTGTTATTCTGAGAAAATGATTTTTATTATGAACATAAAACTATATCCAAAAATTATGGTTAAACTCAAAGTGGAAGTTTGTTTTCTAAAATGGTCATCTAGACGTCGTTCTTTCGACTGAAATGACTACCTTTACAAAAACGACTTGTAACTTATTTTTCGACTATAAACCTATACTTTTTCTGTTTAGATTCATAAAATAGAGTTCAATATGAAACCATAGCAATTTGATTCACTCAAAACGGATTTAAAATGAAGAAGTTATGGGTAAAACAAGATTGGATAATTTTTCTCATTTTAGCTACGTGAAAATTGGTAACAAATCTATTCCAACCATAACTTAATCAACTTGTATTGTATATTATGTAATCTTGATATACCATAGACACGTATACAATGTTTCGACCTATCATGTCGACACATCTATATATATTTCGGAACAACCATAGACACTCTATATGTGAATGTTGGAGTTAGCTATACAGGGTTGAGGTTGATTCCAAAATATATATAGTTTGAGTTGTGATCAATACTGAGATACGTATACACTGGGTCGTGGATTGATTCAAGATAATATTTATCGATTTATTTATGTACATCTAACTGTGGACAACTAGTTGTAGGTTACTAACGAGGACAGCTGACTTAATAAACTTAAAACATCAAAATATATTAAAAGTGTTGTAAATATATTTTGAACATACTTTGATATATATGTATATATTGTTATAGGTTCGTGAATTAACCAGTGGCCAAGTCTTACTTTTCGACGAAGTAAAAATCTGTGAAAGTGAGTTATAGTCCCACTTTTAAAATCTAATATTTTTGGGATGAGAATACATGCAGGTTTTATAAATGATTTACAAAATAGACACAAGTACGTGAAACTACATTCTATGGTTGAATTATCGAAATCGAATATGCCCCTTTTTATTAAGTCTGGTAATCTAAGAATTAGGGAACAGACACCCTAATTGACGCGAATCCTAAAGATAGATTTATTGGGCCTAACAAACCCCATCCAAAGTACCGGATGCTTTAGTACTTCAAAATTTATATCATATCCGAAGGGTGTCCCGGAATGATGGGGATATTCTTATATATGCATCTTGTTAATGTCAGTTACCAGGTGTTCACCATATGAATGATTTTTATCTCTATGTATGGGATGTGTATTGAAATATGAAATCTTGTGGTCTATTATTATGATTTGATATATATAGGTTAAACCTATAACTCACCAACATTTTTGTTGACGTTTTAAGCATGTTTATTCTCAGGTGATTATTAAGAGCTTCCGATGTTGCATACTTAAATAAGGACAAGATTTGGAGTCCATGCTTGTATGATATTGTGTAAAAACTGCATTCAAGAAACTTATTTTGTTGTAACATATTTGTATTGTAAACCATTATGTAATGGTCGTGTGTAAACAGAATATTTTAGATTATCATTATTTGATAATCTACGTAAAGCTTTTTAAACCTTTATTGATGAAATAAAGGTTATGGTTTGTTTTAAAATGAATGCAGTCTTTGAAAAACGTCTCATATAGAGTTCAAAACCTCGCAACGAAATCAATTAATATGGAACGTTTTTAATCAATAAGAACGGGACATTTCAGCCTATTTGTTCCTCATGCTTCGGTGACCCTAAGTTCATGATTTCCAAATCAAGTCGACCTACTTGTGTAAACGTGTAAATTTAATATACAAGTGGTTAGGTGACCTTTATCCCACAATTGTGCGAAATTCACCTTAATCATATTAGTTTGCTCATAACGATTAGGTGACCTTTATCCCATTATGAGTTCCCTAATATGTTTAAGTGTCATACAAAAGGATGGCGTTTAACTTGTTTGCCTTGTTAATAAGGGATTTTAAGTTTTCATTATTTCTAGTTTAAGAAAACTTTTATGCCATACACCAACATGCATTTAGTGTATGGTACTTATGAAAAACCATTTTCATGTCTTGTAATTAAGCCAATTACTTGATATAAACCATTTTATATATGTGATCCTTTTCATGTTCTTAATAACCGTTTATCAATGTCCTTTTGCCACTTGTAATTTAACCAATTAAATTGTCGTTTTGCATGTCGTTAATAATGTCAAATTTAACCAATTAAATTTTTAGTTTGTTTGTTGTTAACTTGTGATTAATTTGTAGCAACCAAACATACAATCCATAATCAAACACACAACCATGCATGCAAAACAATATGTTCACAATTAAGCCAATTTGGTAGACATTTGTTTAGCCGAAAACAAATGCCACCGGTAAAGGGGTTAAAACACAAAGTAGGAGATTTTACCACTCCCACTAAATCTTGCATCCAAATGCTTCTTCTTGTGTTCTTCCAAGTCTTCATCTTGTATCTTCATCTTATTACAAAATATATCCTAATACATTTTGTCTAGAAAATGAAATACAACCTAATCTATTTTACATGCCAAATATAAAATAAATTACATAACCAAAATTAATATTACATACCAAATGAATAATTAATATTACAAACCAAATTGAATGAATATTACAACCATATTGAAAGATTAACAAATCAACCAAACAAACATTCATTCAAACACAAGGTCATGGCTATGATTGTGAACATCAATATATCATCGAATATTAACCAAATGGCAAACCCAAAACACTTTTAGAACCCTTCAAGATTCAGCCTAAACTATATACCCACCCAAATCCATTAATTTTTGCATTCTACATTCATGCATGTTAATAGAATGCAAAGTTGGTGGGTTTTAAAGACCATATATAAGAAGCATATTTCATAGACTTCGGCTCTAGATACCATTGATGGAATTCAACATAGCAACATGTTCTTTGAATTTACATAATCACAAAACCAAATTATTTTGTTAAAGCAAGCGGAAGCATAATATTAAGAAACCAAGTGTATATGTTTGATCATTTTAATTGAATCCCATGTAGATATCAAATCATGAATGTATGCTTACATATAATAACAAGGAAGTAAGATTATACCTACTTAAGATTAATTGAGGGCTGTTTTGGATGAGCAAGATGATGATGAAGATGAAGCAACAACAACCTCTAACTTGAAGCCTCAAGTGTGTAATACCCACAAGCCCTTTTTGCACCAACACCACCTTTGTTTAGTTAGGATTTTTGACACTTGAATGAGCAAGATTACTAAGCTTAAACTCACTCTTTTTGCCTCAAATATTTTGGCCAGCAGCTTGCTAGAGAGAGGTGAGAGTGTTTTCAAACTTACAACTTGAATAAAATGAGTCAATTACTTGGTTAAAGAGACAAACATGCTCATGAGGAGTTGTGTATTCTTGAAATAACAAAAGCTAGCATGTGTGTTGTCTTGAGGCCTCCCAAAAACGTCCACCACCATGGGGACTTAAAAAAAAATTCAATTTTTTATTATAAAACTTGTTATTTATAAACTTGTAATAAAACACATGCATTTGTTAAGTTATTTACATTTTTATAAACCAATTTATAAAATACAACACAATATAATTATTTAAACCTATAAATAATTAAATATAAATTATCCAAATAATTTATCTCAAGTGATAATATTTTAGAAAACCGATTTTCTAAATTTCAAGTGTCGCGTATTTATTTAACCATCCAATCGTTAAGATTAAATACATATAAAGTGTCGGTAAGCTTGTTATTGGGTATGACCCGACTTGGATCATTAAATATTAGCCACATTAATTTAATATGTCTCTCGGGCATACGAAATACCTTCAGTTTAGATGTTGCATAACTTAAACGATCCTCGTTGCTATCAAGTAATTCAATGGACAGCCAGATGTAACCGGGGGCCAGGACTCTTGATCCGATTTAAGTCGTGACATTCGAGATCCACAACCATATCCCAAACTGGCAACCTAGACACCATCCATGACCGTAAGTAGCGGTGAGTCTCGTGAAAGTCATACGTTATTTGTTTGTGATTTTTAATTCCACGTATGTTCTAGTGAGAATAGGAATACATCACTTGTTCATTTTCGTTTTTGATATATATTATATTACCCTTTAATAATATTTAAGTCACATTATAATTTCTTTACATTATTTCTTTTCATATATATATATATATATATTTACACACATACACATATACTTCTAATTATGTAGTACGTATATATGTATCTACATCTATACATGCGTGCACTCATGTATACATGTATATCTACATATACGTATAAGAATAATCTTCCATATATATCTATATTCTTCATATATACACAATATCATATCCATATTAGGGTTTTACAAAAATAGTTTCAAGTTATAATACACCATCATAAAATCATAATACTTTCATTCATCTCCAAATTACCATTCAATATTTTGATTCAAGTATTATCTTTAAAGTTCATGTCATTCACCAACTTTTAATCCATGTAGTTTATTCATGTTCTTAGCTATCATAGTTAATATTCATACTTATCATCTTTATTTTATCCATATTATTATTCATAACCTTGTTAATCTCTTTAAGTTCATATTATAGTTAATCATCATATTAATAGATTATTAAGTTTAGTTATATTCGTACATTTATATATTTATAATCATCTTGTTCATAATCTTTTTATGTTATTTATGAGTATATTATAATTCATAATCTTCAAGTTTATCTATAAAATCTATTATAATCATTTCACAATGATTATCTATAATCATATTCCTAATCATACTATAATATTTATAATCATATTCATATTCATATAAGTATTATTAATGTTCATAACTTTTATTAAATTCATATCCATATCAACCTATGTTCAAAGTTTTATCTTTATACATATTCAAGTTCATCAATTTTTATTCATGTATAAACATTATATTATAAGCATATAAGTTAAAGATTATATATATATATATATATATATATATATATATATATATATATATATATATATATATATATATATATATATATATATATATAAAGTGTATAATTAAAACTTGAGTTTATATGGTACCTTGGGAGTGAACGATGAAGAGAACGAGTGTTTTTGAGGGTGTTTGGAAATCGGGCAGCAGCAACAACATGTAGAAGCAAAAAGTAGCAAAAATCGAGTGGTTCGAGTGGTGTTGGAGCTCGCGAACAGCAGCCAAACAGCAGGGGCAGCAGCTGCAGTGATGGTGGCTGTTTGTGGGGGTGTTCGGCGGTCGGACAGCAGCAAAAAGAAGCTGCAGCAGGCGGCAGTTGGGCTGCAACAAATAGGTGGTGGTGGTGGTGGCTGTTTTTGGTGGTCGGCGGTGGTGATGTGGGGGAGGTGATGGTTGCCGAATTCCACAAGAGAGAAAGGGAGAAAGTTGTGATTTTTATGAATGAATTATGAGCTAGGATCATGGGTTTATATAGGTGAGAAATTAGAAGAGAGTTAGGATTAGTATGGAGTTAGGATAAGGCTTTAGAAGTTTTAAGAAGGTTATGACTCTTTGGTTTAGGGTAAAGCTTCAAGTGTTTGAGTAGGATTAGGACTTCATTAGATTATTCTAGATTTAGGATTAGATAATTACATTTAATTAATTTGTTCCATTTATTTATTTAATTATTTTTTTTGCCAAAAATATATATATTTTCGTTTTTTTTTATTAATTTTACAAATGTACATCTGAGTCCTTGTACATTTTATTCGTGTTAGTCCTTCGTTAAATTTTTATTGATGATGACGAGCCATGATCGTTAGTTTAGGTAACCTCGTTACCCACTTCTTTCATTAGTTTCGGTTTTCTAATCGAACATGTTTGCGTTGGACTACCTAAGTTTCAAGTTCATTCGTATAAAAATGATCGAAAAAGTTGGGGTGTTATAGTACCTACCCGTTATTAGAAATTTCGTCCCGAAATTTGGTCGTTGCCGTCAGCTGGCGTTTCGTTTGCAAATAAGTGAGGATATTTCTCTCTCATGTGATCTTTTCGTTCCCACATGGTCTCGGGTCCTCGAAGTGCGTTCCATCGAACTTTGACGATTGGTATTCTACTTTGATGAAGTCCTTTGACATTTCGGTTAATGATTTCCGCGGGTTTTTCAATAAAATTCAGTTTGTCGTCAACTTGAATTTCATCAAGTGGGATGATAAGGTCCTCTTCTGCTAAGTACTTTTTCAAATTCGGCACATGAAACGTATCGTGTATTCCAGCGAGTTGTTCAGGTAATTCTAGTCAATAGGGCACTGGCCCAATACGTTCGATGATCTTAAAAGGCTCCACATATCTTGGGCTCAGCTTTCCTAGTTTACCGAAGCGTATTACACCTTTCCAAGGTGACACCTTTAGCATAACTCTATCCCCAACTTGAAATTCTAAGTCTTTCCTTCGAATGTTGGCATAGCTCTTTTGATGACTTCGGGCCGTCTCTAGCCTTTGTTTAATCTTTACAATGTGTTCGGTCATCTCGTGGATAATCTCTGGACCAATCAACTATCGGTCACCCACTTCGTTCCAACAGATCGGCGATCTACATTTTGTAGTGACCCGAACTTTTCCATATTTATATATATTAATTGAGATTGATATTTACATGATTAAATGTTTCCAACATGTTAAGCAATCAAACTTGTTAAGACTTGATTAATTGAAATATGTTTCATATAGACAATTGACCACCCAAGTTGACCGGTGATTCACGAACGTTAAAACTTGTAAAAACTATATGATGACATATATATGGATATATATATATATATAGTTAACATGATACTATGATAAGTAAACATATCATTAAGTATATTAACAATGAACTACATATGTAAAAACAAGACTACTAACTTAATGATTTTTAAACGAGACATATATGTAACGATTATCGTTGTAAAGACATTTAATGTATATATATCATATTAAGAGATATTCATACATGATAATATCATGATAATATAATAATTTAAAATCTCATTTGATATTATAAACATTGGGTTAACAACATTTAACAAGATCGTTAACCTAAAGGTTTCAAAACAACACTTACATGTAACGACTAACGATGACTTAACGACTCAGTTAAAATGTATATACATGTAGTGTTTTAATATGTATTTATACACTTTTGAAAGACTTCAATATAGTTATCAAAATACTTCTACTTAACAAAAATACTTACAATTACATCCTCGTTCAGTTTCATCAACAATTCTACTCGTATGCACCCGTATTCGTACTCGTACAATACACAGCTTTTAGATGTATGTACTATTGGTATATACACTCCAATGATCAGCTCTTAGCAGCCCATGTGAGTCACCTAACACATGTGGGAACCATCATTTGGCAACTAGCATGAAATATCTCATAAAATTACAAAAATATGAGTAATCATTCATGACTTATTTACATGAAAACAAAATTACATATCCTTTATATCTAATCCATACACCAACGACCAAAAACACCTACAAACACTTTCATTCTTCAATTTTCTTCATCTAATTGATCTCTCTCAAGTTCTATCTTCAAGTTCTAAGTGTTCTTCATATATTTTACAAGTTCTAGTTACATAAAATCAAGAATACTTTCAAGTTTGCTAGCTCACTTCCAATCTTGTAAGGTGATCATCCAATCTCAAGAAATCTTTGTTTCTTATAGTAGGTTATCATTCTAATACAAGGTAATAATCATATTCAAACTTTGGTTCAATTTCTATAACTATAACAATCTTATTTCAAGTGATGATCTTACTTGAACTTGTTTTCGTGTCATGATTCTGCTTCAAGAACTTCGAGCCATCCAAGGATCCGTTGAAGCTAGATCCATTTTTATCTTTTCCAGTAGGTTTATCCAAGGAACTTAAGGTAGTAATGATGTTCATAACATCATTCGATTCATACATATAAAGCTATCTTATTCGAAGGTTTAAACTTGTAATCACTAGAACATAGTTTAGTTAATTCTAAACTTGTTCGCAAACAAAAGTTAATCCTTCTAACTTGACTTTTAAAATCAACTAAACACATGTTCTATATCTATATGATATGCTAACTTAATTATTTAAAACCTGGAAACACGAAAAACACCGTAAAACCGGATTTACGCTGTCGTAGTAACACCGCGGGCTGTTTTGGGTTAGTTAATTAAAAACTATGATAAACTTTGATTTAAAAGTTGTTATTCTGAGAAGATGATTTTTATTATGAACATGAAACTATATCCAAAAATTATGGTTAAACTCAAAGTGGAAGTATGTTTTCTAAAATGGTCATCTAGACGTCGTTATTTCGACTGAAATGACTACCTTTACAAAAACGACTTGTAACTTATTTTTCCAACTATAAACCTATACTTTTCTGTTTAGATTCATAAAATAGAGTTCAATATGAAACCATAGCAATTTGATTCACTCAAAACGGATTTAAAATGAAGAAGTTATGGGTAAAACAAGATTGGATAATTTTTCTCATTTTAGCTACGTGAAAATTGGTAACAAATCTATTCCAACCATAACTTAATCAACTTGTATTGTATATTATGTAATCTTGAGATACCATAGACACGTATACAATGTTTCGACCTATCATGTCGACACATCTATATATATTTCGGAACAACCATAGACACTCTATATGTGAATGTTGGAGTTAGCTATACAGGGTTGAGGTTGATTCCAAAATATATATAGTTTGAGTTGTGATCAATACTGAGATACGTATACACTGGGTCGTGGATTGATTCAAGATAATATTTATCGATTTATTTCTGTACATCTAACTGTGGACAACTAGTTGTAGGTTACTAACGAGGACAGCTGACTTAATAAACTTAAAACATCAAAATATATTATAAGTGTTGTAAATATATTTTAAACATACTTTGATATATATGTATATATTGTTATAGGTTCGTGAATCAACCAGTGGCCAAGTCTTACTTCCCGACGAAGTAAAAATCTGTGAAAGTGAGTTATAGTCCCACTTTTAAAATCTAATATTTTTGGGATGAGAATACATGCAGGTTTTATAAATGATTTACAAAATAGACACAAGTACGTGAAACTACATTCTATGGTTGAATTATCGAAATCGAATATGCCCCTTTTTATTAAGTCTGGTAATCTAAGAATTAGGGAACAGACACCCTAATTGACGCGAATCCTAAAGATAGATCTATTGGGCCTAACAAACCCCATCCAAAGTACCGGATGCTTTAGTACTTCGAAATTTATATCATATCCGAAGGGTGTCCCAGAATGATGGGGATATTCTTATATATATATATATATATATATATATATATATATATATATATATATATATATATATATATATATATATATATATATATGCATCTTGTTAATGTCGGTTACCAGGTGTTCACCATATGAATGATTTTTATCTCTATGTATGGGATGTGTATTGAAATATGAAATCTTGTGGTCTATTGTTACGATTTGATATATATAGGTTAAACCTATAACTCACCAACATTTTTGTTGACGTTTAAAGCATGTTTATTCTCAGGTGAATACTAAGAGCTTCCGCTGTTGCATACTAAAATAAGGACAAGATTTGGAGTCCATGTTTGTATGATATTGTGTAAAAACTGCATTTAAGAAACTGATTTCGATGTAACATATTTGTATTGTAAACCATTATGTAATGGTCGTGTGTAAACAGGATATTTTAGATTATCATTATTTGATAATCTACGTAAAGCATTTTAAAAATTTATTTATGAAATAAAGGTTATGGTTTGTTTTAAAAATGAATGCAGTCTTTGAAAAACGTCTCATATAGAGGTCAAAACCTCGCAACGAAATCAATTAATATGGAACGTTTTTAATCAATAAGAACGGGACATTTCAGTTGGTATCCGAGCGTTGGTCTTAGAGAACCAGAATTTTTCATTAGTGTGTCTTATCGAGTTTGTTAGGATGCATTAGTGAGTCTGGACTTCGACCGTGTTTACTTGAAAAATGATTGCTTAACAAATTTTGTTGGAAACTATATATTTTTAACATGTGAATATTATGTGATATATTAATCTCTTAACGCGTTTGATATTATGTGATAGATGTCTACCTCTAGAACAAGTCCCATTGACTCACCTAATAATAATGAAGAGTCAAATGTAAATTGGAATGATTCGTGGACTGATTCACAAGTTCCCGAAGAGGAACCGGAAGAAGAGTCGGAACCGGAAGAAGAATCGGAACCGGAAGAAGAATCGAAACCAGATGAAGAAATAGAACCGGTGGGGGAAATAATAAAACGGTTAAGTAAAAGAAAATCCTCAACCAACCGACCAAGGTTAATTATGGTCAATGGTGTTTCCGCCAAGGAAGCAAAATATTGGGAGGATTACCAATTCTCCGATGAATCGGATTCCGACGAGAATTCCGATGATGTTATAGAAATTACCCCAACTGCATTTAAAAAGGCAAAAGAAAATAATAAGGGAAAGGGCATAAAAATAGAGAAATCTAATTCCAACCCCGATGAACTTTATATGTATCGTCAACCCCCGAAGTCCTTAAGTTGTAACAATGACCCGGGAACCTCTAAACCACCAGGTTTTTCTAAACCAATGTGGAAAATTACGGCTCGTATTAGGGGAACATCATATATCCCTAGAAACTTGGCAAAACGAACCAAAACCGAAGAAGAAGAAACAAGCGAGTCAGAATAAGATAGTTGTATTCGTGTGGTGTAATATATGTAATATAGTGTGCTTATGCTTTATGATATATGTAAAAATTGCTTGTATTAATAAGTATTTTTTTTTATGAATCTAACTCTTGTCTATTTTACAGTATAAAAACACAAAATGGATAGACAACCCAATATTTTAAGAGACCTACCCGGAGACATGATTGATGAAATCTTGTCTAGAGTCGGTCAGAATTCTTCGACACAACTATTTAAGGCGAGATCAGTTTGTAAGACATTCGAAGAACGTTCCAAGAATGCCTTGGTTTATAAAAGGCTTTCGTTCGAAATATGGGGGATATCACATTGGGAAATCCATAAGTTACGATGTGTTTACTTTGACGCATATATTGCGGGGAACCCAAATGCTATTTTACGCAATGGGTTAAGAAATTATTTTGACTCAATATATCCGAATATTGGACTTCGTGATATAGAAAAAGCTGCTAACATGCAATATAAAGAAGCATGTTATGCTTACGGATTAGTAATGTTCGCTTCTCACCAAAGTGAGAACAAGAACATCGGGCTACAACTATTAAACAAAACGTTCCCACAAGTGACGGAGTCGGTAATTGGGGTAAGAAATGAGGTTTTTAGATTGTTACGGGACTGTTGGACATTACGTAACCCTCGTCCCTTTGACGACGTTACAACACGATGTCTTATCAACGACCATAACGGTTATGTTCCACAAGACCAAGGATGGGAAGTAATCCTAGTAAAACCAGAATGCATGACTTGTTTCTGGACGTATGAATTACGTGTCTTTATTGCCTTTGCTGAACAACTTGTGTACTAGCTAGAATTATCTTCACAACCATCTTGTATCAAATTTATTGTGTGCTATATTTCATGCTATATGTAAAATAAGCGGTATTGTAAGTTTGTAAAATATTGTGTAAAAGTTTGAACGCGAAATATTATTATAATCAGTTTTTCATATAGAATTGTAGTAGTTGAATTGTATATTAGCTACTAAGTATGAACTTAACGGGTAGGTACTACCCGAATTTAAACTTATAAAACGCTAATATGAAGAAAAAGCTTTTATAAATGAGTTCATATTATGCTACGAAATACTATTAACTATTCTTAATATTCTGTATGATTAACTTGTTCCATTTGACTATTTTGAAGGAAATGGCACCGACTACTCGACACACCGTGAATATGAATGAAGAGGAATTCCGTACTTTTCTAGCTTCAAACATAGCCGCAGTACAGGCTGCGCTACATACCAACAATAACCTTGAATCTAGCAGTACAGGAAATCGTGTAGGATGCACCTACAAAGAATTCACTGCCTGCAAACCTTTGGAATTTGATGGAACCGAAGGACCGATCGGATTGAAACGGTGGACCGAGAAGGTCGAATCGGTGTTTGCCATAAGTAAGTGTACTGAAGAGGACAAAGTGAAGTACGCTACGCATACCTTCACAGGTTCTGCGTTAACATGGTGGAATACCTATCTAGAGCAAGTGGGACAAGACAATGCGTACGCACTACCGTGGTCAGCATTCAAGCACTTGATGAACGAGAAGTACCGTCCCAGAACCGAGGTCAATAAGCTCAAGACAGAACTTAGAGGGTTACGAACCCAAGGATTTGATATTACCACGTACGAAAGACGATTCACAGAATTGTGCCTATTGTGTCCGGGAGCATTCGAAGATGAGGAAGAGAAGATCGACGCGTTTGTGAAAGGATTACCAGAAAGAATCCAAGAAGATATAAGTTCACACGAGCCCGCCTCCATATAACAGGCATGTAGAATGGCTCACAAACTAGTGAACCAGATTGAAGAAAGAATTAAAGAACAGACTGCTGAAGAGGCCAATGTGAAGCAAGTCAAAAGAAAGTGGGAGGAAAACGGTGATAAGAATCACCAATACAACAACAACAGCAATTACAACAATAATCGCAACAATTATCCCAACAATCGCAACATCAATCGCAACTACAACAAACGGCCCAACAACAACAACAACAACAACAGCAGCAACTAAAACAATCATCCCAACAACAATAATAACCGCAACAACAACAACAATCAGAAGCAGCTATGCCAAAGGTGTGAAAAGAATCACTCGGGGTTCTGCACCAAATTTTGCAACAAGTGTAAAAGAAATGGTCATAGCGCGGTGAAGTGTGAGGTCTACGGACCAGGGGTTAATAGAACGAAAGGAACAAATGGTGTCAGAATGAGTAATGGCGGGGCAAGTAGTGTCGGAGCAAGTTATGCCAATGTAGTTTGTTATAAATGTGGAAAACCGGGCCACATTATTAGAAATTGCCCGAACCAGGAGAACACGAATGGACAAGGCCGCGGAAGAGTTTTCAATATTAATGCGGCAGAGGCACAAGAAGACCCGGAGCTTGTTACGGGTACGTTTCTTATTGACAATAAATCTGCTTACGTTTTATTTGATTCGGGTGCGGATAGAAGCTATATGAGTAGAGATTTTTGTGCTAAATTAAGTTGTCCATTGACGCCTTTGGATAGTAAATTTTTACTCGAATTAGCAAATGGTAAATTAATTTCAGCAGATAATATATGTCGGAATCGAGAAATTAAGCTGGTTAGCGAAACATTTAAGATTGATTTGATACCAGTAGAGTTAGGGAGTTTTGATGTGATAATCGGTATGGACTGGTTGAAAGAAGTGAAAGCAGAGATCGTTTGTTACAAAAATGCAATTCGCATTATACGAGAAAAAGGAAAACCCTTAATGGTGTACGGAGAAAAGGGCAGCACGAAGCTACATCTTATTAGTAATTTGAAGGCACAAAAACTAATAAGAAAAGGTTGCTATGCTGTTCTAGCACACGTCGAGAAAGTACAAACTGAAGAAAAGAGCATCAATGATGTTCCCATTGCAAAAGAATTTCCCGATGTATTTCCGAAAGAATTACCGGGATTACCCCCACATCGATCTGTTGAATTTCAAATAGATCTTGTACCAGGAGCTGCACCAATAGCTCGTGCTCCTTACAGACTCGCACCCAGTGAGATGAAAGAACTGCAAAGCCAATTACAAGAACTTTTAGAGCGTGGTTTCATTCAACCAAGCACATCACCGTGGGGAGCTCCTGTTTTGTTTGTCAAGAAGAAAGATGGTACATTCAGGTTGTGTATCGACTACCGAGAGTTGAACAAACTTACCATCAAGAACCGCTACCCATTACCGAGAATCGATGACTTATTTGATCAACTACAAGGCTCGTCTATTTATTCAAAGATTGACTTACGTTCCGGGTATCATCAAATGCGGGTGAAAGAAGATGATATTCCAAAGACTGCTTTCAGAACACGTTACGGTCATTACGAGAGTATGGTAATGCTGTTTGGTTTAACTAATGCACCAGCTGTGTTCATGGACCTTATGAACCGAGTGTGTGGACCATACCTTGACAAGTTTGTCATTGTTTTCATTGATGACATACTTATATACTTAAAGAATGACCAAGAACACGGTGAACATTTGAGAAAGGTGTTAGAAGTATTGAGGAAGGAAGAATTGTACGCTAAGTTTTCAAAGTGTGCATTTTGGTTGGAAGAAATTCAATTCCTCGGTCACATAGTGAACAAAGAAGGTATTAAGGTGGATCCGGCAAAGATAGAAACTGTTGAAAAGTGGGAAACCCCGAAAACTCCGAAACACATACGCTAGTTTTTAGGACTAGCTGGTTACTACAGAAGGTTCATCCAAGACTTTTCCAGAATAACAAAACCCTTGACTGCATTAACGCATAAAGGGAAGAAATTTGAATGGAATGATGAACAAGAGAAAGCGTTTCAGTTATTGAAGAAAATGCTAACTACGGCACCTATATTGTCATTGCCTGAAGGGAATGATGATTTTGTGATTTATTGTGATGCATCAAAGCAAGGTCTCGGTTGTGTATTAATGCAACGAACGAAGGTGATTGCTTAAGCGTCTAGACAATTGAAGATTCACGAACAAAATTATACGACGCATGATTTGGAATTAGGCGCGGTTGTTTTTGCATTAAAGACTTGGAGGCACTACTTATATGGGGTCAAAAGTATTATATATACCGACTACAAAAGTCTTCAACACATATTTAATCAGAAACAACTGAATATGAGGCAGCGTAGGTGGATTGAATTATTGAATGATTACGACTTTGAGATTCGTTACCACCCGGGGAAGGCAAATGTGGTAGCCGATGCCTTGAGCAGGAAGGACAGAGAACACATTCGAGTAAAATCTATGAATATAATGATTCATAATAACCTTACTACTCAAATAAAGGAGGCGCAACAAGGAGTTTTAAAAGAGGGAAATTTAAAGGATGAAATACCCAAAGGATCGGAGAAGCATCTTAATATTCGGGAAGACGGAACCCGGTATAGGGCTGAAAGGATTTGGGTACCAAAATTTGGAGATATGAGAGAAATGGTACTTAGAGAAGCTCATAAAACCAGATACTCAATACATCCTGGAACGGGGAAGATGTACAAGGATCTCAAGAAACATTTTTGGTGGCCGGGTATGAAAGCCGATGTTGCTAAATACGTAGGAGAATGTTTGACGTGTTCTAAGGTCAAAGCTGAGCATCAGAAACCATCAGGTCTACTTCAACAACCCGAAATCCCAGAATGGAAATGGGAAAACATTACCATGGATTTCATCACTAAATTGCCAAGGACTGCAAGTGGTTTTGATACTATTTGGGTAATAGTTGATCGTCTCACCAAATCAGCACACTTCCTGCCAATAAGAGAAGATGACAAGATGGAGAAGTTAGCACGACTGTATTTGAAGGAAGTCGTCTCCAGACATGGAATACCAATCTCTATTATCTCTGATAGGGATGGTAGATTTATTTCAAGATTCTAGCAGACATTACAGCAAGCATTAGGAACTCGTCTAGACATGAGTACTTCCTATCATCCACAAACTGATGGGCAGAGCGAAAGGATGATACAAACGCTTGAAGACATGCTACGAGCATGTGTTATTGATTTTGGAAACAGTTGGGATCGACATCTACCGTTAGCAGAATTTTCCTACAACAACAGCTACCATTCAAGCATTGAGATGGCGCCGTTTGAAGCACTTTATGGTAGAAAGTGCAGGTCTCCGATTTGTTGGAGTGAAGTGGGGGATAGACAGATTACGGGTCCGGAGATTATACAAGAAACTACCGAGAAGATCATCCAAATTCAACAACGGTTGAAAACCGCCCAAAGTCGACAAAAGAGCTACGCTGACATTAAAAGAAAAGATATAGAATTTGAAATTGGAGAGATGGTCATGCTTAAAGTTGCACCTTGGAAAGGCGTTGTTCGATTTGGTAAACGAGGGAAATTAAATCCAAGGTATATTGGACCATTCAAGATTATTGATCGTGTCGGACCAGTAGCTTACCGACTTGAGTTACCTCAACAACTCACGGCTGTACATAACACTTTCCACGTCTCGAATTTGAAGAAATGTTTTGCTAAAGAAGATCTCACTATTCCGTTAGATGAAATCCAAATCAACGAAAAACTTCAATTCATCGAAGAACCCGTCGAAATAATGGATCGTGAGGTTAAAAGACTTAAGCAAAACAAGATACCAATTGTTAAGGTTCGATGGAATGCTCGTAGAGGACCAGAGTTCACCTGGGAGCGTGAAGATCAGATGAAGAAGAAATACCCGCATCTATTTCCAGAAGATTCGTCAACACCTTCAACAGCTTAAAATTTCGGGATGAAATTTATTTAACGGATAGGTACTGTAGTGACCCGAACTTTTCCATGTTTATATATATTAATTGAGATTGATATTTACATGATTAAATGTTTCCAACATGTTAAGCAATCAAACTTGTTAAGACTTGATTAATTGAAATATGTTTCATATAGACAATTGACCACCCAAGTTGACCGGTGATTCACGAACGTTAAAACTTGTAAAAACTATATGATGACATATATATGGATATATATATATATAGTTAACATGATACTATGATAAGTAAACATATCATTAAGTATATTAACAATGAACTACATATGTAAAAACAAGACTACTAACTTAATGATTTTTAAACGAGACATATATGTAACGATTATCGTTGTAAAGACATTTAATGTATATATATCATATTAAGAGATATTCATACATGATAATATCATGATAATATAATAATTTAAAATCTCATTTGATATTATAAACATTGGGTTAACAACATTTAACAAGATCGTTAACCTAAAGGTTTCAAAACAACACTTACATGTAACGACTAACGATGACTTAACGACTCAGTTAAAATGTATATACATGTAGTGTTTTAATATGTATTTATACACTTTTGAAAGACTTCAATACACTTATCAAAATACTTCTACTTAACAAAAATGCTTACAATTACATCCTCGTTCAGTTTCATCAACAATTCTACTCGTATGCACCCGTATTCGTACTCGTACAATACACAGCTTTTAGATGTATGTACTATTGGTATATACACTCCAATGATCAGCTCTTAGCAGCCCATGTGAGTCACCTAACACATGTGGGAACCATCATTTGGCAACTAGCATGAAATATCTCATAAAATTACAAAAATATGAGTAATCATTCATGACTTATTTACATGAAAACAAAATTACATATCCTTTATATCTAATCCATACACCAACGACCAAAAACACCTACAAACACTTTCATTCTTCAATTTTATTCATCTAATTGATCTCTCTCGAGTTCTATCTTCAAGTTCTAAGTGTTCTTCATATATTTTACAAGTTCTAGTTACATAAAATCAAGAATACTTTCAAGTTTGCTAGCTCACTTCCAATCTTGTAAGGTGATCATCCAACCTCAAGAAATCTTTGTTTCTTACAGTAGGTTATCATTCTAATACAAGGTAATAATCATATTCAAACTTTGGTTCAATTTCTATAACTATAACAATCTTATTTCAAGTGATGATCTTACTTGAACTTGTTTTCGTGTCATGATTCTGCTTCAAGAAATTCGAGCCATCCAAGGATCCGTTGAAGCTAGATCCATTTTTCTCTTTTCCAGTAGGTTTATCCAAGGAACTTAAGGTAGTAATGATGTTCATAACATCATTCGATTCATACATATAAAGCTATCTTATTCGAAGGTTTAAACTTGTAATCACTAGAACATAGTTTAGTTAATTCTAAACTTGTTCACAAACAAAAGTTAATCCTTCTAACTTGACTTTTAAAATTAACTAAACACATGTTCTATATCTATATGATATGCTAACTTAATGATTTAAAACCTGGAAACACGAAAAACACCGTAAAACCGGATTTACGCCGTCGTAGTAACACCGCGGGCTGTTTTGGGTTAGTTAATTAAAAACTATGATAAACTTTGATTTAAAAGTTGTTATTCTGAGAAGATGATTTTTATTATGAACATGAAACTATATCCAAAAATTATGGTTAAACTCAAAGTGGAAGTATGTTTTCTAAAATGGTCATCTAGACGTCGTTCTTTCGACTGAAATGACTACCTTTACAAAAATGACTTGTAACTTATTTTTCCGACTATAAACCTATACTTTTCTGTTTAGATTCATAAAATAGAGTTCAATATGAAACCATAGCAATTTGATTCACTCAAAACGGATTTAAAATGAAGAAGTTATGGGTAAAACAAGATTGGATAATTTTTCTCATTTTAGCTACGTGAAAATTGGTAACAAATCTATTCCAACCATAACTTAATCAACTTGTATTGTATATTATGTAATCTTGAGATACCATAGACACGTATACAATGTTTCGACCTATCATGTCGACACATCTATATATATTTCGGAACAACCATAGACACTCTATATGTGAATGTTGGAGTTAGCTATACAGGGTTGAGGTTGATTCCAAAATATATATAGTTTGAGTTGTGATCAATACTGAGATACGTATACACTGGGTCGTGGATTGATTCAAGATAATATTTATCGATTTATTTCTGTACATCTAACTGTGGACAACTAGTTGTAGGTTACTAACGAGGACAGCTGACTTAATAAACTTAAAACATCAAAATATATTAAAAGTGTTGTAAATATATTTTAAACATACTTTGATATATATGTATATATTGTTATAGGTTCGTGAATCAACCAGTGGCCAAGTCTTACTTCCCGACGAAGTAAAAATCTGTGAAAGTGAGTTATAGTCCCACTTTTAAAATCTAATATTTTTGGGATGAGAATACATGCAGGTTTTATAAATGATTTACAAAATAGACACAAGTACGTGAAACTACATTCTATGGTTGAATTATCGAAATCGAATATGCCCCTTTTTATTAAGTCTGGTAATCTAAGAATTAGGGAACAGACACCCTAATTGACGTGAATCCTAAAGATAGATCTATTGGGCCTAACAAACCCCATCCAAAGTACCGGATGCTTTAGTACTTCGAAATTTATATCATATCCGAAGGGTGTCCCGGAATGATGGGGATATTCTTATATATATATATATATATATATATATATATATATATATATATATATATATATATATATATATATATATATATATATATATATATATATATGCATCTTGTTAATGTCGGTTACCAGGTGTTTACCATATGAATGATTTTTATCTCTATGTATGGGATGTGTATTGAAATATGAAATCTTGTGGTCTATTGTTACGATTTGATATATATAGGTTAAACCTATAACTCACCAACATTTTTGTTGACGTTTAAAGCATGTTTATTCTCAGGTGAATACTAAGAGCTTCTGCTGTTGCATACTAAAATAAGGACAAGATTTGGAGTCCATGTTTGTATGATATTGTGTAAAAACTGCATTTAAGAAACTGATTTCGATGTAACATATTTGTATTGTAAACCATTATGTAATGGTCGTGTGTAAACAGGATATTTTAGATTATCATTATTTGATAATCTACGTAAAGCTTTTTAAAAATTTATTTATGAAATAAAGGTTATGGTTTGTTTTAAAAATGAATGCAGTCTTTGAAAAACGTCTCATATAGAGGTCAAAACCTCGCAACGAAATCAATTAATATGGAACGTTTTTAATCAATAAGAACGGGACATTTCACATTTCGCCCATAGAGTGCCTCGAACTGTGCAGCTTGGATACTTGAATGGTAGCTATTATTATAAGAAAACTCAGCTAATGGTAGGAATCGATCCCATCCTTTACCAAAATCAATAACACAGGCTCGTATCATATCCTCGAGCGTTTGAATCGTTCTCTCGCTTTGTCCACCTGTTTGAGGATGGTAAGCAGGACTCATGTCTAACTGCGTCCCCAAAGCTTCTTGTAACGACTTCCAAAATCTAGAAATAAAACGGCTATCTCGAGCCGAAATAATAGAAACAGGCACACCATGCCTTGAAACAACTTCCTTCAAATACAACTGAGCAAGCTTTTCCATCTTGTCAGTTTCCTTCATCGGTAAAAAGTGAGCTGATTTGGTGAAACGGTCAACAATCACCCAAATCGTATCATAACCATTCGCGGTCTTAGGCAACTTGGTAATAAAATCCATGGTAATCCGTTCCCACTTCCACTCGGGAATCTCAGGCTGTTGCAGTAGTCCAGAAGGTTTCTGGTGTTTAGCTTTAACCTTAGAGCAAGTAAAGTACATGCCAACATATGTGGCAATATCCGCTTTCATTCCAGGCCACCAATATAACATTTTTAAATCATGATACATCTTGTTGGCTCCTGGGTGAATCGAATACCTTGTCTTATGTGCCTCATCAAGCACTTTCTTTCTTACTTCGCCAATTCTTGGGACCCAAATTCTTCCGGAAAAGTAACGAGTTCCATCTCCTTTAATTTCGAACTGCTTGTCTAAACCTCTAAGAGATTCGTCCTTCATATTCTCTTCTTTAAGAGCTTCGAGTTGGGAATCTCGAATTTGTGTAGTCAAATTGGTATGGACAATCAGATTTAAATCTCTGACTCGTAAAGGTTTAGCCCTTTCTTTTCGGCTTAGGACGTCAGCCACTACATTTGCTTTACCAGGGTGATATCGGATGTCGCAATCGTAATCATTTAATAACTCAACCCAGCGTCGTTGCCTCATGTTGAGTTGTTTTTGGTTCAAAATATGCTGCAAACTCTTATGATCAGTAAAGATGGTACACTTGGTTCCATAAAGATAGTGTCTCCACATTTTAAGTGAGAATACCACATCACCAAGTTCTAAATCATGTGTGGTGTAGTTTTGTTCGTGGATCTTTAATTGATGGGAGGCGTAAGCAATGACCTTTTGTCGTTGCATCAAGACACAGCCAAAACCTTGGCGAGAAGCATCACAGTATACGACAAAATCATCATTTCCTTCCGGTAGGGACAGGATAGGAGCAGATGTTAGTTTTTGTTTCAAGAGTTGAAATGCAGCTTCATGCACATCGGACCACTCATATTTCTTGCCTTTGTGAGTCAAGGCAGTCAACGTTCGTGCAATTTTAGAGAAACTTCAATGAATCTCCTATAATAACCAGCAAGACCTAAGAATTGTCACACTTGGGTTGGCATCTTAGGTGCTTCCCAGTTTCTAATAGAGTCAATCTTCGCTGGATCCACTTGTATCCCTTGGCTACTAACCACGTGACTAAGGAATTGTATCTATGATAGCCAAAACTCGCACTTCGAAAACTTTGCGTACAATTGTTCCTTCTCGAGTAGTTCCAATAGTAATCTCAGGTGTTGCTCATGTTCCTCTTTACTCTTCGAGTATACCAAGATGTCATCGATGAACACGATTACAAACTTGTCCGGATAGGGCTTGAATACACGATTCATAAGGTCCATGAACACTGCAGGTGCATTTGTTAACCCGAATGGCATCACTAGGAATTCGTAATGGCCATAGCTAGTTCTAAACGCTGTCTTGGAGATATCTTCATTCTTCACCCTCAATTGGTGATAACCAGATCTCAAATTGATCTTAGAGTATACAGATGACCCTTGTAGTTGGTCGAATAGATCATCGATTCTCGGTAGTGGATACCTGTTCTTGATAGTTAACTTATTCAGCTCGTGATAGTCGATACACATTTGCAGGGATCCATCCTTCTTTTTGACAAAGAGAATAGGGGCTCCCCACGGAGATGAGCTCAGTCGGATGTGAAACGACCCGTCCTAATCCATAAGGACGAATACAATAACATATGATTACATAGCAAGGTATTTGACCTCTAAATGATATATTTTACAAACATTGCATTCGTTTTTAAAAGACAAACTTTCATCACATCGAAATTTGACGGCATGCATACCATTTCGTAATATATCCAACTATAAATGACTTAATAATATTCTTGATGAACTCAACGACTCGAATGCAACATCTTTTGAAATATGTCATGAATGACTCCAAGTAATATCTCTAAATTGAGCAAATGCACAGCGGAAGATTTCTTTCATACCTGAGAATAAACATGCTTTCAAGTGTCAACCAAAAGGTTGGTGAGTTCATAGGTTTATCATAAGGATTAAAATTCATCATTTTGATAGACCACAAGATTTAAATACAGTACACCTATCTCGTGTACGAAACCACTTTTCATAATGCTTAGCATAGTAGGTTCGTATCCTTTTCTCCCCCGTAGGTTGCCTCGCGATTTTTAAATAATCGTGCACATATCTCGTGCACAAAACTAATACACATAACCTGTGTATAAAAATCATTCTCTCGATACATAACATTTATTTCGATTTCATTGCTCAACATGGTAACCGACCTTAACATATAATGCGCATCAATAATATCCCCATAACAGAACATCTCATCTGTATAATATATAAACTTCGAAGTACTAAACACCACGCCCACTAGCTCTTCCGTCTAATGAACATTCTAGGTGGGGGTGTTAAACCCGGTAGCTACCTTTAGGATTCGCGTGAATTAGGGCCATACCTGTTTCTAATTCTTAGGTTACCAAGCAATAATAATCAGGGGAAAAATATTCACAACAATTAGTGGCAATTATCACGTCCAACTAATTCAATAATAATTCACAGAACTTCTGTCTGCATAATAATTCATTCGAGAAATGTTTTACTTGTGTCTATCTCATAAAACATTTATAAAAGAATCTCATGTATTCCAAAAATATAGATTGTAAAAGCATTAAATAAAATAGCTGTAAACAGTTATAAAGCAGCGCATGTATTCTCAATCCCAAAAATGTAAAGAGTAAAAGGGAATCAAATGAACTCACTATACTGTATTTTATAGTAAAAATACATATGACGACTTTGAACAAGTGTAGGGATGGCCTCGGATTCACGAACTTATATAATTCGTATATATTTATTAAACCATGTATTTGTAATTGAACAAATATATATACATATATATATAAATTTATTAATTATATCATATTTATATTATTAATATGTATATGTTTTATATATTCATTTTGTATATAAAAATATTAATTTTTTTATGTCATATATATTAAGTATCTTTATATATATACATATATATTTATATCATTTGTTTGTTAAAAATAATAATTATAACAATACTAAAATTATATTAAATATGATAAAATAATAATAATTATTATAATACTTAATTTTTATTAACAAAGGTAATAATGTTAATAATTCTATTAGTGATAATAATAACGATATTAATAATAATAATAATAATATTGATTTTACTGTTAATATTGTTATGATAATGATTTTTGTAATTACATAATAATATTGCTCATGATAATATAAATAATAATACCTATGCTATTATTAGCAATTCTATTATTTATAAAAAGATACTAATACTAATATTTACGAAAATAATAATAATTTGTATTATTTTCATAATGATAATAATAATAACCCTTCTCATCATAATGATAATAATATTAAAGTTTTAAAATTAACAATAATATCATAAGTAATACTCATAATAATAATAATAATCACAATAATAACAATAATAAACATAATAATAACCATAATAATAACTAACAATAATATTGATAGAAATAAAATAAAAGTGTATACCCTCTCCAAGCTTTTTCTAAAAAGAAATGTTCCAGATGAGACTCGAACCTGCAACCTCTCGAAACCCCAACAACCCTCTCAACCATTCCACGACTTCAGCTTTTCTGATATACACCTATCTCATAAAGATATAACCCGTATACTATCTGTTTTGGCCCAACAGCAATTCCTAATCATTTAATTTATGTACGGCCCAATTACTAAATTATCTAAACCCAACAGCTATTCGGCCCAACATGGCAGTCCAACAGCTTCTGTTGCTAATTTACAAAAAAAAAAAATAAAGTCGTGGCCTGGTTTTGAACTCGTGACCTCTCATTCAACAAACATCCACCAAACCATTGAACCACTCGTCAATTTGTGAATAATCTGCACGCTTAATTACTATAACCCGTATTTTTCTATTGCTTTCTTCTTTTTAAACCCAACTAGCAATCTTCATAGCTATCCTTTGGTTCATCATCATCATCATTCCTTATTATCATCATTATCATATCACCATTATCATCATAATCATCATCTTATCGTAAACATCATCATCATCATATCTTACGTCATCATGTATCATTATCGCGTAAAAAAATATAAAAATGGAAGTTTGTCTTCATCATCACGATCATACACCTTGATCATCATCATCATTATCTAGCAGAAACATGAACAAGGTTGTACCATAATAGTAAGAGTCACGATGGTTGTGGGTTTCACAATAGAAAAAATATATAGTGAGAGAGAGAGAGGAGAGAGAGAGAGTGACGGTTTAGTTCAACGGAGGTTGTGGTTGGAAGTGATAGAGAGTGGTGGTTAATGAGTGACGGGTAGTGGCTGAAAACAAAATAGAAAAGTTAGAAGTTGTTAATGGTGGTGTGGTGATTTTATTGGTGGTTTACGAACAAGAAAAATAGGAACATAATAGCATAATCATAATTCACTGTTCATCATCTTCATCAATCATACTTGAATCACCATCTTTATTAACTTGGCTCTTCATCACCCTCGTTTTTTCTAGCGACTATTTTTTTTTAAAAAAAAATGTATATATATATATGCACAGCAGCTGCAGGGAGCTGCAACGATGACCAAGAGTGTTCGTTTTACATCTGATTGAACGGAAAAACAGAAGGTAGCAGTAGGTATACATGTGTGGTTGGTTTATGATGATGATGAAGAGGTTTGTACATATGTATCATTAATATATATAATAGAGACAAAGAAGTGTGTAACAGCAACAGTTTAATCATTAAAGAATTTCACGGTTCGTGTAATGTTCTTCTTCAATCTCATCTTAATAGAATAGAATCGAAACAGCGAAGTGGTAGTAGCAGTTAACCAAAAATAGAAGTAAGGTTGTTTGAACACTAACGATAGTTGTGTTGTGGGTTGTCAAACGTGACAGAAAATACGTAGTCAAGGTATCAATGAGTGATGGTGGTGTTTAATGGTTACTGTGATGGCGACGAATGAAAGGTGGTTCAAGGGTGTGATCGGTTTGATGAAGACAATGGTTTGATCGAGTAGTAACTTGTGTATCGAGTAGGTTATGATGGTTAGTTGATGATGAGGGTGATGATAGTTGTTTAGGTGATTGTAGAAAATGAGTAGAGAAAGAAATATGAAATGGGTTTGTGTTAGTGTCTCTATATGCATTTGTATATGCATAATATATGTATAGATGATGATTTGGTTGATGTAGAGAAGAAATGAAACAAAGAAATGGGTTTTCAAATAGATGAAGGGGGAGATGATATGAGGTTGGTGATGGATATATATTAGTATTACTCCGTACTTTATATATATAATTAACAACTTATATTATTATATTATATTTTACTCATAATTCATATTCTTAGTGGACATGAAAAGGAAATGCGCACAGTTCAGGCTAGCCTGACATTTGGAGTGTTGTTACCGAGAGTTTTCACGGACTGTGTATCGCGCGAAATCAGTGGTGGATAAAAGTGTTCTGAAAAATCCCATATTTTTAAATTAACTATATTTATTTATTTTGGTCATTATAGTATAAAATTCGATCCTTAATTTGTTAAATAAAAATTACATCAACTGTCCCTCTCATTTTTGGGTAAAATATAAAAAGTGTTAAATTTAATAACTAGGTCCTAAATACATTTTTAGTAAGCCTAAAATTTGTAGAACTCATTTTTGAATCACCGTTTATTTTAAAATCATATAAGTTTGAATTTAACTTACTTAATATCAATCGGGACATCATATGAGTATTACAATCATTTAATATTTAATTCTAATATACTTTATTTATATATAGAGATATATTTTAAATAATAATTATTATAATATCCTATTTTTATTTTATTAATTCTTAATAACAACAATATATAATACTTCAAATTATATTTTAAATTATTATTTATATATACATACACACATATTTATTTACAATTAATTGTTCATGAATCGTCGAGAGCACAGTAAAAGGGTAATTAAATATATGAAATAGTTCAAAAATTTTCGAGACTCAATATTACAAACTTTGCTTATCGTGTCGAAAAATATAAAGATTAAGTTTAAATTTGGTCAAAAATTTCCGGGTCGTCACAGTACCTACCCGTTAAAGAAATTTCGTCCCGAAATTTGATTGGAAT
Source organism: Rutidosis leptorrhynchoides (assembly GCF_046630445.1). Lineage (NCBI taxonomy): Eukaryota > Viridiplantae > Streptophyta > Magnoliopsida > Asterales > Asteraceae > Rutidosis > Rutidosis leptorrhynchoides. Next base: position 257,623,663 of record NC_092334.1, read on the forward strand.
CGTCATGGCTGACAATAAGTATGTTTTTATGGCTCATATGAGCTAAAAATTAGAATTTTATCATCATTTAGTAATATGGATAAAGTAATCTGATTTTTGGTGAAGAGTACGAGTGAAGTTATCACAAAAGAGTGAAATGAAGAAATAGAGTTTTGTCATATATTTTGACGTAGATTCGATTGAATTCCAGGGTTCAAGGGATTTAAAGTAAATCTTTGTACTAAGATTTGATTCTTTAGAAATTAAGGAAATTATGATCCTCTTTGGTTAAATACAATAATCTGTCTCGATTGCTCTGTCAAATATTTCACTATAAATCCACTCTCTTCATTTCCTTTGTATTATGGAGTTCAATCCTGTTGTTTTCTCTTCCCGACTTTAAGTCAAGTGAATAATGGTCCAGAATTCGTAGGTGTGGAGTTTCGAATGAACATGACTAATGTTCTAAGAAAGATTGTAACAGCACGATCTTGATTGGTTAAATTACCAGAAAGATAGAACTATCAAGAGATTATGTTCTTGATATGTTTAGAGATTAGGTAGAATGTAAGAGTCGTGTGACATGGCACATGATGACGTTATGATCTGTGAATCATCACGTTTCATTAGAAACTCAGCATGACTTACTGTAATATAATCACGTTGGTCAAGTGTCATTATATTATACTAACTCATGCTTCAGTTCCCAACGCTACTTCAAAAACATTCATATTTTAAATTTTGAATTCTTCAGAATTTAGAAACTAAAACAGTTTCCTTTCTGATGTAACCCTGATATCGCGAAGAGATAAATAATTTTAGATAAGAATAGTTATGAAAATATCTTCATAAATATCGAGGATATTTATAATGAAGGTACGATGATATCTTAGAGTTTCTAATATTGATGGATGATGATGAAGATTTTTCCGTAAAGGTTTGAATTCAGGAGCAAGGTATTTGTTAATGACTTTAGCAGATACTGAATCATTTGGATTCTTTGAAGGTAGGTTTAGTCTTTGTGATTTGTCCACAACCTCCTTCATGGTTTGCTCAATCCATTTTCCAGTTCCAACATTTCTGAGCTTTGCCAACATACAATTCTTTTTCATCAACTTTTGGCTGTTAAAGTCGTTTACAGTTTTTGCTGCTTCATTCAGTTTTTCCAACATCCTGAGTATTGATTCGTAGACTGGGTGCCTCTCAAAATTTCAGAATGGAAGATCATGATTCTAAGAGATAAATGTTATATGTATACATATAACTGTTGATGTAGAACGCTGTGAGATTCAAAATACTAATTGCTGATTTCTGATAATTGGTGTGGCAATTCTTGTTACCAGATACGGATGAGTATTTGATAGGGTTTTAATGAACAAATATAATGGTTTTTCGGAGAGACTTAAATCAATGAGTAATGAAGTTGCTGGTAAGTTTACTGCTAATGTGGTGGAATATAAACGATTTCCCGGTAACGATGACGAATGGCACTTATATATCAAGGTTATAATAAGGCTAATACGAATGAAAGTCGAAGTTGACTTGCTGGAGTTGTGACAAAATTGGCTAATTTGGAAAGAGATTGCAAAGTTATTTTTGGTAATAACAACGCCAATGAATTATAAATTTATTTTAAACTTCTACTTAAGTTTCAAGAGTTTTCCAGGTGCATGCCCATATGCATAAGTTCTTCCTTTTGTAGATAACGTGTAGTTGGATCATCCTCTCGATTGAGGTGTTTTCAAGAATCATGAAAGGTTGGAGCGCAGATTGTAATCGTCAAGATACAAATGAGGTTAAATATGAAATCAAGTGGCAAACTTGAAGAAATGTTTAGTTTCATATGTTTTAATCAATATTTTAATTCATTTTAATTGTCTAATGTTATTAGTCCAGAGTTAACAGTCCACAATTAGTAGTTCAACAATTCATATAGTTTAATATATAATATTCGAGTTAATTAATACGTGTCGTGACCCATTATATACATGTCTCAGACTCGATCATAACTCAAAGTATATATATTATTTAGAATCAACGTCAACCCTGTATAGCTAACTCGATCATTACCGCATATAGAGTGTCTATGGTTATTCTAAATAATATATATATATATATATATGACGATGATATGATATGTCAAAACATTGTATATGTGTCCCGATAAAGTGCGTAAAATAAATAACAGAAATTAAATGACGATAAATAAAATTGCGAGAACTAAAATTGCGATAAATAAATTACGATAAATAAATTGTAATAAGGAATTAACAGTTAGCTAGGAATAGTTAGCTAGGATTTTGTTAGCGTGTATTCTTAACAAAATTTCTCATAGTTAACTTGTCTGTTTCTAACAAATTTTATTTTGTCAAATGTTTTCTTATTATGCCACTTGTTGGATTCTGATAGGTCAAAATCCAAATATTAAATTGAATGAAAATGGTTATTCTACAGTGAACGGATACGTATATCGGTGGATGTAAGTAGGGTAGTAAGTGACTGTTGAATCAGATTCGAAGAATGTACAGTGTAACTTATTAATGAAAAAACTAAATATTCATCGGGTATTACCTACCCGTTAAAATATTTTCACCATTAATAGTTGATGTGTGCGAGGTGGTGTACGGAATACTATTATTTTTATTACGAAATATGAAGAAATATTACACAGGTTTTATTTAATTTATTTATAGATGAGATATACCTAAACCTTGCTACAACACTTATAGGCAGTGTACCTAATCGTAGAGTAGTGTAGTTTTTAGTAAGTCCGGTTCGTTCCACAGGAAAACAGCTTATTTTACACTATATTATTATATAACTATATTTGTACAAAATATAAATATATATATTATAATAATTATTATTATTATAAAAGGGGGTTTTACCGTTTAAGGACTGGTTTGTCGATTTTATATTTTAAGCTAAGCGTAAATTAAATGATGATATTTAACTAATGAACAATAATTAAAATAACAATAAATAAAAGTACGAGGAAATATGAAATAAAATATATTATGCTTATTTAAACTTCCTTACTCATGATGTTTGACTTTTTTATTTTAATTTATTACCCTGGGTTAATTGTTCTTTATCCTGGATTATTTGATAAGTCCATCTGGTTTTGTCCATAATAGTCCATCGGTCATAATTATAAAGTGCGAGGGTCTTCGCCAAATTAACCTTATACCCGAAGTCAAATATTCCAACTAATTGGGGATTTAAACCGTAATAAGGTCTTAATACATTGTTAATGATTACACCAGGTTATCGACTGCGTGTAATCCAAGGTTTTAATACTTTATTAACAATTACACCAATTTCCCTTGAATTTAATCCATCCCCGTGTCCGGTCAAATGAATAATTATTAGTATTTATAAATATCCCACTCACCGTACCCAGTCAAGCGTATGTGGTCATATATAGATACGTCAAATTATAAATCTCTATATTAAATTAACAAGATATCATTTAGTTAATCAAATATAAAGCCCATTAATAGCCCATAGTCCAATTTCCACAAGTGTCGGTCTTTTGTCCAAACTCCAATTATGGTCCAAAGCCCAATAACCCTGTCTTAATAGTTAGTCTAATATCACGATTACTTCAGCTCAAATAAGCATAATAATAACTTAAGTATGATACATAATTGAAAAGAGAGAATTTAGCTTACAGTGATTATTAATCGCGTAGTGTTACAGAGACGGAGTTTCGACTTTAAAACCCGTAAAATAACCGTTACATTACCCAAACTAACTAATATAAAACTAAACTATATTTTATATATATATATATATATATATATATATATATATATATATATATATATATATATATATATATATATATATATATATATATATATATATATTATCAGAGAGAATTGAGAATGGATGGGGTAGTTTTTTTCGTCGAGCAGAAGCCTGGTATTTATAGGCATATTTCCTGATTCTGATGCCCATGCGAGTGCATGGGGTTTTAGTGCAAATCATATGCACTCGCTTAGTTTTTATGCCTATTTCCCATGCGATCGCATGGCCGTCAGATCCAGCTCACATATTTTTTTGTTTTCTTGCTTGTCGACATATTTTATATATATATATATATATATATATATATATATATATATATATAATTCATAATAATTATATATATATTATATTATATTCTTGTGCATAGTTAACTTGTAATTTTCGCTTCGTTGTCTCGTACATTTACGCCCGGTTTATGTCTCGGTTCCGGTTTCTCGAACGTCTTTTTGTATGCTTTAATATCTTCTACTTTACGTTCCGTAACTTGTACTCTTGTCAATATTTAGATGTTGATCATCTATAAATTGAACCACTTGGAGTTTAACTTGTACGTTTGAGCATTTTGGACGTTTGCGTCTTCAAATCTTCGTTTTCTTCTTTTATCATCGGACTTATTTATTTAAATGATTATTACATAAAAATAAAACAATTGCAACTAAAAACTTTACATATTGGAAGGATATTGTGCCTAAATATATGTTCATTTGGAGCACTATCAAATATCCCCACACTTGAGCGTTGCTTGTCCTCAAGCAATACATAACTTGAAATAAAATCACACTTCACTCGAATCACTTTTTTATTCTCACACTTTATACATCAGTGATTTTGATACAGTGGTATAAACAATGATAGTAACATTGTGGTTTACAGTCCCACATGACTATGAAAATTTAGATCCTTTAAGGAAATTGGATCTTTATGAAAACGTTTGATCTTTTGAAAATGCATGCTAGCTTTTACCATAGACAAGTTTTCCGGAATAACCCTTCACCGGGTTTTGTGGGTTTTAGATTTGAAAATTTTATCTCAAAACTTTGCGGTTTTGTGTCACCCACTTGCTAACCTTGTATTAGGAAAGCAACACGTCCAGTATACTTGCTCTGTATATTACCTTTCGGTAAAATACCGTTCGGTTGTAAAGGAAAGCGTTGAACAAGCAACTGTTAAGGCAATGTCTAATGACATGAAGATGTTCATGGTCCACAACGTGTCGGATGCAATTACTATCCTTTGTAGGAGAAATAGTAAAGATCACCCTATAATTTTTTAGTCTGGCACAAGGTCCTTGTAACGACCCTGGATTTTTCCAATGTTTATTTATTAATAAATCATTATTAATGCTTGTGTTTTAATAAACGTGTTCTTATACGTGTTACTTGTTACCGTACATGACTTGGCATGTCCCGATTCGTCTTTGTGACACACGTACTCTTCACGAATAATATTTTCGATTATTATTTACATTCATGATTAATTATTATTAGTCATTTTAATTAACTAAGGTTACTAGCTAATTACTTGGGCTTTATTTGATTAATTGCATACTTACTTGGACTTGGACTTTTATTATTTGAACATGGACTTGGAAGCCCACCCTACACTCTTAATGGACTTGTAAGCCCATGATATATGCTAGTATTATATTAAGATACAACTAGATTAATTAGATTAGTGAAGGAATCTAGTTACTTACACATTTACACCTTGTTCCCATGCCTATTTACTTTAATACCAATTTGAGCTATCACCACCTCTCCATGTTTGAAAGATTAGCTTGTGACTTTCCCCTTTGAGCCTTGGAAAACCGTCGGCCTTCAATGGGTAATAGGGAGGTTTTGTTTTCAAATTTTGGTGACTTATTTACTAGCATCTCATCCCATTTCTCACACACTTCATTTCATACTTTCATTTTCTCTCATTTTCTCTCTAACTTTGTAAGTTACAAGCTTCACTTCTCCCTTCTTTTTATCTTTGAAACCGAAGCATAAGCATCCATATCATCATCATTCTTTTACTTGTTCCTTGTTGTTGTTTAATTACTTGTAGTTATTGTTGTTTCTTTACAAGTTGTAAGAATCAAACTATCTAGTTTATTCTTCATATCATCTTGTTCATACAAGAACATACAAGAACCTAAACTTCCTAGTTATGGTTCTACACTTAATGTTTTAAAAGATTTAAAGTTCATGAGTTTATAATCATACTTGAGTTCATGTTGTAAACTTAAGGTTTACTTCCTTAAATATCAAAGCCTTGGCTTAAATCTTTAAAAGTATGAACAACCATGAACTTAATAACTTGTAGATTAGTTTATTTCTTCATTTCTTGTACTTGTTCAATTCGTGATTTTTTTTTTGTTGGTTAAGTGTTACTAGTTAATCTTGATCTCATTTTTCTTGAACTAAAGTTAACTTTGTAAGTTCAAGAACATGGAAGTATAACTTTCTAGTTATAACTTCATATACTTGTATTGGATCAAAGTTTCTATAACTTATGGTCTTCTAATTTTGTTGTAAATAAGAGCTTATGAGCTTACATACATTATTCAAGTTGAAAATCTAAGTTTCGTAACTTATGGTTTCATTAAAGTGTAGATCCAAGTTTTGTAACTCAGGATCTAACTTAAGAACACTAGATCTAGACTTTCTAGTCTAGGATCTTTAAGATCTAGCTAAGATCTAAGTTCTACAACTCATGATCTTTATTATTTAGTTTACTTTCAAGTTTGTAGCTTAATATTACTTTTGTAACTCTTGTATGTGTCGGATCTAAGATCTTGATGTAACTTTGGTTCATCAAACTACTTGCAACACTTAAATGAGTTGTGCTACTTATCTTAGACTTACACTAGTGTTATAATGGCCAAACCTTGGTTAAGATGATGCAAACCCATCAACGAGTTGTACACTTGAAGCTATACGCATCAAGGATGAGAACCGTGATGAGCATCAAGCACCAAGAACCCACCGGAACACCTTTAGCTACTGTTTCTGGAACAGATCAGACTACTTGGGCTACTGTAAAGTTTATTTTCAGTTATTTCGGTTCGAGTAGATGATTTTCCGTTTAGACCTCGTCTTAATCCGAGTCACGGTTTAGGATCTATGGCCTCCCGAAAGTCACTACACCCTATTAACGTTGTGCTGAAATTTCTGACCTACTCGCACTTAAACCGTCGCCACGGTCAAATGAAGATGATTTTGGTTCTGTAAATTGGTCAGTACCTAGGGGACTCACATACGGAGCCATGGCCACTGGTCTCACCTCATTTCAGTTTGTATAGATGTCGTGGTGACTTAACGAAATCAGCCTTTGTTTTAAACCCTAGTCTTGACTTAAAACTTACTTTACACTTTTTGATTAATGATGAATGATGATGGTACTTAAGACCTAATTAACATACATTTAAACATTTGGGAACAATTTACTAACTTAGTACTTTTGACTTAGGTTGAGGACTTTCGGACCAACCATTTGCTTACTATTTTCCCGCGTATCAACTTTTACTACTTTCCACTGTGAGTTATAGCATCCCTTTTTTACTTTAACTATTTTGGGAACTGAGAATACATGCGCATTTTACGATTTATATACTAGGCATGAGTACTTAAACTTTATATATGTGTGGGTTATACAACGGCATAAACTTTCCCCTTAGCTCGGTAACGTTTAGTCATTGGTCTTTGAACCGGTGAACGCGAATCTTAGATATGGATCCATAGGGTTTGACATCCCCACTCGGGCTAGTAGCGCTAGCATTTAATGGGTGTTTAATACTTCGTAAACATACGCACTCGCCAAGTGTACTTTTAGGGGGTGATAAACATTAAGTTACTTACCAAGTGCCCATGGTTATACATATACTTTTCATACTGTTTTGAAACTTTGTTGAAGCACTGAAATCTTGTGGCCTACCTTACATTACTATTATACTTAAACTATAGCTCACCAACCTTTGTGTTGAGGTTTTTAAGCATGTTTTTCTCGGGTGCTTAAGGTTTGCTTGCTTCCGCTGTACTAGTCATGCTTTGTAGACACCCGCTGCGCTTATTAGAGATGTCACCGCATGAAACGTTTATTTTGCATTCAAACAATATTACTTTTGAAACGATGTATTTGTAACGACCTATGGGTCACGTACTATTATTGCTTGCTATTCGTAGAAGCATACTTTTGGTTGTTAAACATTGACGTTGGATAAAACGTCACCTTTATTCATGAATGCAAACTTGTTTTAAAACAGCATATAGTATTTGACCTTGTAATGATCCTGTTGTTGATGATTCGTACACGATGGTTTTGTACGGGGCATCACATTTGGTATCAGAGCATTGGTTGTAGGGAATTAGGTTGCATTAGTGAGTCAAGACCCGACCGAGTAGGATTCACTAATAGGACTAATCTACAACTTGCTAGTTTACTTGTTTCTGCGGAACTTACTGCACGCTGCTGCTTACTTTTGCTACTATATGCCGTATACTGCTACATGTTTACTCTACTGCATGCTACTATATGCTTCGATTGCATGATACTTCTGTACGATTTGTTATTAATGCCATGCTACTTACTGCTATACATGATCTAGACTGTCATAGTTACTTTGCCTAATATGTGCTTGCTTTATGACTTACTGACATGGAAAAAGTTATTTTTCCTTGTTCAGATGTCGGATGCCCCGCCCACTATCATTCACTTTTAGAGCAACTTGGACTCATCGGCCACCTCACCTACCGTTGTTGCTGACTCGATCCCGTCATCTACACCTTCCAGCGACTCCGGTGATTCATCCTCTGGAGCCAGTAGCCATGCGCCCGGCCCAGTGATCACCTCTGACGGAGCCGAGGACCTACAGGAGATTCCAGCTCCACTTGCCCAGGACCCTCGGAGCCACAGCACTATTCCGGTGGTGCTGTGATTCCTGCAGAACTTGGGGAAGGTCCGGTCCTTAATGAGCATAACCATTGGTGCTGACGCCTTCCTGATGGACATTTAGTGCCGATCCCGCCTTTCAGATACCGACTGATGATGGCCGCCAGAGGAGAGCCACCCGTGCAGCCACCCCCAGCCAATCTAGATGACCCATCATCCGCCGACTCACCATCTGACGACTCATCCTCCGACGACTCCAGTGACGAGAATTCCGATGAGGACCCTGATGAGGCACCCTTGCAGCCACCCTCTACCCCACCGAAGAAGCGGTATCGTTTCAACGGTACTGTTATTCCTGGGGTTAACGGAGGGAGATCATCCGTTAACGCACATGGACTGAGGACTAGAGTTACCGCCTGTAAGCGGCTTGTGCCGTATCCGACTGATCCCTTCATCTGTAAGCCTTACCATTATGCAGCATCTACTTCTGGTGCCAAACCGTCTGCACCACCAGCTCCACCAGCACCACCTGCACCATCAGCACCGCCTGCTCCACCATCTCCCTCTGTCGAGGAACTGACAAGGGAAGTGGAGACCCTCCGTGCTCGAGTAGCTGAGCTCGAGGACCAGATGTCCCACATAATGGACATCCTTTACCCACCATCACCATAGGACATTTGTATTAGATTTCATTATGTAATCTCATTTGTAGTTTTATGTATTACTTATGTACTGTACGAACATATGCGGATGTATGCAACTTATTATTAATGAATGGAACTTTGTGTTGTTTAATTCTTGCACAGTGTTCTATTTACATTACTGTGTGATGACTTTGTGGTATCTAAATCTATTTGCGTTACTTAAATAGCATGTGTTGTGTTGATTCCATGCTGGTTACCATATACTGTATTATTACTATTTGAATACTGGATTTTGACTTGAGTCAAAAATTTTGTTTAGAACATCAATGGCCAATGGAAGATCAACACCCACTGTAGCCCAAATCAAGGAAATGATCAATGAATGAGTCGCCGCAGCTTTAGCGGAAATGAACCCCCAAGCTCCACCGCCACCGGTTATCCAGCCCATTCGTAATGGGTGCACATACAAAGAGTTTCAAAGCTGCAAGCCCCACAACTTTAGTGGAACTGAGGGGCCAGTTGGTCTCACTAGGTGGTTTGAGAAATTAGAATATGTGTTCCTAGTTAGTAACTACTCAGAGGTGAACAAAACCAAGTATGCTTCATGTAAGCTGTCAGACGATGCACTAACTTGGTGGAACACTCTGGCTCAAGCAAAGGGTATTGATGAGGCGTATGCCACTCCATGGGAAGAGTTTAAGGGGGCCATGATTGAGGAATATTGCCCTAGAACAGAGATCCAGAAAATGGAGATTGAGTTTATGCAGTTGAAGGTTGTGGGAAACGATCTCGATGGTTACAACTGTAGGTATCTAGAATTAGCCCTTATGTGTCCTACCATGGTTACCCCGGAGTTTAAGCGTATGGAAAGGTACTTGTGGGGACTTCCTAAGTCCATTAAGGGAAATGTCACCTCGTCTAAGCCACCCAATGTCCCGAAAGCAATGCGCATGGCTCATACCTTAATGAACCAAATCATCATCGATGAACCGGAAAAGGCAAAATCCGAAGCGGGTAGTAGTGATAAGCGTAAGTGGGATAACAACAAGGGGAGAGCCTATGATCAAACCCCTGCCAAGAGGCACAACTATGGGAGGAACCCCAACCCGAACACTGGCTCAAACCCCAACTACAAGGGTACTCTACCACAGTGCAAGAGGTGCTACAAGCACCATACCAGGTACTGTAACGTTGTTTGTGAAAAATGCAAAAAGACCGGGCATATTGGCAGAGGCTGCAAGATCACCACCATGACTGGGAAGCCGAACCCCAATGGACCGAGAAAGTGCTATGAATGCGGACAGACGGGCCACTTCAAAAATAAGTGTCCCAACAAGCGAAAGGACGGTGGACCACCGCGTGGCAGAGCTTTCAATGTAAATGCAAGGGATGCTCGTGAGAACCCCGACTTGGTGACAGGTGTATTCACTATCAACAATCAATTAGCTTCTGTTCTATTTGATACTGGTGCCGATAGGAGTTATGTATGTAGACACTTTTGCGATAAGATAAATTGGTCGTTAGTTCCTTTAAAGGAGAGTATGCTTGTCGAGGTAGAAAATGGAAAACTTGAGAAATTTGACCAAGTTAGCCAAGGAGCTATTATCAATATAGCTGGTGTAGATTTCGAAATTGACTGATACCTATCAAATTGGGAAGTTTTGACATGATCGTCGGTATGGATTGGTTGACCAAAGTAAGGGTCGATATTATCTGTGGAGATAAAGCTCTTCGTATACCACAAAGAGATGGTGAACCACTGATCATTTACGGAGAGAGATGTACCTCGAGGCTGAACCTCATTAGTTGCGTGAAAGCACAAAAGATCATGAAGAAAGGACGTCTTGCTGTGCTAGCACATATGAAAACATTAGAAACTGAGGTGAAGAGTGTGAATGACGTACGAATTATGAACGAGTTTTCTGATGTCTTTCCCGAAGAATTTCCTGGATTACCGCCCTCGAGGGCAGTAGAGTTTTAGATTAATTTAGTGCCAGGAGCTGCACCGGTAGCTCGCGCACCTTATCGACTCGCGCCATCTGAAATGCAAGAATTACAGAGCCAACTACAAGAACTGCTTGATTGTGGATTTATCCAACCAAGCTTCTCGCCTTGGGGCGCACCTGTTTTATTTGTGAAGAAGAAGGACGGATCATTCTGCATGTGTATCGACTACCATGAACTCAACAAATAGACGATCAAGAATCGGTACCCTCTTCCCCGAATTGACGATCTTTTTGATCAACTGCAAGGATCGACCGTTTACTCTAAGATCGATTTATGATCCGGTTATCACCAGTTGAGGGTGAAAGAGAGCGACGTGATGAAGACTGCATTCAAAACTCGTTATGGTCATTATGAGTTTCTCGTGATGCCTTTCGGTTTAACCAACGCACCTGCCATGTTTATGAACCTCATGAATCGTGTTTGCAAGCCATACCTGGATAAGTTCGTTATCGTCTTCATAGATGATATCCTCATCTACTCCAAAAGCGAAGAAGAACATGAGCAACATCTTCGTCTAGTGTTGGAACTCTTGAGACAATAGCAACTTTATGCCAAATTCTCCAAGTGTGAGTTTTGGTTGAAGGAAGTCCAATTTCTGGGTCACGTTGTGAGTGATCAAGGTATCAAAGTTGATCCCACAAAGATTGAAGCTATCAACAAGTGGGAAACCCCCACTACTCCGACTCATATCCGCCAATTTTTAGGTCTCGCCGGTTACTACCGAATATTTATTGAAGGATTCTCTCTGATTGCGCGTCCTTTGACTGCGCTGACTCATAAAGGGAAGAAGTTCATTTGGGAACCTGAACAGGAATCTGCATTTCAAACCTTGAAGAAGAAGTTAACCACCGCACCTATCTTATCACTTCCTGAAGGCAGTGACGATTTCGTCGTTTATTGCGATGCATCGAAAAGTGGTTTTGGTTGTGTACTGATGCAACGCACAAAGGTTATCGCTTACGCCTCCCGACAACTGAAGATTCAAAAACGAAATTACACTACTCACGATCTCGAGCTTGGAGCCGTTGTCTTTGCATTAAAACTGTGGAGACACTATCTTTATGGAACAAAGAGCACTATTTTCACAGATCATAAAAGCCTCCAACACATCTTTGATCAGAAGCAACTGAATATGAGACAGCATCGATGGATCGAGACGCTGAACGACTATGATTGTGAACTTCGTTATCACCCTGGCAAGGCCAATGTTGTAGCTGACGCTTTGAGCCGAAAGGAGAGCATGGCACCTCTTCGTTTCCGAGCCTTGAACATCACCATTCATTCGAACCTCAATAGCCAGATCCGAGTAGCCCAAGATGAGGCTCTCAAGGAGGAGAATATATCTCATGAATACTTGAACATTCTCATTTCTCGATTCGAAGTTAAGGAGAATGGACTCCGATGCTATGCCGGAAGAATTTGGGTACCCCATTATGGAGATCTACGGAACCTTATATTAGATGAAGCCCACAAGTCGAGATATTCGATTCATCCAGGAGTCGGCAAAATGTACCACGATCTTAAGGAACAGTATTGGTGGCCAAATCTTAAGAAGGACGTTGCAACGTATGTTGGTAAGTGTTTGACTTGCTCAAAAGTTAAGGCCGAACATCAGAAGCCCTCTGGATTACTTTAACAAGTGGAAATCCCATAATGGAAGTGGGAAAGGATAACAATGGATTTCATTACGAAGTTACCAAAGACGGTGGGTGGATACGATACCACCTGGGTTATTGTTGACCGTCTTACCAAATCTGCACACTTTTTAGCCATGAAGGAAACGGATACGATGGAGAGACTTGCTCAACTATACATAAAAGAGGTTGTATCTCGTCATGGTGTACCCTTATCGAACATCTCAGATCGCGATCCCCGTTTTGCTTCTAGATTTTGGCGCTCCTTACAAGAAGCCATGGGAACCCGTCTCGACATGAGTACTGCATATCACCCACAGACCGACGGGCAAAGTGAACGCACGATTCAGACTTTGGAGGAGATGTTGCGTGCTTGTGTCATTGATTTTGGAAAGGCTTGGGAAAGGCATTTACCGCTAGCCGAATTCTCTTACAATAACAGTTATCATTCGAGTATTAATGTCGCGCCTTTTGAAGCATTGTATGGCCGCAAGTACCGATCTCCTATTTGTTGGGCCGAGGTAGACAAAACGCAAATCACCGGACCCGAGATAGTCCATGAAACAACGGAGAAGATTATCCAAATTCAAGAGAGACTCAAGACGGCCCATGATCGTCAAAAGAGTTATGCCGACCTTAAACATAAAGACTTCGAATTCAACGTGGGTGACCGTGTAATGTTGAAGGTCGCGCCTTGGAAAGGTGTGATCCGTTATGGAAAACGTGGGAAGCTCAACCCGTGATACATTGATCCTTTTGAAATCTTGGAATGTGTTAGACCATTTTGCTTACTGTCTAGATCTTCCAACTCAATTGAGCTCAGTTTATCCTACTTTTCATGTATCAAATTTGAAGAAGTGTCTTGCTAAACCAGAGCATGTCATACCATTGGAGGAACTTACGATTGATGATAAACTCCACTTCGTGGAAGAGCCTGTTGAAATTATGAACCATGAGGTCAAAACTTTGAAACGCAACAAGATTCCAATCGTCCGAGTACGATAGAATGCCAAACGAGGACCTGAGTTTACTTGGGAACGAGAGGATCAAATGATGCAGAAGTATCCTCACCTTTTCATCTACCTCAGCTTAAAATTTCGGGACAAAATTTTCTTTAACAGGTGGGTAATGTAACGACTCTGGATTTTTCTAGCGTTTATTTATTAATAAATCATTATTAATGCTTGCGTTTTAATAAACATGTTCTTATACGTGTTACTTGTTATCGTACATGACTTGGCATGTCCCGATTCGTCTTTGTGACACACGTACTCTTCACGAATAATATTTTTGAATATTATTTACATTCATGATTAAATATTATTAGTCATTTTAATTAACTAAGGTTACTAGTTAATTACTTGGGCTTTATTTGATTAATTGCATACTTACTTGGACTTGGACTTTTATTATTTGAACATGGACTTGGAAGCCCACCCTACACTCTTAATGGACTTGTAAGCCCATGATATATGCTAGTATTACATTAAGATACAACTAGATTAATTAGATTAGTGAAGGAATCTAGTTACTTACACATTTACACCTTGTTCCCATGCCAATTTACTTTAATACCAATTTGAGCTATCACCACCTCCCCATGTTTGAAAGATTAGCTTATGACTTTCCCCTTTGAGCCTTGGAAAACCGTCGGCCTTCAATGGGTAATAGGGAGGTTTTGTTTTCAAATTTTGGTGACTTATTACTAGCATCTCATCCCATTTCTCACACACTTCATTTCATACTTTCATTTTCTCTCTAACTTTGTAAGTTACAAGCATCACTTCTCCCTTCTTTTTCTCTTTGAAACCGAAGCATAAGCATCCATATCATCATCATTTTTTTACTTGTTCCTTGTTGTTGTTTAATTACTTGTAGTTGTTGTTGTTTCTTTACTAGTTGTAAGAATCAAACTATCTATTTTATTCTTCATATCATCTTGTTCATACAAGAACATACAAGAACCTAAACTTCCTAGTTATGGTTCTACACTTAATGTTTTAAAAGATTTAAAGTTCATGAGTTTATAATCATACTTGAGTTCATGTTGTAAACTTAAGGTTTACTTCCTTAAAGATCAAAGCCTTGGCTTAAATCTTTAAAAGTATGAACAACCATGAACTTAATAACTTGTAGATTAATTTATTTCTTCATTTCTTGTACTTGTTTAATTCGTGATTTTGGTTTTGTTGGTCAAGTGTTACTAGTTAATCTTGATCTCATTTTTCTTGAACTAAAGTTAACTTTGTAAGTTCAAGAACATGGAAGTATAACTTTCTAGTTATAACTTCATATACTTGTGTTGGATCTAAGTTTTTATAACTTATGGTCTTCTAATTTTGTTATAAACAAGAGCTTATGAGCTTACATACATTATTCAAGTTGAAAATCTAAGTTTCATAACTTATGGTTTCATTAAAGTGTAGATCCAAGTTTTGTAACTCAAGATCTAACTTAAGAACACTAGATCTAGACTTTCTAGTCTAGGATCTTTAAGATCTAGCTAATATCTAAGTTCTACAACTCATGATCTTGATTATTTAGTTTACTTTCAAGTTTGTAGCTTAATATTACTTTTGTAGCTCTTGTATGTGTCGGATCTAAGATCTTGATGTAACTTTGGTTCATCAAACTACTTGCAACACTAAATGAGTTGTGCTACTTATCTTAGACTTACACTAGTGTTATGATGGCCAAACCTTGGTTAAGATTATGCAAACCCATCAACGAGTTGTACACTTGAAGCTATACGCATCAAGGATGAGAACCGTGATGAGCATCAAGCACCAAGAACCCACCGGAACACTTTTAGCTACTGTTTCTGGAACTGATCAGACTACCTGGGCTACTGTAAAGTTTATTTTCAGTTATTTCGGTTCAGTATATGATTTTCCATTTAGACCTCGTCTTAATCCGAGTTACGGTTTAGGATCTATGGCCTCCCGAAAGTCACTACACCCTATTAACGTTGTGCTGAAATTTCTGACCTACTCGCACTTAAACCGTCACCACGGTCAAATGAAGATGATTTTGGTTCTGTAAATTGGTCAGTACCTAGGGGACTCACATACGGAGCCATGGCCACTGGTCTCACCTCATTTCAGTTTGTATAGAGGTCGTGGTGACTGAATGAAGTCAGCCTTTGTTTTAAACCCTAGTCTTGACTTAAAACTTACTTTACACTTTTTGTTTACTAATGAATGATGATGGTACTTAAGACCTAATTTACATACATTTAAACCTTTGGGAATAATTTACTGACTTAGTACTTTTGACTTAGGTTGAGGACTTTCGGACCAACCACTTGCTTACTATTTTCCCGCGTATCGACTTTTACTACTTTCCACTGTGAGTTATAGCATCCCTTTTTACTTTAACTATTTTGGGAACTGAGAATACATGCGCATTTTACGTTTTACATACTAGGCACGAGTACTTAAAATTTATATATGTGTGGGTTATACAACGGCATAAACTTTCCCCTTAGCTCGGTAACGTTTAGTCATTGGTCTTTGAACCGATGAACGCGAATCATAGATATGGATCCATAGGGTTTGACATCCCCACTCGGGCTAGTAGCACTAGCATTTAATGGGTGTTTAATACTTCGTAAACATACGCACTCGCCAAGTGTACTTTTAGGGGGTGATAAACGTTAAGTTAGTTACCAAGTGCCCACGGTTATACATATTCTTTTCATACTGTTTTGAAACGCTATTGAAGCACTGAAATCTCGTGGCCTACCTTACATTACTGTTATACTTAAACTATAGCTCACCAACCATTGTGTTGACGTTTTTAAGCATGTTTTTCTCAGGTGCTTAAGGTTTGCTTGCTTCCGCTGTACTAGTCATGCTTTGTAGACACCCGCTGCGCTTATTAGAGATGTCACTTCATGAAACATTTATTTTGCATTCAAACAATATTACTTTTGAAACAATGTATTTGTAACGACCTATGGGTCACGTACTATTATTGCTTGCTATTCGTAGAAGCATACTTTTGGTTGTTAAACATTGACGTTGGATAAAACATCACCTTTATTCATGAATGCAAACTTGTTTTGAAACAGCATATAGTATTTGACCTTGTAATGATCATGTTGTAGATGATTCGTACACGATGGTTTTGTACGGGGCATCACAGTCCTGTCTTCGACCATGCTACGCAACCACCATTCTTACGGTTGACACCCAATTTGGTTCAGGTGACCTAATGAATTCCAGGTGAATTCTTAGGATTTTACGTTCAATGGTAATGAACGCATTGAAAATAGGTTTTTAGAAAACAAATCGGTTTTAATTTTTTTGATCAAAATATTTTCTCGTTCAAGCTCGAGTTTAGATATCATCGAATTCCATGAGTTTGTAATTCTCAATCTTTAAAGTCAATCTCAAGGATTGAGTAATATCATGCTTAAATGCTGATTTTTTATCTTTAAGGAGATTATCCTTTCTGGGGGTCTGATTCATTAGTCTTATCAAGCTAATTTGCACGACGCCCTCCCCATTTTACGAGATAGATCCTCTCATGGTTAGGATAAGTCTGACCACTTGGCGACCCTGTTTGATGCTGAGGTCCGTGGATTTCCAGCTGATTTTCGAGAAAACTTTTCAAGATTTTTCGTAGACTCTACAACTGGTCTGGATGACAACTTCTTGACCTAAATTAAGAAGCGCATTTCTTTTTCTGGAGACTTTACTTCATTTTAATGATGGAATTGATTCATCGTATAGATCCATCTTTTCTTTCAAAAGTATTAAAATAAATCGGGTAAAACAGTTAATTTAGTCCAAAACAAAAGCACCTGCAATAACTTTACAGAAACATGTGATAGATAGTTTTTAATTGAATAACTTTGTACATTCTCCCCACACTTGGCTTTTATTTATTTCTTTCTTTGCCTTTTTATTCTCCTTTTTTAAATGAATTCAAGCATTTTAGGTTGTTTCTCAATTTATGTCCTTTCCGAGGTAACGATAATTTCGGTATTAACACCTAATTTTTATCGTTCATAAATATGTATAAACATGATTTTGAATACATTTAGTTGAAAATTTTTCAAATTTTCACATAATTTGGCAAATAAACCAAGTATAAACCCGAGAGAATTATAACCCTTCTCCACACTTGAGATCATGCAATGCCCTCATTTGCATGAAATCAGATTATAATTATAAATTCATGAGGGTGATTAGTGTAGAAAAGTGATTAAAAATACCCAGTTTGTAATTACTAAGCTCGTCGAATGATAGTTGGCGCGCCTCATCGATCATTACTTTTGTTGTTTTATCACACATATTTTTCTTCAAAAACGGTTGCTTTTTCTGAACTGTTTGCTAATTTTTGAAAATGCGCTTTTTACCCTAACTTATCATGCATTTTATTAACGAGTTATGCACTAACCCAAACCCCGAATTTAACGTTAAGTGGGGTTAGACTTCCCCACACTTAGCTGACGATATGTGAAGTCGGTAGAATAAGTTCCACGAATTAGAATAATGAGCCAGTTATTTACATCTCGGGTGGTGTATAGTATATCAATGGGTTTAAAGTTTAGACCTACCCGATCGTCACTACTTAATTCTTTTTTAAGTGTAGCTTTTAGTAAATGGATATGGATTTGTCTCTTTTCTGGTTCTTGGTCAAATGGATCGTGATACACTGACATACATATTTCTATAAAGTGGACAATTCCTAACATTTCCTTCCGTTCATTCTCAGGATCAAAGGTTTTACCTCTATTACCCAATTGGGTGAAATCCGAGGTGTCAATATCTATTACAGCTCGTAGTTCATCTTCAGTAGATGACTCGTTTATTGAGAATATTGGGTTGGAAGGTTGTGGAATTGTGAATTTCGGGATAGAAGCAAATTTTTCTTCTTTAACGGTCCTTATCGGTCCCACCACTTTGGTCTCGGGGGTATAATTTTCAACGTTATCATTTTCCCAAGAGTACCAATTTGTCACCCTTACTTCTTCTTCATCCATTGATGGATTGATGATTTCGTCGGTAGAGGCTAATGTGTCGATATGTTGTGAAATTGGTAAAACTGAATAAAAAGTATCATCTAGATAATTGGTGATTTCGGAGCTCTTGAATTCATCAAAATTTGATGATATGAGATTTTCTTGCACACGACTCCTCAGATCCACAGGTGTGTAGTCTGATAAAGTTTCAGCTTGCCTATTTGCAAACTCTCTCATTTGTTCATTTTGAGCATTAAATTCTTCGAGTTTGATTTTCATATAATCTAATAAATTTTCAGACACATAATTTTCCTCGTCCTCTGGTTGTTGACTTTTGATATATTCTTGGAAATAATCCTAATTTGAATTGTATTCCTCATAATCATTTCATTCAGGCTCTATGAGTGCGTAATTTTCCATAGGAACGTAATAATAACATTCCCATATTGAGTGATAATCTCCACAGATTTCACAACCAGTTATTGTTTTGTCATTCGTGATCCAAGATTAACCGAATGAATTTTCATCAACACTCGTTTGAGAGTATTGATTAAATTGATTTCGGATGTCATAAAAAGTTTTCAAAATATTCTCGAAATTTTCCATAATGCGCTTATTACCAAATTTTAGCTACAATGTGGTGCATTTACTAATTATTCTATTAGTTATAAAACTAAAAATTATATAAGTTATCAAATTAATAGACTTTTCTGCTTTTGCCCACGTTTCAAATAGCCAATAGATGCAGCAGGTAGCCAGGACCCTTTAAATCGGAAGCCCACAACTCGCCACTAACAAATCCAACTATTACTACTAACCAAAAAATTTAGATGTCTATCAATTTAATCGCTTACAATAATTTTTCGTCGAAATTTAAAGATTTTAAAAAATTCTATGTCCTATGAACTAGCGCGTAGAAACGAAAAAGAAAAAGAACGTCGAAAAATAAGAAGTCGAAAAACAAAAAGTCGAAAAATAATAATAAGAAAGTAAACCGTCGAAACTTAAAAGTCCAAAAACTAAAAATTAAAACTTGCGTCTAAAGGTATTAAAGCTTAAAAGGAATTCTAAACGAAAAACGGCAATTACTTAAAAAGGCACTAAAATCTAAAAACTACGTCGCAAAATTCTAAAGCGCCTAAATCTTAATCTAAAGAAAAAGCACTTAAGGGATTTTACGACAAAGCTTAAAAATCTAGAAATATAAAATAACTACGGCAAAAACTAAGTTTAAAACTAATTATGAACGACAAATATTACGAAATAAACGATAAAAATACAAATTATAACTAAAATGATAAAAATACAAATTTTATAAAAATATTATTTTTATATAAAAAATATTAATTTATATAATTAATAATAATAATAACTTACAATTAAATAATAAAACTAGATATAAATATATATTAAATAAATAAAACCCTAATTAGGTTAAGTAATAATAATAATAATAA
The DNA here is from genome assembly GCF_046630445.1 of Rutidosis leptorrhynchoides. NCBI lineage: Eukaryota > Viridiplantae > Streptophyta > Magnoliopsida > Asterales > Asteraceae > Rutidosis > Rutidosis leptorrhynchoides. The sequence continues at coordinate 257,644,040 of NC_092334.1, forward strand.
TAATAATTAATAAAACCTACGCGTAATTATGATTTAAGGATTCAGGCCTGTCAGCTCAATCCATGCGACCGCATGGTTTTAGAGCATACGGCTCATGCGATCGCATGGGCATGGATTTCAGAAATGATTTTGGGCTTCAACGGGTTCGGCCCAATATTTAATTTTAATTATTTTTTTCTGATTTATATAAAATATTTATATAATATAAAAAAGCTTATATTTTAAAAATCTAAAAATAAATTTTTTTATAATATTTTATATATTTTTTTTTCTTTTTGAATATTAATTATATTTTTACAAATATAAAAATATAGCGTTTCGCCGAGTTCCCCGGCAGCGGCGCCAAAAACTTGATGTGTGCGAGGTGGTGTACGAAATACTATTATTTTTATTACGAAATATGAAGAAATATTTCACAAGTTTTATTTAATTTATTTACAGATGAGATATACCTAAACCTTGCTACAACACTTATAGGCAGTGTACCTAATCGTAGAGTAGTGTAGTTTTTAGTAAGTCCGGTTCGTTTCACAGGAAAATGGCTTATTTTACACTATATTTTTATATAACTATATTTGTACAAAATATAAATATATATATTATAATTATTATTATTATTATAAAAGGGGAGTTTTACCGTTTAATGACTGGTTTATCGATTTTATATTTTAAGCTAAGCGTAAAGTAAATGATGATATTTAACTAATGAACAATAATTAAAATAACAATAAATAAAAGTACGAGGAAATATGAAATAAAATATATTATGCTTATTTAAACTTCCTTACTCATGATGTTTGACGTTTTTATTTTAATTTATTATCCTGGGTTAATTGTTCTTTGTCCTGTATTATTTGATAAGTCCATCTAGTTTTGTCCATAATTGAAATGTCCCGTTCTTATTGATTAAAAACGTTCCATATTAATTGATTTCGTTGCGAGGTTTTGACCTCTATATGAGACGTTTTTCAAAGACTGCATTCATTTTTAAAACAAACCATAACCTTTATTTCATAAATAAAGGTTTAAAAAGCTTTACGTAGATTATCAAATAATGATAATCTAAAATATCCTGTTTACACACGACCATTACATAATGGTTTACAATACAAATATGTTACAACAAAATAAGTTTCTTGAATGCAGTTTTTACACAATATCATACAAGCATGGACTCCAAATCTTGTCCTTATTTTAGTATGCAATAGCGGAAGCTCTTAATATTCACCTGAGAATAAACATGCTTTAAACGTCAACAAAAATGTTGGTGAGTTATAGGTTTAACCTATATATATCAAATCGTAACAATAGACCACAAGATTTCATATTTCAATACACATCCCATACATAGAGATAAAAATCATTCATATGGTGAACACCTGGTAACCGACATTAACAAGATGCATATATAAGAATATCCCCATCATTCCGGGACACCCTTCGGATATGATATAAATTTCGAAGTACTAAAGCATCCGGTACTTTGGATGGGGTTTGTTAGGCCCAATAGATCTATCTTTAGGATTCGCGTCAATTAGGGTGTCTGTTCCCTAATTCTTAGATTACCAGACTTAATAAAAAGGGGCATATTCGATTTCGATAATTCAACCATAGAATGTAGTTTCACGTACTTGTGTCTATTTTGTAAATCATTTATAAAACCTGCATGTATTCTCATCCCAAAAATATTAGATTTTAAACGTGGGACTGTAACTCACATTCACAGATTTTTACTTCGTCGGGAAGTAAGACTTGGCCACTGGTTGATTCACGAACCTATAACAATATATACATATATATCAAAGTATGTTCAAAATATATTTACAACACATTTAATATATTTTGATGTTTTAAGTTTATTAAGTCAGCTGTCCTCGTTAGTAACCTACAACTAGTTGTCCACAATTAGATATACAGAAATAAATCGATAAATATTATCTTGAATCAATCCACGACCCAGTGTATACGTATCTCAGTATTGATCACAACTCAAACTATACATATTTTGGAATCAACCTCAACCCTGTATAGCTAACTCCAACATTCACATATAGAGTGTCTATGGTTGTTCCGAAATATATATAGATGTGTCGACATGATAGGTCGAAACATTGTATACGTGTCTATGGTATCTCAAGATTACATAATATACAATACAAGTTGATTAAGTTATGGTTGGAATAGATTTGTTACCAATTTTCACGTAGCTAAAATGAGAAAAATTATCCAATCTTGTTTTACCCATAACTTCTTCATTTTAAATCCGTTTTGAGTGAATCAAATTGCTATGGTTTCATATTGAACTCTATTTTATGCATCTAAACAGAAAAAGTATAGGTTTATAGTCAGAAAAATAAGTTACAAGTCGTTTTTGTAAAGGTAGTCATTTCAGTCGAAAGAACGACGTCTAGATGACCATTTTAGAAAACATACTTTCACTTTGAGTTTAACCATAATTTTTGGATATAGTTTCATGTTCATAATAAAAATCATTTTCTCAGAATAACAACTTTTAAATCAAAGTTTATCATAGTTTTTAATTAACTAACCCAAAACAGCCCGCGGTGTTACTACGACTGCGTAAATCCGGTTTTACGGTGTTTTTCGTGTTTCCAGGTTTTAAATCATTAAGTTAGCATATCATATATATATAGAACATGTGTTTAGTTAATTTTAAAAGTCAAGTTAGAAGGATTAACTTTTGTTTGCGAATAAGTTTAGAATTAACTAAACTATGTTCTAGTGATTACGAGTTTAAACCTTCGAATAAGATAGTTTTATATATATGAACGAATGATGTTATGAACATCATTACTACCTCAAGTTTAGTAGGTAAACCTACTAGAAGTGACAAGAAATGATCTAACTTCAAAGGATCTTGGATGGCTTGAAAGTTCTTGAAGTAGGATCATGACACAAAAACAAGTTCAAGTAAGATTTTTACTCGAATTAAGATAGTTTATAGTTATAGAAATTGAATCAAAGTTTGAATATGAATATTACCTTGAATAAGAAAGATAACCTACTGTATATAACAAAGGTTTCTTGATCTTAGATAATTACTTGGAATGGATTAGAAAGCTTGGAAGTAAATTAGTAAACTTGAAGGGATTTTTGAAGTGTTCTTGAAGTGTTCTTCCTATGATGATTATAGCTTGATTCTTGAAGTGATTTTTGATGAAGATGATGATTAACTACTGGAAAAATACGTTCATAATAGTGTGTGTGTGTGTGTTGAGAGAGAATTAGAAAGAGAATTGGAAGTGAAATGGAGTGAATGATGAGTGGTAATTGGTGAGTGGTGAGTGGGGTTAAAAGGAGTTCTAGTTAGTTGACTAGCTCATGGTAGAAGTTAAAATTGATTAGTCATATATGACATAATCAAGAATGGAATCCCATGCTAGTTCTTATTGGTATATACCCATAGTAAGTACGTTTTGAAGCTGTGTATAATACGGGTAAGAATACGACTAGAATTCTTGATGAAAGAAAAGAATGGGAAAGTAACTGTAACCATTTTCGTTAAGTATGAGTGTTTTGATATATGTCTTGAAGTCTTCCAAAAGTATTTTAATACATCTAAATACACTACATGTATATACATTTTAACTGAGTCGTTAAGTCATCGTTAGTCGTTACATGTAAGTGTTGTTTTGAAACCTTTAAGTTAACGATCTCAATTAATGTTGTTAACCCATTGTTTATTATATCTAATGAGATGTTAAATTATTATATTATCATGATATTATGATATATTAATATATCTTAATATGATATATATACATTTAAATGTCGTTACAACGATAATCGTTACATATATGTCTCGTTTCGAAATCCTTAAGTTAGTAGTCTTGTTTATATGTATATAACTCATTGTTAATATACTTATGGAGATACTTACTTATCATAATCTCATGTTAACCATATGTATATCCATATATATATCGTCATGTCGTTTTTACAAGTTTTAACATTCGTGAATCGCCGGTCAACTTGGGTGGTCAATTGTCTATATGAAACATATTTCAATTAATCAAGTCTTAACAAGTTTGATTGCTTAACATGTTGGAAACATTTAATCATGTAAATATCAATCTCAATTAATATATATAAACATGGAAAAGTTCGGGTCACTACAGTACCTACCCGTTAAATAAATTTCGTCCCGAAATTTTAAGCTGTTGAAGGTGTTGACGAATCTTCTGGAAATAGATGCGGGTATTTCTTCTTCATCTGATCTTCACACTCCCAGGTGAACTCGGGTCCTCTAAGAGCATTCCATCGAACCTTAACAATTGGTATCTTGTTTTGCTTAAGTCTTTTAACCTCACGATCCATTATTTCGACGGGTTCTTCGATGAATTGAAGTTTTTCGTTGATTTGGATTTCATGTAACGGAATAATGAGATCTTTTTTAGCAAAACATTTCTTCAAATTCGAGACGTGGAAAGTATTATGTACAGCCGCGAGTTGTTGAGGTAACTCAAGTCGGTAAGCTACTGGTCCGACACGATCAATAATCTTGAATGGTCCAATATACCTTGGATTTAATTTCCCTCGTTTACCAAATCGAACAACGCCTTTCCAAGGTGCAACTTTAAGCATGACCATCTCTCCAATTTCAAATTCTATATCTTTTCTTTTAATGTCAGCGTAGCTCTTTTGTCGACTTTGGGCGGTTTTCAACCGTTGTTGAATTTGGATGATCTTCTCGGTAGTTTCTTGTATAATCTCCGGACCCGTAATCTGTCTATCCCCCACTTCACTCCAACAAATCGGAGACCTGCACTTTCTACCATAAAGTGCTTCAAACGGCGCCATCTCAATGCTTGAATGGTAGCTGTTGTTGTAGGAAAATTCTGCTAACGGTAGATGTCGATCCCAACTATTTCCGAAATCAATAACACATGCTCGTAGCATGTCTTCAAGCATTTGTATCATCCTTTCGCTCTGCCCATCAGTTTGTGGATGATAGGCAGTACTCATGTCTAGACGAGTTCCTAATGCTTGCTGTAATGTCTGCCAGAATCTTGAAATAAATCTGCCATCCCTATCAGAGATAATAGAGATTGGTATTCCATGTCTGGAGACGACTTCCTTCAAATACAGTCGTGCTAACTTCTCCATCTTGTCATCTTCTCTTATTGGTAGGAAGTGTGCTGATTTGGTGAGACGATCAACTATTACCCAAATAGTATCAAAACCACTTGCAGTCCTTGGCAATTTAGTGATGAAATCCATGGTAATGTTTTCCCATTTCCATTCCGGGATTTCGGGTTGTTGAAGTAGACCTGATGGTTTCTGATGCTCAGCTTTGACCTTAGAACACGTCAAACATTCTCCTACGTATTTAGCAACATCGGCTTTCATACCCGGCCACCAAAAATGTTTCTTGAGATCCTTGTACATCTTCCCCGTTCCAGGATGTATTGAGTATCTGGTTTTATGAGCTTCTCTAAGTACCATTTCTCTCATATCTCCAAATTTTGGTACCCAAATCCTTTCAGCCCTATACCGGGTTCTGTCTTCCCGAATATTAAGATGCTTCTCCGATCCTTTGGGTATTTCATCCTTTAAATTTCCCTCTTTTAAAACTCCTTGTTGTGCCTCCTTTATTTGAGTAGTAATGTTATTATGAATCATTATATTCATAGATTTTACTTGAATGGGTTCTCTGTCCTTCCTACTCAAGGCATCGGCTACCACATTTGCCTTCCCTGGGTGGTAACGAATCTCAAAGTCGTAATCATTCAATAATTCAATCCACCTACGCTGCCACATATTCAGTTGTTTCTGATTAAATATGTGTTGAAGACTTTTGTGGTCGGTATATATAATACTTTTGACCCCATATAAGTAGTGCCTCCAAGTCTTTAATGCAAAAACAACCGCGCCTAATTCCAAATCATGCGTTGTATAATTTTGTTCGTGAATCTTCAATTGTCTAAACGCATAAGCAATCACCTTCGTTCGTTGCATTAATACATAACCGAGACCTTGCTTTGATGCATCACAATAAATCACAAAATCATCATTCCCTTCTGGCAATGACAATATAGGTGCCGTAGTTAGCTTTTTCTTCAATAACTGAAACGCTTTCTCTTGTTCATCATTCCATTCAAATTTCTTCCCTTTATGCGTTAATGCAGTCAAGGGTTTTGCTATTCTAGAAAAGTCTTGGATGAACCTTCTGTAGTAACCAGCTAGTCCTAAAAACTGGCGTATGTGTTTCGGAGTTTTCGGGGTTTCCCACTTTTCAACAGTTTCTCTCTTTGCCGGATCCACCTTAATACCTTCTTTGTTCACTATGTGACCGAGGAATTGAACTTCTTCCAACCAAAATGCACACTTTGAAAACTTAGCGTACAATTCTTCCTTCCTCAATACTTCTAACACCTTTCTCAAATGTTCACCGTGTTCTTGGTCATTCTTTGAGTAAATAAGTATGTCATCAATGAAAACAATAACAAACTTTTCAAGGTATGGTCCACACACTCGGTTCATAAGGTCCATGAACACAGCTGGTGCATTAGTTAAACCAAACGGCATGACCATAAACTCGTAATGACCGTAACGTGTTCTGAAAGCAGTCTTTGGAATATCATCTTCTTTCACCCGCATTTGATGATACCCGGAACGTAAGTCAATCTTTGAATAAACAGACGAGCCTTGTAGTTGATCAAATAAGTCGTCGATTCTCGGTAGTGGGTAGCGGTTCTTGATGGTAAGTTTGTTCAACTCTCGGTAGTCGATACACAACCTGAATGTACCATCTTTCTTCTTGACAAACAAAACAGGAGCTCCCCACGGTGATGTGCTTGGTCGAATGAAACCATGCTCTACAAGTTCTTGTAATTGGCTTTGCAGTTCTTTCATCTCGCTGGGTGCGAGTCTGTAAGGAGCACGAGCTATTGGTGCAGCTCCTGGTACAAGATCTATTTGAAATTCAACGAATCGATGTGGGGGTAATCCCGGTAATTCTTTCGGAAATACATCGGGAAATTCTTTTGCAATGGGAACATCATTGATGCTCTTTTCTTCAGTTTGTACTTTTTCGATGTGTGCTAGAACAGCATATCAACCTTTTCTTATTAGTTTTTGTGCCTTCAAATTACTAATAAGATGTAGCTTCGTGTTGCCCTTTTCTCCGTACACCATTAAGGGTTTTCCTTTTTCTCGTATAATGCGAATTGCATTTTTGTAACAAACGATCTCTGCTTTCACTTCTTTCAATCAGTCCATACCGATTATCACATCAAAACTCCCTAACTCTACAGGTATCAAATCAATCTTAAATGTTTCGCTAACCAGTTTAATTTCTCGATTCCGACATATATTATCTGCTGAAATTAATTTACCATTTGCTAATTCGAGTAAAAATTTACTATCCAAAGGCGTCAATGGACAACTTAATTTAGCACAAAAATCTCTACTCATATAGCTTCTATCTGCACCCAAATCAAATAAAACGTAAGCAGATTTATTGTCAATAAGAAACGTACCCGTAACAAGCTCCGGGTCTTCCTGTGCCTCTGCCGCATTAATATTGAAAACTCTTCCGCGGCCTTGTCCATTCGTGTTCTCCTGGTTCGGGCAATTTCTAATAATGTGGCCCGGTTTTCCACATTTATAACAAACTACATTGGCATAACTTGCTCCGACACTACTTCCTCCGCCATTACTCGTTCTGACACCATTTGTTCCTTTCATTCTATTAACCCCTGGTCCGTAGACCTCACACTTCACCGCGCTATGACCATTTCTTTTACACTTGTTGCAAAATTTGGTGCAGAACCCCGAGTGATACTTTTCACATCTTTGGCATAGCTGCTTCTGATTGTTGTTTTTGTTGCAGTTATTATTGTTGTTGGGATGATTGTTGTAGTTGCTGCTGTTGTTGTTGTTGTTGTTGTTGTTGTTGTTGTTGTTGGGCCGTTTGTTGTAGTTGTGATTGATGTTGCGATTGTTGGGATAATTGTTTCGATTATTGTTGTAATTGCTGTTTGTTGTATTGGTGATTCTTATCACCGTTTTCCTCCCACTTTCTTTTGACTTGCTTCACATTGGCCTCTTCAGCAGTCTGTTCTTTAATTCTTTCTTCAATCTGGTTCACTAGTTTGTGAGCCATTCTACATGCCTGTTGTATAGAAGCGGGCTCGTGTGAACTTATATCTTCTTGGATTCTTTCCGGTAATCCTTTCACAAACGCGTCGATCTTCTCTTCCTCATCTTCGAATGCTCCCGGACACAATAGGCACAATTCTGTGAATCGTCTTTCGTACGTGGTAATATCAAATCCTTGGGTTCGTAACCCTCTAAGTTCTGTCTTGAGCTTATTGACCTCGGTTCTGGGACGGTACTTCTCGTTCATCAAGTGCTTGAATACTGACCACGGTAGTGCGTACGCATCGTCTTGTCCCACTTGCTCTAGATAGGTATTCCACCATGTTAACGCAGAACCTGTGAAGGTATGCGTAGCGTACTTCACTTTGTCCTCTTCATTACACTTACTTATGGCAAACACCGATTCGACCTTCTCGGTCCACCGTTTCAATCCGATCGGTCCTTCGGTTCCATCAAATTCCAAAGGTTTGCAGGCAGTGAATTCTTTGTAGGTGCATCCTACACGATTTCCTGTACTGCTAGATCCAAGGTTATTGTTGGTATGTAGCGCAGCCTGTACTGCGGCTATGTTTGAAGCTAGAAAAGTACGGAATTCCTCTTCATTCATATTCACAGTGTGTCGAGTAGTCGGTGCCATTTCCTTAAAAATAGTCAAATGGAACAAGTTAATCATACAGAATATTAAGAGTAGTTAATAGTATTTCGTAGCATAATATGAACTCATTTATAAAAGCTTTTTCTTCATATTAGCGTTTTATAAGTTTAAATTCGGGTAGTACCTACCCGTTAAGTTCATACTTAGTAGCTAATATACAATTCAACTACTACAATTCTATATGAAAAACTGATCATAATAATATTTCGCGTTCAAACTTTTACACAATATTTTACAAACTTACAATACTGCTTATTTTACATATAGCATGAAATATAGCACACAATAAATTTGATAGAAGATGGTTGTGAAGATAATTCTAGCTAGTACACAAGTCGTTCAGCAAAGGCAATAAAGACACGTAATTCATACGTCCAGAAACAAGTCATGCATTCTGGTTTTACTAGGATTACTTCCCATCCTTGGTCTTGTGGAACATAACCGTTATGGCTGTTGATAAGACAGCGTGTTGTAACGTCGTCAAAGGGACGAGGTTTACGTAATGTCCAACAGTCCCGTAACAATCTAAAAACCTCATTTCTTACCCCAATTACCGACTCCGTCACTTGTGGGAACTTTTTGTTTAATAGTTGTAGCCCGATGTTCTTGTTCTCACTTTGGTGAGAAGCGAACATTACTAATCCGTAAGCATAACATGCTTCTTTATGTTGCATGTTAGCCGCTTTTTCTAAATCACGAAGTCCAATATTCGGATATATTGAGTCAAAATAATTTCTTAACCCATTGCGTAAAATAGCATTTGGGTTCCCCGCAATATATACGTCAAAGTAAACACATCGTAACTTATGGATTTCCCAATGTGATATCCCCCATCTTTCGAACGAAAGCCTTTTATAAACCAAGGCATTCTTGGAACGTTCTTCGAATGTCTTACAAACTGATCTCGCCTTGAATAGTTGTGCCGAAGAATTCTGACCGACTCTAGACAAGATTTCATCAATCATGTCTCCGGGTAGGTCTCTTAAAATATTGGGTTGTCTATCCATTTTGTGTTTTTATACTGTAAAATAGACAAGAGTTAGATTCATAAAAAAATACTTATTAATACAAGCAATTTTTACATATATCATAAAGCATAAGCACACTATATTACTTATATTACACCACACGAATACAACTATCTTATTCCGACTCGCTTGTTTCTTCTTCTTCAGTTTTGGTTCGTTTTGCCAAGTTTCTAGGGATATATGATGTTCCCCTAATACGAGCCGTCGTTATCCACATTGGTTTAGAAAAACCTGGTGGTTTAGAGGTTCCCGGGTCATTGTTACAACTTAAGGACTTCGGGGGTTGACGATACATATAAAGTTCATCGGGGTTGGAATTAGATTTCTCTATTTTTATGCCCTTTCCCTTATTATTTTCTTTTGCCTTTTTAAATTCAGTTGGGGTAATTTCTATAACATCATCAGAATTCTCGTCGGAATCCGATTCATCGGAGAATTGGTAATCCTCCCAATATTTTGCTTCCTTGGCGGAAACACCATTGACCATAATTAACCTTGGTCGGTTGGTTGAGGATTTTCTTTTACTTAACCGTTTTATTATTTCCCCCACTGGTTCTATTTCTTCATCCGGTTCCGATTCTTCTTCCGGTTCCGATTCTTCTTCTGGTTCCGACTCTTCTTCCGGTTCCTCTTCGGGAACTTGTGAATCAGTCCACGAATCATTCCAATTTACATTTGACTCTTCATTATTATTAGGTGAGTCAATGGGACTTGTTCTAGAGGTAGACATCTATCACATAATATCAAACGCGTTAAGAGATTAATATATCACATAATATACACATGTTAAAAATATATAGTTTCCAACAAAATTTGTTAAGCAATAATTTTTCAAGTAAACACGGTCGAAGTCCAGACTCACTAATGCATCCTAACAAACTCGATAAGACACACTAATGCAAAATTCTGGTTCTCTAAGACCAACGCTCGGATACCAACTGAAATGTCCCGTTCTTATTGATTAAAAACGTTTCATATTAATTGATTTCGTTGCGAGGTTTTGACCTCTATATGAGACGTTTTTCAAAGACTGCATTCATTTTTAAAACAAACCATAACCTTTATTTCATAAATAAAGGTTTAAAAAGCTTTACGTAGATTATCAAATAATGATAATCTAAAATATCCTGTTTACACACGACCATTACATAATGGTTTACAATACAAATATGTTACAACAAAATAAGTTTCTTGAATGCAGTTTTTACACAATATCATACAAGCATGGACTCTAAATCTTGTCCTTATTTTAGTATGCAATAGCGGAAGCTCTTAATATTCACCTGAGAATAAACATGCTTTAAACGTCAACAAAAATGTTGGTGAGTTATAGGTTTAACCTATATATATCAAATCGTAACAATAGACCACAAGATTTCATATTTCAATACACATCCCATACATAGAGATAAAAATCATTCATATGGTGAACACCTAGTAACCGACATTAACAAGATGCATATATAAGAATATCCCCATCATTCCGGGACACCCTTCGGATATGATATAAATTTCGAAGTACTAAAGCATCCGGTACTTTGGATGGGGTTTGTTAGGCCCAATAGATCTATCTTTAGGATTCGCGTCAATTAGGGTGTCTGTTCCCTAATTCTTAGATTACCAGACTTAATAAAAAGGGCATATTCGATTTCGATAATTCAACCATAGAATGTAGTTTCACGTACTTGTGTCTATTTTGTAAATCATTTATAAAACCTGCATGTATTCTCATCCCAAAAATATTAGATTTTAAACGTGGGACTGTAACTCACATTCACAGATTTTTACTTCGTCGGGAAGTAAGACTTGGCCACTGGTTGATTCACGAACCTATAACAATATATACATATATATCAAAGTATGTTCAAAATATATTTACAACACTTTTAATATATTTTGATGTTTTAAGTTTATTAAGTCAGCTGTCCTCGTTAGTAACCTACAACTAGTTGTCCACAGTTAGATATACAGAAATAAATCGATAAATATTATCTTGAATCAATCCACGACCCAGTGTATACGTATCTCAGTATTGATCACAACTCAAACTATACATATTTTGGAATCAACCTCAACCCTGTATAGCTAACTCCAACATTCACATATAGAGTGTCTATGGTTGTTCCGAAATATATATAGATGTGTCGACATGATAGGTCGAAACATTGTATACATATCTATGGTATCTCAAGATTACATAATATACAATACAAGTTGATTAAGTTATGGTTGGAATAGATTTGTTACCAATTTTCACGTAGCTAAAATGAGAAAAATTATCCAATCTTGTTTTACCCATAACTTCTTCATTTTAAATCCGTTTTGAGTGAATCAAATTGCTATGATTTCATATTGAACTCTATTTTATGCATCTAAACAGAAAAAGTATAGGTTTATAGTCGGAAAAATAAGTTACAAGTCATTTTTGTAAAGGTAGTCATTTCAGTCGAAAGAACGACGTCTAGATGACCATTTTAGAAAACATACTTTCACTTTGAGTTTAACCATAATTTTTGGATATAGTTTCATGTTCATAATAAAAATCATTTTCTCAGAATAACAACTTTTAAATCAAAGTTTATCATAGTTTTTAATTAACTAACCCAAAATAGCCCGCGGTGTTACTACGACGGCGTAAATCCGGTTTTACGGTGTTTTTCGTGTTTCCAGGTTTTAAATAATTAAGTTAGCATATCATATAGATATAGAACATGTGTTTAGTTAATTTTAAAAGTCAAGTTAGAAGGATTAACTTTTGTTTGCGAACAAGTTTAGAATTAACTAAACTATGTTCTAGTGATTACGAGTTTAAACCTTCGAATAAGATAGTTTTATATATATGAATCGAATGATGTTATGAACATCATTACTACCTCAAGTTTAGTAGGTAAACCTACTGGAAGTGACAAGAAATGATCTAGCTTCAAAGGATCTTGGATGGCTTGAAAGTTCTTGAAGTAGGATCATGACACAAAAACAAGTTCAAGTAAGATTTTTACTCGAATTAAGATAGTTTATAGTTATAGAAATTGAATCAAAGTTTGAATATGAATATTACCTTGAATAAGAAAGATAACCTACTGTATATAACAAAGGTTTCTTGATCTTAGATGATTACTTGGAATGGATTAGAAAGCTTGGAAGTAAATTAGTAAACTTGAAGGGATTTTTGAAGTGTTCTTGAAGTGTTCTTCCTATGATGATTATAGCTTGATTCTTGAAGTGATTTTTGATGAAGATGATGATTAACTACTGGAAAAATACGTTCATAATAGTGTGTGTGTGTTGAGAGAGAATTAGAAAGAGAATTGGAAGTGAAATGGAGTGAATGATGAGTGGTAATTGGTGAGTGGTGAGTGGGGTTAAAAGGAGTTCTAGTTAGTTGACTAGCTCATGGTAGAAGTTAAAATTGATTAGTCATACATGACATAATCAAGAGTGGAATCCCATGCTAGTTCCTATTGGTATATACCCATAGTAAGTACGTTTTGAAGCTGTGTATAATACGGGTAAGAATACGACTAGAATTCTTGATGAAAGAAAAGAATGGGAAAGTAACTGTAACCATTTTCGTTAAGTATGAGTGTTTTGATATATGTCTTGAAGTCTTCCAAAAGTATTTTAATACATCTAAATACACTACATGTATATACATTTTAACTGAGTCGTTAAGTCGTCGTTAGTCGTTACATGTAAGTGTTGTTTTGAAACCTTTAAGTTAACGATCTCAATTAATGTTGTTAACCCATTGTTTATTATATCTAATGAGATGTTAAATTATTATATTATCATGATATTATGATATATTAATATATCTTAATATGATATATATACATTTAAATGTCGTTACAACGATAATTGTTACATATATGTCTCGTTTCGAAATCCTTAAGTTAGTAGTCTTGTTTATATGTATATAACTCATTGTTAATATACTTATGGAGATACTTACTTATCATAATCTCATGTTAACCATATGTATATCCATATATATATCGTCATGTCGTTTTTACAAGTTTTAACGTTCGTGAATCGCCGGTCAACTTGGGTGGTCAATTGTCTATATGAAACATATTTCAATTAATCAAGTCTTAACAAGTTTGATTGCTTAACATGTTGGAAACATTTAATCATGTAAATATCAATCTCAATTAATATATATAAACATGGAAAAGTTCGGGTCACTACAATAATAGTCCATCGGTCATAATTATAAAGTGCGAGGGTCTTCGCCAAATTAACCTTATACCCGAAGTCAAATATTCCAACTAATTGGGGATTTAAACCGTAATAAGGTCTTAATACATTGTTAATGATTACACCAGGTTATCGACTGCGTGTAATCCAAGGTTTTAATACTTTATTAACAATTACACCAATTTCCCTTGAATGTAATCCACCCCTGTTTCAATGAGTCTATTTACTATTAATCCATCCCCGTGTCCGGTCAAATGAATAATTATTAGTATTTATAAATATCCCGCTCACCGTACTCAGTCAAGCGTATATGGTTATATATAGATACGTCAAATTATAAATCTCTATATTAAATTAACAAGATATCATTTAGTTAATCAAATATAAAGCCCATTAATAGCTCATAGTCCAATTTCCACAAGTGTCGGTCTTTTGTCCAAACCCCAATTATGGTCCAAAGCCCAATAATCCCGTCTTAATATTTAGTCCAACATCACGATTACTTCGGATCAAATAAGCATAATAATAACTTAAGTACGATACATAATTGAAAAGGGAGAATTTAGCATACAGTGATTATTAATCGCGTAGTGTTACAGAGACAGATTTCCGACTTTAAAACCCGTAAAATAACCGTTACATTACCCAAACTAACTAATATAAAACTAAAATATATATATTATATATATATATATATATATATATATATATATATATATATATATATATATATATATATATATATATATATATTATCAGAGAGAATTGAGAATGGATGGGGTAGTTTTTTTCGTCGAGCAGAAGCCTGGTATTTTTAGGCATATTTCCTGATTCTGATGCCCATGCGATGGGGTTTTAGTGCAAATCTCATGCACTCGCATGGGCTCATGCACTCGCATGGGTTTTATGCCTATTTCTCATGCGATCGCATGGCCGTCAGATCCAGCTCACATATTTTTTGTTTTCTTGCTTGTCGACATATTATTATTATTATTATTATTATTATTATTATTATTATTATTATTATTATATATATATATATATATATATATATATATATATATATATATATATATATATAAAATTTATATTAATTATATATATTATATTATATTCTTGTGCATAATTGACTTGTAATTTTCGCTCTATTGTCTCGTACATTTACGCCCGGTTTATGTCTCGATTCCGGTTTCTCGAACGTCTTTTCGTATGCTTTAATATCTTGTACTTTACGTTCCGCAACTTGTACTCTTGTCAATATTTAGATGTTGATCATCAATAAATTGAACCACTTGGAGTTTAACTTGTACGTTTGAGCATTTTGGACGTTTGCGTTTTCAAATCTTCGTTTTCTTCTTTTGTCATCGGACTTATTTATTTAAATGATTATTACATAAAAATAGAATAATTGCAACTAAAAACTTTACATATTGGAAGGATATTGCGCCTAAACATATGTTCATTTGGAGCACTATCAATAGTTTGTACAGAAGAACTTTTAATTACAATCTTTATGAAAATATATATACATATATATTTTCTTCGGATGTAATTATGGATTTAATGAGTCAATATAATATTAAACTCATTTGATTTACCGTTAAAAATAGGATACATAATCTCTTAAAACATTAGAGATTACATAATCGCCATGTCGAACGAAGATAAATGAGGTAGAACGATATGTAGAACGATGATTATTCTTGAGGTACATAATGAGATGTTGAGGCGTGTGATGTTGAAACTTGGGTTGTTGGTGGTACTGGTATTGATGTTGGTGGTATTGTTGGTGTCGGTGATGTTGCTGAAGCTGGTACGTTTTGCACCATATTTTCCAAGGCTACAACTCGGGCGCGAAGATCGTTAACTTATTACTTCGGCATGATTTTTGGTAGGAACGAGTGAATGAATAAGGTTTAGAATCTGGGTTATGATATAGTCGTGGCGCTATACTCTGGAAATGAGAGAGAAAATGGTGTTTCGAACAGGTTCGCCGATAAGTGCTTCAGGTTCTTCGCCAAGAGGGAAAGTCGGTGGATGGAAAATAATCGCTTTATTCTTGTCTCCATTGGTTTATTCGACTACGAACCCATCCCCACTTCATCCAAAATAGGTGATGGCTAATTGTTTGATCCATTCCGGTTATACTGCTTTCGAAGCTCAGGTAGAAATCCATATCGGAAGGGCTATCGGAATATGAGGAATTTGAACTAGTTGCGGGATCCATCTTGCATGGTCAGATAAAGGATTTTCGATAGAAAATAGATTATAGGATTTAGATTAGTATTCTTCAATACATAATTTACCTATGTATATATATAACACCAAAATCCCATAAGCTACGGAGGAATCTTTGGAAGTTGTCAGGCAAGGTTTACAGTAACAGATGCGCTAAGATATGAGTTTTGTCTATACACTATCTATGCAGTAAGTGCAGTAAGATGTGTCTAGACTTAAGAATGATAAGCAGATAATTTTCGACATGAAATGATAAGCAAAACTTTTGACATGCAGACACGGTCGAAGTCCAGACTCACTAATGCATCTAATCAACTATCAGCTAGACACACTAATGCAAGACCTGGTTCACTAAGACCACCGCTCTGATACCACATGAAATGACCCGTCCTAATCTATAAGGACGAATACAATAACATATGATTACATAGCGAGGTATTTGACCTCTAAATGATATATTTTACAAACATTGCATTCGTTTTTAAAAGACAAACTTTCATCACATCGAATGTTGACGGCATGCATACCATTTCGTAATATATCCAACTATAAATGACTTAATAATATTCTTGATGAACTCAACGACTCGAATGCAACGTCTTTTGAAATATGTCATGAATGACTCCAAGTAATATCTCTAAATTGAGCAAATGCACAGCGAAAGATTTCTTTCATACCTGAGAATAAACATGCTTTCAAATGTCAACCAAAAGGTTGGTGAGTTCATAGGTTTATCATAAGCATTAAAATTCATCATTTTGATAGACCACAAGATTTAAATACAGTACACCTATCTCTTGTATGAAACCATTTTTCATAATGCTTAGCATAGTAGGTTCGTATCCTTTTCTCCCCCGTAGGTTGCCTCGCAATTTTTAAATAATCGTGCACATATCTCGTGCGCAAAATTAATACACATAACCTGTGTATAAAAATCATTCTCTCCATACATAACATTCATTTCGATTTCATTGCTCAACATGGTAACCGACCTTAACATATAATGCGCATCAATAATATCCCCAAAACAGAACATCTCGTCTGTATAATATATAAACTTTGAAGTACTAAACACCACGCCTACTAGCTCTTCCGTCTAGTGAACATTCTGGGTGGGGGTGTTAAACCCGGTAGCTACCTTTAGGATTCGCGTGAATTAGGGCCATACCCGTTTCTAATTCTTAGGTTACCAAGCAATAATAATCAAGGGAAAAATATTCACAACAATTAGTGGCAATTATCACGTCCAACTAATTCAATAATAATCCACAGAACTTCTGTCTGCATAATAATTCATTCGAGGAATGTTTTGCTTATGTCTATCTCGTAAAACATTTATAAAAGCATCTCATGTATTCCAAAAATATATATTGTAAAAGCATTAAATAAAACAGTTGTAAATCAGTTATAAAGCAGCGCATGTATTCTCAGTCCCAAAAATTTAAAGAGTAAAAGGGAATCAAATGAACTCACTATACTATATCTTGTAGTAAAAATACATATGACGACTTTGAACAAGTGTAGGGTTGGCCTCGAATTCACGAACCTATATCATTCATATATATTTATTAAACCATGTATTTGAAATTGAACAAATATATATATATATATATATATATATATATATATATATATATATATATATATATATATATATATATATATATATATATATATATATATATATATATATATATAAATTTATTAATTATATCATATTTATATTATTAATATGTATATGTTTTATATATTCATTTTGTATATAAAAATATTAATTTTTTTATGTCATATATATTAAGTATCTTTATATATATACATATATATTTATATCATTTGTTTGTTAAAAATAATAATTATAACAATACTAAAATTATATTAAATATGGTAAAAAAAATTAATAAAAATTATAATACTTAATTTTTATTAATAAAGGTAATAATGTTAATAATTTTATTATTGATAATAATAACTATATTAATAATAATAATATTGATTTTACTGTTAATATTGTTATGATAATGATTTTTGTAATTACATAATAATATTACTCATGTTAATATAAATTATAATACCTATGCTAATATTAACAATTCTATTATTTATAAAAAGATACTAATACTAATATTTACGAAAATAATAAAAATTTGTATTATTTTCATAATGATAATAATAATAACCCTTCTCATCATAATGATAATAATATTAAAGTTTTAAAATTAACAATAATATCATAAGTAATACTCATAATAATAATAATAACAATAATAATAACAATAATAAACATAATAATAAACATAATAATAACTAATAATAATGATAGAAATAAAATAAAAGTGTATACCCTCTCCAAGCTTTTTCTAAAAAGAAATGTTCCAGACGAGACTCGAACCCGCAACCTCTCGAAACCCCAACAACCCTCTCAACCATTCCACGACTTCGGCTTTTCTAATATACACCTATCGGATAAAGATATAACCCGTATACTATCTGTTTTGGCCCAACAGCAATTCCTAATCATTTAATTTATGTACGGCCCAAGTACTAAATTATCTAAACCCAACAGCTATTCGGCCCAACATGGCAGTCCAACAGCTTCTGTTGCTAATTTACAAAAAAAATAAAGTCGTGGCCTTGTTTCGAACTCGTGACCTCTCATTCAACAAACATCCTCCAAACCATTGAACCACTCGTCAATTTGTGAATAATCTGCACGCTTAATTACTATAACCCGTATTTTTCTATTGCTTTCTTCTTTTTAAACCCAACTAGCAATCTTCATAGCTATCCTTTGGTTCATCATCATCATCATTCCTTATTATCATCATTATCAGATCACCATTATCATCATAATCATCATCTTATCGTAAACATCATCATCATCATCATCATATCTTACATCATCATGTATCATTATCGCGTAAAAAAAATATAAAAACAGAAGTTAGTCTTCATCATCACGATCATACACCTTGATCATCATCATCGTTATCTAGCAGAAACATGAACAAGGTCATACTGTAATAGTAAGAGTCACGATGGTTGTGGGTTTCACAATAGAAGGAAAAAAATGTAGTGTGAGAGAGAGAGGAGAGAGAAAGTGACGGTTTAGTTCAACGAAGGTGGTGGTTGGAAGTGATAGAGAGTGGTGGTTAATGAGTGGCGGATAGTGGCTGAAAACAAAACAGAAAAGTTAGAAGTTGTTAATGGTGGTGTGGTGATTTTATTGGTGGTTTACGAACAAGAAAAATAGGAACATAATAGCATAATCATAATTCACTGTTCATCATCTTCATCAATCATACTTGAATCACCATCTTTATTAACTTGGCTCTTCATCACCCTCGTTTGTTCTAGCGACTGTTTTAATATATATATATATATATATATATATATATATATATATATATATATATATATATATATATATATATATATATATATATATATATATATATGCACAGCAGCTGCAGGGAGCTGCAACGATGACCAAGAGTGTTCGTTTTGCATCTGATTGAACGGAAAAACAGAAGGTAGCAGTAGGTATACGTGTGTGGTTGGTTTATGATGGTGATGAAGAGGTTTGTACATATGTATCATTAATATATATAATAGAGAGAAAGAAGTGTGTAACAGCAACAGTTTAATCATTAAAGAATTTCACGGTTCGTGTAATGTTCTTCTTCAATCTCATCTTAATAGAATAGAATTGAAACAGCGAAGTGGTAGTAGTAGTTAACCAAAAATAGAAGTAAGGTTGTTTGAACACTAACGATAGTTGTGTTGTGGGTTGTCAAACGTGACAGAAAATACGTAGTCAAGGTATCAATGAGTGATGGTGGTGTTTAATGGTTACTGTGATGGCAACGAATGAAGGGTGGTTCAAGGGTGTGATCGGTTTGATGAAGACAATGGTTTGATTGAGTAGTAACTTGTGTATCGAGTAGGTTATGATGGTTAGTTGATGATGCATGAGGGTGATGATAGTTGTTTAGGTGATTGTAGAAAATGAGTGGAGAAAGAAATATGAAATGGGTTTGTGTTAGTGTCTCTATATGCATTTGTATATGCATAATATATGTATAGATGATGATTTAGTTGATGTAGAGAATAAATGAAACAAAGAAATGGGTTTTCAAATAGATGAAGGGGGAGATGATATGAGGTTGGTGATGGATATATATTAGTATTACTCCGTACTTTATATATATAATTAACAACTTATATTATTATATTATATTTTACTCATAATTCATATTCTTAGTGGACATGAAAAGGAAATGCGCACAGTTCAGCAGCCTGACATTTGAAGTGTTGTTACCGACAGTTTTTACGTACTGTGTATCGCGCGAAATCAGTGGCGGATAAAAGTGTTCAGAAAAATCCCATATTTTTAAATTAACTATATTTATTTATTTTGATCATTATTGTATAAAATTCGATCCTTAATTTGTTAAATAAAAATTACATCAACTGTTCCTCTCATTTTTGGGTAAAATATAAAAAGTGTTAAATTTAATAACTAGGTCCTAAATACATTTTTAGTAAGCCTAAAATTTATAGAACTCATTTTCGAATCACCGTTTATTTTAAAATCATATAAGTTTGAATTTAACTTACTTAATATCAATCGGGACATCATATGAGTATTACAATCATTTAATATTTATTTTTAATATACTTTATTTATATATAGAGATATATTTTAAATAATTATTATTATAATATCCTATTTTTATTTTATTAATTCTTAATAACAACAATATATAATACTTCAAATTATATTTCAAATTATTATTTATATACACATAAACATATATTTATTTACAATTAATTGTTCGTGAATCGTCGAGATCACAGTCAAAGGGTAATTGAATATATGAAACAGTTCAAAAATTTTCGAGACTCAATATTACAAACTTTGCTTATCGTGTCGGAACATATAAAGATTAAGTTTAAATTTGGTCAAAAATTTCCGGGTCGTCACAGGATGAAACCTCTATCCAACAATTCTTGCAATTGGTTGGACAACTCTTTTAGTTCTGATGGTGCCAATCTATATGGTGATCATGCAACTGGTGCAGCTCCGGGTACGAGATCTATTTGGAATTCTACCGATCTATGAGGTGGAAGACCAGGTAGTTCTTCGGGAAAGACGTTTGGGAATTCTCTAACAATTGGTACATCTTCAATTCCTTTTCTTCGGTTTCGATCTCCTTCACATGTACTAGGATAGCTTGATAACCTTTCCTCATATACTTTTGTGCCTTCATGCACGAAATCAGGTTAAGTTTTACACCGGTTTTATCCCCATAAACCATTAAATTCTCCCCATTATCAATGGGTATACGAATCGCCTTCTCGAAACACACTACTTCGGCTCTATTCTTAGACAACCAGTCCATTCCTATTACCACGTCAAAGCTTCCTATTTCAATAGGCATCAGGTCCACCAAAAATGGTTTTCCTTCTAAAACTAAGGTACAGTCTTTGTAGATTTTATTAGCCTTCATAAGTTTACCATTCACCAGTTCAATACAGTACTTAGTGTCTATGGGTACATGGGTTTTATCAAGCAAGCAACTAGATTCTATGGATACGAAACTTCTATTGGCACCACAATCAAACAGTACTGAAACAATGTGATTGTTTAGAAGAAATGTACCAGTAACCAAGTTGGGGTCCTCACGAGCCTCGTGAGCATTGATATTGAAGGCTCTTCCTCTTCCTTTCGCTGGTCCTTTCTTGTTTGGACATTCATTTCTAAAATGTAACGACCCGAATTTTTCTGCTAATATATTGAAGATTAATATTTACATAATTAAATGTTTCCAACATGTTAAGCAATCAAACTTGTCAAGATATATATATTTGGAATGGATTTCATGCAAATGTTTGACCACTCAGTCTGTCTGACGATTCACGAACATCATAATTTGAAATAATTATATAATGATGTATATATGGATATATATATATACTTATGATTTGTTAAAATGATATTTAAGTATCTCATTATATATAATAACAATTGGTTATATACATAAAATGAGATTACTAACTTAAAGACTTCAAGACTATATACATATATATAACGATTAACGTTGTAATAACTTCTAAATTAAAATGTATGTATATGTATTGTATTAATATGTATTAATACACTTTTGAAAGACTTAATAATATATATCAATATATTTATACTCAATAAAGATAGCTATACTCATTTTCTCATTCAATTTTATCAAGAATCCTATTCGTATTCATACGGTATTTATACCCGTATAATACCCAGCTTCTATATGTATTGTTAGAACCCCAGAAATTGCATAGATTGTGTGCTAAGCCTTGTAAAGGTGGGATATAGATGAGGGCTATAAATATCCCACAAGGCAACCTTAGAAGTGAGCCATCACACATAGCCAAAGTACCTAAGTGAGTTCAAGAGAGTTGTGGAATTAGTCAATATTGTATATTTGACTAATTCTCTCAATATTCATATCAATATACACGATATTCATACGTAATCGGACTCAACATTTGGTATCAGAGCGGGACCTTCAACAAAACGAAGGAGATCCCTACGAATATCGTGTGTATCTTCAAATCTTCAACACATCTTCATACTCATCTTCAAATCTTCATCCAATCTTCATACACATCTTCATATCTTCATCAAATTTTTTTTTTACGGAATCTTAAAATCTTCAAAGTAAAATTTTTACCGAATCTTATTTTTTCCCCTCTCATCTGTCACTACAGTACACATTATCTCTCATCACTTCAAAATCAAAAATACCGAATCCATTTTTATCTTTCATCTAAACAGTAACCAAATCTCAATTTGACACCAACAGTGATCGGTCAAGACATCAATCAAATTACTGTACATCAGATAAATAAAATAAAATACAAAAGGAGACTACCGAATCTCCTAAACTGCTACAGTGATCTGTCTCCTTCTACTCTACTATAGCTACAGTATTCTATCATCTATCTCTATTTTCTTTTACTGTGCATCGATCATCACCTCTCTCCTCTAAACTAATTTTCATCGATCAAAAAAAATATACGCAATACCGAATCCTGAATCTCTTCATCTTATCTTCGGATTACATCAACAACAACAGATTGCTAATGAATCAGATCGTGTTCATCGTTCTACATCGTTTCACTCGTTTTGGCCTTCGGAATGATTCAGCGAGTTTCGGAACGAATTAGATGCAAGTAATGATTCTCCATCATTCATTGAAACTACGTGGAGCAACAGATCCGGTTTAATTTCATCATATATTGTTAATTTCGAAGTCAACATCTAGAAGAAAAAGTCAAACGGAGCGACTTTGCTCAAATTCGAGCTGTGATTGATGATTCTTGTTGAAGTGTTGATTAACGAGCATTCTAAACTGGATTTGGAACATCTTTTGTGCAGAGATCGTGGCCTAAAACCAAGCTATTCGTGATTTTGATTTTTCATGTTCTTAAGGATGAAAACGCACTGTTCATCTTCAATTTCCAGATTATGTTGATGATTCACTTATAAATCCTTCATCAGACGTGTTAATCGCTGCCATTGGGAGATATTTCAATCGATATAACAACTTAATTTGTCCAAACTTGATTAAGTTGCTTGAATCAGATTCGGTTGATATTCGGTTACTGTTTGGTGAAGAATTACATTCGGTAACAAAGTTGATTAATCACATTCGGTATTCATTCGGTATATTTGAGTTAGTTACACACTCGATATTTGCTTCGGTATAAGCTTTAGTATCGGTTACTGTTTGAAACTGCTATTCGACATCACAAAATGTTAATTGGGCCTACTAAATTGCAAAGGCCCAACCAAATTTTCTATTGGACTACCGAATCTGTGAGCCCAAGGACTTTCAGTGGACAATTTACAGGAATAGTCCCTGTCAAGTTTCAAGTTTTTACAACAACAGTCCTTTACTGAATCTTAGGACTTATTTGACACTTTCAGCCCCTGTCAGTTTATCAGAATTTACAAGGGTGGTCCATTACCGAATCTAGACCAACGAAGACTTAACGAAAGTCAACGAAACGTTCAAAAACAAAATTTGATTCACCGGAATCATATTTTGAGGGGGAGAAAAGGTGATAATACTTAATATTATTCAACGTTTCGTGATGATAACACCCGATTTCATTGTGAGATTCAATCATCGAGACAAGAGATGTTCTTGTTGTTACAACACTCCCGAAAAATGTGCTTTTATCAGATTTGTGGAAGATACAAATGCTACACAACTTGAGTCGATTGCTTTGTTAATGACTCTACGTGAACCATCCTCTGTTGAAAAGACTGTGTGACAACCCGGAAATTTCCAACCAAATTTAAACTTTATCTTTATATTATTCCGACACGATAAGCAAAGGTTGTTAAGTTAAATCTCAAGAATTTTAAATTGTGTTCATACATTCATTATAACCTCGACCAAATTCCGACAATTCACGAACCGTTATATATAAATAAATATGTATATATATGTATATATATATTATAACTTGAGAATATTAATAAAGTATTAAACGTATAATACTTTACATGAACGTATTTGTTTCAATATGTTTATCGATGGAATTAGAAGATAATATCAAATGATTGATTTATCAGATACATTATGATATGATTACGGGTCTATGTTATGAGGTCCACTGTGATTTAAGAAATCTATTCTTTTTGACAACATTCGAAACATGGTAAAGTGATTTATAAGTAAGAACGTGAAGTGTAAATAACTTAGATGTTGGATATCGACAAGCTAAGTAACTCGACATTTTTCATTAAGATGATTTCATACATTTATTTAACCTTTGAACTTTTATCCCATGCTTCACCAACAAACTGTAATTTAAAAACTTGAAACCTATTATGAATATATATGATTCTACTTTTCTAAAACGATTTATGATATAACGATTTCCATTATTTTAACCTTTAAACAAAATGATTCTTAAAAATATATTTGGTTTTGGAAAACAAAATTATTATATTTATTTGATTTAGTTTCAAACGTACAAAAACGTTTTCAGTTTAAAAAGAACTTTATAATTAAAACGTATATAACTTTTATAAATATCTAGAACCACTTTTGACAACTCATTACTTAACCAGTATGATAAAGATAACGATATTTATATTTTATTTTATTAAATATATATAATGATTTAAATTAATATTATATATATTTATACGCGTACTATACGTACATAGTTTTATACTTTTACTATACTTAAACTTTACCTTTACTTTATTTTTACTTTACTTTAACTTTAATAATTTACTTTAATAATTCATACTTTAATAATTCATACTTTAATAATTCACTTTAATAATTCATACTTTAATAATTCACTTTAATAATTCATACTTTAATAATTCATACTTTAATAATTCACTTTAATAATTCATACTTTAATAATTCACTTTAATAATTCAAAAATCTATTATAAATAGAATTCAATAGATTTCATTATTTCATAGAAACTTGAAAATATTTTTCTCTAAACTCTCTCAATCGATTTACATATATATATTTACTCCGTATTATTTCAAGATATTATTAGTATACATAAAATATTACGTCAGAGTGCTGTCCGAGTGATTTCGAAATTATTTTTCGAGTGGGATTGGATTAAGGAAATTATGGGTTATAGCTATGGAGGTGATTGGGTATGGTTCATGGGTATGCTCGTGAGGTCAATATAGTGTGTATCATCTCCGTTGCGTCTACGTACCTTTTCTGCAATATTGAATCTCAATATTGATACGTGAGTACTCATAATTTAACTTTTACATACTAATAGTGTATCCCTGACTAGTGCTCGAGTATATAGGATTATGCATGTTTGTACTTTTGATATTGCCTTTAGTTAGGTTATGTTGAATCCTGAATTAGTTATATATGCGACTGAGATAAGGTATAAGATATGCATATCGTTGGAAAGCTAACGAAAAATTAAGAACTTTTCATTTAGGTATCGAATGATTTCGATGAACGGATTTGAAGTTATAGTCCATCGAATTTTTGTATTATTATTAAAAATGATTATTATTATCGTCGTTATTATCATCGTTCTAGTTTTATCTTATTATTATTATTATTATTATTATTATTATTATTATTATTATCTTTATCAATAAAAGGATTTATCATTAAAAATTGTTATTTTTTTATTATTACTATCGTTATTATCGTTAAAGTTATAATTAGTATTATTATTATTATCCAATTATTATTATTATTATTATTGGTATTATTATTATTATTATCATTATTAATATATATATCATTATTTAAAAATGGTTATTGTTATTATTATTATTACTATATTATCATTAAGATAATTATTAGTATTATCGTTAATAATGTTATAGTAACTATCATTATTAATATTAGTGTAATTAAAACAAATATTTGTAACACCAAATTATTTTGATTACTATTATTATCATTATTACGAACACGATATAAAAGTCGATTAAAAGCTATTAAACGAAACGATTAGGAAATAATGGGTAAGAGTATCATGATGAAATTAAAATATTATAAGATATTAATTTAGATAAAATTATCGTTCTTATTATTTTTATCATTACTATTATTATTAAAATTATCGTTAGTATTAAAACTATCATTTTAACAAAAATTATCATTTTAATAGAAATGTCATTGTTACTATAAAATATCATTATTAGTATTATTTTAAATAGAATTATTATTTTAAAGATAATATTAAAAATTATCGTAAATATTAAAGTTATCATAATTAGAATTATCGTTTTATCATAATGTCATCTTAGTAATTATAAATATTGATATTTTTATAATAATAATTATTATTACAAAATAATACAACTTTTACTTACTATCATTATAGATATTATTTTATCAAATAAATATTTGATACAAACATATTTTACTACGTGTAATAACTTACTTTAATAATACCTATCATATTAACTTTATAATATTAAATGAACCCTATAAATTTTATTACTTAATATATATAAAAGTATATTTTATTATATAAATATAATATAAAATTTTATTTATTAATAAATAAATTATATTATTTACTCTAATAAAACTTTTAAAAATATTTAAAAATATAAAACGACGATATTTAAACTATATATTAATCATGTATAGATTTTTGGAAATTATTTTGAGTCAAATTTACTTTTGTTGACTTTTGCATATTAGTCTCGAGCATTAGGATTGTGGTACACTATGACTTGATGTAATTTGTTAGACAAATATTGACCAACACATAAATATATATAATTAATTTAGGTTCGTGAATCTGAGGCCAACCTTGCACTTGTTCAATGACGTTATATGTATTTTTACTACGAAATACAATATGGTGAGTTTCATTTACCTTTTTACCCTTTATATTTTTGGGACTGAGAATACATGCGCTTTTATAAATGTTTGACGAAATAGACACAAGTAATTGAAACTACATTCTATGGTTGAATTATCGAAATCGAATATGCCCCTTTTTATTAAAGTCTGGTAATCTAAGAATTAGGGAACAGACACCCTAATTGACGCGAATCCTAAAGATAGATCTATTGGGCCTAACAAATCCCATCCAAAGTACCGGATGCTTTAGTACTTCGAAATTATATCATGTCCGAAGGAGGATCCCGGAATGATAGGGGATATTCTTATATGTATCTAGTTAATATCGGTTACCAGGTATTCACCATATGAATGATTATTTTTTGTCTCTATGCATGGGACGTATATTTATGAGAACTGGAAATGAAATTCTTGTGGTCTATTAAAATGATGGAAATAAATGATTATGATAAACTAATGAGCTCACCAACCTTTTGGTTGACACTTTAAAGCATGTTTATTCTCAGGTGTTAAAGAAATCTTCCGCTGTGCATTTGCTCATTTTAAAGATATTACTTGGAGTCTTTCATAGCATATTTCGAAGAACGTTGCATTCGAGTCATTGAGTTAATCAAAGATTATTATTAAATCAATTTATAGTTGGATAGTGAATATTATGAAATGGTATGCATGCCTGTCAATTTTTGATGTAAAGAAAGATTGTCTTTTAAAAACGAATGCAATGTTTGTAAAATGTATCATATAGAGGTCAAATACCTCGCAATGTAATCAACTATTGTGAATCATTTATAATGTATATGAACGGGTCCTTTCAGTTGGTATCAGAGCAGTGGTCTTAGCGAACCAGGTCTGAATTAGTGTGTCTAACTGATAAGTCGTTAGGATGCATTAGTGAGTCTGGACTTCGACCGTGTCTGCATGTCAAAAGTTTTGTTTATCATTTCTAGTCGGAAATTATCTGCTTATCATCCATAGGAAATTACCTGCTTATCATTATTATTCTAGACACGTCTTGTTGTGACAACCCGAAAATTTCCAACCAAATTTAAACTTTAATCTTTATATGTTTCCGACACGATAAGCAATATTTGTTAAGTTAAATTTCAAGAATTTTAAACTATGTTCATCCATTCATTCAACCTCGACCAAGTTCCAACGATTCACGAACCATTAAACGAATATGATTATATATGTATATGTGTATATATATTATAACTTGAAACGTAAACAAAATATTAGATTAAATACTTTATATGATTGTATCTGTTTCAAAATGTTTATCAATAGAATTAGAAGATAAGATCAAATGATTGAATTATCAGATATATTGAATTATTATTACAAGTCTCTGTTGAAAGGCCCACGTTGATTTGAAAAATCTTTCCATTTTAACAATATTTGGAAAATGGTAAAGTGATTTTTAAATAAGAACAAATTGTCAATCACTGAGAACTAGACAAAGGATAGTGGAAGATTGAATCTCATAAAGACTCGATTGATCTATTTAGTTTCAAACGTACAAAAATGTTTTCAGTTTAAAAAGAACTTTATTATTAAAACGTATATAACTTTTATAAATATCTAGAACCATTTTTGACAACTCATTACTTAACTAGTATGATAAAGATAACGATATTTATATTTTATTTTATTTAATATATATAACGATTTAAATTAATATTATATATATTTATACGCGTATTATACGTACATAGTTTTATACTTTTACTATACTTAAACTTTACCTTTACTTTATTTTTACTTTACTTTAACTTTAATAATTCACTTTAATAATTCATACTTTAATAATTCACTTTAATAATTCATACTTTAATAATTCACTTTAATAATTCATACTTTAATAATTCACTTTAATAATTTATACTTTAATAATTCACTTTAATAATTCAAAAATCTATTATAAATAGAATTCAATAGGTTTCATTATTTCATAGAAACTTGAAAATATTTTTCTCTAAACTCTCTCAATCGATTTACATATATATATTTACTCCGTATTATTTCAAGATATTATTAGTATACATAAAATATTACGACGGAGTGCTGTCCGAGTGATTCGAAATTGTTTTTCGAGTGGAATAGGATTAAGGAAATTATGGGTTATAGCTATGGAGGTGATTGAATATGGTTCATGGGTATGCTCGTGAGGTCAATATAGTGTTTATCATTTCTGTTGCGTCTACGTACCTTTCCTACAATATTGAATCTCAATATTGATACGTGAGTACTCATAATTTAACTTTTACATACTAATAGTGTATCCCTGACTAGTGCTCGAGTATTTAGGATTATGCATGCTTGTACTTTTGATATTGCCCTTAGACAGGTTAGGTTGAATCTTGAATTAGTTACACTTGCAGTTGAGATAAGGTATAAGATATGCATGTCCTTGGAAAGCTAGCGAAAAATTAAGAACTTTTCCTTTAGATATCAAATGGTTTCGATGAACGGATTAGAAGTTATAATCAATTGAATTTTCGATATTTTTATTAAAAATGATTATTATTATCGTCGTTTTTATCGTCGTTCTAGTTTTATCTTATTATTATCATTATTATTATCTTTATCAATAAAAGGGATTTATCATTAAAAATTGTTAATTTTTTTAATTATTACTATCGTTATTATCGTTAAAGTTATAATTAGTATTATTATTATTATCCAATTATTATTATTATTATTATTATTATTATTATTATTATTATTATTATTATTGGTATTATTATTATTATTATCATTATTAATATATATATATATCATTATTTAAAAATGGTTATTGTTATTGTTATTATTATTATTACTATATTATCATTAAGATAATTATTAGTATTATCGTTAATAATGTTATAGTAACTATCATTATTAATATTAGTGTAATTAAAACAAATATTTGTAACACCTAATTATTTTGATTACTATTATTATCATTATTATGAACACGATATAAAAGACGATTAAAAGCTATTAAACGAAACGATTAGGAAATAATGGGTAAGAGTATCATGATGAAATTAAAATATTATAAGATATTGATTTAGATAAAATTATCGTTCTTATTATTTTTATCATTACTATTATTATTAAAAGTATCGTTAGTATTAAAACTATCATTTTAACAAAAATTATCATTTTAATAGAAATGTCATTGTTACTATAAAATATCATTATTATTATTATTATTATTTAAAATAGAATTATTATTTTAAAGATAATATTAAAAATTATCGTAAATATTAAAGATATCATAATTAGAATTATCGTTTTATCATAATGTCATCTTAGTAATTATAAATAATGATATTTTTATAATAATAATTATTATTACAAAATAATACAACTTTTACTTACTATCATTATAGATATTATTTTATCAAATAAATATGTGATACAAACATATTTTACTATGTGTAATAACTTACTTTAATAATACCTATCATATTATCTTTATGATATTAAATGAACCCTATAAATTTTATTACTTAATATATATATAAAAGTATATTTTATTATATAAATTTAATATAAAATTTTATTTATTAATAAATAAATTATATTATTTACTCTAATAAATCTTTTAAAAATATTTAAAAATATAAAACGACGATATTTAAACTACATATTAATCATGTATAGATTTTTGGAAATTATTTTGAGTCAAATTTACTTTTGTTGACTTTTGCATATTAGTCTCGAGCATTAAGATTGTGGTACACTATGACTTGACCTAATTTGTTAGACAAATATTGACCAACATATAATTATATATAATTAATTTAGGTTCGTGAATCCGAGGCCAACCTTGCACTTGTTCCATGACGTTATATGTATTTTTACTATGAAATACAGTATGGTGAGTTTCATTTGCCTTTTTACCCTTTATATTTTTGGGACTGAGAATACATGCGCTTTTATAAATGTTTGACGAAATAGACACAGGTAATTGAAACTACATTCTATGGTTGAATTATCGAAATCGAATATGCCCCTTTTTATTAAAGTCTGGTAATCTAAGAATTAGGGAACTGACACCCTAATTGACGCGAATCCTAAAGATAGATCTATTGGGCCTAACAAACCCCATCCAAAGTACCGGATGCTTTAGTACTTCGAAATTTATATCATGTCTGAAGGAGGATCCCGGAATGATAGGGGATATTCTTATATGTATTTAGTTAATGTCGGTTACCAGGTGTTCACCATATGAATGATTATTTTTGTCTCTATGCATGGGACGTATATTTATGAGAACTGGAAATGAAATTCTTGTGGTCTATTAAAATGATGAAAATAAATGATTATGATAAACTAATGAACTCACCAACATTTTGGTTGACCTTTAAAGCATGTTTATTCTCAGGTGTTAAAGAAATCTTCCGCTGTACATTTGCTCATTTTAAAGATATTACTTGGAGTCTTTCATAGCATATTTCGAAGAACGTTGCATTCGAGTCATTGAGTTCATCAAAGATTATTATTAAATCAATTTATAGTTGGAGAGTGGATATTATGAAATGGTATGCATGCCTGTCAATTTTCGATGTAAAGAAAGATTGTCTTTTAAAAACGAATGCAATGTTTGTAAAATGTATCATATAGAGGTCAAATACCTCGCAATGTAATCAACTATTATGAATCGTTTATAATGTATATGAACGGGTCCTTTCACTTGCTACATTAATTGCATGAGTAGTGTATAGACAAAATTCATATCTTAGCGTATCTGCTAAATCATATCTTATCGTATCTGTTACTTTAAACTTTGCCTGACATATCCCGCAAATTCCTCCGTAATCTATGAAATCTTTTGATCTCTATATATAGATATCCTATGTAAATAGAATACCACCCGATAGCCGAAAAATCATTTTATATCGAAAATCCTTTATCCAATCGTACGAAATGGAATTTGTCATCACTTCAAGTCACTCGGATTCCGAAATGGAATCTCACTCAAGCTCCGAAAGCAGTGTGACCGGAATGGATCAACCAATCAGTCATCACCTATTCTGGATGAATTGGGGATGGGTTCATAGCCTCCTCAATCAATGGAAATAAGAAGAAGGCGATCCTTTCCATCCACCACATTGCCCTCTTGGCAAAGAACCTGAAGCACTTACCGGCGAACCTGTTCGAGACACCATTTTCTCTCTCATTTCCAGGGTATCTCGTCACGATTATATACTAGATGAAATTCTAGATTTTATTTATCCACTCGTTCCGACCGACAATCATCCTGGAATAATAGAAGAAGTCAACGAACTTCGCGCTCGGGTAGTGGCTTTGGAGAATATGGTGCAGAGATTACAAACACCAGCAGCAGCACCAGCAGCATAACCAGTACCACCATCATCAACGCCAACAGTACCATTACCACCTCCAACCACAAACACGTTGTAAACCTCAACTTCACAATCTGTCCCACGAGCATCAACGTCATACGCACCATAGATACCAAGGAGTACCAACAACAATAACTGACGAAGTATTAATTCATAACTTCATTGGAAAAACATTCCGCGGTGATTATATAATCTCTAAAGTCTTAGAGATTATCTAATCTAGCCCTAACCATAAATCAGTTAAGTGAACCAAAATGATAGAAGGAAGAGTAGAAACCTTGACAAAAATGGTGTGTGATTAACAAGTTAAACTTGTTTTACCAACAGCATCAACAGTACCGTCAACGTCACCAGCATCGTCAGTACAGTCAACATCAGAATCAACAACACCTATAACATCACAAACTCCGTCAGTTCAAGAATCACTGTGGACATCATTACGAATCAATAACGTGTATATTGTATCAACAAGTTATGAAGAATTAACTCATTCCCTCTGAAGAAATTATATATATTTTATATATATATATATATATATATATATATATATATATATATATATATATATATATATATATATATATATATATTTTGAAATAAAAAATAAATCTTTCCGTGCTAAGCTATTGTGTGTGAATCTTAACTACTCGGTTAATTCATATTACAAATATGCAATAATGTACGTCCCTCGCCCGCGACTTAACCATCGTTAACTACAATCTGTGTCTCAATTCAACAAATTCCAATCCCTAATAAATCAAGTATATATTTGATTTTACACTTCATCATTGATGTAACCGAAACTTTTCAGATAACATCATTCGTACTTTGTGAAGTTCACAAGAATTTAACGAAAACCAACATCACATCTCAATAAATAACGAAGTATTGATTCATGATTTCAATATTATTGAAGAAATACTTATGTAACCTCTAAAGCCTTGAAGGAATTATTCAATTCTAGTTCCAACCGTAAATCGAATGAGTTTAATTTAGTATTAACTCATTAAAATCTATGTTACATCTGAGGAGAATATATACATATATATTTTCATAAAGACTGTAATAAAATTCTTATGTACAAAATATTAATTGTGAAAATTTTTTAACGGGTAGGTAATACCCGAGAGATATATATAAATTCACAATTAATATGTTACATTCTTCGAATCAGATTAAGCAAATTATCAATTATACTTCCTACTTTCACAATAATATACATTCTTTCATAGAAATCAAAACAACCATACTCATTCAAACCCAATTACATATTCTGATTTTAAAATCTCAGAATTCAATTCGAGATATAACCGGTACCATCACTTTTAGATTCCTACATCTTTCAAAGCTATACTTTGACTTCAAAAGTGTGTTAGAACATCAAATGTATACAAACGATTACAATCTATGCTCAAAACCTTCAAAAATCTCTGAAGACACTTCAAATAATGAGCAATCGAGATGATGATCCAACCACATATTACCCACAAAAAGCTCTCGAAACTAAAGTCATAATTCAACACATATCTGTGTCAGATCTTTTGGCATTTATTAGCAAAAATAACCTTGCAATTCCTTTGTAAAGTAGCAAATTATATCACAGCTCCAGCAAGACAACTTCGATTTTTCATTCGGAGTAGCCTTATCATAATTTTGATATATGTGATTACCTTTTTGTTACCGGAGAACCTTTCATATTCCACCACATTAGCAATAAACTTACCAACAACTTCACTGATCTTGGGCATTCCGAAGAATCTTTATATTTATCGAAACCTCATCATTTACTCATCTGCCTCTTGTAACGAGAATTGCCATACGAATCATTGGGAATTAGCAATCAGTATTTTGAAATCTCACAGCATGTTGACGCCAATAGTTATACATAACGTCTATTTCCAAGGCTTACATACTTCGAATATGAAGTTTTTGAAAAACACTCTGAACCGCGAACTAGTTCTCGAAATGCTGATGAAGCAACAAAAACTATAAACGACCTTAGCAGTAAAAAGTTTGATGATAAAGATTAGTGTATTAACAAAGCTCAGAAATAGAGAAGTTTTGGAACTGGAAAACGGATTGAGCAAAGTATGAAGGAGGCTGTGGACAAATCACAAAGACTGAACCTGCCTTCAAAGAATCCAAATGATTCAGTGTCTGCTGAAGTCATTAACGAATACCTTGCTCCTGACACTAAACCCTTACAGACAATATTCTTCATCATCCTCTAATATTAGAAATTCTAAGATATCATCGTATCTTTCATTATAAATATCCTCCATATTTCTGAAGATATTTCCATAACTATTCTTATCTGGAATCATTTATCTCTTTGCGCTATCTGTATTACATCAAAAAGGAAACTGTTTAGTTCCTATACTCTGTAAACCTTTGAGTTTAAAATATGAATATTTTTGAAGTAGTGTTGGAAACTGAAGCATGAGTTAGTATAATATAATGACACTTGATCAACGTGATTATATTATAGTAATTCATGCTGAGTTTCTAAATGGAACGTGATGATTCACAGATCATAACATCATCATGTGCCATGTTATACGACTCTTGTATTCTATTTAACCTCTAAAATATCAAGAAAATATTTCTTGATGAGTCGGCCTTTTCCAAGGTATTCTAGTAATTTGACAAGTCAAGATCGTGCCATCACAATTTTCTTCCTAGAACATTAACAATATTCATTCCGAAATTCATATATGTGAATTCTGGACCATTACAAGCGGTGCTTAATCGCAAGAAGAAGAAACGAAAGGACAAAACTCCATAAATATTGACCATTACAAGTGTGCTGACTTGACCTAATTTGTTAGACAAATATTGACCAACACATAAATATATATAATTAATTTAGGTTCGTGAATCTGAGGCCAACCTTGCACTTGTTCAATGACGTTATATGTATTTTTACTACGAAATACAGTATGGTGAGTTTCATTTACCTTTTTACCCTTTATATTTTTGGGACTGAGAATACATGCGCTTTTATAAATGTTTGACGAAATAGACACAAGTAATTGAAACTACATTCTATGGTTGAATTATCGAAATCGAATATGCCCCTTTTTATTAAAGTCTGGTAATCTAAGAATTAGGGAACAGACACCCTAATTGACGCGAATCCTAAAGATAGATCTATTGGGCCTAACAAACCCCATCCAAAGTACCGGATGCTTTAGTACTTCGAAATTATATCATGTCCGAAGGAGGATCCCGGAATGATAGGGGATATTCTTATATGTATCTAGTTAATGTCGGTTACTAGGTGTTCACCATATGAATGATTATTTTTTGTCTCTATGCATGGGACGTATATTTATGAGAACTGGAAATGAAATTCTTGTGGTCTATTAAAATGATGGAAATAAATGATTATGATAAACTAATGAACTCACCAACCTTTTGGTTGACACTTTAAAGCATGTTTATTCTCAGGTGTTAAAGAAATCTTCCGCTGTGCATTTGCTCATTTTAAAGATATTACTTGGAGTCTTTCATAGCATATTTCGAAGAACGTTGCATTCGAGTCATTGAGTTCATCAAAGATTATTATTAAATCAATTTATAGTTAGATAGTGAATATTATGAAATGGTATGCATGCCTGTCAATTTTTGATGTAAAGAAAGATTGTCTTTTAAAAATGAATGCAATGTTTGTAAAATGTATCATATAGAGGTCAAATACCTCGCAATGTAATCAACTATTGTGAATCGTTTATAATGTATATGAACGGGTCCTTTCAGACTGCACATTATGAATATAGTTGTTCATGCCACAACAGAAGTGAACCTTCCAATTGTATCTTTATACAACACAAACTTCATCAACAACTTCAAACAGAACTTCAACAGATGAAAGAATAAGAAGTTCAAACGACATCTTCAGAGATTTCCAAGTTGCAAGCTCAAATCAAAGAACTGGAATCTCTCGTTGCATACAGTAAATCAGAATCTGAAAAGCTTCAAAAGAAAGTGATTACTCTTCAAAGTTCACAGGTTGTTGAAAAACTAATACTTTCTAAGGAACGTGAGCTTGATTCGAAGATCATCACTCAACTTCGCAATGATATTTATCATGCTCGGATTCAAAATCAAACATTAACTCGTGACTTTGAGAAACGCTTTTCCGAGTTATAAAAGGAGTTAGATGTTAAATCAACACCAATTCCGAAAACCAAAATGATGTCACTAGGAGTTAATACTGATCCGATATCAGTATTGGATGCATCAACAATGACGATTCTGAATTCCCCTCAAACAGTTGAGAAGAAGGTAATCAAGACGAAATCCACTCCTCCTACGGTTCCTAAACCAAAGACAACATTTTCTTCGAGCAAAAAGATTTATTCCGGTTATGAAACCAACGTGAATCGTCCGTTTCTGAAAACCACATACGGGGAGAATGGAGAGATTACGGGTTATCGCGATCAATATGGTTGGTTTCCGCACAAAACCAAGAAGTCATCCATAGGTCCGAGAAAAACCCCGCGTACCAAAGTTGACCTAGTTTCTAAAACTTCAAAGATTCAGTTTCTGAAACAAGTGTCAATCAAAGCTGGCACCACACTCATTTTCGCAACAACAAAAACCAAATACTCTTTTAAAGAGTTACTCAAGTTTAAGCCAAGATCCGTGAATATGGCTAAAACTTCATTCCCTTCTGTACCACCAGAACTATTATCGAAAGCTAAACCAAATGTCCCGACAAAGTGGAGTGAAGAATCTATAGATGTAATTGATAATACCTACCAGTGGTATTTCAAACGACGATGATTTAACTTCACTACGGTTTCCATATACTTCTGTATGGGACCCGGTCTTCAAAGAGATGTTAAACATCATACCTTGACTGACGTAACTTGTCAAGGGGGAGAAAGTGTTCTTACTTCTAGGGGGAGTACCGGTTATTCTTTCCAGGGGGAGTGAACACATGTTTACCATGATTCCTGACTCTGATACCTTGATTAAGTTTCCGCATTAGTCAAGGGGGAGCTATGCATGAAGATTCAATGTCGATTATCTTTGCGTAGGCTCTGATACCCTTTCCCTCTCAGATCAAAATATGCTTAAGGATTAATCACATTTTGAGGGGGAGATATAAGGGAAAGTACGAGGTCTTCAACAATTCGCGCAAATTCAAAGAAGATTCTCAAGAAGTCCGTTGAAGCTCCAAGAATTCAAGAAATTCAAGTTCGTCAACAACGGCTACATACATGAATCGAAGACTAGATTTGTAGTTTTAGATTTTTTGTATGTAATTTGTAAGGTTGCTAACTTTTTGCACACAATCAATGCAAAGGGGGAGATTGTTAGAACCCCAGGAATTGCATAGATTGTGTGCTAAGCCTTGTAAAGGTGGGATATAGATGAGGGCTATAAATGTCCCACAAGGCAACCTTAGAAGTGAGCCATCACACATAACCAAAGTACCTAAGTGAGTTTAAGAGAGTTGTGGAATTAGTCAATATTGTATATTTGACTAATTCTCTCAATATTCATATCAATATACACGATATTCATACGTAATCGGACTCAACACGTATTTACTATGGGTATATACATACCAAATCATTGATCTTAGCAGCCCTCAATCAGTTGTGAGACATGTATAAACATGATGTAGACTTGTGGGAACCATGGCTTGGAAACTAGTATGACTAAATGCATAAAATTACAAACCATGGAGCCATGTTGTTGTCCCCATTTTGATGCCAACATGTAGGATAAATAACCATCCATTTCATTCCAATTAACTACATCATTTTACCCTCTAAAAATATACTCAAACACTCTCTCAAACCTCCATTCAATTCAGCAAGTATTGGTCTCATAATCCAAGTTATAATCATCATAACAAAGCTTGATCAAGAACACTTCAAGAATTCCAAGCCATCAAGGGTATCTTTGAACTCAAGATATTCTCCTTATTTCTCCAGCAACTTTACTCATTTGATTTGAGGTAGTATCCTTATTCATAATCTTATTCGATTCGTATTCATATAGCTATCTTATTTTGAGTTATAACTAATAACAACAAGAACATGGTTTAGATTATTTCTAAACTTGTTTGCAAATAAACTTAATCCTTCTAACTTGACTTTTAAAACACTTCAACACATGTATTATGACAGTATTTCAAGCTAACATAAGGATATAAAACTTGTAAACACGAAGAACAGCTTAAAATCGAATATACGTCGTCTTAGTCGAACGGGGGCTGTTTTGGGTTTAATTTTAAAAACCTATCTTAAACTTTGAATTAAAAGATTTCCTTTGGTGAAAAATCTTATTTTATATGGATATGAAATATATCCAAAATCCATGGTTAAACTCAAAGTGGAAGTATGTTTTTCAAAAAGGGTCATCAAGATGTCGTTCTTACGACGGATATGACTATCTTCTCTTATTTGACACCTAAGCTGTATTTTAAACTATAAAACTATACTTTTTCTGTTAAGATTAATAATGTTGAGTTCGATACGAAACCATGGCAACTCGAATCACTCAAAACGGATTTGTAACGAAGAAATTATGGGTAAAACAAAATTGGATATTTTTCTTAATTTTTAGCTACGGACATGATTTATAAAAATGGATGCTAACCTTATCCTAGCTAACTTACCTTGTATCCTAAATTTATTTATACATGTCTTGTTCCCGAACTTATGGAAATACAATTTATAATAGTCGTGATTAAGTTCTACGACAATATATTATAGTCTTAATAAAGATCGTAAGGCACCATATATATATATATATATGACTTGATCACCGTGGACTCATATACAAAGTTTTGACATATCATTTTGACTTCTTCTATATATATTATTGGAACGAACTATTAGACACCATTGGCAATAATCTCGAGTTAGCTGTGGGTTAAAGTGGATTCCAAAATATTATATACTTTGAGTTGTGATCGAGCCTGAGACATGTATACAATGGGTCGTGGATTGCTTCAGACAATATACATATTATGTGTCTTATTATATTAAGACAATATATTATAGTGTTAGTGAATTCTAACACAATATACGCATTTATATTTATACTGTTGGACTATTGGACTATTGGACTACGAACGTTGGACTACTAACAATGGACAATTAAAATTATCACAAGTATCATAAGTATGGAATATTAATTATATATATATATATATATATATATATATATATATATATATATATATATATATATATATATATATATATATATATCTTGACACAAGAATATTATTATTAGGTTCGTGAATTTGTTAAAAGGCCAAGTCTTATCACCATCTATTCGAAAATCATCACAAGTGAGTTATAGTCCCATTTTTACTATCTAAATTATATTGGGATGAGAATACATGCAAATTTATAAATGTTTTATAAAATAAGCACAAGTTCATGAAACTACATTCTACGATTGTTTTGTTATACTGGATATCTATACTTATTATTATTATTATGCTTGGTAACCTAAGAATTAGTGAAAAACACTAATTGACGCGAATCCTAAAGGTAGGTCTACGGGCACCAACCACCCCCATTTTC
The DNA here is from genome assembly GCF_046630445.1 of Rutidosis leptorrhynchoides. Taxonomy (NCBI): domain Eukaryota; kingdom Viridiplantae; phylum Streptophyta; class Magnoliopsida; order Asterales; family Asteraceae; genus Rutidosis; species Rutidosis leptorrhynchoides. The sequence goes on from NC_092334.1 coordinate 257,684,591, forward strand.
GAATAGTGGAAATGCTTTAGTACTTCGAAGGGTTCTTGTCATACATTTGAATAGTGGAATGTATGATTCCAGATATCTTAAGCGCTCTATGTTAAGGTCGGTTACCAGGCGACTCATCGTATGAATGATTTTTGCAGTTGTAATGATCATGCGCATTTAATTAAATGAAATCTTGTGGCTTATTAAATATTATGATTATTATATAGAAATTAAACCTATGACTCACCAACATTTTTGTTGACGTTTTAAGCATGTTTATTCTCAGGTGAATATTAAAAACGCTTCCGCTGTCGTATGCCAACCCAAGGTCGAGATTTGGAGTCGGCATAATTGTTTATATTGTTTAAACTTGCATTCGGAGTATTTGTTGTAATATATTTGATCATATTGTAATGGGTTGTGTAAAAACTTATTTATTTGAGGAGATTGTCTTTGATAGACAATCTAAATTATGTCATTAAGACCTTTATTCAATAATAAAGGTTATGGTTGTTTTTAAAAACGAATGCAAGATTTGAAAAACGTCTCATATAGAGGTCAAAACCTCTCAAAGAAACCAATTAATATGAAACGTTTATAATTAATATGAACGGGGTATTTCAGTTGGTATCCGAGCGTTGGTCTTAGAGAATCGGAAAATTTTTCATTAGTGTGTCTAACTGATTTTTGATGCATTAGTGAGTCTGGACTTCGACCGTAATTATTTTAAAAATGATTGCTTAATATAATTGTTGGAAACATAAGATTATTAACATATAAATATTATAAGATATATCATTCTCTTAACTTGCCTGCTATTATGTGATAGATGACTTCATCCGGTCATATAAGCATCTCTAGTGATTCAGATTTCATTTACTTATCAAGTGATTCGGAGGCTGAGTCAAAGCATATGACTTATGAACCAACGGAAAAGTTAACTTTTGGTGCTACCATTAAAGTGGAAAATTGTTGGGAAAATTGGGAAGATTCACAATTGCCAGTAGAGGATCCAGAAGAAGATCTCGGGAGGAACCCGAAGAAGAGGATCCTGAAGAAGTTGTGGAAATTACCGAACCACAACGTGATTTGGGAAAATCTTTGGCTATTATACCCGATCCCAAACCCGATGAACCTATTATGACCCAAAATGTTTGTGATCATCCACCTGAACCACCTAAGAGACCAGTTTATAAAATGACCGCTCGTATAACGACTGTTGGTTTTGCTCCCAAATAATTAGCCGAAAGAACCAATTGGGAGGAATTGGAAAAAGAACTATCCAAACGTTTGGACGAGAAAGAAACAACGTCAACATCTAAGAAATCTCGCCGTTCTTGAACCATCGGCAGCTATCCTGTATTCCATGCATTATATAATATGTATTATATCGTGTGTTTAAGTTTGTAAGAAAATCCGCAATGTAATTTTCCTTATGATTGTATAATAATAAGAATAAGCATGGAAGGTTTATTATTATTATTACAACTTATTATTACGTAGTAACGTAATAACTTACCATAGTTTTTCATATTAGAATTTTAGTAGTTAATTTGTGTGTTAGCTGCTAAGTATGAACATTATTATAGTTATAAAACGCTAATATGAAGAAAAGGCTTTTATAATAATAAGTTCATATTAAGCTACAAAATACTTTTTGGCTACTTCTAAAATTCTATATGATTAACTCAGTCAGATATTTTTGAAGGAAATGGCTCCTCCAGCTACTAGACAACAACAATTGAACACAGAAGAACTTCAAGCTTTCGCTGCAAATATGGCTGCAGTGGTGAATGCAATGAACAACAATAACCAATCGGGTTCCAGCAGTGGAGGAAACAATAGCAACCGGGTAGAATGTTCCTACAAAGCTTTTATGGCCTGCAAACCCAGTGAGTTTAAAGGAACTGAAGGACTCGTTGGACTAAAGCGGTGGACAGAGAAGGTTGAAGCCGTGTTCGCAATCAGCAACTGCGCAGAAGAGGATAAAGTTAAGTATGCCACACATACTTTCAGGGGTACTGCTTTGACATGGTGGAATACCTACATGGATTACGTAGGACAGAATACCGCCTATGAACTTCCATGGTCCGCTTTCAAGCACATGGTGACGGAAGAGTACCGTCCCAGAACCGAAATCAACAAGCTCAAGGCAGAGCTTAAAGCACTGACAACCCAAGGGTTAGATGTCACTACCTACAAGCGACGTTTCAATGAACTGGCTTTAATGTGTCCTGGAGCATTTGAGGACGAAGAAGCAAAAATTGAAGCATTCATAAAAGGGTTGCCGGAAAGAATCCAAGAGCATGTAGGTGCTAACGACCCTGCAACAGTGCAGAAAGCAAGCCGTATAGCCCACAAATTGATAGGCCAAATTACAGGAAGGATAAAGAAAGAAGCGGTCGAGGAGGCCATAATGAAACAGGGGAAAAGAAAGTGGGAGGAAAGCGGTGATCAGGGTCACCAGTACAACAACAACAATCAAAACAACAATTACAACAACAATCGCAACCACCCCAACAACAACAATAATTGCAACAACAACTGCAACAATAACCGCAACAACCATCCTAATAATAATAACAACAACAACAATCCCAATCACAACAATAACAACAACAAATGTCTCAACAACAATAACCCTAACAACAACAACAACAACAACAACAACGACAACAAAAAGCAAAGGACTATATGCTCAAGGTGTGATACGTTTCATTCGGAATGGTTTTGTAGAGAATTATGTACCAAGTACAATAGGAATGGCCATATTGCGGCAAAGTGTGAAGTCTACAGACCAAATAGAAACAAAGGAGTAAATAATTCCAGAACAAATAATAACGGCGTTGTTTGCTATGGATATGGAAAACCGGTCCATACCATAAACCAGTGCAGGAATGGAAATAGGCAAGGCTGTGGGAGAGCCTTCAACATTAATGGGGAGAAAGCACAGGAAGACCCGGAGCTTGTTACGGGTACGTTTCTTATCAACAATACACCTGCTTATGTTTTATTTGATTCGGGTGCTGATAGAAGTTGAGAGAATTTTGTGCCAAATTAAATTGCCCATTAACGCCTTTGGATAAAAAGTGTATAGTTGAAGTAGCAAACGGTAAACTAATTAAGGTTGATAAAATTTTCCGAAATTGAAAAATTAGTTTAGTTAGCAAAATGTTTGCAATTGATTTAATACCGGTGGAATTGGGAAGCTTCGACATAATTATTGGAATGGACTGGATGTCCAAGGTGAAAATCGAAGTTGTTTGTCATGAGAAGGCGATTCGCATTCCGAGAGAAAACGGGTTACCCTTAATGGTGTACGGAGAAAAGGGTAATGCCAAATTAAATCTTATTAGTAGTTTGAAGGCGTGCAAACTAATAAGAAAAGGTTGCTATGCCGTACTAGCACACGTCGAGAAGGTTGAAAAAGAAGAAAAGAAAATCGATGACGTTCCCGTTGCAAGAGAATTTCCTGAGGAGTTTTCGGACGAATTACCGGGACTACCTCCACACCGATCCGTTGAATTCCAAATAGATCTTGTACCAGGAGCCGCACCAATAGCTCGTGCTCCATATAGAATTGCGCCCACCGAAATGAAAGAATGAAAAAGTCAGCTACAAGAATTATTAGAACGTGGTTTTATCCGATCGAGTACGTCACCATGGGGAGCTCCAATTTTGTTCGTTAAAAAGAAAGATGGGTCTTTTCCCATGTGTATCGATTACTGTGAGCTGAACAAAGTAACCATCAAAAACCGATACCCTTTACCCCGAATCGACGATCTATTTGATCAACTCCAAGGTTCGAGCGTATACTCCAAAATCGACTTAAGGTCAGGTTATCTTCAACTGAGGGTTAAAGAAGCCGATATACTGAAAACAGCCTTCAGAACTCGTTATGGCCACTACGAATTCATGGTTATGCCATTCGGTTTAACCAATGCACTCGCAGTTTTCATGGACCTCATGCACCGAGTATGTAGTCCATATTTAGATAAGTTTGTTATTGTATTTATTGATGACATCCTTATCTATTCGAAGAATAACCAAGAACACGAACAACACTTGAGACTTGTGTTAGAACTATTAAGAAAAGAACAACTTTATGCTAAGTTCTCTAAATGTGCTTTTTGGTTAAATGAAGTATAATTTCTTGGCTACGTAGTCAGTAGTAATTGAATCAAAGTTGATCCAGCCAAGATTGAAGCCATCAAAAATTGGGAGACCCCAAAAAATCCAACGCAAATACGTCAATTTTTGGGTTTAGCCGGTTATTATAGGAGATTTATTCAAGATTTCTCCCGAGTAGCCAAACCTTTAACCGCATTGACACATAAGGGGAAGAAGTATGAATGGACTTCCGAACAAGAGGGTGCCTTCCAATTATTGAAAAAGAAGTTGACTACGGCACCTATTTTATCATTACCTGACGGAATGGAAGATTTTGTTATCTACTATGACGCATCAAGAATGGGTTTTGGGTGTGTTCTTATGCAACAGAAGAAGGTGATTGCATATGCTTCTCGACAACTCAAAATTCATGAACAAAACTACACCACACACGATCTGGAATTGGGCGCCATTGTTTTTGCATTAAAGATGTGGAGACATTATCTATATGGGGTCAAGTTCATCATATACACTGACCACAAAAGTCTCCAACATATTTTAAATCAAAAGCAACTAAATATGAGGCAGCGTAGGTGGGTTGAGCTGCTAAATGATTATGATTGTGAAATCCGTTACCACCCGGGGAAAGCAAATGTGGTAGCCAATGCCTTGAGTCGAAAGGAAAGAGAACCTATTCGAGTAAAAGCTATGAACATGATTATTCATACTAATCTTACTACTCGAATAAAAGAGGCACAACAGGAGGTTTTGAAGGAAGGAATATTTGGAAGGGAAATACCCAAAGGATTAGAAACACAGCTTAATATTCGGGAAGACGGAACCAGGTATTTAGCTGAAAAATTTGGGTACCAAGGAATGAGGATTTGAGGAAAGTGGTACTAGATGAAGCACATAAAACCAGATATTCAATACATCCCGGAGCGGGGAAAATGTACCAAGGCCTCAAAAGAAACTTTTGGTGGCCAGGAATGAAGGCCGATATAGCCATATATGTAGGAGCATGTTTGACTTGTTCTAGAGTCAAAGCTGAGCATCAGAAACCATCGGGTCTACTCCAATAACCTGAAATCCCAGAATGGAAATGGGAAAACATTACCATGGATTTCATTGCTAAGTTACTGAGAACCCCAGGTGGTTATGATATGATTTGGGTAATAGTCGATGGTCTTACTAAGTCAGCACACTTTCTGCCAATAAAAGAAGAGGATGGTATAGAGAAATTAGCACGATTATATCTGAAAGAAGTTATTTCTAGACATGGTATACTAATCTCTATTATCTCTGATCGTGATAGCAGATTTACTTCTAGATTCTGGCAGGCATTACACGAAGCGTTGGGAACTCGTCTAGATTTAAGTACTGCCTATCATCCACAAACTGATGGGCAGAGTGAAAGGACGATTCAGACACTCAAATACATGCTATGAGCATGTGTTATTGATTTTGGAAGCAGTTGGGATCGACATCTACCATTAGCTGAGTTTTCCTACAACAACAGCTATCATTCTAGTATTGAGGCGACACCATTCGAGGCACTTTATGGGAGGAAGTGCAGGTCTCCGATTTGTTGGAGTGATGTGGGGGAAAAACAGATTACAGGTCCAGAAATTATCCAGAAAACTATTGACAAGGTCATTCAGATTCAGCAACGATTGAAAATAGCCCGGAGTCGGCAAAAGAGCTACGCAGATGTTAGAAGGAAACCTTTAGAGTTTGAGGAGGGTGATATGGTTATGCTTAAGGTATCACCTTGGAAAGGTGTTATTCGTTTTGGAAAGCGAGGGAAATTGAGCCCAAGATACATTGGGCCATTCAAGATCGAAAAACGCATTGGGCTGATGGCCTATCAACTTGAACTACCTCCACAATTAGAAAAGATTCACAACACCTTTCATGTTTCAAACCTGAAGAAATGCCTAGCTACCGAAGATCTCATTATCCTTTTAGACGAAATTAAGATTGACGAGAAACTAAATTTCGTCGAAGAACCCGTCAAAATTATGGATCGTGAGGTCAAACGACTCAAACAAAGTAAGATACCAATCGTTAAGGTTCGGTGGAATGCTCGTAGAGGACCTGAATTCACTTGGGAACGAGAAGACCAAATGAAGCTGAAGTACCCACATTTGTTTTCCGATATCGCACGTTAACTAGGTACTATTCTAAATTTCGGGACGAAATTTAATTTAACGGGTGTGTAATGTAACGACCCAAATTTTTACGCTAATATATTGAAGATTAATATTTACATAATTAAATGTTTCCAACATGTTAAGCAATCAAACTTGTCAAGATATATATATTTGGAATGGATTTCATGCAAATGTTTGACCACCCAGTCTGTCTGACGATTCACGAACATCATAATTTGAAATAATTATATAATGATGTATATATGGATATATATATACTTATGATTTGTTAAAATGATATTTAAGTATCTCATTATATATAATAACAATTGGTTATATACATAAAATGAGATTACTAACTTAAAGACTTCAAGACTATATACATATATATAACGATTAACGTTGTAATAACTTCTAAATTAAAATGTATGTATATGTATTGTATTAATATGTATTAATACACTTTTGAAAGACTTAATAATATATATCAATATATTTATACTCAATAAAGATAGCTATACTCATTTTCTCATTCAATTTTATTAAGAATCCTATTCGTATTCATACGGTATTTATACGCTTCTATGCGTATTTACTATGGGTATATACATACCAAATCATTGATCTTAGCAGCCCTCAATCAGTTGTGAGACATGTATAAACATGATGTAGACTTGTGGGAACCATGGCTTGGAAACTAGTATGACTAATTGCATAAAATTACAAACCATGGAGCCATGTTGTTGTCCCCATTTTGATGCCAACATGTAGGATAAATAACCATCCATTTCATTCCAATTAACTACATCATTTTACCCTCTAAACATATACTCAAACACTCTCTCAAACCTCCATTCAATTCAGCAAGTATTGGTCTCATAATCCAAGTTATAATCATCATAACAAAGCTTGATCAAGAACACTTCAAGAATTCCAAGCCATCAAGGGTATCTTTGAACTCAAGATATTCTCCTTATTTCTCTAGAAACTTTACTCATTTGATTTGAGGTAGTAACTTATTCATAATCTTATTCGATTCGTATTCATATAGCTATCTTATTTTGAGTTATAACTAATAACAACAAGAACATAGTTTAGATTATTTCTAAACTTGTTTGCAAATAAACTTAATCCTTCTAACTTGACTTTTAAAACACTTCAACACATGTATTATGACAGTATGTCAAGCTAACATAAGGATATAAAACTTGTAAACACGAAGAACAGCTTAAAATCGAATATACGTCGTCTTAGTCGAACGGGGGCTGTTTTGGGTTTAATTTTAAAAACCTATCTTAAACTTTGAATTAAAATATTTTCTTTGGTGAAAAATCTTATTTTATATGGATATGAAATATATCCAAAATCCATGGTTAAACTAAAAGTGGAAGTATGTTTTTCAAAAAGGGTCATCAAAATGTCGTTCTTATGACGGATATGACTATCTTCTCTTATTTGACACCTAAGCTGTATTTTCGACTATAAACCTATACTTTTTCTGTTAAGATTAATAATTTTGAGTTCGATACGAAACCATGGCAACTCGAATCACTCAAAAGGATTTGTAACGAAGAAATTATGGGTAAAACATAATTGGATATTTTTCTTAATTTTTAGCTACGGACATGATTTATAAAAATGGATGCTAACCTTATCCTAGCTAACTTACCTTGTATCCTACATGTATTTATACATGTCTTGTTCCCGAACTTATGGAAATACAATTTATAATAGTCGTGATTAAGTTCTACGACAATATATTATAGTCTTAATAAAGATCGTAAGGCACCATATATATATATGACTTGATCACCGTGGACTCGTATACAAAGTTTTGACATATCATTTTGACTTCTTCTATATATATTATTGGAACGAACTATTAGACACCATTGGCAGTAATCTCAAGTTAGCTGTGGGTCAAAGTGGATTCCAAAATATTATATACTTTGAGTTGTGATCGAGCCTGAGACATGTATACAATGGATCGCAGATTGCTTCAGACAATATACATATTATGTGTCTTATTATATTAAGACAATATATTATAGTTTTAGTGAATCTAACACAATATACGCATTTATATTTATACTGTTGGACTATTGGACTATTGGACTACGAACGTTGGACTACTAACAATGGACAATTAAAATTATCACAAGTATCATAAGTATGGAATATTAATTATATATATATATATATATATATATCTTGACACAAGAATATTATTATTAGGTTCGTGAATTTGTCAAAAGGCTAAGTCTTATCACCATCTATTCGGAAATCATCACAAGTGAGTTATAGTCCCATTTTTACTATCTAAATTATTTTGGTATGAGAATACATGCAAATTTATAAATGTTTTACAAAATAAGCACAAGTTCATGAAACTACATTCTACGATTGTTTTGTTATACTAGATATCTGTACTTATTATTATTATTATGCTTGGTAACCTAAGAATTAGTGAAAAACACTAATTGACGCGAATCCTAACGGTAGATCTACGGGCACCAACCACCCCCATTTTCGAATAGTGGAAATGCTTTAGTACTTCGAAGGGTTCTTGTCATACATTTGAATAGTGGAATGTATGATGCCAGATATCTTAAGCACTCTATGTTAAGGTTGGTTACCAGGCGACTCATCGTATGAATGATTTTTGCGGTTGTAATGATCCTGCGAATTTAATTAAATGAAATCTTGTGGCTTATTAAATGTTATGATTATTATATAGAAATTAAACCTATGACTCACCAACATTTTTGTTGATGTTTTAAGAATGTTTATTCTCAGGTGAATATTAAAAATGCTTCCGCTGTCGTATGCCAACCCAAGGTCAAGATTTGTAGTCGGCATAATTATTTATATTGTTTAAACTTGCATTCGGAGTATTTGTTGTAATATATTTGATCATATTGTAATGGGTTGTGTAAAAACTTATTTATTTGAGGAGATTGTCTTTGATAGACAATCTAAATTATGTCATTAAGACCTTTATTCAATAATAAAGGTTATGGTTGTTTTTAAAAACGAATGCAAGATTTGAAAAACGTCTCATATAGAGGTCAAAACCTCGCAAAGAAACCAATTAATATGAAACGTTTATAATTAATATGAATGGGGCATTTCATAAAATGCCCCTTCTGACCGCACTCATAACACGTCTTCATGACACCATTATTAGTAGCAGGAGGATTCGCGGTAACAGTAGTCTTTGACCAGCAGTTCTTGGTCAGGTGCCCTATTTTCTTGCACTTTCCACAACTCATAGTGCATCTTCCCTCATGGTGTCTCTCACACCTTGAACGGTAAGGAGCCTTTACTTGATACCCTTTTCCAAAAACTTCCTGCTTTTTGGATGACTCTGAGTTAGAATTTCCAGTCCACTTCCTCTTATTATCCCCAGATTTCACTTCAGCAGCATTCCGTTGAGTAAATTGATCCATGAGATCATTTGACATTTGCCATATTAATGGTCTCTTGCAAGGTTTGGGGTTTGGAAGCATGAACACTAGCTTGAATATTTTCAGAGAGACCCTTAACATAACGGTCGATTTTCTTCCTTTCAGTTCGGACCATACCCGGACACAGCATAATCAATTCCAAATAGCGGTTGGTGTAAGTAGCAAGATCAGTCCCAACAACCTTTAAATCCCATAGCTCTGCCTCCATCTTCTTAACTTCATTATCGGGATAATACTCAGCAGTCATACGGGTTTTGATGTCTTCCCAAGGGATGGCATGAGCAGCCTCGAGACCCATAGGTCGAGCAATAGAATTCCACCTGGTCAAGGCTTTACCTTCCAGTGTGGAAGTAGCAAACTTTACCCAGTTAGCTTGTGCACAGTTACTAATACTAAACACTAACTCCATCTTCTCAATCCAATGGGTTAGACCCACTGGTCCTTCAGTGCCTTTGAATGGTAGTGGCTTACAAGCCATAAACTCTTTGTAAGTGCAGTTTTTTCTCATGTTCGAGCCTCCATCCATATTAGCCAATGCAGCGGAGACACCTTCATTGATAAGTGCTCGGAGTTCTTCAGGACTGTAAGTTCATCTTCCAGACATTGTTCTTCAAACAATAAATACATAGTTAGCATCCTTAAATATGTATGCATATTGTCAAATAGTCGGGGTAATTTCTCCATTCGGAGGAGGTCATAGGGTGGTAGCTCGGGGAATGGCTAGAACTTTCGTCCTCGGAGTCGAAGAGAATGATGGGGTTAGCTTTTGACATGTTATCTAAAAGAAAACGAGTAAATCTAGAGTAACAAGTAAGTAAGGCAACTTATAATCGTCTAGTTATAGATTAGGCTTATTAACGTACCCTATAGACAGACACACTAATACATCCTAATTCTCTATAACCTGGCTCTGATACCAACTGTAATACCCCGTCAAAATGTGGCATTGACGTGCTGTATTACCAGAGGTCAAAGTCTGATCGATACAAGCTATATGCAATGTTTTAAAACAATAGTGGCATTTTATTCAAAAACCAAACGTTTACAATACTGAAAGAAAAACCAACCAAGTACTAATCAAAACCAAATGTATTTAAAATGAAAAGACATAATGCCACTATCAAAGTTTAAACAAATCTTCATTTCCAAATGCATGACCTCTACTGCCTTACTAGCTAGAGCAGAAGCATTTCCTAATTACCTGAGAATAAACATGTAAAAAAAAAAAGTCAACACAAAGGTTGAGTGAATCATAGGTTTAAGTAGTATAAAGTGTAGAGTATGAAATGTCCCGTTCATATTGATTATAAACGTTCCATATTAATTGATTTCGTCGCGAGGTTTTGACCTCTATATGAGACGTTTTTTCAAAGACTGCATTTATTTTTAAAACAACCATAACCTTTATTTTATCGATAAAGGTTTAAAAGCATTACGTAGATTATCAAATAATGATAATCTAAAATATACCGTTTACACACGACCATTACATAATGGTTTACAATAAGAATATATTACATCAAAAATAAGTTTCTTGAATGCAGTTTTTACATAATATCATACAAGCATGGACTCCAAATCTTGTCCTTATTTTAGTATGCAACAGCGGAAGCTCTTAATAATCACCTGAGAATAAACATGCTTAAAACGTCAACAAAAATGTTGGTGAGTTATAAGTTTAACCTATATATTATCAAATCATAATAATAGACCACAAGATTTCATATTTCAATATACATCCCATACATAGAGATAAAAATCATTCATATGGTGAACAACTGGTAATCGACATTAACAACATGCATATATAAGAATATCCCCATCATTCCGGGACACCCTTCGGATATGATATAAATTTTGAAGTACTAAAGCATTCGGTACTTTGGATGGGGTTTGTTAGGCCCAATAGATCTATCTTTAGGATTCGCGTCAATTAGGGTGTCTGTTCCCTAATTCTTAGATTACCAGACCTAATAAAAAGGGGCATATTCGATTTCGAGAATTCAACCATAGAATGTAGTTTCACGTACTTGTGTCTATTTTGTAAATCATTTATAAAACCTGCATGTATTCTCATCCCAAAAATATTAGATTTTAAAAGTAGGACTATAACTCACTTTCACAGATTTTTACTTCGTCGGGAAGTAAGACTTGGCCACTGGTCGATTCACGAACCTATAACAAATATGTACATATATATCAAAGTATATTCAAAATATATTTACAACACTTTTAATACATTTTGATGTTTTAAGTTTATTAAGTCAGCTGTCCTCGTTAGTAACCTACAACTAGTTGTCCAACGTTAGATGTATAGAAAAAAATTGATATATATTATCTTAAATCAATCCACGACCCAGTGTATACACGTCTCAGGCTAGATCACAACTCAAAGTATATATATTTTTGGAATCAACCTCAACCCTGTATAGCTAACTCCCACATTACTGCATATAGAGTGTCTATGGTTGTTCCAAATAATATATACACATGGGTCGATATGATATGTCAAAACATTTGCATACGTGTCTATGGTATACCAAGATTACATAATATATTATAATACATGTATAATACAATATAAGTTAGCTAGGATATGATTAATATAGATTTGTTACCAATTTTCACGTTGCTACAACAAGAAAAATTATCCAATCTTGTTTTACCCATAACTTCTTCATTTTAAATCCGTTTTGAGTGAATCAAATTGCTATGGTTTCATATTGAACTATATTTTATGAATCTAAACAGAAAAAGTATAGGTTTATAGTCGGAAATATAATTTACAAGTTATTTTTGTAAAGGTAGTCATTTCAGTCGAAAGAACGACGTCTAGATGACCATTTTAGAAAACATACTTCCACTTTGAGTTTAATCATGATTTTTGGATATAGTTTCATGTTCATAAGAAAAATCATTTTCCCAGAATAACAACTTTTGAATCAAAGTTTATCATAGTTTTTAATTAACTAACCCAAAACAGCCCGCGGTGTTACTACGACGGCGTATGTCTGGTTTTATGGTGTTCATCGTGTTTCCAGGTTTTAAATCATTAAGTTAGCATATCATATAGATATATAAAATGTGTTTAGTTGATTTTAAAAGTCAAGTTAGAAGGATTAACTTTTGTTTGCGAACAAGTTTAGAATTAACTAAACTATGTTCTAGTGATTACAAGTTTAAACCTTCGAATAAGATAGCTTTATATGTATGAATCGAATGATGTTATGAATATCATTACTACCTCAAGTTTTCTGGATAAAACTACTAGAAATGAGAAAAATGGATCTAGCTTCAAAGGATCCTTGGATGGCTTGAAAGTTCTTGAAGCAGAATCATGACACGAAAACAAGTTCAAGTAAGATTTCCACTCGAAATAAGATTGTTATAGTTATAGAAATTGAATCAAAGTTTGAATATGAGTATTACCTTGTATTAGAAAGATATCTTACTGTAAATTAGAAAGATTTCTTGAGGTTGGATGATCACTCTACAAGAATGGAAGTAAGCTAGCAAACTTGGAAGTATTCTTGATTTTATGAAACTAGAACTTGTAGAATTTATGAAGAACACTTAGAACTTGAAGATAGAACTTGAGAGAGATCAATTAGATGAATAAAATTGAAGAATGAAAGTGTTTTTAGGTGTTTTTGGTCATTGGTGTATGGATTAGATATAAAGGATATGTAATTTTGTTTTCATGTAAATAAGTCATGAATGATTACTCATATTTTTGTAATTTTATGAGATATTTCATGCTAGTTGCCAAATGATGGTTCCTACATGTGTTAGGTGACTCACATGGGCTACTAAGAGATGATCATTGGAGTGTATATACCAATAGTACATACATCTAAAAGCTGTGTATTGTACGAGTACGAATACGGGTGCATACGAGTAGAATTGTTGATGAAACTGAACGAGGATGTAATTGTAAGCATTTTTGTTAAGTAGAAGTATTTTGATAAGTGTCTTGAAGTCTTTCAAAAGTGTACGAATACATATTAAAATACTACATGTATATACATTTTAACTGAGTCGTTAAGTCATCGTTAGTCGTTACATGTAAGTGTTGTTTTGAAACCTTTAGGTTAACGATCTTGTTAAATGTTGTTAACCCATTACTTATTAAATCAAATGAGATGTTAAATTATTACATTATAATGATATCATGATGTATTAATATATCTTAATATGATATATATATATATATACATTAAATGTCATTACAACGATAATCGTTACATATATGTCTCGTTTCAAAATCATTAAGTTAGTAGTCTTGTTTGTACATATGTTCTAATAACCCGAACTAATCCATCCGGACAACGTCCATATTGATTATAAACGAATTATAATAGTTGTTAACATAGCGAGGTACTTGACCTCTATATGATACATTTTACAAACGTTGCATTTATTCTTAAAAGGCAATCTATCTTTACATCAAAAATTGATATGATCGTCTATCATTTCACAATATCCAAATGACCTAATCTGTCTTTTACTTAATGATAGTCTTTAATAATCTTCAATGACTCGAATGCAACGTTCTTGTATCATAGCTTAATTTGGTCCCATCTAGTATCCTTAATACGAGCTAAAGCACAGCGGAAGTCTTAATTCGTACCTGAGAATAACATGCTTTAAAACGTCAACATAAAGTTGGTGAGATATATAGGTTTGATGCTAGCAGCGTTATAACAATGGACCACAAGATTTAGTATATAATCATTTAATAAAAATATTCTAAGTGGTTGAGCACTTGGTAACCATACTTAACATTTAATCACGTCGCATATTCCCTTTAATATGGAATCTTACTACACTGTACCGAGTGTAGTCACGAAACGAAGTACTGTGCAACCGTTGAATACTGGTCGTCCAGTCCGGTTGGGGTTGCCAGGCCCGATAGATCTATCAACAGGATTCGCGTTTACAATACCGCTGTAAATATTAGTTACCAAGCTACAGGGAAGTATGCCAGTGGTACAACTCAACGTAGAATATATTTTTCAGTTACTTGTGTCCATAACGTAAAACATTTATAAAAACAGCGCATGTATTCTCAGCCCAAAATATTTAAAGTTCAAAAGGGACTATATACTCACCTAATGTATTTTGTAGTAAAAATACATATAACACCATTGATAACTTATAAGGTTGGCCTTCGATTCACGAACCTAATTATATATTTTTATATCGGTTAATATCTATTTAACAAGTGAAGTTAATTTATAGTGTACCACAATCCTAATGCTCGAGACTAATATGTAAAAGTTAACAGAAATTCATTTGACTCAAAAAGATTTCCAAAATTTATACATAATTATTTTTAGTTAAATATTGTCATTTTATATTCTTAAATATTTTTACAAAATTTATTAGAGTAAATTATAATATAATTCACTTATTAATAAATAAAACTTTACATAAAAATATATACTAAAATGATAAGTTAATACTTTATAATAATATTTTCAAAGAATTTATACACGATTAAATATAATTAAATATTGTTGTTTAAAATATTTTTATAAAACTTATTAAAGTAATTAATGCTATAATTCATTACTAATACTTTATATATATATAAAATGATGTTTTATAATATTTACATCAAAATTTTAATGTTAAAAATAATAAATTGATAGTTTTAATAATAATGATCAAAATAATAATTTAATGATCAAAATAATATTTTGATAGTTTTAAAAATAATATTTTAATAGTTTTTGATAAAAAAAATATATATATTTTAATTGTTGATAAAAATCATGATAATAATATTTTGATAATAATAATTATAACAATCAATATTTTTTTTTAACAATGATTTTAATGAGGTCGTAGTAAAAATATTCATTTTTAATAATTTACACAAAATTCAATTGACTATATCATCAAATTCATCCGTCGAATCCATTCGACATCTAAATGAAAAGTTTATAGTTTTTCGCCATCTTTCCAAAAACATATATATCATATAGCTTATCTTAACCGCATGAGTATCTTACTCAGATTCTATCCTAAAACATATTTTGTCAAAAATAAATAAAATAACATGCACGATCCTAATTTCTCGAGCACTAGTCAGGGATACACTAAAAGTAAATAAAAGTCAAGTTTAGAGTGCTCACGTATCAATATTGAGATTCAATATTGCAGGATAGTATTTAGACACAACGAAGTTGACAAACACTAGTTTGTTTCACGAGCAAAACCCCTGATCATTACCCATAACCTTCATAGCTATAACCCATAATCTCCTTAATTCTATCCCATTCATGAAACCAGTTTTGGAACACTTGGGCAGAGCCCCGTCATAATATTTTGGGTATTTTTAACATTAATAGCACTCCTAATCGTAAAATCAACATTATTAATCTTGATCTTAATCTTATTATTAATAATAATAAGATTAATTAATTTTTAAAATTAATAATAATAATTATTATAAGTAATACTACGGAGTAATATAAATGTATATGTGTGTGTTGTGAGATGAAATGAAAAAAAAACTGGTACCTAGAAGGCCTTTTAAAGAAATTTTCGTCACCTACCCACTTCATGTCGGCAAAACATTACACGTTTCATGTAGATGGGTACACGATTCGTGTAAGGTATAGTCACGAAAGTTGTAGATTTTTGAGTTACGGTCGTTTGGACACCAAGATCACGCTTTTTCGAGTCCGAATGAATTAGTTATGATTTTTCTCGTGCAAGTGCGCAGGTTTAGTGATTTACAATGTTTTAACTTACAATCATGTGATGAAATGTTGTAGTCTTTTGGTGTCATTAAAAATCTTTATATTATCTTTATTTTTATTTTTATATTATTGAAAATCCATAAAAATATTTTATAATCAAATTATATTATATCGAAAAAAAAAATGTGTTCGTTGTTTAACTAAGTGTTTTTAAATACAAAACGTTTTATATTTAGTTAAAGACTATATTTAATCATTTTGTAAAATACATAAATATATATTTAATAAACACGTTTTAATTAAATATTTATTTTTATAAAAATCACGGACCGTTACATTTATCGTTTAACAAAAGGTTTCTAGAAAAGTTATGACTTTTAAAATAACGTTAAAACGTTTAATCTTATTAAAATGATTCTTAAATAATTTGACAAAAATGGTTTCAGATATTTATTAAACATATTATCTTTTACTCTTGCCAATATAATAATCTTATTTCAAAACCTATTACGTATCTAATACTTTTGTTATCGTTAACTATAAATAATCATATAACACATATACACATAATCATTCGTGAATCGTCAGGCTTGGTCAAAAGGGTAACTAATCTTCCAGATTTAGATTTCAGACTTTCTAGACTCAACATCAAGGTTTTTGCTTATCGTGTCGGAAACATATAGAGTTTAAGGTTTAAATTTGGTCGGAAATTTCCGGGTCGTTACAGTACCCACCCGTTAAAGAAATTTCGTCCTCGAAATTTGGTAGAGGTTGTCATAAATAACAATAGGAATGTTTTCATGACGAATATGAGATGATAACGGAGTTTTGTCATTATTGAAAAAAAAATATAGATAAAATGATTCGATTATGAGGCGCGCGAGTGAAGCTATCACAAAAGAGTGAAATGAGTGAATATTGAATTGTTTTTAACCAATGACATGATTAGGTTTGATTTCCGGAATTTAAGGGATTTTAAGAAAATCTTACGTAATAAGATTTGATTTTTCAGCGATCGGAATCTTCTCGAATGTAATGCGGCAATCTGTTTCGATTTTTCTTTCGAATATTTTTCTATAAATTCACCCCCTTCGTTTTTCCTATTCTTCACACCTTCTATCCCTTATTTCTCTACTCATTCCTTAATATGCTTCACCCAATCCTAATTCTTATTATACTTCTAACTTTCATATCTTTCATTCTTCTCTTTCATCTGCCGCCAGAAGAATCTATTCACTTTTATGATTTCCTTGGAATTATAATGTTTCTAATTCTCCCGTGTCTTTACGTTGCAATACGTATTGATATACACGGTTTGTAGTTTCTGAGTGGTTGTTGGGTTTTATATCTTCCCTTATATTTTGATATCCCTACTTCTGTTTTCCATAATTATTGTCATTCACAGTTAATGCTTCCTCCTATTTGTTGCGATCTATACCCTAATTTCTATTTCAAAGCTTCATTCTTTGGTTCCCTCTTCTTGTGTTTAAGCGTCTCTTGTAATGGTCCGAAATTCGTAGGTATGAGATTCGAAATGAACATAGTTATTGTTCTTAAAAAGAAATGGTAATGGCACGATTTTGATTGGTCAAATTACCAGAATATTTCGAAAAATTAGAACTATCAGGGTGATACGTTCTAATATGTTTGGAGATTGGATAGAATGTAAAAGCAATGTAGCATGGCATATAATGATGGTATTGTGAATCATCACCTTCCATTAGAAACTTAACATGACTTACTGTAATATAATGAAGTTGATCAAGTTTCATTATATTATACTAATTCATGCATCAGTTCCCAACACTACTTCAAACATTCATATTTTAATTTCAAAGGTTTCAGAATTTAGATACTAATGCAGTTTCTTTTATATTGTAACGCAGATGTTACGAAGAGTTGAATGATCGCAGATAGGAATAGTTGTGAGAATATCTCCAGAAATATGGAGAATATGTATAACGAAGGATATGAAAATATCTCATAATATCTAAGATAAGATGATGATGAAGAATATCATCTTGAAAAGTTTAGAATAAGGAGTAGAGTTCTTACTAACGGTTTCAGCAGGCACTGGATCATTTGGATCCTTTGAAGACAGGTTCCGTTTTCACGATTTGTTCACGGCCTCCTTCATACTTTGCTCAATCCGTTTTCCAGTTCCAACCCTTCTCTTTTTCTGAGCTTTACCAACTTACTGTTCTTTATCGTCAACCTTTAACTTGTTAAAGTCGTTTACAGTTTTTGCTGCTTCATCAGCATTTTAAGAACTACTTCATAGTTCAGAGTGTTTTTCAGAAACTTCACATTCGAAGTATGAAACTCTTAGGGATAGACGTTTTCGGTATAACTGGAAGAATTTCTACGAGATTTTCAAAATACAGATTGTAGATTCCGCCAAAGATATGACGAACTACTTGATGTCGTGGAATATAAAAGGTTCTCCGGTGACGTTGGCGAAAGAACAAGATATAAATATCGAAGTTATAATAGGAGTAGTCTTACTGAGAAGTCGAAGTGGAGCTGTGACAAAATTTGCTTCTTGAAAAGGAAGTGTAAGATTGTTTTTGCTAATAAATGGCAAAGGATTCAACACGGTATGTGTTAAACTATGAATTCGGGTTTGAGAGTTCTTCAGGTGCATAACTGTATGCATAAATCTTTCTTTCATAGACGAGGTGCGGCTGGTTCAACTTCTCGATCGAGGTGTTTTCAGGAATCATGAAAAGTTGTGAATGCGAATTGTAATTGTCAAGATACGAATGAGGTTTAAGATAGAATCAAGTGACAAACTTGAAGAATTATTTAGTTTCATATGTTATAATCAATATTTTAATTAATTTTACTTGTCCATAGTTAGCAGTGTGTTAGTTCGATTGTCCAATAGTCCAATAGTTTAATAATAATATATATATATATATATATATATATATATATATATATATATATATATAATATTCGAATTAAATAATACATATCGTGACCCGTGTACCGGTCTCGGTGTCGATCACAACTCAAAGTATATACATATTTTGGAATCAACTCCGACCCTGTATAGCCAACTCCCACCTTCACATATAGAGTGTCTACGGTTGTTCCGAAATATATATATAGATGGGTCAATATGATATGTCAAAACCTTGTATACGTGTCCCGTTTATTTAAAGTGCGAAAAATAAATAAATATATATCATGACCCATGCACCGTGTTGTCTCAGAATTAATCCGACGTATTGCGTACATGTGTCCCGACTCAAAATGCATAAAAGTAAATAACAGAAATTAAATGACGATAAATAAAATTGCGAGAATGTAAATTGCGATAAATTAAATGTTAATCAGTTAGCTGGGAACAGTTAGCCGGAACAGTTAGCGTGGAATCCTTAATAGATTTTCAATTAGTTAAATCGTGTGTTTCTAACAATTTTAATATATCCAATGTTTTCTTCATTATGCCACTTGTTGGATTCTGATAGATCAAAATCCGAATATGAAATTTAAATGAGAATGGTTATTCTGGGATAAGCGGATACGAATATCGGTGGTTGTGAGTAGGATAATAGATGACCGCTGAATCAGATTTGAAGAATGTACAGTGTAACTTATTAATGTTAAATCTAAATATTCCTCGGGTGCTACCCACCTGTTAAAATATTTTCATCATTAACAGTTTGTACGAAAGAATTTTTAATTACCATTTTTATGAAAATATACTTGCATATATATTTTCATCGGATGTAATTATGGATTTAATGAGTAAAGAAAATATTATACTCATTTGATTTATTGTTGGCACTTGATTACATGATCTCTAGACATTAGAGATTACATAATTGCCATGTCGAACGAAAGTAAATGAGGTAGAACAATACGTAGAACGAAATTAATCGATGTAGAACGATATGTAGAACGAAGATCATACTCGAGGTACATATGGTGATATTGAGGCGTGTAATGTTGATATTCGAGGTACAGATTGTGATGTTAAGAGTTACGGCGCGGTTATGGTTTAGGGATGATAAGGGTACTGTCGACGTCGATGATGATGGTACTTGATTATGCTGATGATGCTGCTGCTGGTGTTCGTAACCCTCGCACCAGTTTCTCCAAAATCGTTACACAAGCGCGTAGTTTGTTAACTTCTTCTAGTACTACTGGATGATTGACGGTTGAAGCGAGCGGATGAATAAGATTCGAGATATGGAAAAGTATATAATCGTGACGAGATACTCTACAATTGAGAGAGAATGATTGCTCGAACAGGTTCGTCGGTAAGTGCTTTCAGGTTCATTGCCAAGAGGGCAATTTGATGAATGAGAAGGATCTTTGTTGTGAAATGATTTTCGGATGTCGGATGATATTCTAACTATATAGAATATCTATATATAATTCTAAAGATTTCGTAGGCTACAGAGGAATTTACGGCATATATCAGGCAAGTCTAAGATGCGCTAAGATATGAATTTCGTCTATACACTATCGATGCACTAAATGCAATAAGACGTGTCTAGACTTATGAATGATAAGCAGGCAATTTCCTAAGGATGATAAGCAGATGATTTCCGACTAGGAATGATAAGCAAAACTTTTGACAGGTAGACACGGTCAAAGTCCAGACTCACTAATGTATCCTAACAACTACCAGTTAGACACACTAATGCAATGCCTGGTTCGCTAAGACCAACGCTCTGATACCAACTCTAATAACCCGAACTAATCCATCCGGACAACGTCCATATTGATTATAAACGAATTATAATAGTTGTTAACATAGCGAGGTACTTGACCTCTATATGATACATTTTACAAACGTTGCATTTATTCTTAAAAGGCAATCTATCTTTACATCAAAAATTGATATGATCGTCTATCATTTCACAATATCCAAATGACCTAATCTGTCTTTTACTTAATGATAGTCTTTAATAATCTTCAATGACTCGAATGCAACGTTCTTGTATCATAGCTTAATTTGGTCCCATCTAGTATCCTTAATACGAGCTAAAGCACAGCGGAAGTCTTAATTCGTACCTGAGAATAACATGCTTTAAAACGTCAACATAAAGTTGGTGAGATATATAGGTTTGATGCTAGCAGCGTTATAACAATGGACCACAAGATTTAGTATATAATCATTTAATAAAAATATTCTAAGTGGTTGAGCACTTGGTAACCATACTTAACATTTAATCACGTCGCATATTCCCTTTAATATGGAATCTTACTACACTGTACCGAGTGTAGTCACGAAACGAAGTACTGTGCAACCGTTGAATACTGGTCGTCCAGTCCGGTTGGGGTTGCCAGGCCCGATAGATCTATCAACAGGATTCGCGTTTACAATACCGCTGTAAATATTAGTTACCAAGCTACAGGGAAGTATGCCAGTGGTACAACTCAACGTAGAATATATTTTTCAGTTACTTGTGTCCATAACGTAAAACATTTATAAAAACAGCGCATGTATTCTCAGCCCAAAATATTTAAAGTTCAAAAGGGACTATATACTCACCTAATGTATTTTGTAGTAAAAATACATATAACACCATTGATAACTTATAAGGTTGGCCTTCGATTCACGAACCTAATTATATATTTTTATATCGGTTAATATCTATTTAACAAGTGAAGTTAATTTATAGTGTACCACAATCCTAATGCTCGAGACTAATATGTAAAAGTTAACAGAAATTCATTTGACTCAAAAAGATTTCCAAAATTTATACATAATTATTTTTAGTTAAATATTGTCATTTTATATTCTTAAATATTTTTACAAAATTTATTAGAGTAAATTATAATATAATTCACTTATTAATAAATAAAACTTTACATAAAAATATATACTAAAATGATAAGTTAATACTTTATAATAATATTTTCAAAGAATTTATACACGATTAAATATAATTAAATATTGTTGTTTAAAATATTTTTATAAAACTTATTAAAGTAATTAATGCTATAATTCATTACTAATACTTTATATATATATAAAATGATGTTTTATAATATTTACATCAAAATTTTAATGTTAAAAATAATAAATTGATAGTTTTAATAATAATGATCAAAATAATAATTTAATGATCAAAATAATATTTTGATAGTTTTAAAAATAATATTTTAATAGTTTTTGATAAAAAAAATATATATATTTTAATTGTTGATAAAAATCATGATAATAATATTTTGATAATAATAATTATAACAATCAATATTTTTTTTTAACAATGATTTTAATGAGGTCGTAGTAAAAATATTCATTTTTAATAATTTACACAAAATTCAATTGACTATATCATCAAATTCATCCGTCGAATCCATTCGACATCTAAATGAAAAGTTTATAGTTTTTCGCCATCTTTCCAAAAACATATATATCATATAGCTTATCTTAACCGCATGAGTATCTTACTCAGATTCTATCCTAAAACATATTTTGTCAAAAATAAATAAAATAACATGCACGATCCTAATTTCTCGAGCACTAGTCAGGGATACACTAAAAGTAAATAAAAGTCAAGTTTAGAGTGCTCACGTATCAATATTGAGATTCAATATTGCAGGATAGTATTTAGACACAACGAAGTTGACAAACACTAGTTTGTTTCACGAGCAAAACCCCTGATCATTACCCATAACCTTCATAGCTATAACCCATAATCTCCTTAATTCTATCCCATTCATGAAACCAGTTTTGGAACACTTGGGCAGAGCCCCGTCATAATATTTTGGGTATTTTTAACATTAATAGCACTCCTAATCGTAAAATCAACATTATTAATCTTGATCTTAATCTTATTATTAATAATAATAAGATTAATTAATTTTTAAAATTAATAATAATAATTATTATAAGTAATACTACGGAGTAATATAAATGTATATGTGTGTGTTGTGCGATGAAATGAAAAAAAACTGGTACCTAGAAGGCCTTTTAAAGAAATTTTCGTCACCTACCCACTTCATGTCGGCAAAACATTACACGTTTCATGTAGATGGGTACACGATTCGTGTAAGGTATAGTCACGAAAGTTGTAGATTTTTGAGTTACGGTCGTTTGGACACCAAGATCACGCTTTTTCGAGTCCGAATGAATTAGTTATGATTTTTCTCGTGCAAGTGCGCAGGTTTAGTGATTTACAATGTTTTAACTTACAATCATGTGATGAAATGTTGTAGTCTTTTGGTGTCATTAAAAATCTTTATATTATCTTTATTTTTATTTTTATATTATTGAAAATCCATAAAAATATTTTATAATCAAATTATATTATATCGAAAAAAAAAATGTGTTCGTTGTTTAACTAAGTGTTTTTAAATACAAAACGTTTTATATTTAGTTAAAGACTATATTTAATCATTTTGTAAAATACATAAATATATATTTAATAAACACGTTTTAATTAAATATTTATTTTTATAAAAATCACGGACCGTTACATTTATCGTTTAACAAAAGGTTTCTAGAAAAGTTATGACTTTTAAAATAACGTTAAAACGTTTAATCTTATTAAAATGATTCTTAAATAATTTGACAAAAATGGTTTCAGATATTTATTAAACATATTATCTTTTACTCTTGCCAATATAATAATCTTATTTCAAAACCTATTACGTATCTAATACTTTTGTTATCGTTAACTATAAATAATCATATAACACATATACACATAATCATTCGTGAATCGTCAGGCTTGGTCAAAAGGGTAACTAATCTTCCAGATTTAGATTTCAGACTTTCTAGACTCAACATCAAGGTTTTTGCTTATCGTGTCGGAAACATATAGAGTTTAAGGTTTAAATTTGGTCGGAAATTTCCGGGTCGTTACATATGTAGTTCCTTGTTAATATACTTAATGATATGTTTACTTATCATAATATCATGTTAACTATAAATATATCCATATATATGTCATCATATATTTTTTACAAGTTTTAACGTTCGTGAATCGCCGGTCAACTTGGGTGGTCAATTGTCTATATGAAACCTATTTCATTTAATCAAGTCTTAACAAGTTTGATTGCTTAACATGTTGGAAACATTTAGTCATGTAAATATCAATCTCAATTAATATATATAAACATGGAAAAGTTCGGGTCACTACAGTACCTAACCGTTAAATAAATTTCGTCCCGAAATTTTAAGCTGTTGAAGGTGTTGACGAATCTTCTGGAAATAGATGCGGATATTTATTCTTCATCTGATTTTCACGCTCCCAGGTGAACTCGAGTCCTCTACGAGCATTCCATCGAACCTTAACAATTGGTATCTTGTTTTACTTAAGTCTTTTAACCTCACGATCCATTATTTCGACGGGTTCTTCGATGAATTGAAGTTTTTCGTTGATTTGGATTTCATCTAACGGAATAGTGAGATCTTCTTTAGCAAAAAATTTCTTCAAATTCGAGACGTGGAAAGTGTTATGTACAGCCGCGAGTTGTTGAGGTAACTCAAGTCGGTAAGCTACTGGTCCGACACGATCAATAATCTTGAATGGTCCAATATACCTTGAATTTAATTTCCCTCGTTTACCAAATCGAACAACACCTTTCCAAGGTGCAACCTTAAGCATGGCCATCTCTCCAATTTCAAATTCTATATCTTTTCTTTTAATGTTGGCGTAGCTCTTTTATCGACTTTGGGCGGTTTTCAACCGTTGTTGAATTTGGATGATCTTCTCGGTAGTTTCTTGTATTATCTCTGGACCCGTAATCTGTCTATCCCCCACTTCACTCCAAAAAATCGGAGACCTGCACTTTCTACCATAAAGTACTTCAAACGGCGCCATCTCAATGCTTGAATGATAGCTGTTGTTGTAGGAAAATTCTGCTAATGGTAGATGTCGATCCCAATTGTTTCCGAAATCAATAACACATGCTCGTAGCATGTCTTCAAGCGTTTGTATCGTCCTTTCGCTCTGCCCATCAGTTTGTGGATGATAGGCAGTACTCATGTCTAGACGAGTTCCTAATGCTTGCTGTAATGTCTGCCAGAATCTTGAAATAAATCTGCCATCCCTATCAGAGATAATAGAGATTGGTATTCCATGTCTGGAGACGACTTCCTTCAAATACAGTCGTGCTAGCTTCTCCATCTTGTCATCTTCTCTTATTGGCAGGAAGTGTGCTGATTTGGTGAGACGATCAACTATTACCCAAATAGTATCAAAACTACTTGCAGTCCTTGGCAATTTAGTGATGAAATCCATGGTAATGTTTTCCCATTTCCATTTCGGGATTTCAGGTTGTTGTAGTAGACCTGATGGTTTCTGATGTTCAGCTTTGACCTTAGAACACGTCAAACATTCTCCTACATATTTAGCAATATCGGCTTTCATACCTGGCCACCAAATATGTTTCTTAAGATCCTTGTACATCTTCCCCGTTCCAGGATGTATTGAGTATCTGGTTTTATGAGCTTCTCTAAGTACCATTTCTCTCATATCTCCAAATTTTGGTACCCAAATTCTTTCAGCCCTATACCGGGTTCCGTCTTCCCGAATATTAAGATGCTTCTCCGATCCTTTGGGTATTTCATCCTTTAAATTTCCCTCTTTTAAAACTCCTTGTTGCACCTCCTTTATTTGAGTAGTAAGGTTAGTGTGAATCATTATATTCATAGATTTTACTCGAATGGGTTCTCTGTCCTTTCTGCTCAAGGCGTCGGCTACCACATTTGCCTTCCCCGGGTGGTGACGAATCTCAAAGTCGTAATCATTCAACAATTCAATCCACCTACGCTGCCTCATATTCAGTTGTTTCTGATTAAATATGGGTTGAAGACTTTTGTGGTCGGTATATATAATACTTTTGACCCCATATAAGTAGTGCCTCCAAGTCTTTAATGCAAAAACAACCGCGCCTAATTCCAAATTATGCATCGTATAATTTTGTTCGTGAATCTTTAATTGTCTAGACGCATAAGCAATCACCTTTGTTCGTTGCATTAATACACAACCGAGACCTTGCTTTGATGCGTCACAATAAATCACAAAATCATCATTCCCTTCAGGCAATGACAATATAGGTGCCGTAGTTAGCTTTTTCTTCAATAATTGAAACGCCTTCTCTTGTTCATCCTTCCATTCAAATTTCTTCCCTTTATGTGTTAATGCAATCAAGGGCTTTGCTATTTTGGAGAAATCTTGGATGAATCTTCTGTAGTAACCAGCCAATCCTAAAAATTGACGTATATGCTTCGGAGTTTTTGGGGTTTCCCACTATTCAAAGGTTTCGATCTTTGCCGGGTCCACCTGGATGCCTTCTTTGTTCATTATGTGACCGAGGAATTCAACTTCTTCCAACCAAAATGCACACTTTGAAAACTTAGCGTACAGTTTTTCTTTCCTCAATACTTCTAGCACTTTTCTCAAATGTTCTTCGTGCTCTTGATCATTCTTTGAGTAAATAAGTATGTCATCGATGAAAACAATGACAAACTTGTCAAGATATAGCCCACACACTCGGTTCATAAGGTCCATGAACACAGCTGGTGCGTTAGTCAATCCAAACGGCATAACCATAAACTCGTAATGACCATAACGCGTCCTAAAAGCAGTTTTTGGAATATCATCCTCCTTTACTCGCATTTGACGATATCCAGAACGTAAATCGATCTTCGAATAAACCGACGAGCCTTGTAGTTGATCAAATAAGTCATCAATTCTCGGCAGTGGATAACGGTTTTTGATGGTAAGTTTGTTCAACTCTATGTAGTCAATACACAACCTAAATGTATCATCCTTCTTCTTGACAAACAAAACAGGAGCTCCCCATGGTGATGTGCTTGGTCGAATGAAACCACGTTCTAATAGTTCTTGCAGTTGGCTTTGCAGTTCTTTCATCTTGCTGGGTGCGAGTATATAAGGAGCACGAGCTATTGGTGCAGCTCCTGGTACAAGATCTATTTGAAATTCAACAGATCGATGTGGAGGTAGTCCCGGTAATTCTTTCGGAAATACATCGGGAAATTCTTTTGCGACGGGAACATCATTGATGCTCTTTTCTTCAGTTTGTACTTTCTCGACGTGTGCTAGAACAGCATAGCAACCTTTTCTTATCAGTTTTTATACCTTCAAATTACTAATAAGATGTAGCTTCGTGTTGCCCTTTTCTCCGTACACCATTAAGGGTTCTCCTTCTTCTCGTACAATGCGAATTGCATTTTTATAACATACGATCTCTGCTTTCACCTTCTTCAGCCAGTCCATGCCAACTATTACATCAAAACTCCCTAACTCTACTGGTATCAAATCAATCTTAAATATTTTGCTACCCAGTTTAATTTCTCAATTCCGGCATATATAATCTGCTGAAATTAATTTACCGTTTGCTAATTCGAGTAAAAATTTACTATCCAACGGTTTCAATGGACAACTTAATTTAGCACAAAAATCTCTACTCATATAGCTTCTATCCGCACCCGAATCAAATAAAACGTAAGCAGATTTATTGTCAATAAGAAACGTACCCGTAACAAGCTCCGGGTCTTCCTGTACCTCTGCCGCATTAATATTGAAAACTCTTTCGCGGCCTTGTCCATTCGTGTTCTCCTGGTTCGGGCAATTTCTAATAATGTGGCCCGGTTTTCCACATTTATAACAAACTACATTGGCATAACTTGCTCCGACACTACTTGCTCCGCCATTACTCATTCCGATACCATTTGTTCCTTTTGTTCTGTTAACCCCTGGTCCGTAGACCTCACACTTCGCCGCGCTATGACCATTCCTTTTACACTTGTTGCAAAATTTGGTGCAGAACCCCGAGTGATACTTTTCACACCTTTGGCAAAGCTGCTTCTGATTGTTGTTGTTGTTGCGGTTGTTATTGTTGTTGGGATGATTGTTGTAGTTGTTGTTGTTGTTGTTGTTGTTGTTGTTGTTGTTGTTGGGCCATTTGTTGATGTTGCGATTGTTGGGATAGTTGTTGCGATTATTGTTGTAATTGCTGTTGTTGTTGTATTGGTGATTCTTATCACTGTTTTCCTCCCACTTTCTTTTGACTTGCTTCACATTGGCCTCTTCAGCCGTCTGTTCTTTAATTCTTTTCTCAATCTGGTTCACTAGTTTGTGAGCCATTCTACATGCCTGTTGTATGGAGGTGGGCTCGTGTGAACTTATATCTTCTTGGATTCTTTCCGGTAATCCTTTCACAAATGCGTCGATCTTCTCTTCCTCATCTTCGAACGTTCTCGGACACAATAGGCACAATTCTGTGAATCGTCTTTCGTACGTGGTAATATCAAATCCTTGGGTTCGTAACCCTCTAAGTTCTGTCTTGAGATTATTGACCTCGGTTCTGGGACGGTACTTCTCATTCATCAAGTGCTTGAATGCTGACCACGGTAGTGCGTAAGCATCATCTTGTCCCACTTGCTCTAGATAGGTATTCCACCATGTTAACGTAGTACCTGTGAAGGTATGCGTAGCGTACTTCACTTTGTCCTCTTCAGTACACTTACTTATGGCAAACACCGATTCAACCTTCTCGGTCCACCGTTTCAATCCGATTGGTCCTTCGGTTCCATCAAATTTCAAAGGTTTACAGGCAGTGAATTCTTTGTAGGTGCATCCTACACGATTTCTTGCGCCGTTAGCTACATTGCTAGATTCAGAGTTATTGTTGGTATGTAGCGCAGCCTGTACTGCGGCTATGTTTGCAGCAAGAAAGGTACGAAATTCCTCTTCGCTCATATTCATGGTTTGTCGAGTAGTCAGTGCCATTTCCTTCAAATAGTCAAATGAAACAAGTTAATCATACAGAATATTAAGAGTAGTCAATAGTATCTCGTAGCATAATATGAACTCATTTATAAAATCTTTTTCTTCATATTAGCGTTTTATAAGTTTAAATTTGGGTAGTACCTACCCGTTAAGTTCATACTTAGTAGCTAATATACAATTCAACTACTACAATTCTATATGAAAAACTGATTATAATAATATTTCGCGTTCAAACTTTTACACAATATTTTACAAACTTATAATACCGCTTATTTTACATATAGCATGAAATATAGCACACAATAACTTTGATACAAGATAGTTGTGAAGATAATTCTAGCTAGTACACAAGTCGTTCAGCAAAGGTAATAAAGACACGTAATTCATACGTCCAGAAACAAGTCATGCATTCTGGTTTTACTAGGACTACTTCCCATCCTTGGTCTTGTGGAACATAACCGTTATGGCCGTTGATAAGACAGCGTGTTATAACGTCGTCAAAGGGAAGAGGGTTACGTAATGTCCAACAGTCCCGTAACAATCTAAAAACCTCATTTCTTACCCCAATTACCGACTCCGTCACTTGTGGGAACATTTTGTTTAATAGTTGTAGCCCGATGTTCTTGTTCTCACTTTGGTGAGAAGGGAACATTACTAACCCGTAAGCATAACATGCTTCTTTATGTTGCATGTTAGCCGCTTTTTCTAAATCACGAAGTCCTATATTCGGATATATTGAGTCAAAATAATTTCTTAACCCGTTGCGTAAAATAGCATTTGGGTTCCCCGCAATATATGCGTCAAAGTAAGCACATCGTAACTTATGGATTTCCCAATATGATATCCCCCATCTTTCGAATGAAAGCCTTTTATAAACCAAGGCATTCTTGGAACGTTCTTCAAATGTCTTACAAACTGATCTCGCCTTAAATAGTTGTGCAAAGGAATTCTGACCGACTCTAGACAAGATTTCATCAATCATGTCTCCGGGTAGGTCTCTTAAAATATTGGGATGTCTATCCATTTTGTGTTTTTATACTGTAAAATAGACAAGAGTTAGATTCATAAAAAAATACTTATTAATACAAGAAATTTTTACATATATCATAAAGCATAAGCACACTATATTACATATATTACACCACACGAATACAACTATCTTATTCCGACTCGCTCATTTCTTCTTCTTCGGTTTTGGTTCGTTTTGTCAAGTTTCTAGGGATATATGATGTTCCCCTAATACGAGCCGTCGTTTTCCACATTGGTTTAGAAAAACCTGGTGGTTTAGAGGTTCCCGGGTTATTGTCACAACTTAAGAAATACGGGTGTTGACGATACATATAAAGTTCATCGGGTTTGGAATCAAATTTCTCTATTTTTATGCCCTTTCCCTTATTGTTCTCTTTTGCCTTATTAAATTGTGTTGGGGTAATTTCTATAACATCATCGAAATCCTTGTAGGGATCCGATTCATCGGAGAATTGGTAATCCTCCCAATACTTTGCTTCCTTGGCGGAAACACCATTGACCATAATTAACTTTGGTCGGTTGGTTGAGGATTTTCTTCTACTTAACCATTTTATTATTTCCCCCACTAGTTCTATTTCTTCTTCCGGTTCCGATTCTTCTTCCGGTTCCGACTCTTCTTCCGGTTCCTCTTCGGGAACTTATGAATCAGTCCACGAATCATTCCAATTTACATTTGACTCTTCATTATTATTAGGTGAGTCAATGGGACTTGTTCTAGATGTAGACATCTATCACATAATATCAAACACGTTAAGAGATTAATATATCACATAATATTCACATGTTAAAAATATATAGTTTCCAACAAAATTTGTTAAGCAATCATTTTTCAAGTAAACACGGTCGAAGTCCAGACTCACTAATGCATCCTAACAAACTCGATAAGACACACTAATGCAAAATTCTGGTTCCCTAAGACCAACGCTCAGATACCAACTGAAATGTCCCGTTCATATTGATTATAAACGTTCCATATTAATTGATTTCGTCGCGAGGTTTTGACCTCTATATGAGACGTTTTTTCAAAGACTGCATTCATTTTTAAAACAACCATAACCTTTATTTTATTGATAAAGGTTTAAAAGCATTACGTAGATTATCAAATAATGATAATCTAAAATATACCGTTTACACACGACCATTACATAATGGTTTACAATAAGAATATATTACATCAAAAATAAGTTTCTTGAATGCAGTTTTTACATAATATCATACAAGCATGGACTCCAATTCTTGTCCTTATTTTAGTATGCAACAGCGGAAGCTCTTAATAATCGCCTGAGAATAAACATGCTTAAAACGTCAACAAAAATGTTGGTGAGTTATAGGTTTAACCTATATATTATCAAATCATAATAATAGACCAAACGATTTCATATTTCAATATACATCCCATAAATAGAGATAAAAATCATTCATATGGTGAACACCTGGTAACCGACATTAACAAGATGCATATATAAGAATATCCCCATCATTCCGGGACACCCTTCGGATATGATATAAATTTCGAAGTACTAAAGCATCTGGTACTTTGGATGGGATTTGTTAGGCCCAATAGATCTATCTTTAGGATTCGCGTCAATTAGGGTGTCTGTTCCCTAATTCTTAGATTACCAGGCTTAATAAAAAGGGGCATATTCGATTTCGATAATTCAACCATAGAATGTAGTTTCACGTACTTGTGTCTATTTTGTAAATCATTTATAAAACCTGCATGTATTCTCATCCCAAAAATATTAGATTTTAAAAGTGGGACTATAACTCACTTTCACAGATTTTTACTTCGTCGAGAAGTAAGACTTGGCCACTGGTCGATTCACGAACCTATAACAAATATGTACATATATATCAAAGTATATTCAAAATATATTTACAACACTTTTAATACATTTTGATGTTTTAAGTTTATTAAGTCAGCTGTCCTCGTTAGTAACCTACAACTAGCTGTCCAACGTTAGATGTACAGAAAAAAACTGATATATATTATCTTGAATCAATCCACGACCCAGTGTATACACGTCTCAGGCTAGATCACAACTCAAAGTATATATATTTTTGGAATCAACCTCAACCCTGTATAGCTAACTCCCACATTACTGCATGTAGAGTATCTATGGTTGTTCCAAATAATATATACACATGGGTCGATATGATATGTCAAAACATTTGCATACGTGTCTATGGTATACCAAGATTACATAATATATTAGAATACATGTATAATACAATATAAGTTAGAAAACATACTTCCACTTTGAGTATAATCATGATTTTTGAATATAGTTTCATGTTCATAAGAAAAATCATTTTCCCAGAAGAACAACTTTTAAATCGAAGTTTATCATAGTTTTTAATTAACTAACCCAAAACAGCCCGCGGTGTTACTACGACGGCGTATGTCCGGTTTTATGGTGTTCATCGTGTTTCCAGGTTTTAAATCATTAAGTTAGCATATCATATAGATATAGAACATGTGTTTAGTTGATTTTAAAAGTCAAGTTAGAAGGATTAACTTTTGTTTGCGAACAAGTTTAGAATTAACTAAACTATGTTCTAGTGATTACAAGTTTAAACCTTCGAATAAGATAGCTTTATATGTATGAATCGAATGATGTTATGAACATCATTACTACCTCAAATTTTCTGGATAAAACTACTGGAAATTAGAAAAATGGATCTAGCTTCAAAGGATCCTTGGATGGCTTGAAAGTTCTTGAAGCAGAATCATGACACGAAAACAAGTTCAAGTAAGATTTCCACTCGAAATAAGATTGTTATAGTTATAGAAATTCAATCAAAGTCTGAATATGAGTATTACCTTGTATTAGAAAGATATCTTACTATAAATAAGAAAAATTTCTTGAGGTTGGATGATCACTCTACAAGATTGGAAGTAAGCTAGCAAACTTGGAAGTATTCTTGATTTTATGAAACTAGAACTTGTAGAATTTATGAAGAACACTTAGAACTTGAAGATAGAACTTGAGAGAGATCAATTAGATGAAGAAAATTGAAGAATTAAAGTGTTTGTAGGTGTTTTTGGTCGTTGGTGTATGGATTAGATATAAAGGATATGTAATTTTGTTTTCATGTAAATAAGTCATGAATGATTACTCATAATTTTATGAGATATTTCATGCTAGTTGCCAAATGATGGTTCCCACATGTGTTAGGTGACTCACATGGGTTGCTAAGAGCTGATCATTGGAGTGTATATACCAATAGTACATACATCTAAAAGCTGTGTATTGTACGAGTACAAATACGGGTGCATACGAGTAGAATTGTTGATGAAACTGAACGAGGATGTAATTGTAAGCATTTTTGTTAATTAGAAGTATTTTGATAAGTGTCTTGAAGTCTTTCAAAAGTGTATGAATACATATTAAAACACTACATGTATATACATTTTAACTGAGTCGTTAAGTCATCGTTAGTCGTTACATGTAAGTGTTGTTTTGAAACCTTTAGGTTAACGATCTTGTTAAATGTTGTTAACTCATTGTTTATTAAATCAAATGAGATGTTAAATTATTACATTATCATTATATCATGATGTATTAATATATCTTA
Organism: Rutidosis leptorrhynchoides; assembly: GCF_046630445.1. NCBI lineage: Eukaryota > Viridiplantae > Streptophyta > Magnoliopsida > Asterales > Asteraceae > Rutidosis > Rutidosis leptorrhynchoides. The sequence goes on from NC_092334.1 coordinate 257,718,349, forward strand.
ATATGATATATATATACATTAAATGTCGTTACAACGATAATCGTTACATATATGTCTCGTTTCAAAATCATTAAGTTAGTAGTCTTGTTTTTACATATGTAGTTCATTGTTAATATACTTAATGATATGTTTACTTATCATAATATCATGTTAACTATAAATATATCCATATATATGTCATCATATAGTTTTTACAAGTTTTAACGTTCGTGAATCGCCGGTCAACTTGGGTGGTCAATTGTCTATATGAAACCTATTTCATTTAATCAAGTCTTAACAAGTTTGATTGCTTAACATGTCAAAAACATTTAGTCATGTAAATATCAATCTCAATTAATATATATAAACATGGAAAAGTTCGGGTCACTACAGAGTATAGACCACAAGATTTGTTTGTTTGCATGCTTTGCCGGCATCTTTAAAAATATAAAAATATTCTATAAGTTTGAGCACCCGATAATTAAGCCTTAACATTTGTTTAGTACCCTTGTTGTTAAGTACACCTAACCAAAATGTACCACCTCAAATAGTATACGCCCGTTAAGTTTAGGTGAGTTTCTAACCCGGACGGACGGGGTTGTCAAGCCCTATGGATCCATATACACCTATTCGCACCCACCAGTTCTTAAACTAATAGCTACTAGTTACCAAAGCTAAGGGATTTTCGATTATAACTCAGCATAGAACGTAAGTTTAGCACTTGTGTCTACGTTGTAAAATAGAAAAAGACATGTATTCTCACCCCGAAAACAGTTTATAAAACAGTTAAAAAGTTGGGGCTATGACTCACCTTAAGAGCGCAGTAAACAATATGATAGTAAATAGCAGCGATAGTCCAAGGTTGTCAACCTATCATCATTAGGTTTAGGTTAGTCGGATCATCATGGTCATCATCATTATCATTATAGTTATGTGTTTGATATATATGTTCATATATATTTCCGGTGTTCCTTTCTAGAGTTTCTAATGTTAATCATTCCCACAGTTTAGATGTTGCATAAATCAAACGATCCTCGTTGCTATCAAGTAATTCAATGGACAGCCAGATGTAACCGGGGGCCAGGACTCTTGATCCGACTTTAAGTCGTGACATTCGAGATCCACAACCATATCCCAAACTGGCAACCTAGACACCATCCATGACCGTAAGTAGCGATGAGTCTCGTGAAAGTCATACGTTATTTGTTTGTGATTTTTAATTCCACGTATGTTCTAGTGAGTATAGGAATACATCACTTGTTCATTTCCGTTTTCGATATATATTATATTACCCTTTAATAATATTTAAGTCACATTATAATTTCTTTACATTATTTCTTTTCATATATATATATATTTACACACATACACATATACTTCTAATTATGTAGTACGTATATATGTATCTACATCTATACATACGTGCACTCATGTATACATGTATATCTACATATACGCATAAGCATAATCTTCCATATATATCTATATACTTCATATATACACAATATCATATCTATATTAGGGTTTTACAAAAATAGTTTCAAGTTATAATACACCATCATAAAATCATAATACTTTCATTCATCTCCAAATTACCATTCAATATTTTGATTCTAGTATTATCTTTAAAGTTCATGTCATTCACCAACTTTTAATCCATGTAGTTTATTCATGTTCTTAGCTATCATAGTTAATATTCATACTTATCATCTTTATTTTATCCATATTATTATTCATAACCTTGTTAATCTCTTTAAGTTCATATTATAGTTAATCACCATATTAATAGATTATTAAGTTTAGTTATATTCGTACATTTATATATTTATAATCATCATGTTCATAATCTTTTTATGTTATTTATAAGTATATTATAATTTATAATCTTCAAGTTTATCTATAAAATCTATTATAATCACTTCACCATGATTATCTATAATCATATTCCTAATCATACTATAATATTTATAATCATATTCATATTCATATAAGTATTATTAAAGTTCATAACTTTTATTAAATTCATATCCATATCAACCTATGTTCAAAGTTTTATCTTTATACATACTCAAGTTCATCAATTTTTATTCATGTATAAACATTATATTATAAGCATATAAGTTAAAGATTATATATATATAAAGTGTATAATTAAAACTTGAGTTTATGTGGTACCTTGGGAGTGAACGATGAAGAGAACGAGTGTTTTTGAGGGTGTTTGGAAATCGGGCAGCAGCAACAACAAGTAGAAGCAAAAAGTAGCAAAAATCGAGTGGTTCGGGTGGTGTTGGAGCTCGCGGATAGCAGCCAAACAGCAGGGGCAGCAACTGCAGTGATGGTGGCGGTTTGTGGGGGTGTTCGGCAGTCGGACAGCAGCAAAAAGAAGCTGCAGTAGGTGGCGGTTGGGCTGCAGCAAATAGGTGGTGGTGGTGGCTGTTTTTGGTGGTCGGCGGTGGTGATGTAGGGGAGGTGATGGTTGCCGAATTCCACAAGAGAGAAAGGGAGAAAGTTGTGATTTTTATGAATGAATTATGAGCTAGGATCATGGGTTTATATAGATGAGCAATTAGAAGAGAGTTAGGATTAGTATGGAGTTAGGATAAGGCTTTAGAAGTTTTAAGAAGGTTATGACTCTTTGGTTTAGGGTAAAGCTTCAAGTGTTTGAGTAGGATTAGGACTTCATTAGATTATTCTAGATTTAGGATTAGATAATTACATTTAATTAATTTGTTCCATTTATTTATTTATTTATTTATTTATTTGTTTTGCCGAAAATATATATATTTATATATATATTTTCGGTTTTTTTTTTTAATTTTACAAATGTACATCTGAGTCCTTGTACATTTTATTCGTGTTAGTCCTTCGTTAAATTTTTATTGATGATGACGAGCCATGATCGTTAGTTTAGGTAACCTCGTTACCCACTTCTTTCATTAGTTTCGGTTTTCTAACCGAGCATGTTTGCGTTGGACTACCTAAGTTTCAAGTTCGTTCGTATAAAAATGATCGAAAAAGTTGGGGTGTTATAATGCAAGACGGGACACTATGACCTGATCCTTATATTCGTGATCATCATGGGATGATTCAGGTAAATTGTCAATAAAAACATCTTGAAATGTTGATTGTAAGAAATAGTAATATGGGTACAACACAATTTTGAGGTCAAACAACCCATGGACACAAGACTCAATTTGAGAATTAACTTATAATGTTAATGGACAGGTTTATCTAGGAACCTAAGGTGCTTTTGAAGTTGAAAACAAGAAGTTGGTCTGAATATCCCATTAATGCTATAATTAAAGTGTGGATATGCTGCTACTGATCAGTGAATATTTGATTGTTAGAGTTCGTGAAATTGCAGTCAATACGTTCTAAAGATTGTAACACAAGCTTCTGAAACATTGAAATCACTCAAGGTATTTACTTGCCAAGTTCTCATATTTGAAATAGATATAACTAACGTCGTCGAATTTATGGATGTATTGATTCCAGATGGTGACATTTAATTAAAGCCTCTCAAATGGGATAAGCAATGGTTATTTAAAGGTGGCATATAGGTTGATATTATAGTCTATCTCAAATGGGATAAGCTAATGGTTATAAATCAACGGTTCAAATGGGTCGAGATTGTCCAAGTGTATTCAAATGGATAATAAGCTCGTGGGTTAACCTAACCGCAAAAGTTTGATATTCTTATACGTCGAGGATATCAAGTCAACATATTGGTCAGACACAATTGCCTTCTCTTGATAAGTTATGATTAATTATGCTTTTACATTAGATGGTATAACTTCAATGCTACATAGTGGTAATTAGCTTTTACATATAGTTTCTGGAACAAAATCACACTTGATATTCTCATGTGTATAGCAATGTTGGAGTTTTTTACATCATTTAAGAAATAACTCTGATTCGAAGTTATTGAAGTAGAGGTATTGTGACAATCAGGAGTTGTGTAACGACCTTGGATTTTCCAACGTTTATTTATTAATAATTATTATTATTAATACGTGTGATAAAACGAATGTATGTTATTACATTTACTTGTTGCCATGATTAACCATACTTGACTTTTGAATGCCCGAAACGTCTCTGTGACACACGAAACTTACACGAATAATATTTTCAAATATTATTTACATTTATGATTGATTTTATTAATCATTTTAATTAACTAAGGTTATTGGTTAATTACTTGGGCTTTAGTTGGATTAACTTGTTAACTACTTGAAACTTGGGCTTTAATTAATGTTAGTGGACTTAAAGAGCCCACCCTACTTCTTTAGTGGACTTATTAGCCCATTTAACATGTAAGTATTACATTTGATCTTAACTAGATTGATTAAGTACATAAGGAGTATAGTTACATGATACTTACAACACCTTCCCATGCATACACCCCTTATTAACCAACTTTAAAGGCTTTAGCATGCATGAGACTAGTGTGTAAAACTCTCCCCCCCCCCCTCCCCCACTAGAAACCGTCAGCCTAGTAGTGTGCGAGGGTGGTTTTTGTTTTAAATTTTTGATTACATATTCACTAGTTTTCTCTCACACTTCACTCATTCCAAACACACACTTACTTGCATACTTTTTCTCTCTCTTTACTCTCTAAACTTTGTAAGTTACAAGGCTTCTTTTCCTTCTCTTTTCTTTGTAAAAACTGACTACATATACATACATAATCATCATCATCATCACTTGTCTTTGATTGTTGTTACTTGTTGTAGTTGTTTACTTATTTGTTGTTACATACTTACTAGTTATTAAGAATCAAACTTTTTAGTTTAATTCTTCATTCTATCTTGTATTTACAAGAACACACAAGAACATAAACTTATTAGTTTATGATTCTACATTTATTGTTTCAAAAGATTTAAGGTTCATGTGTTGTAAATCATACTTGTAATTCATGTTAGTAAACTTTAAAGATTACTTTCTTAAAGATCAAGACTTAGGCTTGAATCTTTAAAGTATGAAACTCATGAACTAGTTACTTGTTTACTTAGTTTATTCTTTACATTATACACTTTAATTTCATGTTTGTTGGTTGTTATTGGTCAAGTGTTACTAGTTAACTTTGATCTCATTAATCTTAAACTAAAAGTTAACTTTGAAAGTTCAAGAACATGTAAGTAAGCTTTCTTTAACTATAACTGAAATGTCCCGTTCTTATTGATTAAAAACTTTCCATATTAATTGATTTCGTTGCGAGGTTTTGACCTCTATATGAGACGTTTTTCAAAGACTGCATTCATTTTAAAACAAACCATAACCTTTATTTCATCAATAAAGGTTTAAAAAAAAACTTTACGTAGATTATCAAATAATGATAATCTAAAATATCCTGTTTACACACGACCATTACATAATGGTTTACAATACAAATATGTTACAACAAAATAAGTTTCTTGAATGCAGTTTTTACACAATATCATACAAGCATGGACTCCAAATCTTGTCCTTATTTAAGTATGCGACAGCGGAAGCTCTTAATAATCACCTGAGAATAAACATGCTTAAAACGTCAACAAAAATGTTGGTGAGTTATAGGTTTAACCTATATATATCAAATCATAATAATAGACCACAAGATTTCATATTTCAATACACATCCCATACATAGAGATAAAAATCATTCATATGGTGAACACCTGGTAACCGACATTAACAAGATGCATATATAAGAATATCCCCATCATTCCGGGACACCCTTCGGATATGATATAAATTTCGAAGTACTAAAGCATCCGGTACTTTGGATGGGGTTTGTTAAGCCCAATAGATCTATCTTTAGGATTCGCGTCAATTAGGGTGTCTGTTCCCTAATTCTTAGATTACCAGACTTAATAAAAAGGGGCATATTCGATTTCGATAATTCAACCATAGAATGTAGTTTCACGTACTCGTGTCTATTTTGTAAATCATTTATAAAACCTGCATGTATTCTCATCCCAAAAATATTAGATTTTAAAAGTGGGACTATAACTCACTTTCACAGATTTTTACTTCGTCGGGAAGTAAGACTTGGCCACTGGTTGATTCACGAACCTATAACAATATATACATGTATATCAAAGTATGTTCAAAAAATATATTTACAACACTTTTAATATATTTTGATGTTTTAAGTTTATTAAGTCAGCTGTCCTCGTTAGTAACCTACAACTAGTTATCCACAGTTAGATGTACTGAAATAAATCGATAAATATTATCTTGAATCAATCCACGACCCAGTGTATACGTATCTCAGTATTGATCACAACTCAAACTATATATATTTTGGAATCAACCTCAACCCTGTATAGCTAACTCCAACATTCACATATAGAGTGTCTATGGTTGTTCCGAAATATATATAGATGTGTCGACATGATAGGTCGAAACATTGTATACGTGTCTATGGTATCTCAAGATTACATAATATACAATACAAGTTGATTAAGTTATGGTTGGAATAGATTTGTTACCAATTTTCACGTAGCTAAAATGAGAAAAATTATCCAATCTTGTTTTACCCATAACTTCTTCATTTTAAATCCGTTTTGAGTGAATCAAATTGCTATGGTTTCATATTGAACTCTATTTTATGAATCTAAACAGAAAAAGTATAGGTTTATAGTCATAAAAATAAGTTACAAGTCGTTTTTGTAAAGGTAGTCATTTCAGTCGAAAGAACGACGTCTAGATGACCATTTTAGAAAACATACTTCCACTTTGAGTTTAACCATAATTTTTGGATATAGTTTCATGTTCATAAGAAAAATCATTTTCTCAGAATAACAACTTTTAAATCAAATTTTATCATAGTTTTTAATTAACTAACCCAAAACAGCCCGCGGTGTTACTACGACGGCGTAAATCCGGTTTTACGGTGTTTTTCGTGTTTCCAGGTTTTAAATCATTAAGTTAGCATATCATATAGATATAGAACATGTGTTTAGTTGATTTTAAAAGTCAAGTTAGAAGGATTAACTTTTGTTTGCGAACAAGTTTAGAATTAACTAAACTATGTTCTAGTGATTACAAGTTTAAACCTTCGAATAAGATAGCTTTATATGTATGAATCGAATGATGTTATGAACATCATTACTACCTTAAGTTCCTTGGATAAACCTACTGGAAAAGAGAAAAATGGATCTAGCTTCAATGGATCCTTGGATGGCTCGAAGTTCTTGAAGTAGAATCATGACACGAAAACAAGTTCAAGTAAGATCATTACTTGAAATAAGATTGTTATAGTTATAGAAATTGAACCAAAGTTTGAATATGATTATTACCTTGTATTAGAATGATAACCTACTGTAAGAAACAAAGATTTCTTGAGGTTGGATGATCACCTTACAAGATTGGAAGTGAGCTAGCAAACTTGAAAGTATTCTTGATTTTATGAAACTAGAACTTTTGGAATTTATGAAGAACACTTAGAACTTGAAGATAGAACTTGAGAGAGATCAATTAGATGAAGAAAATTGAAGAATGAAAGTGTTTGTAGGTGTTTTTGGTCATTGGTGTATGGATTAGATATAAAGGATATGTAATTTTGTTTTCATGTAAATAAGTCATGAATGATTACTCATATTTTTGTAATTTTATGAGATATTTCATGCTAGTTGCCAAATGATGGTTCCCACATGTGTTAGGTGACTCACATGGGCTGCTAAGAGCTGATCATTGGAGTGTATATACCAATAGTACATACATCTAAAAGCTGTGTATTGTACGAGTACGAATACGGGTGCATACGAGTAGAATTGTTGATGAAACTGAACGAGGATGTAATTGTAAGCATTTTTGTTAAGTAGAAGTATTTTGATAAGTGTCTTGAAGTCTTTCAAAAGTGTATGAATACATATTAAAACACTACATGTATATACATTTTAACTGAGTCGTTAAGTCATCGTTAGTCGTTACATGTAAATGTTGTTTTGAAACCTTTAGGTTAACGATCTTGTTAAATGTTGTTAACCCAATGTTTATAATATAAAAAGAGATTTTAAATTATTATATTATCATGATATTATGATGTACGAATATCTCTTAATATGATATATATACATTAAATGTCGTTACAACGATAATCGTTACATATATGTCTCGTTTCAAAATCATTAAGTTAGTAGTCTTGTTTTTACATATGTAGTTCATTGTTAATATAATTAATGATATGTTTACTTATCATAATATCATGTTAACTATATATATAACCATATATATGTCATCATATAGTTTTTACAAGTTTTAACGTTCGTGAATCACCGGTCAACTTGGGTGGTCAATTGTCTATATGAAACCTATTTCAATTAATCAAGTCTTAACAAGTTTGATTGCTTAACATGTTGGAAACATTTAATCATGTAAATATCAATCTCAATGAATATATATAAGCATGGAAAAGTTCGGGTCACTACAGTACCTACCCGTTAAATAAATTTCGTCCCGAAATTTTAAGCTGTTGAAGGTGTTGACGAATCTTCTGGAAATAGATGCGGGTATTTCTTCTTCATCTGATCTTCACGCTCCCAGGTGAACTCAGGTCCTCTACGAGCATTCCATCGAACCTTAACAATTGGTATCTTGTTTTGCTTAAGTCTTTTAACCTCACGATCCATTATTTCGACGGGTTCTTCGATGAATTGAAGTTTTTCGTTGATTCGGATTTCATCTAACGGAATAGTGAGATCTTCTTTAGCAAAACATTTCTTCAAATTCGAGACGTGGAAAGTGTTATGTACAGCCGCGAGTTGTTGAGGTAACTCAAGTCGGTAAGCTACTGGTCCGACACGATCAATAATCTTGAATGGTCCAATATACCTTGGATTTAATTTCCCTCGTTTACCAAATTGAACAACGCCTTTCCAAGGTGCAACTTTAAGCATGACCATCTCTCCAATTTCAAATTCTATATCTTTTCTTTTAATGTCAGCGTAGCTCTTTTGTCGACTTTGGGCGGTTTTCAACCGTTGTTGAATTTGGATGATCTTCTCGGTAGTTTCTTGTATAATCTCCGGACCCGTAATCTGTCTATCCCCCACTTCACTCCAACAAATCGGAGACCTGCACTTTCTAACATAAAGTGCTTCAAACGGCGCCATCTCAATGCTTGAATGGTAGCTGTTGTTGTAGGAAAATTCTGCTAACGGTAGATGTCGATCCCAACTGTTTCCGAAATCAATAACACATGCTCGTAGCATGTCTTCAAGCGTTTGTATTGTCCTTTCGCTCTGTCCATCAGTTTGTGGATGATAGGCAGTACTCATGTCTAGACGAGTTCCTAATGCTTGATATATAGTCTGCCAGAATCTTGAAATAAATCTGCCATCCCTATCAGAGATAATAGAGATTGGTATTCCATGTCTGGAGACGACTTCCTTCAAATACAGTCGTGCTAACTTCTCCATCTTGTCATCTTCTCTTATTGGCAGGAAGTGTGCTGATTTGGTGAGACGATCAACTATTACCCAAATAGTATCAAAACCACTTGCAGTCCTTGGCAATTTAGTGATGAAATCCATGGTAATGTTTTCCCATTTCTATTCCGGGATTTCGGGTTGTTGAAGTAGACCTGATGGTTTCTGATGCTCAGCTTTGACCTTAGAACACGTCAAACATTCTCCTACGTATTTAGCAACATCGGCTTTCATACCCGGCCACCAAAAATATTTCTTGAGATCCTTGTACATCTTCCCCGTTCCAGGATGTATTGAGTATCTGGTTTTATGAGCTTCTCTAAGTACCATTTCTCTCATATCTCCAAATTTTGGTACCCAAATCCTTTCAGCCCTATACCGGGTTCCGTCTTCCCGAATATTAAGATGTTTCTCCGATCCTTTGGGTATTTCATCCTTTAAATTTCCCTCTTTTAAAACTCCTTGTTGTGCCTCCTTTATTTGAGTAGTAAGGTTATTATGAATCATTATATTCATAGATTTTACTCGAATGGGTTCTCTGTCCTTCCTGCTCAAGGCGTCGGCTACCACATTTGCCTTCCCCGGGTGGTGACGAATCTCAAAGTCGTAATCATTCAACAATTCAATCCACCTACGCTGCCTCATATTCAGTTGTTTCTGATTAAATATGGGTTGAAGACTTTTGTGGTCGGTATATATAATACTTTTGACCCCATATAAGTAGTGCCTCCAAGTCTTTAATGCAAAAACAACCGCGCCTAATTCCAAATCATGCGTCGTATAATTTTGTTCGTGAATCTTCAATTGTCTAGACGCATAAGCAATCACCTTCGTTCGTTGCATTAATACACAACCGAGATCTTGCTTTGATGCATCACAATAAATCACAAAATCATCATTCCCTTCAGGCAATGACAATATAGGTGCCGTAGTTAGCTTTTTCTTCAATAACTGAAACGCTTTCTCTTGTTCATCATCCCATTCAAATTTCTTCCCTTTATGCGTTAATGCAGTCAAGGGTTTTGCTATTCTGGAAAAGTCTTGGATGAACCTTCTGTAGTAACCAGCTAGTCCTAAAAACTGGCGTATGTGTTTCGGAGTTTTCGGGGTTTCCCACTTTTCAACAGTTTCTATCTTTGCCGGATCCACCTTAATACCTTCTTTGTTCACTATGTGACCGAGGAATTGAACTTCTTCCAACCAAAATGCACACTTTGAAAACTTAGCGTACAATTCTTCCTTCCTCAATACTTCTAACACCTTTCTCAAATGTTCACCGTGTTCTTGGTCATTCTTTGAGTAAATAAGTATGTCATCAATGAAAACAATGACAAACTTGTCAAGGTATGGTCCACACACTCGGTTCATAAGGTCCATGAACACAGCTGGTGCATTAGTTAAACCAAATGGCATGACCATAAACTCGTAATGACCGTAACATGTTCTGAAAGCAGTCTTTGGAATATCATCTTCTTTCACCCGCATTTGATGATACCCGGAACGTAAGTCAATCTTTGAATAAACAGACGAGCCTTGTAGTTGATCAAATAAGTCGTCGATTCTCGGTAGTGGGTAGCGGTTCTTGATGGTAAGTTTGTTCAACTCTCGGTAGTCGATACACAACCTGAATGTACCATCTTTCTTCTTGACAAACAAAACAGGAGCTCCCCACGGTGATGTGCTTGGTCGAATGAAACCACGCTCTAAAAGTTCTTGTAATTGGCTTTGTAGTTCTTTCATCTCGCTGGGTGCGAGTCTGTAAGGAGCACGAGCTATTGGTGCAGCTCCTGGTACAAGATCTATTTGAAATTCAACGGATCGATGTGGGGGTAATCCCGGTAATTCTTTCGGAAATACATCGGGAAATTCTTTTGCAATGGGAACATCATTGATGCTCTTTTCTTCAGTTTGTACTTTCTCGACGTGTGCTAGAACAGCATAGCAACCTTTTCTTATTAGTTTTTGTGCCTTCAAATTACTAATAAGATGTAGCTTCGTGTTGCCCTTTTCTCCGTACACCATTAAGGGTTTTCCTTTTTCTCGTATAATGCGAATTGCATTTTTGTAACAAACGATCTCTGCTTTCACTTCTTTCAACCAGTCCATACCGATTATCACATCAAAACTCCCTAACTCTACTGGTATCAAATCAATCTTAAATGTTTCGCTAACCAGTTTAATTTCTCGATTCCGACATATATTATCTGCTGAAATTAATTTACCATTTACTAATTCGAGTAAAAATTTACTATCCAAAGGCGTCAATGGACAACTTAATTTAGCACAAAAATCTCTACTCATATAGCTTCTATCCGCACCCGAATCAAATAAAACGTAAGCAGATTTATTGTCAATAAGAAACGTACCCGTAACAAGCTCCGGGTCTTCTTGTGCCTCTGCCGCATTAATATTGAAAACTCTTCCGCGGCCTTGTCCATTCGTGTTCTCCTGGTTCGGGCAATTTCTAATAATGTGGCCCGGTTTTCCACATTTATAACAAACTACATTGGCATAACTTGCTCCGACACTACTTGCTCCGCCATTACTCGTTCCGACACCATTTGTTCCTTTCGTTCTATTAACCCCTGGTACGTAGACCTCACACTTCGCCGCGCTATGACCATTTCTTTTACACTTGTTGCAAAATTTGGTGCAGAACCCCGAGTGATTTTTTTCACACCTTTGACATAGCTGCTTCTGATTGTTGTTGTTGTTGTTGCAGTTATTATTGTTGTTGGGATGATTGTTGTAGTTGTTGTTGTTGTTGTTGTTGTTTTTGTGGTTGGGCCGTTTGTTGTAGTTGCGATTGATGTTGCGATTGTTGGGATAATTGTTGCGATTATTGTTGTAATTGCTGTTGTTGTTGTATTGGTGATTCTTATCACCGTTTTCCTCCCACTTTCTTTTGACTTGCTTCACATTGGCCTCTTCAGCAGTCTGTTCTTTAATTCTTTCTTCAATCTGGTTCACTAGTTTGTGAGCCATTCTACATGCCTGTTGTATGGAGGCGGGCTCGTGTGAACTTATATCTTCTTGGATTCTTTCCGGTAATCCTTTCACAAACGCGTCGATCTTCTCTTCCTCATCTTCGAATGCTCCCGGACACAATAGGCACAATTCTGTGAATCGTCTTTCGTACGTGGTAATATCAAATCCTTGGGTTCGTAACCCTCTAAGTTCTGTCTTGAGCTTATTGACCTCGGTTCTGGGACGGTACTTCTCGTTCATCAAGTGCTTGAATGCTGACCACGGTAGTGCATACGCATCGTCTTGTCCCACTTGCTCTAGATAGGTATTCCACCATGTTAACGCAGAACCTGTGAAGGTATGCGTAGCGTACTTCACTTTGTCCTCTTCAGTACACTTACTTATGGCAAACACCGATTCGACCTTCTCGGTCCACCGTTTCAATCCGATCGGTCCTTCGGTTCCATCAAATTCCAAAGGTTTGCAGGCAGTGAATTCTTTGTAGGTGCATCCTACACGATTTCCTGTACTGCTAGATCCAAGGTTATTGTTGGTATGTAGCGCAGCCTGTACTGCGGCTATGTTTGAAGCTAGAAAAGTACGGAATTCCTCTTCATTCATATTCACGGTGTGTCGAGTAGTCGGTGCCATTTCCTTCAAAATAGTCAAATGGAACAAGTTAATCATACAGAATATTAAGAGTAGTTAATAGTATTTCGTAGCATAATATAAACTCATTTATAAAAGCTTTTTCTTCATATTAGCGTTTTATAAGTTTAAATTCGGGTAGTACCTACCCGTTAAGTTCATACTTAGTAGCTAATATACAATTCAACTACTACAATTCTATATGAAAAACTGATTATAATAATATTTCGCGTTCAAACTTTTATACAATATTTTACAAACTTACAATACCGCTTATTTTACATAAAGCATGAAATATAGCACACAATAACTTTGATACAAGATAGTTGTGAAGATAATTCTAGCTAGTACACAAGTCGTTCAGCAAAGGCAATAAAGACACGTAATTCATACGTCCAGAAACAAGTCATGCATTCTGGTTTTACTAGGATTACTTCCCATCCTTGGTCTTGTGGAACATAACCGTTATGGCCGTTGATAAGACAGCGCGTTGTAACGTCGTCAAAGGGACGAGGGTTACGTAATGTCCAACAGTCCCGTAACAATCTAAAAACCTCATTTCTTACCCCAATTACCGACTCCGTCACTTGTGGAAACGTTTTGTTTAATAGTTGTATGTAACAACCCAAACCAAACCACGACAATTCCCGTTAAATTTCACAACACAAAAAAAATTCTGGTGCAGATCATCTGCGCGGCGCGCCAGGTGGCCGCGCGGCGCGCCAAACCACCTGGACAGCCCGCTGTCCCCGGAAGTCAATTTAATGAAAATGTTTGACTAGTTCCCGACACATTTAGCTAAAACGCTTTTAACCATGACTTCATATATGAAAAACTAGCACGTTTAATTAATAAAATCAAATTTACGAAACGGGTCCCACATCGACCCAAATTACCCCTTGAGTACCAAAATGCAATATTTGACCATAAGACTTTTAATACAAAACGAAGCCGAGCATGGCGATTGGGGATACGCTACCCAATCCTAAACAATCCAAAAGCAAGTCTCTAAAGCAAACTATGCAAGTCTTCTAGCCTCGCGCTTACCCGAGCCACCAATCCGCATGCAATCTATAAAAAGAATCAACAACGAGAGGGTAAGCTAACGCTTAGTGAATGATAATATACTACATACATATATATGTATAAAATGAATACGCCACACAAACAAATACCGCATACCGTAGCATCCAAATATAAAGCAACTACACTAAGCATACCGTACAATCTCTAAGCATCAAGCTAAAGGTACAACAACAAATATGAGTCCACCAACGACAAAGTGAACATCTCCAAATGGCTACACCCGGAGGGTTAGCTACAACACAACAATACATTAATATATATATAACAAAATAAACGAACAAGGTTAACACCTTAACCCAATACCGAGAACCAAAAACCACAATGAAGATTGGCCGAACTACACGAGCCTTAGTAATCCGAACCACACGAGATTACTATCTTCACAACATCGAGGTTGGCCGAACTACACGAGTCTTAGTAATCCGAAACCACACGAGACTACTACCTCAATAAGATGACCGAACTACACGAGTCACCATGAATCCGAACTACACGAGATTCATTCGATAAGATGACCGAAACTACACGCGTCATCGTGAATCCGAAACCACACGCGATTCACTTCTCCAACTCAAACCCACGGTCACGGGATTATAAAATCCACCACATCGGGGCTACAACATCTAAATCACAACCATGTGTGATAACGTACACACGAACGAATACTTCCCCAAAGATGGTCAACCAAAACGCACAACCGTGCCAATTGGACTCATACACAAGTCCATCAAGTCCACCTACATGTGAAGTGAGCTCTATAGCCGAGAATCACTTCACCCGACCCGCACCCATCCTACACATACATATGTACATAAGATAATATCACTCACCTTGAAGTCTTGAAGAGTGCTTCCAAGTAATCCGCAACTCGCCAATGGAAAGTACCAATACTATCACCGTGTAGCCGAGAACGAAAGGAACAACTTTAAAACCCGAGACTTTGAACGATTCGAGCTTCTTCCTCACCAAAACCTCCAATCTCTCTCTAAACTCTTACTCTCTCTCTAAAATGGATGAAGATGATGAGTGGATGTGAAATGGGATCCAAAACTGATCCAAACTAGCTCATAAGCCTCACAAATCCGGCCTCAAGTGAAATTACCCATTTGCCCTTCATTTAAACCAATTAAGAAAACAAGGGATTCTGTCAGCAGCAAACGGCGCGGCGCGCCAAATCCCCGCGCGGCGCGCGACATAACTGAAACAGATTCTTTTGCATTTTAACTAAATATAAATATTAAACGAAGCCCGTTCTCTTATGTCTTTTATAAACAAGTATACAAAATAAATATTCGGGTCTTACAACTCTCCCCCACTTAAACTCGATCACGTCCTCGTGATCCTCGTCACTTAACCAAACGGACCCCACTTACGGTCCTAAACATAAGTTCCAACCCGACTTTCCTAGGCAACTATTCTCATTGAAGCACCTTTAACACTAAAATCGTCATCCACGATTTTCTCAAATCCACAATCCGAGCACTAAAACCATGCTCCTTCCCTAACATCGGGAAAACTCAACCAATCTCGTACCGAGATATAAATCCCTTAGCGTACTATTACCGAGTACAACGCTAAAAGCACCCAAGTCCCAACCTAAGGTCAACAACCCGAACCGATGAAGACCGATCCAAACGAATCCTTACGGATAACACCACTCAATAGACATCCCTTGTAGTGCGCAATACGACCAATACGCAACTACCGTAACATCAAAATCCAACGGCAAAAACCAAAAGCGCCCAAAACGACTATGGCAACGCTAAACCTAAGGTGTACAAAATCGACTATTGTCACACCCGTAACAACACGTGAGCGAAACACGGCTATCGCATCACTAATCACACAACATGGTCCTTACGACCCCACCATCGGTGTATCAAACAACCGATAGATCAAACAATACGGTCCTTACGACCCCACCATCGGTGTATCAAACAACCAATGGATCACACAACACACGAAGGCTGGCCGAAAACACACGCGCCTTAGTGAATCCGAACTACACGCGACTCACTACCTTCACCACAACAACAATCGGGAATGGCCGAACTACACGCGCCATAGTGAATCCGAACTACACGAGAGTCACTATCCCGGAGGAATGACCGAACTACACGAGTCAATTGTGAATCCGAACTACACGAGACTCACTCCTCATTACAATGACCGAAACCACACGAGTCATTTGTGAATCCGAAACCACACGCGATCCACTTCCACAATATGATGACCGAAACCACACGCGTCATCGTGAATCCGAAACCACACGCGATCCACTACTATGGCGAAGTCAGCGGACCCGAAGATCATGCTTCACCAAATCTCAACACCGGATAAAGTCAGCGGACCCGAAGATCATGCTTCACCGATCACGTACTCCCGTGATGAAGTCAGCGGACCCTAAAGATCATGCTCCATCACTCAACCGTACCATAATGAAGTCAGCGGACCCCGAAGGTCATGCTTCATAAATCATCAATACCACGATGAAGTCAGCGGACCCTAAAGATCATGCTTCATCGATCACATACGCACTTTCGGCCTCAAACAACGAGTAGTGCAACATCGCGCCCTGCTACACTATAGTGAATCCTAACGGATACCACTAACCATCCCCACAATCGAGCAAGAACCACCTATATCAAACATAGGTACCAAACAATGATTCCCCAAAAGAGAATCCGACACACACCTCCCTTAACCGAAGGATTTCACCTTGCTCACCAAACACGTCCATTATCTCTCAACGAGATTTACCACATTACCACCTCAGTGGTAATTCCAATCCAATATCATAAGTACAATTTAACCAAAATTGTACTCTACCACAAGTTGACCAAAACTAGGTCTCGACGAAATTTCCGGATCTACCAAAAACATCATCCGAAATATCACACTAAAACTTCCTCGTGCGGAAATGCGACTCCCCCTCTTGGAACCACGTTCCTATATCACACTCGTACAACCGTACAATGCTACCAAAGGTAGACTTTACCAACGATTGGGTACACACGACCCATCACTACACCTTGCTCCAACCTTGAGCATACGAAGGATTTCAAACAATCCTTAAACATTTCGAACGAAAAGTGTACCACGCATTATACAAACTACACCCTCGCAATCATCCAATTACTATAGTTGTCAATTTCACCGAGTCACTCGTGTACTTAAGGGTTCCTCCCGGTACCCTAAGTACAATGTAACTACAACACAATCGGAGTCGACACCACGCTAGTAGGTATAAAAGAGGCACCTAATGTCGCGTCATAAAGACTCCATTACCAACACACATCGAGATTTTAAACACTCGATCTCAAGGGTTCCAATCACCCGACGAACCTCGTGGTTCATCAACTTCAACACACAAGCGAACACGCGCTTAACAATCGAACACCAAAACCATTTCCGTGGCTTGGTAGAAACATACCCCAAATACTAAGGAATGCTTGGTTGCACCAAGTCTTACGCCCTTCGCCCGACAATCAAACATCACCTTAGGGTACTTCCATTAGGAACGTCACCCATAGCATAACATGCACAACAAAGGCATACAACTCAAACTCAACCGGCATTTTATAAATAATCAAAAGACCTATTTATTAAAATGAAACGTACCTTAACGTCTCCTCGCCGCACCCGTCCCCGCTAACTTGGGACATTCCGACTTACGATGTCCTTCCTTTTGGCAATTGAAGCACACCATACTACCACCCTTTGGTACCGAACATTCCCAAGACTTGTGACCCCTTACGCCACAATTGTAACATCTAGCCGCACTAGAATCCGATATACCCGTTCGCGTACCACCCGTGCTCACACTCGGACCCTTAGTCCTCTTACTCGGAGCACCATAAGAAACAACTCTTCTCTCACTTGAAGATTCACCCTTTTTCGATCGTGAATACGACTCGAAACCTCTAGCCAAGTCGAATAATTCCGAAAACGATTTCGCTTGACCCCGGCTAATTTTACTTTTCAAGTCATCATTCAAGGTCCGATAGAAATCCCCCATCAACAAACGATCATTCCCCAAATACTCCGGACAAAAACGAGCCTTTGCCATAAAGGTCGCCTTAAGAGTACTCAGTTCCATAGATCCTTGTCGCAAATTTCGCAACTCATTACGCAATTCCCACAAATCGGCCGAAGTCCGGAACTCCTCAAAGAATTCCTCCTTAAACTCGTCCCACGATAAGGCCATAAACGTCTCGCCACCGACAAGATCAATCTTACCATCCAACCAATCCCTTGCCCTACCACGCAACAAACTCGTAGCGAGTCTCGTCTTCCTCTCGGGAGGGCAATCAATAGTACGAAAACACCCTTCGACATCCGAAATCCAAGTTGTGCTCACCAAAGGATCCGGCTTTCCGTCATACATCGGGGGTTTAGTCCTCATGAAGCTCTTAAGATAACGCTCCATTTCACCACTACTTTGAAGTTCGGAATACCTCCTTTCCATTCTTTCTTCTAACGCACTCATTTGCTCCGCAACGGCGGCCGCAACTCTAGTATTAAACTCCTCGTCATTCGTCTCGATCTCGTTTCGCGTCGCCATTCTAAAGAATTCAAAACGATTAGTCCACGAACGTGTAAAACCGTACGCACGACACAGCCCCCATCTTGCTAAACACTCATCGTACATCACTTGTTAGACACGATTTGCACCCGTAATAAGGTTTGCAAGTTCTTATTACGCACACATGCCGCATCGACTCGTTAGTACAACGACCGTCTCGCTCGATGATATACACAAACATAACCAAAATTCTACGCGGTACAAACACACGCGAGAATTATTATCACAACACAACAACATATTAATAATATCCGCATTACTAATATAAACGTTAGTCAACCCATAGCCAAGGCACTAACCAAACCCATTCCGACCCGTAATCCTACAAGTCCCGCAACAAATTAAGCACACACAAAAGTCTAAGTCTAGGCACCTATCTCAAGTCACCTAAATCCCTTAGACCATGCTCTGATACCACTTGTAACAACCCAAACCAAACCACGACAATTCCCGTTAAATTTCACAACACAAAAAAAATTCTGGTGCAGATCATCTGCGCGGCGCGCCAGGTGGCCGCGCGGCGCGCCAAACCACCTGGACAGCCCGCTGTCCCCGGAAGTCAATTTAATGAAAATGTTTGACTAGTTCCCGACACATTTAGCTAAAACGCTTTTAACCATGACTTCATATATGAAAAACTAGCACGTTTAATTAATAAAATCAAATTTACGAAACGGGTCCCACATCGACCCAAATTACCCCTTGAGTACCAAAATGCAATATTTGACCATAAGACTTTTAATACAAAACGAAGCCGAGCATGGCGATTGGGGATACGCTACCCAATCCTAAACAATCCAAAAGCAAGTCTCTAAAGCAAACTATGCAAGTCTTCTAGCCTCGCGCTTACCCGAGCCACCAATCCGCATGCAATCTATAAAAAGAATCAACAACGAGAGGGTAAGCTAACGCTTAGTGAATGATAATATACTACATACATATATATGTATAAAATGAATACGCCACACAAACAAATACCGCATACCGTAGCATCCAAATATAAAGCAACTACACTAAGCATACCGTACAATCTCTAAGCATCAAGCTAAAGGTACAACAACAAATATGAGTCCACCAACGACAAAGTGAACATCTCCAAATGGCTACACCCGGAGGGTTAGCTACAACACAACAATACATTAATATATATATAACAAAATAAACGAACAAGGTTAACACCTTAACCCAATACCGAGAACCAAAAACCACAATGAAGATTGGCCGAACTACACGAGCCTTAGTAATCCGAACCACACGAGATTACTATCTTCACAACATCGAGGTTGGCCGAACTACACGAGTCTTAGTAATCCGAAACCACACGAGACTACTACCTCAATAAGATGACCGAACTACACGAGTCACCATGAATCCGAACTACACGAGATTCATTCGATAAGATGACCGAAACTACACGCGTCATCGTGAATCCGAAACCACACGCGATTCACTTCTCCAACTCAAACCCACGGTCACGGGATTATAAAATCCACCACATCGGGGCTACAACATCTAAATCACAACCATGTGTGATAACGTACACACGAACGAATACTTCCCCAAAGATGGTCAACCAAAACGCACAACCGTGCCAATTGGACTCATACACAAGTCCATCAAGTCCACCTACATGTGAAGTGAGCTCTATAGCCGAGAATCACTTCACCCGACCCGCACCCATCCTACACATACATATGTACATAGGATAATATCACTCACCTTGAAGTCTTGAAGAGTGCTTCCAAGTAATCCGCAACTCGCCAATGGAAAGTACCAATACTATCACCGTGTAGCCGAGAACGAAAGGAACAACTTTAAAACCCGAGACTTTGAACGATTCGAGCTTCTTCCTCACCAAAACCTCCAATCTCTCTCTAAACTCTTACTCTCTCTCTAAAATGGATGAAGATGATGAGTGGATGTGAAATGGGATCCAAAACTGATCCAAACTAGCTCATAAGCCTCACAAATCCGGCCTCAAGTGAAATTACCCATTTGCCCTTCATTTAAACCAATTAAGAAAACAAGGGATTCTGTCAGCAGCAAACGGCGCGGCGCGCCAAATCCCCGCGCGGCGCGCGACATAACTGAAACAGATTCTTTTGCATTTTAACTAAATATAAATATTAAACGAAGCCCGTTCTCTTATGTCTTTTATAAACAAGTATACAAAATAAATATTCGGGTCTTACATTGTAGCCCGATGTTCTTGTTCTCACTTTGGTGAGAAGCGAACATTACTAATCCGTAAGCATAACATGCTTCTTTATGTTGCATGTTAGCCGCTTTTTCTAAATCACGAAGTCCAATATTCGGATATATTGAGTCAAAATAATTTCTTAACCCGTTGCGTAAAATAGCATTTGGGTTCCCCGCAATATATGCATCAAAGTAAACACATCGTAACTTATGGGTTTCCCAATGTGATATCCCCCATCTTTCAAACGAAAGTCTCTTATAAACCAAGACATTCTTGGAACGTTCTTCGAATGTCTTACAAACTGATCTCGCCTTAAATAGTTGTGCCGAGGAATTCTGACCGACTCTAGACAAGATTTCATCAATCATGTCTCAGGGTAGGTCTCTTAAAATATTGGGTTGTCTATCCATTTTGTGTTTTTAAACTGTAAAATAGACAAGAGTTAGATTCATAAAAAAAATACTTATTAATACAAGCAATTTTTACATATATCATAAAGCATAAGCACACTATATTACATATATTACACCACACGAATACAACTATCTTATTCCGACTCGCTCGTTTCTTCTTCTTCGATTTTGGTTCGTTTTGCTAGGTTTCTAGGGATATATGATGTTCCCCTAATACGAGCCGTAATTTTCCACATTGGTTTAGAAAAACCTGGTGGTTTAGAGGTTCCCGGGTCATTGTTACAACTTAAGGACTTCGGGGATTGACGATACATATAAAGTTCATCGGGGTTGGAATTAGATTTCTCTATTTTTATGCCCTTTCCCTTATTATTTTCTTTTGCCTTTTTAAATTCAGTTGGGGTGATTTCTATAACATCATCGGAATTCTCGTCGGAATCCGATTCATCGGAGAATTGGTAATCCTCCCAATATTTTGCTTCCTTGGCGGAAACACCATTGACCATAATTAACCTTGGTCGGTTGGTTGAGGATTTTCTTTTACTTAACCGTTTTATTATTTCCCCCACCGGTTCTATTTCTTCATCCGGTTCCGATTCTTCTTCCGGTTTCGATTCTTCTTCCGGTTCCGACTCTTCTTCCGGTTCCTCTTCGGGAACTTGTGAATCAGTCCACGAATCATTCCAATTTACATTCGACTCTTTATTATTATTAGGTGAGTCAATGGGAGTTGTTCTAGAGGTAGACATCTATCACATAATATCAAACGCGTTAAGAGATTAATATATCACATAATATTCACATGTTAAAAATATATAGTTTCCAACAAAATTTGTTAAGCAATCATTTTTCAAGTAAACACGGTCGAAGTCCAGACTCACTAATGCATCCTAACAAACTCGATAAGACACACTAATGCAAATTTTCTGGTTCTCTAAGACCAACGCTCGGATACCAACTGAAATGTCCCGTTCTTATTGATTAAAAACGTTCCATATTAATTGATTTCGTTGCGAGGTTTTGACCTCTATATGAGACGTTTTTCAAAGACTGCATTCATTTTAAAACAAACCATAACCTTTATTTCATCAATAAAGGTTTAAAAAAAAACTTTACGTAGATTATCAAATAATGATAATCTAAAATATCCTGTTTACACACGACCATTACATAATGGTTTACAATACAAATATGTTACAACAAAATAAGTTTCTTGAATGCTGTTTTTACACAATATCATACAAGCATGGACTCTAAATCTCGTCCTTATTTAAGTATGCGACAGCGGAAGCTCTTAATAATCACCTGAGAATAAACATGCTTAAAACGTCAACAAAAATGTTGGTGAGTTATAGGTTTAACCTATATATATCAAATCATAATAATAGACCACAAGATTTCATATTTCAATACACATCCCATACATAGAGATAAAAATCATTCATATGGTGAACACCTGGTAACCGACATTAACAAGATGCATATATAAGAATATCCCCATCATTCTGGGACACCCTTCGGATATGATATAAATTTCGAAGTACTAAAGCATCCGGTACTTTGGATGGGGTTTGTTAAGCCCAATAGATCTATCTTTAGGATTCGCGTCAATTAGGGTGTTTGTTCCCTAATTCTTAGATTACCAGACTTAATAAAAAGGGGCATATTCGATTTCGATAATTCAACCATAGAATGTAGTTTCACGTACTCGTGTCTATTTTGTAAATCATTTATAAAACCTGCATGTATTCTCATCCCAAAAATATTAGATTTTAAAAGTGGGACTATAACTCACTTTCACAGATTTTTACTTCGTCGGGAAGTAAGACTTGGCCACTGGTTGATTCACGAACCTATAACAATATATACATGTATATCAAAGTATGTTCAAAAAATATATTTACAACACTTTTAATATATTTTGATGTTTTAAGTTTATTAAGTCAGATGTCCTCATTAGTAACCTACAACTAGTTGTCCACAGTTAGATGTACAGAAATAAATCGATAAATATTATCTTGAATCAATCCACGACCCAGTGTATACGTATCTCAGTATTGATCACAACTCAAACTATATATATTTTGGAATCAACCTCAACCCTGTATAGCTAACTCCAACATTCACATATAGAGTGTCTATGGTTGTTCCGAAATATATATAGATGTGTCGACATGATAGGTCGAAACATTGTATACGTGTCTATGGTATCTCAAGATTACATAATATACAATACAAGTTGATTAAGTTATGGTTGGAATAGATTTGTTACCAATTTTCACGTAGCTAAAATGAGAAAAATTATCCAATCTTGTTTTACCCATAACTTCTTCATTTTAAATCCGTTTTGAGTGAATCAAATTGCTATGGTTTCATATTGAACTCTATTTTATGAATCTAAACAGAAAAAGTATAGGTTTATTGTCAGAAAAATAAGTTACAAGTCGTTTTTGTAAAGGTAGTCATTTCAGTCGAAAGAACGACGTCTAGATGACCATTTTAGAAAACATACTTCCACTTTGAGTTTAACCATAATTTTTGGATATAGTTTCATGTTCATAATAAAAATCATTTTCTCAGAATAACAACTTTTAAATCAAAGTTTATCATAGTTTTTAATTAACTAACCCAAAACAGCCCGCGGTGTTACTACGACGGCGTAAATCCGGTTTTACGGTGTTTTTCGTGTTTCCAGGTTTTAAATCATTAAGTTAGCATATCATATAGATATAAAACATATGTTTAGTTGATTTTAAAAGTCAAGTTAGAAGGATTAACTTTTGTTTGCGAACAAGTTTAGAATTAACTAAACTATGTTCTAGTGATTACAAGTTTAAACCTTCGAATAAGATAGCTTTATATGTATGAATCGAATGATGTTATGAACATCATTACTACCTTAAGTTCCTTGGATAAACCTACTGGAAAAGAGAAAAATGGATCTAGCTTCAATGGATCCTTGGATGGCTCGAAGTTCTTGAAGTAGAATCATGACACGAAAACAAGTTCAAGTAAGATCATTACTTGAAATAAGATTGTTATAGTTATAGAAATTGAACCAAAGTTTGAATATGATTATTACCTTGTATTAGAATGATAACCTACTGTAAGAAACAAAGATTTCTTGAGGTTGGATGATCACCTTACAAGATTGGAAGTGAGCTAGCAAACTTGAAAGTATTCTTGATTTTATGAAACTAGAACTTTTGGAATTTATGAAGAACACTTAGAACTTGAAGATAGAACTTGAGAGAGATCAATTAGATGAAGAAAATTGAAGAACGAAAGTGTTTGTAGGTGTTTTTGGTCGTTGGTGTATGGATTAGATATAAAGGATATGTAATTTTGTTTTCATGTAAATAAGTCATGAATGATTACTCATATTTTTGTAATTTTATGAGATATTTCATGCTAGTTTCCAAATGATGGTTCCCACATGTGTTAGGTGACTCACATGGGCTGCTAAGAGCTGATCATTGGAGTGTATATACCAATAGTACATACATCTAAAAGCCGTGTATTGTACGAGTACGAATACGGGTGCATACGAGTAGAATTGTTGATGAAACTGAACGAGGATGTAATTGTAAGCATTTTTGTTAAGTAGAAGTATTTTGATAAGTGTATTGAAGTCTTTCAAAAGTGTATGAATACATATTAAAACACTACATGTATATACATTTTAACTGAGTCGTTAAGTCATCGTTAGTCGTTACATGTAAATGTTGTTTTGAAACCTTTAGGTTAACGATCTTGTTAAATGTTGTTAACCCAATGTTTATAATATCAAAATAGATTTTAAATTATTATATTATCATGATATTATGATGTACGAATATCTCTTAATATGATATATATACATTAAATGTCGTTACAACGATAATCGTTACATATATGTCTCGTTTCAAAATCATTAAGTTAGTAGTCTTGTTTTTACATATGTAGTTCATTGTTAATATAATTAATGATATGTTTACTTATCATAATATCATGTTAACTATATATATAACCATATATATGTCATCATATAGTTTTTACAAGTTTTAACGTTCGTGAATCACCGGTCAACTTGGGTGGTCAATTGTCTATATGAAACCTATTTCAATTAATCAAGTCTTAACAAGTTTGATTGCTTAACATGTTGGAAACATTTAATCATGTAAATATCAATCTCAATGAATATATATAAGCATGGAAAAGTTCGGGTCACTACAATAACTTTGTACACTTATGTTAGATCTAGACTTTTGGGTTTAGGATCTTCAAGATCTAACTAAGAACTATGTTCTACAACTTAAGATCTTGATTTCATAAGTTTACTTTCAAGTTTGTAACTTATTATTAGTTTTAAAGTTCATGTATGTGTTAGATCTAAGACTTTGATGTAACTTTGGTTCATCAAAACACTTGCAACACTTAAGTGAGTTGTGCTTCATGTCTTAGACTTACACTTGGGTTATGATGGTCAAACATTGGTGAAAATGATGCAAACCCATCAACGAGTTGTACACTTGAAGCTATATGCATCAAGGATGAGAACCATGATAAGCATCGAACACCAAGAACCACCGGAACCTACTGACCCTACTGTTTTACTGTTTCTGTGTCTGACCCGTATTATCTGGGCTACTATAACTATGATTTTCAGATAGCTCTGTTCGAGTAGATAACTTTTCATATAGGACTCGTCTTAATCCGAGTTACGGTTTAGGATTTATGGCCCTCCGATCGTCACTATGTCCATTTAACGTTGTGCTGAAAATTCTGACCTACTCGCACTTAGACCATCGCCACGGTCAAACGAAGACAAGTTTACTTCTTTAATTTTTACCACAACTAAAGAACTCATATACGGAGCCATGGACACTGGTCTCACCTTATTTCAGTAGGTATAGAGGCCGTGGTGACTGACCGAACTCAGCCTTTGTTTTAAACTCTTTCCATGAACGAAACTTACTTTACACCTTTTGTTTAATGATGAATGTTGATGACCTTTAAGACCTTATTTACATACTTTTAAACCTATTCGGACAATTTACTGACTTAATACTATTTGACTTAGGTTGAGGACCCATTTGAACAACCTTCATTACTTGCTTACTTTCCGAGTCATACTTTACCGCTACTTTATCATTGTGAGTTATAGCATTCCCTTTTTACTTTAACTTATTTTGGGAACTGAGAATACATGCGGATTTTATGTTTAACATACTAGGCATGAGTACTTAAACTTTATATATGTGTGGGTTATACAACTTTATAAACATTCCCTTTAGCTCGGTAACGTTTAATCATTGGTTTTTGAACCGTGAACGCGAATCTTAGATATGGATCCATAAGGTTTGACATCCCCACTCGGGCTAGTCGCGCTAGTATTTAAAGAGTGTTTAATACTTCGTATACCTACGCACTTGCCAAGTGTACTTTCAGGGGGTATAAACGTTAAGTTACTTACCAAGTGCCCACGGTTAACATATACTTTATCATACTGTTTTGAAACGCTTGTTGTAGCACTGAAATCTCGTGGCCTACCTTACATACTGTTATACTTAAACTATAGCTCACCAACCTTTGTGTTGACATTTTTAAGCATGTTTTTCTTAGGTGCTTAAGTTTGCTTCCGCTGTGTAATAGTCTTGCCGTAGACACCCGCTGCTCTAGTGATTATCACCGCATGAACTGTCTATCTTGCATTCAAACTTTAATACATTTGAAACTATGTTTTGTAACGACCTAAGGGTCACATATATTTATTCATGCTTGCTATTCGTAGAAGCATACTGTTGGTGTAAAACAATTGACGTCGGTTATGACGTCATCTTTTTATCGTGAATGCAACTTCTTTTATTACAGCATGTAGTACTTAACCTTGTAATGATCCTGTTGTTGATGATTCGTACACGATGGTTTTGTATGGGGCATCACATTTGGTATCAGAGCATTGGTTGTAGGGAATTAGGTTGCATTAGTGAGTCTAAGACCGACCGAGTAGGATTCACTAATAGGACTAATCTACAACTTGCTAGTTTACTGTTTCCGCTGAACTTACTGTATGCTACTGCTTACTTTTACTGCTACGTGCCGTATGCTACTACATGATTTCACTACTGTATGATATTACTTGCTTTCGATTGCATGCTACTTCTGTATGATTCGTTATTATTGCCATGCTACTTATTGTTATACATGATTTAAACTGTTGGCCTAATACGTGCTTGCTTTATGACTTACTGACATGGAAAAATTTATTTTTCCTTGTTCAGATGTCGGATACTCCACCTGCTATCATTTTGGGCAGTTCAGACTCGTCAGCCACACCACCTGCTGTTGCTGCCGACACACCGATCCCGCTACCCCACGAGTGACCCTGGCGCTTCATTTTCCGGGACTAGCAGCCAGGCGCCTACCCCAGTGGTTACTTCTAGCGGAGCCCAGGACCCTTCAGAGATTCCAGCTCCATCTGCCCCCGGACCCTCAGGATTACAGCCCCGCTCCGGTGAGATTGTGATTCCCGCGGAGTTCGGGGAAGGTCCTTTCCGTAACCGGTATCGCCATTGGTGCCGACGCGCCCCTTATGGACGTCTCATTCTGATCGGACCCGCTAGGTACAGACAGATGATGGTCACTCAAGGACGACCAGTTCAGCCACCCGTACAGCCACCACATGATTCGGACGACCCGTCATCCACTGTGCTTCATCCGATGACACCTCCTTAGATGACTCCAGTGATAATGAGGACCCTGCTGATGTACCTATTCAGCCACACTCCACCCCGCCGAAGAAGCGGTATCGCTTAGACGGTACCATCATTCTGGGGATATATGATGTTCCCCTAATACGAGCCGTCGTTTTCCACATTGGTTTAGAAAAACCTGGTGGTTTAGAGGTTCCCGGGTCATTGTTACAACTTAAGGACTTCGGGGGTTGACGATACATATAAAGTTCATCGGGGTTGGAATTAGATTTCTCTATTTTTATGCCCTTTCCCTTATTATTTTCTTTTGCCTTTTTAAATTCAGTTCGGGTAATTTCTATAACATCATCGGAATTCTCGTCAGAATCCGATTCATCAGAGAATTGGTAATCCTCCCAATATTTTGCTTCCTTAGCGGAAACACCATTGACCATAATTAACCTTGGTCGGTTGGTTGAGGATTTTCTTTTACTCAACCATTTTATTATTTCCCCTACCGGTTCTATTTCTTCATCCGGTTCCGATTCTCCTTCCGGTTCCGATTCTTCTTCTGGTTCCGACTCTTCTTCCGGTTCCTCTTCGGGAACTTGTGAATCAGTCCACGAATCATTCCAATTTACATTTGACTCTTCATTATTATTAGGTGAGTCAATGGGACTTGTTCTAGAGGTAGACATCTATCACATAATATCAAACGCGTTAAGAGATTAATATATCACATAATATTCACATGTTAAAAATATATAGTTTCCAACAAAATTTGTTAAGCAATCATTTTTCAAGTAAACACGGTCGAAGTCCAGACTCACTAATGCATCCTAACAAACTCGATAATACACACTAATGCAAAATTCTGGTTCTCTAAGACCAACGCTCGGATACCAACTGAAATGTCCCGTTCTTATTGATTAAAAACGTTCCATATTAGTTGATTTCGTTGCGAGGTTTTGACCTCTATATGAGACGTTTTTCAAAGACTGCATTCATTTTTAAAACAAACCATAACCTTTATTTCATAGATAAAGGTTTTAAAAAGCTTTACGTAGATTATCAAATAATGATAATCTAAAATATCCTGTTTACACACGACCATTACATAATGGTTTACAATACAAATATGTTACAACAAAATAAGTTTCTTGAATGCAGTTTTTACACAATATCATACAAGCATGGACTCCAAATCTCGTCCTTATTTAAGTATGCGACAGCGGAAGCTCTTAATAATCACCTGAGAATAAACATGCTTAAAACATCAACAAAAATGTTGGTGAGTTATAGGTTTAACCTATATATATCAAATCGTAACAATAGACCACAAGATTTCATATTTCAATACACATCCCATACATAGAGATAAAAATCATTCATATGGTGAACACCTGGTAACCGACATTAACAAGATGCATATATAAGAATATCCCCATCATTCCGGGACACCCTTCGGATATGATATAAATTTCGAAGTACTAAAGCATCCGGTACTTTGGATGGGGTTTGTTAGGCCCAATAGATCTATCTTTAGGATTCGCGTCAATTAGGGTGTCTGTTCCCTAATTCTTAGATTACCAGACTTAATAAAAAGGGGCATATTCGATTTCGATAATTCAACCATAGAATGTAGTTTCACGTACTTGTGTCTATTTTGTAAATCATTTATAAAACCTGCATGTATTCTCATCCCAAAAATATTAGATTTTAAAAGTGGGACTATAACTCACTTTCACAGATTTTTACTTCGTCGAGAAGTAAGACTTGGCCACTGTTGATTCACGAACCTATAACAATATATACATATATATTAAAGTATGTTCAAAATATATTTACAACACTTTTAATATATTTTGATGTTTTAAGTTTATTAAGTCAGCTGTCCTCGTTAGTAACCTACAACTAGTTGTCCACAGTTAGATGTACAGAAATAAATCGATAAATATTATCTTGAATCAATCCACGACCCAGTGTATACGTATCTCAGTATTGATCACAACTCAAACTATATATATTTTGGAATCAACCTCAACCCTGTATAGCTAACTCCAACATTCACATATAGAGTGTCTATGGTTGTTCCGAAATATATATAGATGTGTCGACATGATAGGTCAAAACATTGTATACGTGTCTATGGTATCTCAAGATTACATAATATACAATACAAGTTGATTAAGTTATGGTTGGAATAGATTTGTTACCAATTTTCACGTAGCTAAAATGAGAAAAATTATCCAATCTTGTTTTACCCATAACTTCTTCATTTTAAATCCGTTTTGAGTGAATCAAATTGCTATGGTTTCATATTGAACTCTATTTTATGAATCTAAACAGAAAAAGTATAGGTTTATTGTCAGAAAAATAAGTTACAAGTCGTTTTTGTAAAGGTAGTCATTTCAGTCGAAAGAACGACGTCTAGATGACCATTTTAGAAAACATACTTCCACTTTGAGTTTAACCATAATTTTTGGATATAGTTTCATGTTCATAATAAAAAATCATTTTCTCAGAATAACAACTTTTAAATCAAAGTTTATCATAGTTTTTAATTAACTAACCCAAAACAGCCCGTGGTGTTACTACGACGGCGTAAATCCGGTTTTACGGTATTTTTCGTGTTTCCAGGTTTTAAATCATTAAGTTAGCATATCATATAGATATAGAACATGTGTTTAGTTAATTTTAAAAGTCAAGTTAGAAGGATTAACTTTTGTTTGCGAACAAGTTTAGAATTAACTAAACTATGTTCTAGTGATTACGAGTTTAAACCTTCGAATAAGATAGTTTTATATATATGAATCGAATGATGTTATGAACATCATTACTACCTCAAGTTTAGTAGGTAAACCTACTGGAAGTGACAAGAAATGATCTAGCTTCAAAGGATCTTGGATGGCTTGAAAGTTCTTGAAGTAGGATCATGACACAAAAATAAGTTCAAGTAAGATTTTTACTCGAATTAAGATAGTTTATAGTTATAGAAATTGAATCAAAGTTTGAATATGAATATTACCTTGAATAAGAAAGATAACCTACTGTATATAACAAAGGTTTCTTGATCTTAGATGATTACTTGGAATGGATTAGAAAGCTTGGAAGTAAATTAGTAAACTTGAAGGGATTTTTGAAGTGTTCTTGAAGTGTTCTTCCTATGATGATTATAGCTTGATTCTTGAAGTGATTTTTGATGAAGATGATGATTAAATACTGGAAAAATACGTTCATAATAGTGTGGGTGTGTTGAGAGAGAATTAGAAAGAGAATTGGAAGTGAAATGGAGTGAATGATGAGTGGTAATTGGTGAGTGGTGAGTGGGGTTAAAAGGAGTTCTAGTTAGTTGACTAGCTCATGGTAGAAGTTAAAATTGATTAGTCATACATGACATAATCAAGAGTGGAATCCCATGCTAGTTCCTATTGGTATATACCCATAGTAAGTACGTTTTGAAGCTGTGTATAATACGGGTAAGAATACGACTAGAATTCTTGATGAAAGAAAAGAATGGGAAAGTAACTGTAACCATTTTCGTTAAGTATGAGTGTTTTGATATATGTCTTGAAGTCTTCCAAAAGTATTTTAATACATCTAAATACACTACATGTATATACATTTTAACTGAGTCGTTAAGTCATCGTTAGTCGTTACATGTAAGTGTTGTTTTGAAACCTTTAAGTTAACGATCTCAATTAATGTTGTTAACCCATTGTTTATTATATCTAATGAGATGTTAAATTATTATATTATCATGATATTAGGATATATTAATATATCTTAATATGATATATATACATTTAAATATCGTTACAACGATAATCGTTACATATATGTCTCGTTTCAAAATCCTTAAGTTAGTAGTCTTGTTTATATGTATATAACTCATTGTTAATATACTTATGGAGATACTTACTTATCATAATCTCATGTTAACCATATGTATATCCATATATATATCGTCATGTCATTTTTACAAGTTTTAACGTTCGTGAATCGCAGGTCAACTTGGGTGGTCAATTGTCTATATGAAACATATTTCAATTAATCAAGTCTTAACAAGTTTGATTGCTTAACATGTTGGAAACATTTAATCATGTAAATATCAATCTCAATTAATATATATAAACATGGAAAAGTTCGGGTCACTACAGGATCAACGAAGGACGAGCCTTCACTGACGCGTTTGGTCGACGTCGTAGGGTTACTGCTCGTAAGCGGCTTGTGCCGTACCCTGCCGACCCACTAGTGCGTAAGGCACCCCGTTACGTATTGACTATTTCTGGAGCCGGAACATCTGCACCCCGTTATGTAATGTCTGCACCATCGGCACCACCGGCACCACCGGCACCACCGGCACCCCCAGCACCACCTGCCCCACCATCTCCCACTGTCGAGGAATTTACAACAGAGGTAGAGACCCTCCGAGCTCGAGTTGCTGAGCTAGAGGACCATATGGCCCATGTTATGGACATCCTTCACCCACCTTCATCGTAGGGCTTTTGTATTTAGATTTCATTATGTAATCTAGTTGTAGTTTTATGTTTCACTTATGTATTGTACGGACTTATTCAGATGTATGAAACTTATTATTATTAATGAAACTTTGCATTATTTAATTCTTGCACGATGTTCTATATACGTTACTGTATGATGATTCTGTGGTACTTGTACCTAGATGCGTTACTTAATAAACATGTGATGTGTTGATTCCATGTTGGTTACATATACTGTATTATTATATGTTGAATGCTGGATTTTGACTTGAGTCAAAATTTTTGTTTAGAACACCATGGCTAACGGTCGATCCACACCTACTGCTGCTCAAATTGAAGAGATGATCCAAGAACGTGTAGCTGCAGCCATTGCGGAAATGCAACCCCAAGCTCCACCGCCACTGCCACCACCACCGGTTATTCAACCCATTCGAAATGGGTGTACTTACAAGGAATTCCAGAGCTGTAAACCACATAACTTCAGTGGCACTGAGGGACCGGTTGGTCTCACCAGATGGTTCGAGAAACTTGAATCAGTATTCCGAGTTAGCAACTATTCGGAGGACAGCAAAACCAAATTTGCTTCTTGCACGCTATCTGACAGCGCGCTCACGTGGTGGAACACAATGGCACAGGCACAAGGAATTGATGAGGCGTATGCTACGCCATGGGAAGAATTTAAGTGTGCCATGATTGAGGAGTATTGTCCGAGAACTGAAATCCAAAAGATGGAAATGGAATTCATGCAGTTAAAGGCCGTTGGGAACGACCTTGATGGTTACAACAGGAGATTTTTGGAACTAGCCATGATGTGTCCGAAAATGGTCACCCCAGAATTCAAGTGAATGGAGAGATACTTCTGGGGACTCCCTAAGAGCATTAAGGGAAACGTCACCTCGTCCAAACCACCAAATGTCCCAGAAGCGATGCGCATAGCGCATACTTTAATGAATCAAATAACCATCGATGAACCGGAGAAAACTAAGACTGAAGCGGGTACTAGTGAGAAGCGCAAATGGGATAACCACAACAACAACAACAACAACAACAACAACAACAACAACAGGGGAAGAAACTATGAACAGAACCCGGTGAAACGACATGAGGGTTTCAGAGGAAACAACAACGGTGGAAACCCCAACCCCAACAACAACACCAACTCCAACCCGAATTACAAAGGAACCTTACCACAATGCAAGCGGTGCTACAAGCACCATATTGGATATTGTAATGTTGTTTGTGAAAAGTGCCAACGGGCTG
Source organism: Rutidosis leptorrhynchoides (assembly GCF_046630445.1). Lineage (NCBI taxonomy): Eukaryota > Viridiplantae > Streptophyta > Magnoliopsida > Asterales > Asteraceae > Rutidosis > Rutidosis leptorrhynchoides. The sequence goes on from NC_092334.1 coordinate 257,752,076, forward strand.
GGCATATCGGGAAAGACTGCAAGGCCACCACTTTGAATGGGAAGCCGAACACCAACAGGCCGAAGAAGTGTTATGAATGCGGGTAGATGGGCCATTTCAGAAATGCGTGCCCAAACAAGCGAAAAGATGGCGGACCACCCTGTGGGCGAGCTTTTAATGTTAATGCAAGGGATGCACGCGATAACCCCGACTTGGTGACAGGTATATTCACAATCAACAATCTTTTAGCTTCTGTCTTGTTTGATACTGGTGCGGATAGAAGTTATGTATGTAGACATTTTTGAAATAAGATTAATTGGTCGTTAGTCCCGTTAAAAGAGAGTATGCTTGTCGAGGTCGCCAATGGAAAACTTGAAAGGGTTGATCATATTAGTCGTGGATCTATTATCAACATTGGATAAGTTTGTTATCGTCTTCATAGATGATATCCTCATCTACTCTAAGAGCCAAGAAGAGCATGAGCAACACCTCCGACTAGTACTTGAACTCCTGAGACAAGAGCAACTTTACGCCAAATTCTCCAAGTGTGAATTTTGGTTGAAGGAAGTACAATTTCTGGGTCATGTTGTGAGCGACCAGGGTATCAAAGTTGATCCCACCAAGATTGAAGCTATCAGTAAATGGGAGACTCCCACTACTCCGACCCACATTCGCCAATTCCTAGGTCTCTCCGGTTACTACCGAAGGTTCATTGAAGGATTTTCTCTGATTACGCGTCCTTTAACCGCACTGACTCACAAGGGCAAGAAGGTCATTTGGGAACCCGCACACAAATCAGCATTCCAAACTTTGAAGAAGAAGTTAACCACCGCACCTATCTTATCGCTTCCCGAGGGCAGTGACGACTTTGTTGTTTATTGCGATGCGTCAAAAAGTGGTTTTGGTTGTGTACTGATGCAAAGATCAAAGGTTATTGCCTATGCTTCTTGTCAACTGAAGATTCACGAGCAGAACTACACCACTCATGATCTCGAACTTGGAGCCGTTGTCTTTGCGCTGAAATTGTGGAGACACTATTTGTATGGAACTAAGAGTACTATCTTCACCGATCACAAGAGCCTCCAGCACATCTTTGACCAGAAGCAACTGGATATGAGACAGCGTCGATGGATCGAGAGGCTAAACGACTATGATTGTGAACTTTGCTATCATCCTGGCAAGGCCAATGTTGTAGCTGACGCTTTAAGCCGAAAGGAGAGGACGGCACCTCTTCGTGTTAGGGCTCTGAACATCACCATTCATTCGAACCTCAAAAGCCAGATCAGAGTAGCCCAAGATGAGGCCCTCAAGGAGGAGAATATATCTTACGAACATTTGAACTTACTTGTCTCTCGATTCGAGGTTAGAGAGTCTGGACTCCGATGTTATGCCGAAAGAATTTGGGTACCTTTTTATGGAGATCTACGGAACCTTATACTTGATGAAGCACATAAACTGAGATATTTGATTCATCCTGGAGCGGGCAAGATGTACCACGACCTTAAAGAACAGTATTGGTGGCCGAATCTTAAGAAGGACGTTGCGACTTATGTTGGTAAGTGTTTGACTTGCTCGAAGGTTAAAGCCGAGCATCAAAGACCCTCTGGATTACTTCAACAACCGGAGATCCCACAATGGAAGTGGGAAAGGATCACAATGGATTTTATCACCAAGCTGCCAAAGACGGTGGGCGGATACGATACCATTTGGGTTATTGTTGACCGCCTCACCAAATCTGCACACTTCCTAGCGATGAAGGAAACTGATACAATGGAAAGACTTGCTCAACTATACATCAAGGAGGTTGTATCTCGTCATGGTGTACCTTTATCGATCATCTCCGATTGTGATCCCCATTTTGCTTCTAGATTTTGGCGTTCTTTGCAAGAAGCTATGGGAACTCGTCTTGACATGAGTACTGCTTATCACCCTCAGACTGACGGGCAAAGTGAACGAACAATTCAGACCTTGGAGGACATGTTGCGTGCATGTTTCATTGATTTCTGAAAGGCCTGGGAAAGGCATTTGCCATTAGCCGAATTCTCGTACAACAACAGTTATCACTCGAGCATTAATGCCGCACCTTTCGAAGCATTGTATGGCCGTAAGTGCCGATCTCCTATTTGTTGGGCCGAAGTAGGTGAAAAGCAAATCACCGGACCCGAGGTAGTCCACGAAACGACGGAGAAGATTGCTCAGATTCAAGCGAGACTTAAGACTGCCCGTGATCGCCAAAAGAGTTATGCTGATCTTAAATGTAAAGACGTTGAATTCAACGTGGGCGACCGTGTAATGTTGAAGGTTGCACCTTGGAAGGGTGTGATTCGCTTTGGAAAACGAGGAAAGTTAAACCCGCGATACATTGACCCTTTCGAAATGTTGGAACATGTTGGACCCGTTGCTTACCATTTAGATCTACCAGCACAGTTGAGCTCAGTTCATCCTACCTTCCACGTGTCAAACTTGAAGAAGTGTTTTGCTGCACCCGAACTTATCATACCACTGGAAGAACTTACGATTGACGACAAACTCCACTTCGTGGAAGAACCTGTTGAAATTATGGATCATGAGATCAAAACTTTGAAACGCAACAAGATTCCGATCGTCCGAGTATGATGGAATGCCAAACGAGGACCTGAGTTTACTTGGGAACGAGAGGATCAAATGATGCAGAAGTATTCTCACCTTTTCCCGACTCCTCCATCTACCTCAGCTTAAATTTCGGGACGAAATTTTCTTTAACAGGTGGGTAATGTAACGACCTTGGATTTTCCAACGTTTATTTATTAATAATTATTATTATTAATACGTGTGATAAAACGAATGTATGTTATTACATTTACTTGTTGCCATGATTAACCATACTTGACTTTTGAATGCCCGAAACATCTCTGTGACACACGAAACTTACACGAATAATATTTTCAAATATTATTTACATTCATGATTGATTTTATTAATCATTTTAGTTAACTAAGGTTATTGGTTAATTACTTGTGCTTTAGTTGGATTAACTTGTTAACTACTTGAAACTTGGGCTTTAATTAATGTTAGTGGACTTAAAGAGCTCACCCTACTTCTTTAGTGGACTTATTAGCCCATTTAACATGTAAGTATTACATTTGATCTTAACTAGATTGATTAAGTACATAAGGAATATAGTTACATGATACTTACAACACCTTCCCATGCATACACCCCTTATTAACCAACTTTAAAGGCTTTAGCATGCATGAGACTAGTGTGTAAAACTCTCCCCCCTCCCTCACTAGAAACTGTTGGCCTAGTAGTGTGCAAGGGTGGTTTTTGTTTCAAATTTTTGATTACATATTCACTAGTTTTCTCTCACACTTCACTCATTCCAAACACACACTTACTTGCATACTTTTTTCTCTCTTTACTCTCCAAACGTTGTAAGTTACAAGGCTTCTTTTCTTTCTCTTTTCTTTGCAAAAACCGACTACATATACATACATAATCATCATCATCACTTGTCTTTGATTGTTGTTACTTGTTGTAGTTGTTTACTTATTTGTTGTTACATACTTACTAGTTATCAAGAATCAAACTTTTTAGTTTAATTCTTCATTCTATCTTGTATTTATAAGAACACACAAGAACATAAACTTACTAGTTTATGATTCTACATTTATTTTTTCAAAAGATTTAAGGTTCATATGTTGTAAATCATACTTGTAATTCATGTTAGTAAACTTTAAAGTTTACTTTCTTAAAGATCAAGACTTAGGCTTGAATCTTTAAAGTATGAAACTCATGAACTAGTTACTTGTTTACTTAGTTTATTCTTTACATTATGCACTTTAATTTCATGTTTGTTGGTTGTTATTGGTCAAGTGTTACTAGTTAACTTTGATCTCATTAATCTTGAACTAAAAGTTAACTTTGAAAGTTCAAAAACATGTAAGTAAGCTTTCTTTAACTATAACTTTGTACACTTATATTAGATCTAGACTTTTGGGTCTAGGATCTTCAAGATCTAACTAAGAACTATGTTCTACAACTTAAGATCTTGATTTCATAAGTTCACTTTCAAGTTTGTAACTTATTATTAGTTTTAAAGTTCATGTATGTGTTAGATCTAAGACTTTGATGTAACTTTGGTTCATCAAAACACTTGCAACACTTAAGTGATTTGTGCTTCATGTCTTAGGCTTACACTTGGGTTATGATGGTCAAACGTTGGTGAAAATGATGCAAACACATCAACGAGTTGTACACTTGAAGCTATATGCATCAAGGATGAGAACCATGATAAGCATCGAACACCAAGAACCACCGAAACCTACTGTCCCTACTGTTTTACTGTTTATGTGTCTGACCCGTATGACGTGGGCTACTGTACAGATAGCTATGTTCGAGTAGATAACTTTTCATATAGGACTCTTCTTAATCCGAGTTACGGTTTAGGATTTATGGCCCTCCGATCGTCACTATGTCCATTTAACGTTGTGCTGAAAATTCTGACCTACTCGCACTTAGACCGTCGCCACGGTCAAACGAAGACTAGTTTGCTTCTGTAATTTTTACCACAACTAAAGGACTCATATACGGATCCATGGCCACTGGTCTCACCTTATTTCAGTAGGTATAGAGGCCGTGGTGACTGACCGAACTCAGCCTTTATTTTAAACTCTTTCCATGAACGAAACTTACTTTACACCTTTTGTTTAATGATGAATGATGATGACCTTTAAGACCTTATTTACATACTTTTAAACCTATTCAGACGATATTCTGACTTAGTACTATTTGACTTAGGTTGAGGACCCATTTGGACAACCTTCATTACTTGCTTACTTTCTGAGTCATACTTTACCGCTACTTTATCATTGTGAGTTATAGCATTCCCTTTTTACTTTAACTTATTTTGGGAACTGAGAATACATGCGGATTTTATGTTTTACATACTAGGCACGAGTACTTAAACTTTATATATGTGTGGGTTATACAACGGCATAAACATTCCCTTTAGCTCGGTAACGTTTAATCATTGGTTTTTGAACCGTGAACGCGAATCTTAGATATGGATCCATAAGGTTTGACATCCCCACTCGGGCTAGTCGCGCTAGCATTTAATGAGTGTTTAATACTTCGTATACATATGCATTTTCCAAGTGTACTTTCAGGGGGTATAAATGTTAAGTTAGTTACCAAGTGCCCACGGTTAACATATACTTTATCATACTGTTTTGAAACGCTCGTTGTAGCACTGAAATCTCGTGGCCTACCTTACATACTTTTATACTTAAACTATAGCTCACTAACCTTTGTGTTGATGTTTTTAAGCATGTTTTTCTCAGGTGCTTAAGGTTGCTTCCGCTGTGTACTAGTCTTGCCGTAGACACCCGCTGCTCTAGTGATTATCACCGCATGAACTGTCTATCTTGCATTCAAACTTTAATACATTTGAAACTATGTTTTGTAACGACCTAAGGGTCACATACATTTATTCATGCTTGCTATTCGTAGAAGCATACTGTTGGTGTAAAACAATTGACGTCGGTTATGACGTCATCTTTTTATCGTGAATGCAACTTCTTTTATTACAGCATGTAGTACTTAACCTTGTAATGATCCTGTTGTTGATGATTCGTACACGATGGTTTTGTACGGGGCATCACATTTGGTATCAGAGCATTGGTTATAGGGAATTAGGTTGCATTAGTGAGTCTAAGATCGACCGAGTAGGATTCACTAATAGGACTAATCTACAACTTGCTAGTTTACTGTTTCCGCTGAACTTACTGCATGCTGCTGCTTACTTTTACTGCTACGTGCCGTATGCTACTACATGATTTCATTACTGTATGATATTACTTGTTTCGATTGCATGCTACTTCTGTACGATTCGTTATTATTGCCATGCTACTTATTGTTATACATGATTTAAACTGTTGGCCTAATACGTGCTTGCTTTATGACTTACTGACATGAAAAATTTTATTTTTCCTTGTTCAGATAACGGATACTCCACCTACTATCATTTTGGGCAGTTCAGACTCGTCAGTCACACCACCTGCTGCTGCTGCCGACACACCGATCCCGCTACCCACGAGTGACCCCGTCGCTTCATTTTCCAGGACTAGCAGCCAGGCGCCTGCCCCAGTGGTTACTTCTAGCAGAGCCCAGGATCCTTTAAAGATTCCAGCTCCATCTGCCCCCGGACCCTCAGGATCACAGCCCCGCTCCAGTGAGATTGTGATTCCCGCGGAGTTCGGAGAAGGTCCTTTCCGTAACCGATATTGCCATTGGTGCCGACGCGCCCCTGATGGACGTCTCATTCCGATCGGACCCGCTAGGTACAGACAGATGATGGCCGCTCAAGGACAACCAGTTCAGCCACCCGTACAGCCACCACATGATTCGGACGACCCGTCATCCACTGATGCTTCATCCGATGACACCTCCTCAGACTACTCCAGTGATGATGAGGACCCTGCTGATGTACCTATTCAGCCACCCTCCACCCCGCCGAAGAAGCGGTATCACTTCGACGGTACCATCATTCCGGGGATCAACGGAGGACGAGCCTTCACTGACGTGTTTGGTCGACGTCGTAGGGTTACTGCTCGTAAGCGGCTTGTGCTGTACCCTGCCGACCCACAAGTGCGTAAGGCACCCCGTTACGTACTGACTATTTCTGGAGCCAGAACATCTGCACCACGTTATGTAATGTCTGCACCACCGGCACCACCGGCACCCCCAGCACCACCTGCCCCACCATCTCTCACTGTCGAGGAATTGACAAGGGAGGTGGAGACCCTCCGAGCTCGAGTTGCTGAGCTAGAGGACCAGATGGCCCATGTTATGGACATCCTTCACCCACCATCACCGTGGGGCTTTTGTATTTAGATTTCATTATGTAATCTAGTTTTAGTTTTATGTTTCACTTATGTATTGTACGGACTTATTCAGATGTATGAAACTTATTATTATTAATGGAACTTTGCGTTATTTAATTATTGCACGATGTTCTATATACATTACTGTATGATGATTCTGTGGTACTTGTACCTAGATGCGTTACTTAATAAACATGTGATGTGTTGATTCCATGTTGGTTACATATACTATATTATTATATGTTGAATGCTGGATTTTGACTTAAGTCAAAAAATTTTGTTTAGAACACCATGGCTAACGATCGATCCACACCTACTGCTGCTCAAATTGAAAAGATGATCCAAGAATGTGTAGCCACAGCCATTGCGGAAATGCAACCCCAAGCTCCACCGCCACCGCCACCACCACCGATTATTCAACCCGTTCGAAATGGGTGTACTTACAAGGAATTCCAGAGCTGTAAACCACATAACTTCAGCGGCACTGAGGGACCGGTTGGTCTCACCAGATGGTTCGAGAAGCTTGAATCAGTATTCCGAGTTAGCAACTGTTCGGAGGACAGCAAAACCAAATTTGCTTCTTGCACGCTATCTGACGGCGCGCTCACTTGGTGGAACACAATGGCACAGGCACAAGGAATTGATGAGGTGTATGCTACGCCATGGGAAGAATTTAAGTGTGCCATGATTGAGGAGTATTGTCCGAGAACCGAAATCCAAAAGATGGAAATGGAATTCATGCAGTTAAAGGCCGTTGGGAACGACCTTGATGGTTACAACAGGAGATTTTTGGAACTAGCCCTGATGTGTCCGACAATGGTCACCCCAGAATTCAAGCGAATGGAGAGATACTTCTGGGGACTCCCTAAGAGCATTAAGGGAAACGTCACCTCGTCCAAACCACCAAATGTCCCAGAAGCGATGCGCATGGCGCATACTTTAATGAATCAAATAACCATCGATGAACCGAAGAAAACTAAGACTGAAGCGGGTACTAGTGAGAAGCGCAAATGGGATAACCACAACAACAACAACAACAACAGGGGAAGAAACTATGAACAAAACCCGGCGAAACGACATGAGGGTTTCAGAGGAAACAACAACAGTGGAAACCCCAACCCCAACAACAACACCAACTCCAACCCGAATTACAAAGGAACCTTACCACAATGCAAGCGATGCTACAAGCACCATACTGGATATTGTAATGTTGTTTGTGAAAAGTGCCAAAGGGCTGGGCATATCGGGAAAGACTGCAAGGCCTCCACTTTGAATGAGAAGCCGAACACCAACGGGCCGAAGAAGTGTTATGAATGCGGGCAGACGGGCCATTTCAGAAATGCGTGCCCAAACAAGCGAAAAGATGGCGGACCACCCCGTGGGCAAGCTTTTAATGTTAATGCAAGGGATGCACGCGATAACCCCAACTTGGTGACAGGTATATTCACAATCAACAATCTTTTAGCTTCTGTCTTGTTTGATACTGGTGCGGATAGAAGTTATGTATGTAGACATTTTTGCGATAAGATTAATTGGTCGTTAGTCCCGTTAAAAGAGAGTATGCTTATCGAGGTCGCCAATGGAAAACTTGAAAGGGTTGACCATATTAGTCGTGGAGCTATTATCAACATAGCTGGTGCAGATTTCGAAATCGATTTGATACCTATCAAACTGGGAAGTTTTGACGTGATCGTCGGTATGGATTGATTAAGCAAGATAAGGGCCGATATTATCTATGGAGATAAAGCTCTTCGTATACCACAAGGAGACGGTGAGCCACTGATCATCTACGGAGAGAGATGTACCTCAAAGTTGAACCTCATTAATTGCGTGAAAGCGCAAAAGATCATGAAGAAGGGACGTCTTGCTGTCCTAGCGCATGTGAAAATGGTAGAAACTGAGGTGAAGAGCGTGAACGACGTTCAAATTGTGAATGAATTTTCCGATGTCTTCCCAGAGGAATTGCCTGGATTACCACCGCCGAGAGCCGTAGAGTTTCAGATTGACTTAGTGCCAGGAGCTGCACCTGTAGCTCGCGCACCTTATAGACTCGTACCTTCCGAGATACAAGAATTACAAAGCCAACTACAAGAACTACTTGATCGAGGATTTATCCAACCAAGCTTCTCGCCTTGGGGCGCACCTGTGTTGTTTGTGAAAAATAAGGATGGATCCTTCCGTATGTGTATCGACTACTGTGAGCTCAATAAATTGACTATCAAGAATCGGTATCCTCTTCCACGAATTGATGATCTTTTTGATCAACTACAAGGATCGAGCGTTTACTTAAAGATCGATTTACGATCCGTTTATCACCAGTTGAGGGTGAAGGAAAGTGACGTGATGAAAACTGCATTTAGAACTCGTTATGGTCATTATGAGTTTCTCGTGATGCCATTCAGATTAACCAATGCACCAGTCGTGTTCATGGATCTCATGAATCGTGTCTGCAAGCCGTACTTGGATAAGTTTGTTATCGTCTTCATAGATGATATCCTCATCTACTCTAAGAGCCAAGAAGAGCATGAGCAACACCTCCGACTAGTACTTGAACTCCTGAGACAAGAGCAACTTTACGCCAAATTCTCCAAGTGTGAATTTTGATTGAAGGAAGTACAATTTCTAGGTCATGTTGTGAGCGACCAGGGTATCAAAGTTGATCCCACCAAGATTGAAGCTATCAGCAAGTGGGAGACTCGCACTACTCCGACCCACATTCGCCAATTCCTAGGTCTCGCCGGTTACTACCGAAGGTTCATTGAAGGATTTTCTCTGATTGCGCGTCCTTTGACCGCACTGACTCACAAGGGCAAGAAGTTCATTTGGGAACCCGCACACGAATCAGCATTCCAAACTTTGAAGAAGAAGTTAACCACCGCACCTATCTTATCGCTTCCCGAGGGCAGTGACGACTTTGTTGTTTATTGCGATGCGTCGAAAAGTGGTTTTGGTTGTGTAGTGATGCAAAGATCAAAGGTTATTGCCTATGCTTCTCGTCAACTGAAGATTCACGAGCAGAACTACACCACTCACGATCTCGAACTTGGAGCCATTGTCTTTGCGCTCAAATTGTGGAGACACTATTTGTATGGAACTAAGAGTACTATATTCACCGATCACAAGAGCCTCCAGCACATCTTTGACCAGAAGCAACTGAATATGAGACAACGTCGATGGATCGAGAAGCTAAACGACTATGATTGTGAACTTCGCTATCATCATGGCAAGGCCAATGTTGTAGCTGACGCTTTAAGCTGAAAGGAGAGGACGGCACCTCTTTGTGTTAGGGCTCTGAACATCACCATTCATTCGAACCTCAACATCCAGATCAGAGTAGCCCAAGAAGAGGCCCTCAAGGAGGAGAATATATCTCACGAACATTTGAACATACTTGTCTCTCGATTCGAGGTTAGGGAGTCTGGACTCCGATGTTATGCCGAAAGAATTTGGGTACCTTTTTATGGAGATCCACGGAACCTTATACTTGATGAAGCACATAAATCGAGATATTCGATTCATCCTAGAGCGGGCAAGATGTACCACGACCTTAAAGAACAGTATTGGTGGCCGAATCTTAAGAAGGACGTTGCGACTTATGTTGGTAAGTGTTTGACCTGCTCGAAGGTTAAAGCCGAGCATCAGAGACCCTCTGGATTACTTCAACAGCCGGAGATCCCACAATGGAAGTGGGAAAGGATCACAATGGATTTTATCACCAAGCTGCCAAAGACGGTGGGCGGATACGATACCATTTGGGTTATTGTTGGCCACCTCACCAAATCTGCACACTTCCTAGCAATGAAGGAAACTGATACAATGGAAAGACTTGCTCAACTATACATCAAGGAGGTTGTATCTCGTCATGGTGTACCTTTATCAATCATCTCCGATCGCGATCCCCGTTTTGCTTCTAGATTTTGGCGTTCTTTGCAAGAAGCCATGGGAACTCGTCTTGACATGAGTAATGCTTATCACCCTCAGACTGACGGGCAAAGTGAACGAACAATTCAGACTTTGGAGGACATGTTGCGTGCATGTGTCATTGATTTTGGAAAGGCCTGGGAAAGGCATTTGCCGTTAGCCGAATTCTCGTACAACAACAGTTATCACTCGAGCATTAATGCCGCACATTTCGAAGCATTGTATGGCCGTAAGTGCTAATCTCCTATTTATTGGGCCGAAGTAGGCGAAAAGCAAATCACCGAACCCGAGGTAGTCCATGAAACGACGGAGAAGATTGCTCAGATTCAAGCGAGACTTAAGACTGCCCGTGATCGCCAAAAGAGTTATGCTGATCTTAAATGTAAAGTCTTTAAATTCAATGTGGGCGACCGTGTAATGTTGAAGGTTGCACCTTGGAAAGGTGTGATTCGCTTTGGAAAACGCGGAAAGTTAAACCCGCGATACATTGGCCCTTTCGAAATTTTGGAACGTGTTGGACCCGTTGCTTACCGTTTGGATCTACCAGCACAGTTAAGCTCAGTTCATCCTACCTTCCACGTGTCAAACTTGAAGAAGTGTCTTGCTGCACCCGAACTTATCATACCACTGGAAGAACTTACGATTGACGACAAACTCCACTTCGTGGAAGAACCTGTTGAAATTATGGATCGTGAGATCAAAACTTTGAAACACAACAAGATTTCGATCGTCCGAGTACGATGGAATGCCAAACGAGGACCTGAATTTACTTGGGAACGAGAGGATCAAATGATGCAGAAGTATCCTCACCTTTTCCCGACTCCTCCATCTACCTCAGCTTAAATTTCGGGACGAAATTTTCTTTAACAGGTGGGTAATGTAACGACCTTGGATTTTCCAACGTTTATTTATTAATAATAATTATTATTAATACGTGTGATAAAATGAATGTATGTTATTACATTTACTTGTTGCCATGATTAACCATACTTGACTTTTGAATGCCCGAAATGTCTCTGTGACACACGAAACTTACACGGATAATATTTTCAAATATTATTTACATTCATGATTGATTTTATTAATCATTTTAATTAACTAAGGTTATTGGTTAATTACTTGGGCTTTAGTTGGATTAACTTGTTAACTACTTGAAACTTGGGCTTTAATTAATGTTAGTGGACTTAAAGAGCCCACCCTACTTCTTTAGTGGACTTATTAGCCCATTTAACATGTAAGCATGACATTTGATCTTAACTAGATTGATTAAGTACATAAGGAATATAGTTACATGATACTTACAACACCTTCCCATGCATACACCCCTTATTAACAAACTTTAAATGCTTTAGCATGCATGAGACTAGTGTGTAAAACTCTCCCCCCTCCCCCACTAGAAACCGTCGGCCTAGTAGTGTGCAAGGGTGTTTTTTGTTTCAAATTTTTGATTACATATTCATTAGTTTTCTCTCACACTTCACTCATTCCAAACACACACTTACTTGCATACTTTTTTTCTCTCTTTACTCTCTAAACTTTGTAAGTTACAAGGCTTCTTTTCCTTCTCTTTTCTTTGCAAAAACTGACTACATATACATACATAATCATCATCATCACTTGTCTTTGATTGTTGTTACTTGTTGTAGTTGTTTACTTATTTGTTGTTACATACTTACTAGTTATCAAGAATCAAACTTTTTAGTTTAATTCTTCATTCTATCTTGTATTTACAAGAACACACAAGAACATAAACTTACTAGTTTATGATTCTACATTTATTGTTTCAAAATATTTAAGGTTCATGTGTTGTAAATCATACTTGTAATTCATGTTAGTAAACTTTAAAGTTTACTTTCTTAAAGATCAAGACTTAGGCTTGAATCTTTAAAGTATGAAACTCATGAACTAGTTACTTGTTTACTTAATTTATTCTTTATATTATGCACTTTAATTTCATGTTTGTTGGTTGTTATTGGTCAAGTGTTACAAGTTAACTTTGATCTCATTAATCTTGAACTAAAAGTTAACTTTGAAAGTTCAAGAACATGTAAGTAAGCTTTCTTTAACTATAACTTTGTACACTTATGTTAGATCTAGACTTTTGGGTCTAGGATCTTCAAGATCTAACTAAGAACTATGTTCTACAACTTAAGATCTTGATTTCATAAGTTTACTTTCAAGTTTGTAACTTATTATTAGTTTTAAAGTTCATGTATGTGTTAGATCTAAGACTTTGATGTAACTTTGGTTCATCAAAACACTTGCAACACTTAAGTGAGTTGTGCTTCATGTCTTAGACTTACACTTGGGTTATGATGGTCAAACCTTGGTGAAAATGATGCAAACACATCAACGAGTTGTACACTTGAAGCTATACGCATCAAGGATGAGAACCATGATAAGCATCGAACACCAAGAACCACCGGAACCTACTGACCCTACTGTTTTACTGTTTATGTGTCTGACCCGTACAACCGGGGCTACTGTAACTAAGATTTTCAGATAGCTCTGTTCAATTAGATAACTTTTCATATAGGACTCGTCTTAATCCGAGTTACGGTTTAGGATTTATGGCCCTCCGATCGTCACTATGTCCATTTAACGTTGTGCTGAAAATTCTGACCTACTCGCACTTAGACCATCGCCACGGTCAAACGAAGACGAGTTTGCTTCTGTAATTTTTACCACAACTAAAGGACTCATATACGGAGCCATGGCCACTGGTCTCACCTTATTTCAGTAGGTATAGAGGCCGTGGTGACTGACCGAACTCAGCCTTTGTTTTAAACTCTTTCCATGAACGAAATTACTTTACACCTTTTGTTTAATGATGAATGATGATGATCTTTAAGACCTTATTTACATACTTTTAAACCTATTCGGACGATTTACTGACTTAGTACTATTGACTTAGGTTGAGGACCCGTTTGGACAACCTTCATTACTTGCTTACTTTCCGAGTCATACTTTACCGCTACTTTATCATTGTGAGTTATAGCATTCCCCTTTTACTTTAACTTATTTTGGGAACTGAGAATACATGCGGATTTTATGTTTTACATACTAGGCACGAGTACTTAAACTTTATATATGTGTGGGTTATACAACGGCATAAACATTCCCTTTAGCTCGGTAACGTTTAATCATTGGTTTTTGAACCGTGAACGCGAATCTTAGATATGGATCCATAGGGTTTGACATCCCCACTCGGGCTAGTCGCGCTAGCATTTAACGAGTGTTTAATACTTCGTATACATACGCACTTGTCAAGTGTACTTTCAGGGGGGTATAAACGTTAAGTTAGTTACCAAGTGCCCACGGTTAACATATACTTTATCATACTGTTTTGAAACGCTCGTTGTAGCACTGAAATCTCGTGGCCTACCTTACATACTGTTATACTTAAACTATAGCTCACCAACCTTTGTGTTGACGTTTTTAAGCATGTTTTTCTCAGGTGCTTAAGGTTGCTTCCGCTGTGTACTAGTCTTGCCGTAGACACCCGCTGCTCTAGTGATTATCACCGCATGAACTGTCTATCTTGCATTCAAACTTTAATACATTTGAAACTATGTTTTGTAACGACCTAAGGGTCACATACATTTATTCATGCTTGCTATTCGTAGAAGCATACTGTTGGTGTAAAACAATTGACGTCGGTTATGATGTCATCTTTTTTATCGTGAATGCAACTTCTTTTATTACAGCATGTAGTACTTAACCTTGTAATGATCCTGTTGTTGATGATTCGTACACGATGGTTTTGTACGGGGCATCACAAGTTGTTGGTTCATAAATTAATCAATCTGTTTATACATATTTTTATGTGGGCCAAATATATAGTGCTAAGGGATTGTATTCAAATGAACATAATGGTAGCAATATGGGCGGGTCAGGTGACTGGAAACTTTTTAAATATATATCAAGTGAATCTATCTAAATTGGCTTCACCAACTATTCAGGAAATGTAAATCAGCCTTATAGTTTGATTAACATTTCCATTTGCAAATTTGTTCACAACATTCATTGTTATTATTATTAATTAAAATTTTTACATTTATCTCTTATCTAAACAGAGGGAAGATATAGTATTTATGTGTTGCACATAACTCCCTCTAAAACTCCATCACCTCCATAGTAAAAAGAATACAAACTATTTACAACGGAATTAATTAGAGTTGCGTTTGTGTTTTTTTTTTGTTATGATTTACTCAACAATGATACAACATTATTCTATGATTTGTCCGTTATTGAAAACCACACAAATAATATAAAAATTCATACTAAGTAGTTTTTAATTTATACTTGCTTAGTTCTATAAAATAGCCCCGCGAATTCGCGGGCATTAAGCTAGTAATAATAATAATAATAATAATAATAATAATAATAATAATAATAATAATAATAATAATAATTAATAATAATTAATAATAATAAACTGCAATTATAAAAAAACTTATATTATCAACAATTCTTGAGGTACAAAATTATTCTCAATCAAATTAATACGCTAAGTTGAATTTAATTAATCTATACAAAGTAGTAACAAGTAAACAACTACAACTTTAATCACCTAAATTTATCGAGCACTGAAGGTGAAGGCTGGGTTATATATTAGTGGAGGCTAAAGTTAGGGTTTTTATGTTTGGTGAATAAGAGCATGGAGTAGAATAAGAGATGCAAATTGAGTGAATTATTTGACTTTTCAACTCCCGCTCAGCTTTAATTGAAACCCGCTCAAATTAAGAGATGCAAATTGAGTGAATCGAGAACGGTTTTTAAACAAAAATATGTTTGCAAAGTTGGAACCGGTGTTTCAGAAAAGACCAGTTTGCAAAGTGCACTTTGAGAACCGGTTTTTTCTAAAAACCAGTCTCCCATTTTCTGTGTTACTAAAAACCGGTTTCTATACACTTCAGAATCGTTTTTTTTTTTTTTACCTCTTTTCCTTAAAACCGGTTTGCTATAGGGGTTTAGATACTCTTTTATGTAGTAGTGCATAAATAATACCAAGTGAAACTAATAAGATACTTTGGTCAAATCTTCATCAATAAGATGAGAGTTCGAATGCGTTACCATAATGCCATATGTTGGAAGCTTACCAATGAATGAAGGTGATAGGAGTTTATCTATTAATGAATGTGATTCAAGACACATTATATTTTTGATCATATAGACCTTATTATCAGTTTGTGTCATGTTTTCGTGTTACATTTTTAAATTCTTTTTTATTTATAATGTTAATGTATGTTTCATTTTGACCTTTTTTTATTTATAAACCAGAACTTCACATGTCATAAAACTAATTTGTTCATTTCAAAGTTTCTAGATATTTACATTAGAGATTTAATCACTAAAATAATTTCTTCATTAAACCCGTAAATTTAAAAGTCACTAGACTAGTACCCATTTCAAGCACAAGAATTTCTATGTTTTTTCTCGAAAAAACGAAGAGTAGAACCATTAGCGTGACAGTACTGAGATGTTCATCTGACATTGAGGTCGTGTATTCAAGTCTTGGTGGCGTCATTATATATATACACTCCACTGATGGAGTGTTTCCATACATGATGCCCATATAGACTCATCGTAGAGTTTCATAATGGGGTAGGTTATGTAATGTTCGTCCAGAGAAATGATCGGTTGCGTGAGTTACAACATCGTATTAGAACTTATCTCAGTGACTCCTAACTGTCGTTCATAAAAAAACAAGAAAATATATAACAAAATAAACATAACTAAAACTGTACTGATTTTCATTGGTATTTAGAATAAAAGTAAAAGATACTATTTAAAAAAAAAAAACTAAAATAGTAAGGCAAATAGGTTTATGAAAGAAAGAGAACAATTTTTATCAACTCAACAATCACTAGTATCGATTTTGTTCTAAAAAGATAATAGAAAGAAAAAAAAGACAAAATTGCTCAGATAGTCTAAACTTGATTTTTTCAACTAGATAGTCCGGAAGTTTGAACATTTTAGACGGATAGTTCAATTTAGTCACGTCCATGTATGATTAAAAACCTTTTGTTCAGATCTGGTTTCCAACGAGTTAGGTTTCGATTTAGGGCTTTATGCATAGAGTTAGAGAGAAAAATGAAACGGACATGACGAAATTGAACTATCCGTCTAAAACGTTAAAACTTTTGGACTATCCAGTTGAAAAAAAAAAAGTTAAAAGTACCCGTACAATATTTATCAAACACAAGGACCATTTGTGTAATTTTGTCAAGATAAAACTTACTACGGAGAATAATAAATTGTGGAGCAGTATCACACGGATCGCCATCCGGCTTGTCTCCTAGCGTCTAATCTTGACCGTTCATTTCTTTCATTAGCAATCCAACGGTTCATACTCAATGGCGCTAACTAATCACTCCCGAAATTTTAAATCACAAAATGAACCGTCCGAACCAAAGCCCTAATATATATACTTACACAATCCAATTTATTTATCTCTCAAGTTACACAAATTCAAATAACCAAATATCTTCCTTGAAATTTCGTGAAAACAAAATGGCTCGTACAAAGCAAACCGCTAGAAAATCAACCGGAGGAAAGGCACCGAGAAAGCAACTAGCAACCAAAGCTGCTCGGAAATCAGCCCCCGCCACCGGAGGAGTGAAGAAACCGCACAGATTCAGGCCAGGAACTGTTGCACTAAGAGAGATCCGGAAGTATCAAAAGAGTACCGAACTGTTGATCCGTAAACTTCCGTTTCAGAGACTAGTGAGAGAAATCGCACAGGATTTTAAAACTGATTTGAGGTTTCAAAGCAGTGCTGTTGCTGCATTACAAGAAGCATCTGAAGCTTATTTGGTTGGATTGTTTGAAGATACGAATCTGTGTGCGATTCATGCTAAAAGAGTTACCATCATGCCTAAGGATATGCAGTTGGCTCGAAGAATTAGAGGTGAAAGAGCTTAGATGGTTAATTTGGTTCAATCGTTTATGTTATGTTGGTATGATTTATTTAGGGTTTGTAAGTTGATGTAATGGTTATCTCTGTTGGTACTTGTTTTAATGAAATGGTTTTATGTGAAAATGGTTTTAAGTTGATGTTATTATTAGGTCCAACTTTATACATCTTATATTCTTCAAAATTAAAGAAGAAAATGGTGTAAAAATATGAACTTGCAGTCAAGGTAAGGCTCTCTTCCAGAGTTTTAGATTGAAAGAAATGTAAAGAAAAGAAGAGGATGGTATTTGATTGAAAAGAAGAGGAGTGATTATAAAGTTAATTTTAGTGTTCCCAAGTTAGAAGGAAATTGATTGATTGCATCTGTATAATCAGGAGTGAAAATTGGCTTCCAGTTCAAATCCCTCAAACTCTCCAAATTGGAATGATTATTATGCAAAGAAATTATCACAATTTCCCTTCCCCTTCTCTCCTTTTCTACCAATAATAAAAACTAGGGAACACATATTTTTATTCATCTTCTTTCCAAAACCCTTCTTTTCTCTCCAATTTCATTATCTGTAACAGACCCTAAGTATAACCTGCAGAGTGTAGTTTTAATTTATATTTAGCTTGGAATTGGTTTTATAAATCTAACTTATCAAACTCATAAAAAATTTGCCGTAGAAGAATAAATCTGTTGCATTGTTGAGCATCCAAACCCAGCTTATATACATATTTGAACTAATGATATTATAGTAATCGATGATCAATTTGCAACGATATTTAATTTTGATCTTTATCTTTTATGTTCTATGAAAAAATATGTTTGACATATAATTAGAATTAATACTATCTTTATTTAAAAATTCAAGGTTCAGCTATCCTGAAATATTGTCCAAGTTGAGCTTGATTATTCTTTGTGGAAGCTCAACAGTCATGCTGAGCTTGAACTTATACTTGAGTCAAGGCGAGCTCGAGTCCTTAGTAATTTTCGCAAGACAATTAGTGCAAGATATTTAAGAATACTAACTAGTTCAACTACCAAAGAACAGAGGGACACTTTGACTTTGACATTTTCGTCAAATTCAGCCCTACCAGAATTCAAATGAGCACTAACATCTCTTAATTTTCACTTTCTGATTATTATTATAATTTAATTTGGGTAACCAAAATTTCAGAAAATACTTGAAGAGTTTGAAACAATATGTTTAACCTTGGAAATATGTTTTGACTGTATTATAAGATTGAGATTTCTTACTAAATGCATAGAATTATGATTTAGTACTAGATACATGATTATGTGCGCGTTTCCAAGGATTGTAGACATCTCCTTGTTATTTGAGCATATTCCTGATTGTTCGAGCCCATATTCCTCGGACAACATTCTTTGTTAGTTGCTCAAATACTACATACGCGAAACAATCAGAAGTAAAACTATATGAACTTACTGTTTGTATGTTTTTTTTTGACAATGATTATTTGAGCATGTTATATGTTATAACTGGTATTATATTGTAGATAAACTGACTGGGGTCGTATGTTAAGTGACTAAGCACCCCAAATTTTAATGTCAGAGCACCGCTACCAACAATCTAAAGAAACCAAATCCGTAAGATTATAGAAACTCTAAATACACCAAACATGAGGCTGACGTATATAAACTGATACCAGAAGATCTACAGTAATACGTAACAAGCTTCAAAATAAAAAATGGTCCTTCAAAAGGCACAACAGACTTCATCAAACTACAAGCCTTACCTTACTTTTATTTTCATCAACTTCATTAACCAGATTTAATGGTCCAAATGTCATTCCTGCAACAGATAAAGTCAACATTATTAAATGCATACCTGATCTGATCAATGCTATAATAATCATGGACTTAAGCATATATAATCGAGTTAATATATGAACTTATCCCACCACCTTTACTTACATGTTCACGTTCTCCAATGGAGAAAAGTACAGTGAATCATCCATTTTAGATACACTCAGTAAAGATGTAATTTCAATTTCTCATTATTAAGACAATAAAATTTGATAAAGCCAACATCTAAAACAATAATATATATAGTAAACCACTATACCAGATGGGCTCCTAGAAGCATCCTGCTATTGACCTAGATTAGTGAAGTATTTTGTATCGCTTTCAGTTTTTAGTTTCACCATTGTGTGCCTCTGCTATTTTGTAACAATGTTGTTTCAGATTACTCTTAGCCTCAACACATGAATTCCCAACCCTGTTTAAATTCCCTACTTCATATCCATAATCATGATTACATTTCGCAAAGTACGGTGGTTTTCATGCAGAGTTCTTAAATGATTTAATACTAATACTACAAACAAAATTTAGAAAGGTGAAGTTAGATATATTAATGTAACGGAATATAGTATAATCAAAATGTTAATGTATATTGTTGAGAAAAGTGACATCGAATTATAGCAAACCACTAGTAATAATATGAAAACGATAATAAAGGAACACCGAGATTTAACGTGGAAAACCCCAATAGGGTAAAAACCACGGGCAAGGAAAGAAACGTTTCACTAATAAGAATAATAGGAATTACAACTTCTCTCTAATTACAAGGATAATTACTAATGCTTATATCTCTTGTAATTAAGAGACTAACTTCAAACTCTCTATTACACTCTTAGAATATAAGAAGAAGAATGTGTTTTGGGATGATTTGAATGCTTGCTTATGGCTCTATTTGTAGTAGTAAGAATTAGGATTTGGTGAGAGTTAGGCAAGTTAGGTAATGAAAAGTCTTACCTACAACTCACCAACAACCATCCACTTATTTCACCAACTACATCCACCAACAACCAATTTTATTATTATTTCAACAATCTCCCACTTGAAGATTTGATTTAAGACTCAATCAATCTTCACACGATAATCCTTCCTTGCCAATGATGTTGTTTACTTTTCCGCTAGGCCGCATGAGGAACGACACCAAATAAACTTGTCACGATTGATTGACTTTGTTAGAAAATCGGCCACATTGTCGTCAGTATGAATTTTCTGCATATCCACGGTTCCTTCTTCCACTTTCTCACGAACGAAGTGATACTGAACTAGTATATGCTTTGTCTTTGAATGAAATACCGGATTCCTTGCAAGATGCAAGGCACTCTGGTTGTCACAGAATAGAGTGATATTCTCTTGTTTGTGCCCGAGTTCCTCCAACAACATTTTCAACCATACTGCCTCTTTAGTAGCTTGAGTAGCTGCTACATATTCTGCCTCTGTTGTTGACGTCGCCACAACTGACTGCAGTTTTGAAACCCAGCTTACTATTCCACCACAAAGTGTGAAAACATATGCAGTGGTAGATTTACTTTTATCGATATCACCTGCATAATCTGAATCAACATACCCTTTGACAATAAATTTCGGTTCCCCATAACATAATGCAACATCTAAGGTTCCCTTGATGTATTTAAGGATCCTCTTTACCGCATTCCAATGCTCTTTACCAGGATTCGCCATGTACCGACTAACTACTCCCACTGCATGTGTAATATCTGGTCTTGTACATATCATTGCGAACATTAAACTTCCCACTGCTGATGCATACGGTACTCGAGACATCTCCTTCCTCTCGTCTTCACTGCTAGGACACATAACGGAGGATAACTTGAGATTAGTAGGAAGTGGGGTTGAGATTGGCTTACTATCTTGCATATTGAAACGCTCTAAGATTTTCCTCAAATAATTCTTTTGAGAAACCCAAATCTTCCTATTATCTCCGTCTCGGTGAATTTGCATCCCTAGAATCTTGTTTGCGGCACCCAAGTCTTTCATTTCAAACTCCCTAGCCAATTGAGCCTTCAGCTTATTAATACGATCTTTGTTGGGGCCTGCAACCAACATGTCGTCTACATATAACAGCAAAATGACAAAATCATTGTCCCCAAACCTCTTAAAATATGCACAAGGGTCTGCATAAAGTCTGTTATATTCAAGGCTCATTACGAAAGAATCAAATCTCTTGTACCAACATCTCGGCGCCTGTTTGAGACCATACAGAGATTTCTTTAACCTGCAAACCAAGTTCTTTTTTCCTTGTAGTTCAAAACCTTCTGGTTGAAGCATATAAATTTCTTCTTCAAGATTTCCATGAAGAAATGCAGTTTTCACATCTAGCTGCTCTAGATGCAAATCAAATGTAGCACACATCGCTAAG
The DNA here is from genome assembly GCF_046630445.1 of Rutidosis leptorrhynchoides. Lineage (NCBI taxonomy): Eukaryota > Viridiplantae > Streptophyta > Magnoliopsida > Asterales > Asteraceae > Rutidosis > Rutidosis leptorrhynchoides. Next base: position 257,773,933 of record NC_092334.1, read on the forward strand.
AACTACTCGAATTGTTGTAAGTCGAACCACAGGAGAAAATATTTCATTAAAGTCTGTACCTTCTTTCTGAGCATATCCTTTAACCACCAGTCTTGCACGATACCGCTCCACTTGATCATCGCCATTTCGCTTGATCTTATACACCCATTTATTTCCAATAGGTTTTCTACCTTTCGGCAATGGCACAAGTTCCCATGTTTTATTTTTATGAAGAGCTTCAATTTCTTCCTGCATAGCCGTCATCCACTGAGATGCATCTGAATGATTTAGTGCCTCGCGAAGAGTTGTTGGCTCTCCTTCCTCTGTTAGAAAACAATATGCAACATTGCTTTCCATAATATAATCTGAGTGCCACCCTGGACATTTCCTTTCCCGATTAGAAATACGAGTCACTGGAGCTTCATCAACGACTACTTGATTTTCATCGTGCTCTGGTACTGCTTCAGAAGAATCTTTATGAAATTCATTACCCACCTGTATCGGTATAGTTTCTTTTGAAGTGCTAACATCTTCAAGATCTTTGTCTTCTGTAAAGACAACATCTCTGCTGATGACTACTTTGTGGGCAGTGGGGTCCCACAAGCGATACCCCTTAACTCCATCAGCATACCCCAAGAACAAACACTTTCTGGACTTTGGATCCAACTTTGTCGTTTCTTGAGAATTGTACATTGCGTACACAGGACTTCCAAATACATGAAGGTCAGAATAATTAACTGGTTTTCCAGTCCACATTTCCATCGGCGATTTCAACTCAATTGCAGTTGATGGTGACCGATTTATCACGTAACAGGCAGTACTTACTGCTTCTGCCCAGAATGATTTTTCCAAGCTTGTAGTTGCCAACATCGCCCTTGTTCTATCTAACAAGGTTCTGTTCATCCGCTCTGCCACTCCGTTTTGTTGAGGAGTGTATGCTGTTGTGAAATGCCTTTTGATACCTTCTTGTTTGCAAAACTTATCAAATTCATCACCAGTGTATTCTCCTCCATTATCTGTCCTCAAACACTTGATCTTTTTACCAGATTCAAGTTCAACCCGCGCTTTGTAAACTTTGAAAACTTCAAACACATCCGCCTTCCTCTTGATTGGGTACACCCAACATCTCCTAGTGTAATCATCAATAAATGATACAAAATACTTTGCTCCTCCTAGGGATTGAACTGGTGCTTGCCACACATCAGAGTGAACCAATTCTAGAACCAATTTACTTCTAGAATTTGATGTGTTAAATTTCAGACGATGCTGCTTACTGATTACACAATGCTCACAAAAAGGTAGCGATACCTTTGTAAGACCAGGAATAAGATTTCTTTCAACAAGAATCTTCATACCTTGTTCAGACATGTGTCCAAGCTTTTGATGCCATGTCATAGCAACTTTATCACTTGAACTATTCGAAGCAACAGATGCTTCTGATTCCTGTACCGTCTCGCCTTTCAGAATGTATAAATTAGCACCCACCTTTTCTCCTTTCATAAGTACAACTGCGCCTTTTTTTGATTATCATGATCTTCTCATGTATCACCATCTTACAACCAAGATCATCCAATTGTCCTAAAGACAATAAGTTCTTCTTCAAACCTTCCACGTGTCGTACACCTTGAATAGTACGAACTGTACCATCGTGCATCTTCAGAATGATATCTCCAATTCCAATGATCTTTAGTTCATGATCATTGCAACTATATACAGATCCTCCTGAGATACGTTCATATTGTTTGAACCATTCTCTTCTAGGGGTCATGTGAAAAGTAGCTCCTGAGTCAAATAACCAGACATCAACAAATGTCTTTCTGCCTTCATTTGCTACCACTGCCTCACTAACCAAAGCAGTCCCATCATCTGAAGTGCTTGCAATATTTCCTTGAGGATTTGAGTTATTTAAACTCCGACAATCCTTCTTCAGGTGACCTTTCTTGCCACAATTGTAGCATGTATAGGCCCTCTTCTTTTTAGACTTCAGTTTACCATGATTGTGACTCCCACTTGAGCCACGTTCCGTTGATCTCCCTCCTGACACCAATAAGGCCTCCACTTGTCGTGAACCGGCCTGTTTGTCCTCCTTGTTATTGCGCCGATTTTCTTCTTCTAGAATAGCAGCCGCAACTTCATCATAGACTAGATACTCCGAGAGAACATTATTGGTTAAGTTAATAATGAGTTGATCATACGAATCAGGAAGACTCTGAAGTAAAAGTTCAGCACGTTCTTTTGGCTCTATATTGTAGCTTAATGAAGCGAGTTGAGAAAATAGAGTATTCAAAGAATTAATGTGCTCATTAACTGAAGTAGATTCATTCATGCGTAGCGCATAAAGTTTCCTCTTAAGGAATATCTTGTTGTGGAGTGATTTGGTCTCGTACAATTTTACGAGGTGATCCCAAATCTCTTTCGCCGTCTTCTTTTCTTCAATGCTAGACAAAACGCCATCTGCTAGTGCCAGATGAAGATTTGCGATAGCCTGGCTGTCCATCTCTTCCCATTTTTCATCAGTGACTTCAGCGGAACGTCCACTGATGGCCGCCAAACACTTATCCTTTCTCAGGATAGCTTTCATCTTTAGTTTCCATAACGAGAAGTTACTCCCGTTGAACTTTTCAATTTCAAATTTCGTAGACATTGCTATAATTACAATCTTTTTGTTTCGACAATATTATTTTTTCTTGAAATAACACCCAAGGACTTTTACCGAGTGAAAATAATCTTACTTATTTTCTGATGTGGACGATCCACTCTCGTGGCAACCACAGAGCATACGATAAGTAGATTAACACATAAGATATTAGACCTTAGCTCTGATACCACTTGTTGAGAAAAGTGACACCGAATTATAGCAAACCACTAGTAATAATATGAAAATGATAATAAAGGAACACCGAGATTTAACGTGGAAAACCCCAATAGGGTAAAAACCACGGGCAAGGAAAGAAACGTTTCACTAATAAGAATAATAGGAATTACAATTTCTCTCTAATTACAAGGATAATTACTAATGCTTATATCTCTTGTAATTAGGAGACTAACTTCAAACTCTCTATTACACTCTTAGAATATAAGAAGAAGAATGTGTTTTGGGATGATTTGAATGCTTGCTTATGGCTCTATTTATAGTAGTAAGAATTAGGATTTGGTGAGAGTTAGGCAAGTTAGGTAATGAAAAGTCTTACCTACAACTCACCAACAACCATCCACTTATTTCACCAACTACATCCACCAACAACCAATTTTATTATTATTTCAACATATATAACCTGATTCTCATATTATTGATTCTTTTCCTTTAATTGATTAATACTAATTAACCTGTTTAGATATTTCAACCACCTGGTCACAGCATGGTCAAAGCCTGAAACACACACCAGATCTGAACCATATAAAACCTGAAACATTTAAGGTTTTTCCTATCTTTTGTATTATTGTATATACCATCGTAATCTGAATCCACAAAGACATTTGGGCGGATTTTGGAGCTATTGTTCAAGAGATTGAAACAACCATTTTATCATATGAACATTAGGATCTGTATCAAGTATTAACTCATTATAGATAGCTAAAAGAATAAGAAATTACAACAAATCCAGAAAGGAACATTACCAAAACAAATCAGATGGTCTTTAATAGAAAGAGAACAATGTATCAAAAGATCTTCCTCGTTGTCTTCCTCGATTATTTTCTTCACTGTCATTATCAGTTATTTTGAACTGCCATGATTGAGAAACAATGGTTATAAAAAATTCAATCTAACTCTTATACATGACAAATGCATAAAAATAGAAAGAAAGAATTACCTACTACTTGAGGGGATTGGAACAATGGAATGTAACCCTGATTAAGTATTCAGTGTTGGGACACAGGTCCCTAATTACTACTCACTAATAACAAAAAATTAAATAGAGATTGCAAAAGAAAAATAAATTGCAAGTGAAAACAAAGAACACGAACGAATACATTTTTTTAAACTTAACTTCTGTTGTTTATTCACCAATTAATAAAAGGCATATATAGCCAAGAGTAGCCAACGTAAGGCATGAAAGTAGGAACACACCCCTACCATTTCAACCAACTAAACCATTATCCTAAATACTCGGTCAACAACATACACTGACTCCGAGTAACAAAACAATTACTAATTAAACCAAAACTAATAAAACTACATCCGTATACATTTAAACCATACCACTTAAATACGTTAACATATCATACTAATATATTAACTATCATCTAATCTCAAATTTAGGATAAACCAATTAAACTAACAATCACCACCTTAATTGGTTTTTTTCATCCTATCCATTGACCACACATGTAATATATAACACGGCTCTTCCGGACACGTTCAATGCCATCTCGACTCACCCGGACACCTCTTCCCTGGTCACGTCCACAGTCATCTCGGTTTGAACTGTTCAACACCATCTCGACTCACCTGAACTCCCGATCTCTTCCTCGGTTATGTCCATAGTCATCTCGGTTTGAACCTCCATAGCCAAAATGTATAATAACGTGTGTTTCCTTTGACTTCAAAAATCATCTCGATCACACTTGCTCAAAGAAACTTTTACAACACCCAAGAAAGTGAACCATGACCACAGGCTATACCATTTTCTTGTACCCCGGGTAGTCTCTTTTCACGAACAAGTTTTATACCTCCTTTTTTCCAGCTTTCCTTTCACCCTTTGACAACTCCAACTTTCCCGATCAAGTGGCTCAAGAAGCTCTTCCACCACCTAAGAAAACAAACCCACCTAGTTATACCGATTTCTTGTACTCCGGTATAGCTTCTTCTCATGAAACTCTTCCACCACCCAAGAAAACAAACCCACCCGGTTATACTGTTTTCTTGTACTCCGGTTCAGTTTCTTCCCACAAACAACATGACCCTAGTTAAAGCCGCAGCTTAGCTCTGATACCAATTGTTGGGACACAGGTCCCTAATTACTACTCACTAATAACACAAAATTAAATAGAGATTGCAAAAGAAAAATAAATTGCAAATGAAAACAAAGAACATGAACGACTACATTTTTCTTAACTTAACTTCTATTGTTTATTCACCAATTAATAAAAGGCATATATAGCCAAGAGTATCCAACGTAAGGCATGAAAGTAGGAACACACCCCTACCATTTCAACCACACTAAACCATTATCCTAAATACTCGGTCAACACCATACACTGACTCCGAGTAACAAAACAATTACTAATTAAATCAAAACTAATAAAACTACTTTCGTATACATTTAAACCATACCACTTAAATACGTTAACATATCATACTAATATATTAACTATCATCTAATCTCAAATTTAGGATAAACCAATTAAACCAACAATAATTTTTTTTTCTGAACCAAAAGCTTACAACTTTATTCAATAACTCAAGGACTATAAATAGACTTACACACTACCTACTAGCCACTGTACGTGGGCAACAACTAATGCTAAAAACTAGTACATGTATGACCCACTCTTTTAACCTCATCCACTCCTTAACTCACATTTCTAAAAGATCAGTCAAAACTAAATACCAAGTCTAGCTATTTAAATATCAAATAAATTAAAATCCGAAAACATAAATGCTTATAATTCCAAGTTTCCAGCCATGCATTTGATCACCACGTGACCCCTTGAAACTTCATTTTATTTCATGCATACTAAGAGAATTTATAACTTGTGACATATACGATTAAATCCAACATTCACTCCCTAATCGTATATTCACAAATCCGCTCACAATAACGCTGGTTCCTCTTCTTCGGACCTACTCAAATTGAGCTCTTCGTTTTTCTCCCACTTTGGGCACTCGGATATGTAGTGCCCGAACTCATTAAATTTGTAGCATACCACTTAAATACGTTAACAAATCCTAAATACTCGATCAACAACATACACTGACTCCGAGTAACAAAACAATTATAATTAAACTAAAACTAATAAAACTACTTCCGTATACATTTAAACCATACCACTTAAATACGTTAACATATCATACTTATATATTAACTATCATCTAATCTCAAATTGGAACACCCCTACCATTTCAACCACACTAAACCATTATCCTAAATACTCGGTCAATAACATACACTGACTCCGAGTAACAAAACAATTACTAATTAAACTAAAACTAATAAAACTACTTCCGTATACATTTAAACCACACCACTTAAATACGTTAACATATCATACTAATATATATATAAATATCATCTAATTTCAAATTTAGGATAAACCAATTAAACCAACATTCAACTCCAAACTATATCACATTTGTATGTACATTGTAAGTTTTCTGGACATCATATTAATCTGTCAATAACACCACATACACAAAAAGAGCATTTCAAAGTTAAATTACATGCATGCGTAGTTTTCAAGATAAGGTTTTGATTTTAGCCTTCATGATTAAGAAACAAGCTTTGACCTATAATCTTATGGAAACACATAAAGAACATCACCTTCATCTGATACATCTTCACATACGTATCTTCAAAATAATTGCAAGCCATATAAAAAATTTAACCATGTACATCCATCTATTGAGAACTACAATATTAAATTCAGATAATATTCGGCATGTTAGAACGATCGTTATTTAGGTCATCATCTTAGTAACTCAATTCAAAGCATATCAAAACACAACAGTCATGATCACTATCAAACTGCAACCTTATAATATCATTAAAATGGGTTCCCTCCATCCCATGAACTGTAAGATCGCATAACCCAAACACAATGTCCTGCAATATAAGCCTAAGAGTCCATCCTTTTCTAAAACCAATTGGTGATAGAGGGACTTCCCCTTAGACTTATATACATACATTTGTTTTGTCCCATGACCGATGTGGGACTTTGGTTTGCACCCTTACAAACCTCCCCTCAAACCTAAGTCCATCTAGGCCTCCCCTCCAACGATAGTCTGGATCCAACCTTTACCGCCACCAACTCGGAACTCTCAACCTGGTGGGAGAGGGCAGGGAGATTTCGATACAAGGCTTCCAGGATCAACTCATCGTGCCAGGGTCCCCCTCGAACGAGAGCTGGGTCCACTCATCGCTGCTAAAGACCGAGGGGTGCGCCACGTCGCTGCGTGCGCTCAGGGGTGCGCCCTACTGCGCCGTCCACCACATCGGGGCTATAGCCTAGCTCTGATACCACTTGTAAGATCGCATAGCCCAAACACAATGTCCTGCAATATAAGCCCAAGAGTCCATCATTTTCTAAAACCAATTGGTGATAGAGGGACTTCCCCTTAGACTTATATACATACATTTGTTTTGTCCCATGACCGATGTGAGACTTTGGTTTGCACCCTTACATGAACATATAGATAATAATCATATCTAGATGTTTGATGTAAATTTGCAACATTAACCTTGTCTATTATCCCAAGGGAGAGTTTTTATAAGCATCTTGTCATTTTAATTTAACCCATAAAATCGGGCACAATAAAATAAACCCATACAAGACAAAATCTAATTTCAATACATTCAAACATTATTCAAATAAATAAACTCGTGTTTAGTTAAGTTAATTCATTGTGCAGATACACATTACGGTATGTGTTGAATGCAAGAGTAAAAAATACACAAGATTTGAACTTCGAATTGAAAAACAATCAGAAACGATAATTCGGTTGAATACCTCGTCATCAAATCATATAGTGAAGGATTGATTGTCGAATTAGAGGTAAGAAATTAAATTCAGTTAAATACCTCGTCAGCAATCATATAGTGAATGATTGATTGTCGAATTAGAGGTAAGAAATAAAATTAGGGTTTTTGAGTTTCCTATTGCAGTCTGTTATAAATATTAGATTTCAGAATGGGTTGTGGTGATCATGAACACGAATTCTGTAGTGTAAGGGTCTGTTCTAATTTTTTTTATAAAGAAATGAAACGAGAGGAAAGGGAATGAAGGGGGAGGGAATTGAATCCTTCCAATTTGAAAGAAGAGATGAAGGCAAAATTACATTGAATTTTCCTTTTCCTTTATTTCCTTTCGCTCTAAAATCAAACTCTGAAACACCATTGTCACTATGTTTCTTTCCCTTTCCATTCCTTTCTCTTTAAAAACCAGCTCTGGAGTTTGTTCGCCAGGGTTTCAATATGGGTTTCATCGTTATTTTTTTGTATCTGCTATTCAAATAAGGTTGTTTTGGTGTAGTCGTGTAGAATTGTAGAGGATATTAATTAATGTAAACTTACATAACTTGTGACATTTTAGGTGGAAGTGATACGTATAAAAATGATTGAACGGCTAATATTAAAGATTAAAGATATATTTTACATTTAAGGGGGATATTTTGACAGCTAGAAATTTTTGAAAGAGAGTAATGTAATAAAAGTTTTGTTATAATAAAGAAATAAAGAATCATTAAAGAACACATTCACGGGTTATTTTAAGAACACATAAAAATAGACTTATTAAAGAAGAGCTATAAGAAAAGATACATTATGATTATAGATTTAAAAGTAACATGATACTATAGCACAAATTATGGTAACCTTTGTACCACTTCCTTATAAACTAAATTTAAATTTAAATTTATTCATAAACTTATGACTAACCATAAATGAGCTATTAGACACATCATGAAATCATGATAATCATGTAATTCATAATATCATAAGATAAAGATTAAAGCATTAGACTTACATGAGTTGAGAGATGACGAAACCATTGAACAAAGTGTGGATGTTGACCTTCTACTTGAACCTCACACTTAGATGATGGAATAAGTATTTGATAATTATGTGTTATTGTGTGTGTTAAACTAATGGGTGTGCATAAGCCAATATTTATATGTGAGGTCAAGATAAGGATCTAACTCCTAATCATTAAGAGTAGCCTCTCAAAGTGTCTCCCATCAAAACTAGTTAAGAGCTTCATTATGGTGATTAATAAGACTCAAGATGAAATTGTGATGTGGTTCAGCGGTTGGTGGCCTGCCTCCTTTAGGGGAGGTCAGGAGTTCGACCCCGGTGGCTACATATTAACCCACAATTTCATCCCTGCCATGAAGTTCCACCCATGACACCTTTCCCACATCGCGGGGGGGGGGGGGGGGGTTAAAGGGGATGGGGGTTTTACCGTCCATGCCCCGTATAGGATTTGTGCGGGTTTCTTCCTGGACACATAGTTGGAGGACGGGTATAACTGTGTAGGAGATGAATGCGTAGGTGGTTAAGTCCCCCGGGTGATCTTAACAGCTGTCCAAAAAAAAAAAAAAAGACTCAACTCAAGAGCCTCATAACCTCAAGTTCAATTTAAGAGGATGGTTATTAATTTCAACGTAAGAGTCTAGTAACTCTATAATGATTCTTACATTCTCCCACTTGGCCGTATACATATTTATGCTTTTGTATAAATTTGGCCAATTAGTTGATTTAATAATTAATCGTCATTAGGTAGAAGAACTAACGCAAATCAATATAGTCACTTGAATCATTTTCGATACATGACCCATATCAATTATACAGTTAGTTATTCACATAATTCATAATTTTCATAATCCATAATGAATTCGAATGGTAAGTAAAACATAAGTGGTAACCAACATAAAACCATTCATAATAATGATCCATTAATAATTGTTTGTTAATCATATCTCATAATGTGCACAAAATAGAGAATAACAAACTTCAACATGATGTGGATAAAATATAGGAGTAATAGAAAATAACGTAATTCTTAAACTAGGTTGTTACATAATTCCATGCCGGCAACATGCTCTAGAAAGAGCTTGGGACGTAAACCTTTCGTAAGTGGATCAATCAACATGTCATTAGTGTGCACGTACTCAATGGTAATGCTCTTTTCTTCAACTCGTTCTCGAACGTACAAGAACTTAGTGTCGAGATACAAACCAGCTCCACTAGAACTAGTGATATATGGGAAACTAACAACAGCACTATTGTCACAATATAGTCTAATGGGCCGTGAGATGGAGTCAACCACCTTGAGTCCAGAAATTAAGTTCTTGAACAAAATAGCATGACTAGTAGCGTGATAGCATGCAACATACTCAGCCATCATGGTAGAAGTGGTGGTTAATTCTTGCTTATGACTCTTCTATGAAATAGGATCACCTGAAAGCATAAAAATGTACCCTGAAGTGGATTTCTTATCGTCCTTACATTTGACAAAATCGGAGTCCGAGTAATTCTCTTGCAACCGACTAGTTGGTGCCGGTAACTTTCATTCTTGTCCGAGCTGGAACTTCTTGTGGTGTCCCGGCTGAGCCCTGTCCGATGCGATCCTTCCCGGATGTGTTCATAGGTGACCTTCTGATCCGGCTATTAAGAAGAGGTCGGGAAGAGATTCTCTGCTCGTGATGACGTATGCCAGGTACACTAGATCCAGTGTGCTACTAATAGTGTACCTTGTGGAGATGGATCATTATGCGTATTATCAGAAACAAATGCTTAAGTTGTGTGATAAAATTCCTACTTCGTAGGAAATAATGTACTTATGCTTTTAGGGAATGTGAAGTTGTAGTTTCTGCTGAGGACTTATATCTTGAGATTCAAAGTTTAAATCGTAAGATAGTTCAACTAAAGTAGGCTAACACACATAAGCATGATTCTTCAAAAGCACACACACCACAAATGACTTCTACTTATGTGAATAAAGTTTTTGAGTGTGCTGGTGGGATTGATAAGAAGGTTAAGGGGAAACCACAAACTAATGCTTCTAAACCCATTACCATTCTTAAAAATCCTTTACGTTCTCAAATTGAGAAAAGTGTTTCAAATGTTGCACCTTCAAAGCAATTTATTGTTAAAAAGGTTCATCATCCAGATGGTTCTTATTCAACTGAAAAACTTTCTATGATGTTAATGTCAAAACATACAAAGAAAAGTTTTTAAAGAAACCAGTGAAGTCTTCCAAACAACACACGAGTCCAAAACCTGATTTGAGTGAGTATGATGCAAAGAAACGTAAAATCAAAATGGAAATTTTGCAAAGTCAATCATCTCACATGTCAACTAAAAAATTTGGACGTCTAACTAACAATGGTGTTATTCATGTCACAGGTTATAATCCAAACTTGAATTACAAGTCTGTATAGCTTCCTAAGTCAAATACTAAGAAAGTAGCAACCAAAACTAAGAAATCTCCTAGTCGACCTAAGAAACCAACTCAGGAATTTCAATTTTCTTCTGTGAACAAAACATCTACTTGGAATAAGTTGTGTGTTAAGAGTTCTGATGATCATGTAAATCTTGAGATTGCTTATGATGCTACATGTAATGTTGTGACAACCCGGAAATTTCCAACCAAATTTAAACTTAATCTTTATATGTTTCCGACACGATAAGCAAAGTCTGTAATGTTGAAATCTCAAAAACTTTAAACTGTGTTCATATAATCAATTACTTTTGGCTGTGCTCGATGATTCACGAACATTTATGTGTATAGATATGTATATATTATATATAGTTATATTAATTGGAAAACGTTAACAAAGTATTAAGTGTATAATACTTTACATTAAACGTATTTGTCTCAATATATGTTTTATATGACGGAATTAAAGGATATTATCAAACGATCGAAGTAGAAGATATTTTGATAGCACCTAACATGATTGTTAGGGGTCTCTGTTGTGAGGTCCACTTCGATTTAGAAAATCTTTCCCTTTTGATTATATTTGGAATTAGATATATAAAATAAACTGCAACGTGTATTTAAAATAAATTTATATATAATGTATATGTAGATTAAAATATATTTTTGTGTTTGATAATAGCACTCGTTTATGGTTAAATAAATATTTCGTTTATATTTAAGGTGTACAAATTTATATTTTTATTTTACAATGTGATAATATATAATAGTAATTTAGATATAAAACGTTTTGATATACTTTAATAGATAATGAGACGATGTTTTTAAGAAGCAAATGACCAAAACACTCAAATGTATAAATTACATTTCTTGTAATATAAATTATTGGCGAATAAGTTTAATTATTAGTAAAGGTACATGTCGCGAGACGTAAGTTACAAGTTTTCTTAGCGTACGAAAGGACGTTCGAAAAACCGGAACCGGGACATAAGTCGAGCGTCGATGTACAAGTTATCAGAACTAAAAATACAAGTCACATGTACACGCAAATATGATATAATATATATATAATTAATATAAATTATATATATTATAATAATATGTCGACAAGAATAAAAACAAAATGATGTGAGCTGGCTGAGGGACTCATGCGATTGCATGAGAATTCCATACAAACCTCATGCGATCGCATGAGGTGCTGGGACAGAAATGGTACTATAAATTCGCTTGATTTCAGTTCGAGTGAAAACATATATCCTTCTATCTATCTGCTCTCTATATATATTTATATTATTATTATTATTATTATTATTATTATTATTATTATTATTATTATTATTATTATTATTATTATTATTATTATTATTATTATTATTATTATTATTATTATTATTATTAAGATTAATATTATTATTAATCTTATAGTTAGGAGTATTATTATTAGTAATATTATACATAAAATACTACGACGAGGTCACGGACGAGTTATTTAAAAACTGGTTTTTCGAGCGGGATAGAGCTAAGGAAACTATGGGTTATAGCTATGGAGTTTATGGGTATGGCTCGGGGGTATAGCTCGTGAGGTCAACCTAGCGTTTATCATTCCGTTGCGTCTACGTACTTTCCTGCAATATTGAATCACAATATTGATACGCGAGCATTCGTATCTTATCTTTTATATATTAATAGTGTATCCATGTCTAGTGTTCGAGTATATATGTTTATGCATGCTAGTATGCTTTAATTTTGTCGATAGATAGTTTATGATGAATCACGAATTTGATACATATGTTATTGATAAAAGGTATATGATATGCATGTCGTTGGAAAGCTGTCGAAAAATTAATAACTTTTCATTTAGAAATCGTGTGTTTTCGAGAAACGGATTAAAAGTTATGGTCAACTGAATTATAATTAACATTAATTGAAATTGCTTTTGAATCTGCAGTTGATATTTAAACAACTTATTTATAAGATTGATAAATTGGATTTTCAAATATTACTAATCGAGTAAATGAATTTCTATATAAGGCACGTCTCGTCTTGTTGAATAATTGTCAAAGTTGACTGTCTTATCATGTTTTAAAGCTTTATAAACACTATAATCTGACTTTCAAGTATTGGAAAACTATATGAAAATCATGTTTGATTGCCATGATAATTCAAATATAATATAGCTCCTGAAATAAATAATATTTTGAGTTTGATAAACAATAAATTCGTTCAATTATCAAGACTTATACTATGTTAATAAACATGTATAGATTTAAAGATCATATTGGGCCATGTTAACTTTTGAGATGACTTTTGTTAACTTTTGCATGATAATCTTGAGCATTAGGATTGTGATACACTATGACCTGACCTAGCTTGTTAGACCTGTATTGACCAACATATGTTCTCTAGGTTGAGATCTACGGTTATCTTGCATTCTAAGTTTCGGTCACATTTCGGTGAATGACCTTATGTGTTGCTAAGGTGAGTTTCATTTACTCCCTTTTTAATTACTTTTGCAATCTATATTTTTGGGCTGAGAATACATGCACTTTATTTTAAACGCAATGGATACAAGTACATACTAAATTCTACATACTAAATTCTACACTGAGTTTGAACCGAAAATCCCTTAGCTTTGGTAACTAGTAACTGCTGGTTATAAGAACTGGTGGGTGTAAATAGTTGTATATGGATGCATAGGGCTTGACATCCCCGTCTGTTCCATGTATAGAAACCCTAGCCTGAACTATAAAACAGACGTATGCTATTTGAGTTTAGTACACGTTGGATTGCGTGTATTGTACATGTTGGTTGCATGTATGTTAAAACAGGGGTACTTATTGTTAAAGTTTAGTTACCAGGGTGCTCAATCTTGTAGAATATTTTGATAAACGTTTCTGGATGAAACAACTGAAATCTTGTGATCCACCTTTATATACAGATTATGCGCAACATTAAAACTATGAACTAACCAACCTTTGTGTTGACACTTGAATGCATGTTTATTCTCAGGTTCCTAGAAGTCTTCCGCTATTTGCTTATATGTACAGTGGCGGAACTAGAAATATTTATCACTGGGGGCAAAAAATTTGCAACAATTAATATGATAAATTAACTTCATCGTTAAATTATGAACAAATGACAGTTCATATGCAACATAAAAACTGCACATTAACGGTAGCATGAACAACCCAAAAGCAGTAGTAAAACTATGTAAAATCTACCCAAAAAACTACGTACACGATATCTCTTCATAAAATATCTCCCAAAAAACTGCACAAAATATGTTAAAAGTTCCCCGAAACTACACAATTCCTTTACGAAAACGCATATCTTTGAAACGTTGAATTACATCTTCGTCTTTAACATTTGCGAGAACTTCTCTTTCAACCGCACAAATTACACAAGAATTTAAAAACTCCTCCCCGATACGATTGCGCAAATTAGACTTTACAATTTTCATTGCCGAAAAACATCTTTCAACCGTTGCGGTGGCAACGGGCAAAACTAATGCTAGCTTTAATAACCGATAAACCAAAGGAAAAGATAGATGTTTTCTTGTTTCCACCATCAATCTAGCAAGGTCAGAAATACCAATCAAGGTAGCAAATTTTTGATCATTTCGGACATTATGATAGTACATGTCAAGTTCTACTTCAAGCTCAATCATCTCCGAACTAGTAAAATCTTTAGGATATAATTCACACAACCTTTTTAACTTCTTTGAATCAAACAATGAAAATGAATCACGTGGATTCAACGTCGCCATACAAGTAAGTAACTCGGTACTAGATTCGTTAAAACGATCACCAAGCTCTTGAATTTGCATATCCACAACGGTGTTAAAACACTCAACCTCATAATAATGTTGATTAGTGATCTTTTCAAGAACTATATTTATCGAACCAAGCTTTAACAAAACGCCTACCATTTGTTTTCGGAAAATCATAACCACGTGGTTGACTAGGTCCTCTAAGCCAATATTGTCTCCTTATTTCGTCTATTTGATTAGGGTTATATTGCGTAATCCTTGGTCTATCAAACGGATCCCACGGAAGATCCTCCATTTCAACAACATTAATAGGGGTCGATGAAGACGGTTCTTTTCTTTTATAATAATTCTCCATATCTATCATCAATTAACAAGAAAGTAACATCATATTAATAATTAACACTAACAATAAGATATAAAAAAACTTTTTGCTGACTGTTGGTTTATAGATTACGGAGTATAAATGTATAATAGAAGATGTTAACTAGTGAATTCCACAATTAATAAATAGCATTCTATCAAGTAGAAAAACAAAACACTAGAAGACTAAATGACGAAAAAAAAAAAAAAAATGAGGTCAGGTAGCATATTTTATTCATTTATACTGAATTTTGGAACTTGGAAGATTATTTTAAGCACATAATCACATATGATACAAAAGCAAAACATAAAAGATGATTTTAGCACATATCAAAACTAGAAATAATTTGTACCAGGACTCCAGGAGACTCGACATAGCTCAATTTTGTCAAAGATATTATAAACCCTAATCTAATTAAGTACATAGATAAGTAGATAACAATAGCTTACCTGATTAAAAGGATGCAAAATCGTTGATGTTTATTGTTTGAATCGCCAACTGAAGACTTTCTTGTAAAAATCATATGATAGGCGCACCTTGCGAAGTTGCTAATCTTGCCTAGTCGTCTCTGATCTTACGAGTTACAGGTGATTAGGTGAATAATAAAGAGTAAATGATAATATACGATTATTGGATTATAAGTTTTAGGCCCAAGTGTTTATGAATTCAAGGGGCTTTTGGGTTGGGCTTGGGGGGAGTTGGGGCTGGGGTCAAAAAAAAAAAAACCAAAAATTAAGCCTATTATTTATAGATCCATTGGGGTCATATGAACCCCCTTGCTCCACATGATTTCCGCCCCTGGATAGAAGCTATGTGCATGGAGTTATACATGCTTTATTCGAGAAAACGTTGCATTCACAAAATCATCACCATGTATCTTATTTTGACTGCGTTATCAACGGATGTAGTATTGTAAACTATTAATTACGATGATTGTCTATATGTAGAAATCATCAAACGTCAAAAACCTTGGAATTTGATATTCAATTATGGCGTGCCTTTTCAAAAGAATGCAATGTTTACAAAACGTATCATGTAGAGGTCAGTACCTCACTGTAAAATCGATGAATGATGTGTTCGTCCAAAAGGGATTTGGACGGATCATCACAGTTGGTATCAGAGCTTGAGGTCATAGGAAACCAGAATTTGCATTAGTGTATTTAACTGGTAATTGTTAGGATGCATTAGTGAGTCTGGACTATGACCGTATCTATTTTTACCGAGTTTTGCTTATCATTTCTTGTCAAAAATTACATGCTTATCATTCTTAAGTCTAGACACGTTTGCCTGCAGTTATTGCATGAATAGTGTATAGACAAAATTCATATCTTAGCGTATCTGCTAATTCATATCTTAGCGTATCTGTTACTGTAAACTTTGTCTGACATCTTCCGAAGATTCCTCCGTGATTTATGGAATTTTGGTATTTTATATATATATATATATATATATATATATATATATATATATATATATATATATATATATATATATATATATATATATATATATCGAAGTATACCAATCTAAATCCTATAATCTATTTTATATCAAAAATCATTTCCCTGGTTATACAAGATGGATCCCGTATCTAGTTCAAATTCCTTAGATTCCAATAACTATTTCGATATGGATTTCCACTCGAGCTCTGAAATCAGTGTGACCGGAATGGATCAACCAATTAGCCATCATCTATTCTGGATGAATTGGGGATGGGTTCGTAGTCTACTTAATCATTAGAGACAAGAAGAAGGTGATCCCTTCCATCCACCACATTCCCCTCTTGGTGAGGAACCTGAAACACTTATCGGCGAACTTGTTCATAATACCATTTTCTCTCTCATTTCCAGAGTATCTCGTCATGATTATATACTATCTCAAATTATAGATCTTATTCGTCCGCTCGTCCGAACCGACAACCACCCCGGTGTAATAGAAGAAGTCAACGAGCTTCGCACTCGGGTAGTGACTTTAGAGAATATGGTGCAAAGGTTACAAGCACCAGCAGCATCACCGACATCAACAGTACCACCATCATCAACACCAACAGTATCATTACCACCACCAACAACAACATCCGCACCCCACACCTCAACATCATAATCTGTACCTCGAACATCAACGTCATACGCACCATAGATACCAAGGAATACCAACAACAACAAACTATGAAGTATTGATTCATAAATTGATCAAAGAAATATTCTGCAAAGAATATGTAGTTTCTAAAAGTTTTAGAGTTTACTTATTCTAGTTCTAATTGTAAACCAGATGAGTGAGCGAATAGAAATGATAAAATAAAACCCTGATCGGAATGGTGCACGACTTACAAGCTAGATCTGTTTTACCAGCAACATCTTCAACATCACAAGCTCCCCCAGATCCATAATCACCGCAAACATCATCACTAATCAACAACGCGTATATCGTATCAACGAGTTATGAAGTATTAACTCATTCACTCTGAAGAAATTATATGTATATTTTATATACATATGAATTTTGGGATCAAAATAAATATTTTCGTACTAAGCTATTACGTGTGAATCTTAAATAGAAGGTACTACTCGGTTAATTCATATTAATAATATGCTATGATGTACATCCTTCATTAACTACAATCTCGGTTTCAACTCAATGAATTCCATTTCATAATAAACCTAGTGTATTAATCAACTACATGTTTGATTTTACACTTTTATCTTCGATGTACTCAAAACTTTCTAGAAAACATCATTCGTACCTTGCGAAGTTAGCAAGAGTTCCATGAGCACCAACATGATTCACTAAGGAAATATCAATAAAACTAAATAATGAAGTATTGATTACATTAGTGAAATACTCCGCGAAGATTATGAAATCTTTAATGTTTTAGAGATTATTCATTTCTAATCCATCCGAAAATCAAATGAGCTTAATATGATATTTGAAACGACCCGTTCATATCGATTATAAACGACTCATATCAATTGGTTACATTGTGAGGTTCTGACCTCTATATGATACATTTTACAAACATTGCATTCGTTTTTAAAAGAAAAACTTTCATTTCATTGAAAGTTAACAGATATGCATACCATTTCATAATATATCCAAACTATAAATGACTTAATAATAATCTTGATGAACTCAACGACTCGAATGAAACGTCTTTTGAAATATGCCATGAATGACTCCAAGTAATATCTTTAAAATGAGCAAATGCACAGCGGAAGATTTCTTTAATACCTGAGAATAAACATGCTTAAAAGTGTCAACCAAAAGGTTGGTGAGTTCATTAGTTTAATATAATTAATCATTTTCAATCATATAATAGACCAAAAGATACTCATATTTTGAAAACAATCTGTGCAGGTCTGGTCACTGCTGTAAAAATCATTCATATGAAGAACACCGGAAACTTACAAATAATCTCATCAACGGTAGCTAATGCATCGTGCAATGCAAAAATTTCTCACCGTAAACAATTTCAACAACGGTAGCTAATGCATCGTGCAATGCAAAAATTTCTCACCGTAAACAATCTTACAACGGTAGCTAATGCATCGTGCAATGCAAAAATTTCTCACCGAGGGTAGCTAAAACGTAGCCAATGCATCGTGCAATGCAAAAATTTCTCACCGATAGTAACTACTAAATCGAACCATTTCGATAGCTAATGCATCGTACAATGAAAGGACCCATCCTAATCCATCCGGACGAATACATTACATTTGGTTACATCGAGAGGTACTTGACCTCTATATGATACATTTTACAAACATTGCATTCGTTTTTAAAAGACAAACTTTCATTACATCAAAAGTTGTCGGCATGCATACCATTTCCTAATATATCCAACTATAAATGACTTGATAATAATCTTGATGAACTCAAAGACTCGAATGCAACGTCTTTTGAAATATGTCATGAATGACTCCAAGTAATATCTCTAAAATGAGCAAATGCACACCGGAAGATTTCTTTTATACCTGAGAATAAACATGCTTTCAAGTGTCAACCGAAAGGTTGGTGAGTTCATAATTTTAACATAAATAATCATTTCATAATTTTAATAGACCACAAGATTTCATATTTCCATTTCTCATAAACATACGTCCCATGCATAGAGACAAAAATATCATTCATATGGATTGAACACCTGGTAACCGACATTCACAATATGCATATAAGAATATCCCCATCATTTCGGGATCCTCCTTCGGACATGATATAAAATTTCGAAGTACTAAAGCATCCGGTACTTTGGATGGGGCTTGTTGGGCCCGATAGATCTATCTTTAGAGTTCGCGTCAATTAGGGTTTCTGTTCCCTAATTCTTAGATTACCAGACTATATAAAAAGGGCATATTCGATTAGATAATCCAACCATAGAATGTAGTTTTGATCACTTGTGTCCATTTCGTAAAACATTTATAAAAGCAGCGCATGCATTCTCAGTCCCAAAAATATATATTGCGAAAGCATTTAAAAAGGGAGTAATGAAAACTCACTTAATGTATTTTGTAGTAAAAATACATATGACTATATTGAACAACTGAACAATGCAGGGTTGGCCTCGGATTCACGAACCTATATCATTTGTATATTTATTAATACACATAACTGTAATCGAATAGGTATATATATTTAATTATATCATTTTTATATTAATAACTTATATATTTTATTATATTTTCATTTTGTATATTTTAGATAACTAATAATATTAGTATATTTGATTTATGGGTATTAATTATATTTTTATATGATTACACTTTTTGTTTACACAAAGCTAGTTATAATAACACTAGAATAATTTTAATGATAATAATAATAATTATCATACTACTAATAATAACGAAATAATGATAATATTAATAATAGTTTTAAAATATATATATATATATATATATATATATATATATATATATATATATATATATATATATATATATATATATATATATATATATATATATATATATATATATATATATATATAGATTTAAGGTAATGATACATTTAGTAGTAATCATATTAATTTTTAATAATAACAGTGCTCATTAATGATACTCATATTAATGAAAATGATAATATTAATAATAATAATACTTGTGTTAATGTTAATAATACTAATAGTTATAAAATGATACATGTACTAATATTAATGCAAATTATAATAATTTGCATCATTCTCATAACAACAATAATAATAATAATAATCATAACCATATCGATAGTAGTAATACCTATATCGATAATACTAATAATTATAAGATTTTTAAATAACTCACATTTATTGATTTTGATATAGATAATAATAATAATAATAATGATAATAATAATAATGAATACATAATAACAACAATCTTAATTGTAATCATAATAACAATAATAATATTTGTTCTATTAGTATTAACTAAGTAAATGATAATATCTAGGATAATAATAACAATAATTACATTTAATGATGATGATGATAATAATAATAATAATAATAATAACAATAATAATAATAATAATAATAATAATAATAATAATAATAATAATAATAATAATAATAATAATAATAATTTAGGTGATAACCTTTGAAGAAAAAGGATTTCCAAAAAGAATACGCCACTGCCCGGGCTCGAACCCACGACCTCTCGCTCACGCATAATCACTCCTTACCACTCCACTGCAACTATTTTTCTGAATTATACCCAGTATTTATTTTAATTAACCCAGCACATCTATGTTCTATCTCCTCCTTCTTCATGAGGATTCAATCAATTCCAAACAAAACACAATTCATCCAAATAACGAATTTAACATTTCAAAACAAATCAACATCAATAACAATTGTTTAAATTTAATTTGAAAACGAAATAAGAGAGAAAAAAAATATAAAAAAAATAAAAAAAAAATTTCGTAACAGCCCCTGCTGTCGCAGGTCTATTTAAAAAAAAAAATGTTTTTCAATTTTTATTGCGTTTTAGTTTATTGTTATAACACGAATTGTGTCCCAAATGATTAGTAAAAACTTCCTCAATCATTAATTTCAGCAAAAACGAT
The DNA here is from genome assembly GCF_046630445.1 of Rutidosis leptorrhynchoides. Taxonomy (NCBI): domain Eukaryota; kingdom Viridiplantae; phylum Streptophyta; class Magnoliopsida; order Asterales; family Asteraceae; genus Rutidosis; species Rutidosis leptorrhynchoides. The sequence continues at coordinate 257,795,178 of NC_092334.1, forward strand.
CTATAAAACCTCAATTTGATCTTAGAACAAAAATTGACTTTTTATTTCAAAAACCTTGACTTCAAAAATTAATAATCAATTTGATGAATTGAGACTCGATATTTTACAGAGAGTTTAAAGGGACGATTTCTAACATAACTACATTAATGGATTTTTAAAACTGATTCAATTTTCGATTCTTCCCATAAAGTAGAATATATAGAGGACCGAAGAGAGAAAATAAATAAATATGTATCTGTTTTGTTTTCATCTCGCAGCTGATATATCAATTGAATGTTTGATGTCGAAATGGAAGAAAAAAAAAATATCGATCGTGATTTGGACAGGGGGTCACGAGTGAAACAGAAGAAGAAGAAAAAAAAGAGAGTGAAGGTAAAAATATGATTTCATAACTCTGCCTTTATGCTCATACATAAATATATATATATATATATATATATATATATATATATATATATATATATATATATATATATTTTTTTTTTTTTAATTATTAAATATTAAATACCTTAATAATATTTATACTTGTTAATATTACTAATAATAATTATTATCATCATAATACTAGTAATTAATAATACAAATAATCATATTATTAATAATAATATTATTATTTATAAAGATACTAATATGATAATATTAACAATAATGATGATTAAATATGATATTAATAATCTTATTAATGATACTAAAATAATATTAGCTATAACTTGTATATTTTAACTTGTAATTAAATTTAATATGTAGAATTTATATCTTATTAAATATCTAATAAGTAATGAATATATTATAATAACACATTTTGAATATTTACTACCTACACAATTTAATATATGATGATATACATAGAATCAATATTTATGCACAGAAATTACATATAGATACATATTTTAAATTTCTATGTATATATAAATATAAATATGTTTTAAATATACATTAGTTAATTATATATGGAACCAAATACACTCAAAGTATAACATTATATATTTAGTACTTTGTTATCGTTGACAAATTATGTTCGAAATCATTTATAATTTATATACTTAATATATTTAAAATAACAAGTTTTAGTTATTTTAAGTTATTTTTTAATAATAACAGAAACACATAATAGTTCATTTATATAAGTAAACTATCATGTAATTATTTATATTTATTTTTCTGTTTAAGATCAAAGGTTCGTGAATCGTCGGAAATAGTCAAAGGTCACATGATATATAAAACAGTTCAACAGTTTTGAGACTCAATATTACAGACTTTGCTTATCGTATCGAAATTATATAAAGATTAAGTTTAAATTTAGTCGGAAATTCACGGGTCATCACATACAATGCAAAAATTTCTCACCGATAAACAATCTTACAACGGTAGCTAATGCATCGTGCAATGCAAAAATTTCTCAGCGAGGGTAGCTAATGCTACATAAAATCACCTACGGTAGCTAATGCATCGTACAATGCAAAAATTTCTCACAGAGGGTAGCTAAACGGTAGCTAATGCATCGTGCAATGCAAAAATTTCTCACCGATAGTAGCTAGTGCAAATCGAACCTCTGAATCCAAATAATTCTATCATAGAATGTAGTTTTTAGTACTTGTGTCTATTTCGTCAAACATTTATAAAAGCAGTTCATGTATTCTCAGTTCAAAAATATATCTCAAAAGCATTTAATAAAACAGTTATAAAAACAGCACATGTATTCTCAGTACCAAAAATATAAAGAGTAAAAGGGAATCAAATGAACTCACGATACGATATTTTGTAGTAAAAATATTCATACGACTGAAATGAACAATGCATGGTTGGCCTCGGATTCACGAACCTATTTCATTCATATATATATTAAAACATATACTTGTAATCGAGCAAATAAATTATAATTAGTGATATAATTTTTATATAAATACTTATATATTTCATTACATATTCATTTTATATATAAAAATATTAATCTTGTTGTGTTATATGTACTAAATACCTTTTTATATATATATATATATATATCATTTGTTTATTAAAATTGTAATTATAATTATACTAAGTTAATATTAGTAAAGTAATGATAATAATAATAATATTAATATCAGTAATAATGATAATAATATTAATGATTCTATTAATGTTAATATTAATAATAGTTTTAGTACTAAATCTTATAATAATGATAATAACAGTAGTTTTTAATGAAAAAATTAATAATAATAAAAATAATAAATTTTGATTTTTAATACTTAATACTTAATAATGTTAATAATTATAACAATCTTATTACTAATGATAATATTAATAATAATACTTATTTTAATAACAATTCTAATATTTATAAAATAGTACTACTACTAATAATAATCATAATCAAACAAATGAGAGGTTTGATCAGTCATTAAGAACTCAACAAGCTTCCATTTTGAATCTAGAAAAACACGTAGGTACTCTTGCTAGCATGATGAGTGAGAGGGAACAAGGAAAGCTACCGAGTAATACTGAAGTAAATCCTCGGAATGAGAATGTTAATATGGTTTCAACAAATTCTGAAAAACTAGCATCAGAAGATGGGAAGGTTTTTGATGTGAGTAACAATGAAGAAGTTACAACACCACCACCACCCGAGTATGTAAAGCCAGTGGTGGCACCATACAGACCACCCATCCCGTTTTCAAGAAAAGGAGTTGAGTATGAGCAAGTGATAGGTAATAAAATTTGTGATACCTCTGGAAAGAAGAAGAAGAATAAGAAAGTGCAAGAAACAAAAACCGTAAAAGTAAACCCGGTAAAGACAGTTCCACCAAAACTTCCACCAAGGTTGGGTGATCCGGGTGAATTTATTGTTCCTTGTTTACTTAGTGATTGTGTCATGTATGATGCACTAGCAGATTTAGGTGCGAGTATAAGTGTTATGCCTCTTTCACTATATAAGAGATTAGGAGTAGGTGAGTTAAGTCCAACAGAAATGAGTGTTCGACTCTTTGATCAAACCATTAAGCACCCAGTTGGAATTGCTGACAACCTACCAGTTCAAGTAGGTAATTTAACCTTTCTAGTCGAATTCATTGTCATTGACATAGAAGAGGACTCAAACATTCCTCTAATTTTAGGTCGACCATTCTTAGCTTCCACCGGGGCGTTATTTGATGTAAGAAAAGGTAAAATGACACTTATTAATGATGAAAAATCGATCACCTTTGTGAGTCGAAAGGCTAAATCTCCACCAATCAAAACCGTTGAACCAATAAAAACGATCGATGAGAAGCATATTGTTTTACCAACTCCAACGGTAGTGCTTAACAATAATAAAACGCCTAAGTGTGGGGAAGATGAAGTAAAACCTAATGATGACCTGATAACAAAGAACCCCGTTGTTGAAACGAAATTAAATGACCCCATTATTAATAGTTCAATGAAGAAACTTATTAAACGGATTCGCGATGCTAGAACCAAGGGGAACTTTAAGTTATGTAACCGGTTAGTATCCAATCTTTCACCTAAAGAAAAGGAAAAACTAGTTGAATTTGTGGATATTACACAGGAATCCGACCAATGGCTTAAAGCAAAAGTCACAGATATGCAAGTTGATTATGGTCCAAAAGAAATTGACGATGAAGTTAATCACAATTTCAAAACCATAGTTACTTAAGTGTGGGGAGATTCAAAAGTTCTAAAAAGAAAATGCTATCTAAGGTAAGTTGTTCTGTTCTCGTGTAGTTCCGAGAATGGAATCCGATTGGTGTTTTCCACTAGCAGACATTAAAGAACTAGTTTTCTCCCCCATTCTGAATTTTTGTTTTGTAGGTTTGTATGAAATTAATATGCATTTTTAAATTTAAGTTTTGTGTGAATTTAAAAACAAAAATTACTTTATTTCATTAAGTTTAAAAAATGATTTCTAAAAATTCATCCTAAGTTGAAGACTAGGTCATGGAACCGAAATTGCTTTACCCGAGGACGGAGTGAAAAATTTTGTTATCATTATTTTTAATTTTATTGATCTAAAGTATACCAAAAAAGTTTAAAAAAAAAAAAATCTTTGCTTTTAAAACAATCGCTTTAAAAACGACAAATTTTAAATTTTGTCGAGGGACGGACTAGGTAAACATACCGAAACTACCTAAAGTAAAAGGAAATAAAATTTTAAAAAAATTATTCATTTAAATTGTTTTAATAAATAAAGGTTTTATAAATAAATAAATATATATATATATATATATATATATATATATATATATATATATATATATATATATATATATATATATATATATATATATATATATATATATATATATGTTTGTAGTTTATCTTATGTACAAAACATGGTAAAACAACGCACTTTCAAAGACTGACATTAAGTTCAGCAAAAGCTACTAATTTTGACGACAAGACGCAAAATATCAAATGTGATATAAAATAATATGTTGCAAACTCGGTATTTTTAATCACTTTTCTACACTAATCACTGAAATATCCCGTTCTTATTGATTAAAAACGTTCCATATTAATTGATTTCGTTGCGAGGTTTTGACCTCTATATGAGACGTTTTTCAAAGACTGCATTCATTTTAAAACAAACCATAACCTTTATTTCATCAATAAAGGTTTAAAAAGCTTTACGTAGATTATCAAATAATGATAATCTAAAATATCCTGTTTACACACGACTATTACATAATGGTTTACAATACAAATATGTTACAATGAAATAAGTTTCTTGAATGCAGTTTTTACACAATATCATACAAGCATGGACTCCAAATCTTGTCCTTATTTAAGTATGCGACATCGGAAGCTCTTAATAATCACCTGAGAATAAACATGCTTAAAACGTCAACAAAAATGTTGGTGAGTTATAGGTTTAACCTATATATATCAAATCGTAACAATAGACCACAAGATTTCATATTTCAATATACATCCCATACATAGAAAGTATTATTGATTTTATGAAACTAGAACTTGTAGAATTTATGTAGAACACTTAGAACTTGAAGATAGAACTTGAGAGAGATTAATTAGATGAAGAAAATTGAAGAATGAAAGTGTTTGTAGGTGTTTTTGGTCGTTGGTGTATGGATTAGATATAAAGGATATGTAATTTTATTTTCATGTAAATAAGTCATGAATGATTACTCATATTTTCGTAATTTTATGAGATATTTCATGCTAGTTGCCAAATGATGGTTCTCACATGTATTAGGTGACTCACATGGGCTGCTAAGAGCTGATCATTGGAGTGTATATACCAATAGTACATACATCTAAAAGCTGTGTATTGTACGAGTACGAATACGGGTGCATACGAGTAGAATTGTTGATGAAACTGAACGAGGATGTAATTGTAAGCATTTTTGTTAAGTAGAAGTATTTTGATAAGTGTCTTGAAGTCTTTAAAAAGTGTATGAATATATATTAAAACACTACATGTATATACATTTTAACTGAGTCGTTGAGTCATCGTTAGTCGTTACATGTAGGTGTTGTTTTGAAACCTTTAGGTTAACGATCTTGTTAAATGTTGTTAACCCATTGTTTATTAAATCAAATGAGATGTTAAATTATTACATTATCATGATATCATGATGTATTAATATATCTTAATATGATATATATACATTAAATGTCGTTACAACGATAATCGTTACATATATGTCTCGTTTCAAAATCATTAAGTTAGTAGTCTTGTTTTTACATATGTAGTTCATTGTTAATATACTTAATGATATGTTTAATTATCATAATATCATGTTAACTATATATATATATCCATATATATGTCATCATATAGTTTTTACAAGTTTTAACGTTCGTGAATCGCCGGTCAACTTGGCTGGTCAATTATCTATATGAAACCTATTTCAATTAATCAATTCTTAACAAGTTTGATTGCTTAACATGTTGGAAACACTTAATCATGTAAATAAAAATTTCATTCAATATATATATAAACATGGAAAAGTTCGGGTCACTACATGATAATGCTAAAAACGAACATATATTTCATAGCATTATCCCTCAATAAAGACAAGCTTTTAGTTGCAATTGTTCTATTTACAAGTAATATTCGTTTAAATAATAAATGGTAAATACAAAAGACAGACTCGACGAATTGAAGACGCAAACGACCAAAAAGCTCAAAAGTACAAAGTACAATTAAAGAGGTTCCAATTATTGATAAGAAACGTCTCGAAATTACAAGAGTACAAGAAGCGAAACGCAAAGTACAAGATATTAAATTATACGCAAGAACGTTCAAAAATCCGGAACCGGGACCAGAGTCAACTCTCAACGCTCGACGCAACGGACTAAAAATTACAAGTTAACTATGCACATAAATATAATATAATATTTAAATAATTCTTATAATTATTTATATATTATATAATATATTAATAAACCGTCGGCAGAAGAAAACAACCACATGTGAGCCTCCCCAGCTGGCCATGCGATCGCATGGCCTTGAAGGGCAAAGCTCATGCGATCGCATGAGCCCCTTTTTCTGGTCACAGGCCTATAAAACTCGCATTTTTGGTGATCATAAAACACATCTTTTTCCTTCTTCATTCATCAACGTATTATATATATATATATATATATATATATATATATATATATATATATATATATATATATATATATATATATATATTATAATTTTAATTTTAATTTTAATTTTAATTCTAATAATAAGGGTATGTTAGCGCATATTGTAAGGGTGTAAGACGAAATTCTGTCCGTGTAACGCTACGCTATTTTTAATCATTGTAAGTTATGTTCAACCTTTTTACATTAATGTCTCGTAGCTAAGTTATTATTATGCTTATTTAAAACGAAGTAATCATGATGTTGGGCTAAATACTAAAATTGGGTAATTGGGCTTTGTACCATAATTGAGGTTTGGACAAAAGAACGACACTTGTGGAAATTAGACTATGGGCTATTAATGGGCTTTATATTTGTTTAACTAAATGATAGTTTGTTAATTTTAATATAAAGATTTACAATTGGACGTACCTATAAATAACCATATACACTCGATCGGACACGATGGGCGGGATATTTATATGTACGAATAATCGTTCATTTAACCGGACACGGGAATGGATTAATAGTCACTAGAATTATTAAAACAGGGGTGAAATTATGTACAAGGACACTTGGCATAATTGATAACAAAGTATTAAAACCTTGGATTACACGCAGTCGATATCCTGGTGTAATTATTAAACAAAGTATTAAGACCTTGTTACAGTTTAAGTCCCCAATTAGTTGGAATATTTAACTTCAGGTATAAGGATAATTTGACGAGGACACTCGCACTTTATATTTATGACTGATGGACTGTTATGGACAAAAACCAGATGGACATATTAAATAATCCAGGACAAAGGACAATTAACCCATGAGCATAAAACTAAAATCAACGCGTCAAACATCATGATTACGGAAGTTTAAATAAGCATAATTCCTTTATTTTCATATTTAATTGCATTTTTAATTATCGCACTTTTATTGTATTTAATTGCACTTTTAATTTTCGTACTTTTTAATTATTGCAAGTTTATTTTATAGCAATTTTATTTATCGCAATTTCATTATCGTTATTTACTTTACGCTTTAAATTAAGTTGTATTTATTTTTAATATTTTACATTAGGTTTTAACTGCGACTAAAGTTTTAAAATCGACAAACCAGTCATTAAATGGTAAAAACCCCCTTCTTATAATAATAATATTACTTATATATATTTGTATTTTTATAAAATAAAACTAACATAGCGTTAAGCTTTGTTTAAAAGATTTCCCTGTGGAACGAACCGGACTTACTAAGAACTACACTACTGTACGATTAGGTACACTGCCTATAAGTGTTGCAGCATGGTTTAAGTATATCCATTCTATAAATAAATAAATATCTTGTGTAAAATTGTATCGTATTTAATAGTATTTCGTTGTAAAATATAAGTTATTTCATATACACCTCGCATAACATCAAGTATTTTTGGCGCCGCTGCCGGGGAACAATTCTGCTAAAACGCCGGAAGCGCAATGCTAATATATATAAAAAAAGATTTTTATTAATTTTTAAGTCTACTTTTATAAAAATTACGCTTTTGTAAAAATACGTTTTAAAAATTCGAAAATATAAAAAGAAAAACAAAAATTTAAATATTTTTAAGAGTTTATTAAACATATAAGTTTTATAAAGTTTCTTTAATTTTATTTTAGTTTGTAAAAAAAATATATAAGTTTTATTTACATAAATATTGATAAAAAAAATAATAATAAAAACTCTCGGCCCGTACTGTAGCAGCCCGTAACCTGGTCCAAAATCAAATCTCATGCGATCGCATGAGCCCGAAGGCATATCTTCATGCGATCGCATGAAGGCACCTGACACGCCACAGTAAAACCCTAAACAACATTAATTACGGGTTATTATTATTATTATTATTAATTAAACCCTAACTAGGTTATTATTATTATAATATTTAGTTTTAATTCTTTAATTTGTATTTTTAGTTAATTTAGTTTTAATAATTTATAAAATTAATAGTTTTATAAAATAAATAATATAAAAATAATATTTTTATAAAAATTATACTTTTTACAACTTTAAGTATATTTTTATATTTTGTCTCTTTTTATTTGTTTTTAGCGTAATATTTGTATTTTTCGCTCGTTTTTAGTTTTAAATCATAGTATTTGCCATAGTTATTTTTATTTCTAGATTTTTAGGCTTTGCCGTAAAATCCCTTAAGTGCTTTTTCTTTAGACTAAGATTTAGGTGCTTTAGAATTTTACGACGCATTTTTTTTTATTTTTATTTTTTTATTTTAGTACCTTTTTAAGTTATTAACATTTGGGATATAGTTTATTTGTAAGCTTTAATATTTTTAGACGCAACTTTTAATTCTTAGTTTTTAGTTCCTTTTTAAGTTTCAACGCGCTACTTTCTTATTTTTATTTTTCGACGCCTTTTACCTATGTATCAATTATCACTCCAATTAGTAATCTCAATTTGCAATTTTAATTTTAAGTTAGTGATAATAATAAGGTTGGGTTAGTCGAGTGTTTTAAAGTTTTATAAGTCACTCTTTTTCTTTCTTATTTCTCCAATTTTAATACCGACGCACTCTTTTTCTTTTTTATATCTCGCCATTCTAGTTTTTGAAATGTCCCGTTCTTATTGATTAAAAACGTTCCATATTAATTGATTTCGTTACGAGGTTTTGACCTCTATATGAGACGTTTTTTTTTCAAAGACTGCATTCATTTTTAAAACAAACCATAACCTTTATTTCATAAATAAAGGTTTAAAAAGCTTTACGTAGATTATCAAATAATGATAATCTAAAATATCCTGTTTACACACGACCATTACATAATGGTTTACAATACAAATATGTTACATCGAAATCAGTTTCTTGAATGCAGTTTTTACACAATATCATACAAACATGGACTCCAAATCTTGTCCTTATTTTAGTATGCAACAGCGGAAGCTCTTAGTATTCACCTGAGAATAAACATGCTTTAAACGTCAACAAAATGTTGGTGAGTTATAGGTTTAACCTATATATATCAAATCGTAACAATAGACCACAAGATTTCATATTTCAATACACATCCCATACATAGAGATAAAAATCATTCATATGGTGAACACCTGGTAACCGACATTAACAAGATGCATATATAAGAATATCCCCATCATTCCGGGACACCCTTCGGATATGATATAAATTTCGAAGTACTAAAGCATCCGGTACTTTGGATGGGGTTTATTAGGCCCAATAGATCTATCTTTAGGATTCGCGTCAATTAGGGTGTCTGTTCCCTAATTCTTAGATTAACAGACTTAATAAAAAGGGGCATATTTGATTTCGATAATTCAACCATAGAATGTAGTTTCACGTACTTGTGTCTATTTTGTAAATCATTTATAAAACCTGCATGTATTCTCATCCCAAAAATATTAGATTTTAAAAGTGGGACTATAACTCACTTTCACAGATTTTTACTTCGTCAGGAAGTAAGACTTGGCCACTGGTTGATTCACGAACCTATAACAATATATACATCTATATCAAAGTATGTTCAAAATATATTTACAATACTTTTAATACATTTTGATGTTTTAAGTTTATTAAGTCAGCTGTCCTCGTTAGTAACCTACAACTAGTTATCCACAGTTAGATGTACAGAAATAAATCGATAAATATTATCTTGAATCAATCCACGACCCAGTGTATACGTATCTCAGTATTGATCACAACTCAAACTATATATATATTTTGGAATCAACCTCAACCCTGTATAGCTAACTCCAACATTCACATATAGAGTGTCTATGGTTGTTCCCCAATATATATATAGATGGGTCGACATGATAGGTCGAAACATTGTATACGTGTTTATGGTATCTCAAGATTACATAATATACAATTTAAGTTGATTAGGTTATGGTTGGAATAGATTTATTACTAACTTTCACGTAGGTAAAATGAGTAGTTTTTATCAATCTTGTTTTACTCGCCATTTCTTCGTTTCTAATCCGTTTTGAGTGATTTCAGTGGCCACGGTTTCGTATTGAACTTAACTTTATGAATCTAAATAGAAAAAGTATAAGTTTATTGTTAAAAATACAAGTTACAAGTCGTTTTTGAAAGAGGTAGTCATTTCCGTCGAAAGAACGACATCTTGATGACCATTTTGAAAAACATACTTTCACTTTGAGTTTAACCATGATTTTTGGATATAGTTTCATGTTCATAAGAAAAATTATTTTTCCAGAAGTATATCTTTTAAATCATAGTTCTTCTTAGCTTTTAATTATCCCAACCAAAACAGCCCCGGTTTTACTACGACGGCGTATATCCAGTTTTATGGTGTTTATCGTGTTTCCGGGTTTTAAATTATTAAGTTAGCATATCATATAGATATAGAATATGTATTTAGTTGATTTTAAAAGTCTAGTTAGAAGGATTAACTTTATTTGCGAACAAGTTTAGAATTAACTAAACTATGTTCTAGTGATTACAAGTTTATAACGTTGAATAAGACAGCTTTTTATGTATGAATCGAATGATGTTATGAACATCATTACTACCTCAAGTTCCTTGGATAAACCTACTGGAAATGAGAAAAATGGATCTAGCTTCAAAGGATCCTTGGATGGCTTGAAAGTTCTTGAAGCAGAATCATGATACGAAAACAATTTCAAGTAAGATTTCCACTCGAAATAAGATTGTTATAGTTATAGAAATTGAATTAAAGTTTGAATATGATTATTACCTTGTATTAGAAAGATAACCTACTGTAAGTAACAAAGGTTTCTTGATCTTGGATGATTACTTGGAATGGATTTAGAAAACTTGGAAGTAAACTTGCAATCTTGGAAGTATTCTTGATTTTATGAAACTAGAACTTTTGGAATTTATGAAGAACACTTAGAACTTGAAGATAAAACTTGAGAGAGATCAATCAGAAGAAGAAAATTGAAGAATGAAAGTGTTTGTAGGTGTTTTTGATCATTGTTGTATGGATTAGATATAAAGGATATGTAATTTTGTTTTCATGTAAATAAGTCATGAATGATTACTCATATTTTTGTAATTTTATGAGATATTTCATGCTAGTTGCCAAATGATGGTTTCCACATGTGTTAGGTGACTCACATGGGCTGCTAAGAGCTGATCATTGGAGTGTATATACCAATAGTACATACATCTAAAAGCTGTGTATTGTACGAGTACGAATACGGGTGCATACGAGTAGATTTGTTGATGAAACTGAACGAGGATGTAATTGTAGGTATTTTTGTTAAGTAGAAGTATTTTGATAAGTGTCTTGAAGTCTTTCAAAAGTGTATGAATACATATTAAAACACTACATGTATATACATTTTAACTGAGTCATTAAGTCATCGTTAGTCGTTACATGTAAATGTTGTTTTGAAACCTTTAGGTTAACGATCTTGTTTAATGTTGTTAACCCAATGTTTATAATCTCAAATGAGATTTTAAATTATTATATTATCATGATATTATGATGTACGAATATCTCTAATTATGATCTATATACATTAAATGTCGTTACAACGATAATCGTTACATATATGTCTCGTTTCAAAATCATTAAGTTAGTAGTCTTATTTTTACATATGTAGTTCATTTTTAATACACTTAATGATATATTTACTTATCATTTAACATAATTAACCAAGTGTATCAATATCTTAATATGATTCTTATGTACCTAGTAAGACGTTATAACGATAATCGTTATATATATCGTTTTCGAGTTTCTTAATTTAATAGTATCATTTTTATGTATATAACTCATTGTTAAAATACCTAATGAGATACATACTTATAATAAAATCATGTTAACTATATACATAACCATATATATGTCATCGTATAGTTTTTACAAGTTTTAACGTTCGTGAATCACCGGTCAACTTGGGTGGTCATTTGTCTATATGAAACCTATTCCAATTAATCAAGTCTTAATAAGTTTGATTGCTTAACATGTTGGAAACACTTATCATGTAAATATCAATTTCATTTAATATATATAAATATGGAAAAGTTCGGGTCACTACAGTTTTTAGGACATAGAATTTTCTACTTCTTCTCTAAATTTCTTTAAATTACGAAAAATTACTTTAAGCGGTTAAATTGATAGACATCAAAATTTTCTGGTTCGTAGTAATAGTTGGATTTGTACGTGGACCGGGTTATTGGAGCCAAACAGTACTCAATTATATTGAGACCAAACGAATCCTACCCCTCTGCTGCATCTTTTGGCTATTCGAAACGTGGGCAAAATAAAAAAAGTCTATTAATTGGATAACTTATATAATTTTTATTTCTTTTTAAAAACCAATAGGATATTTAGTGAATGCACCGAGCAAAACGTTCACCACCTTTTGTACATTCACCACCGGTAACTCGTTCAAGACATCTAGCTAATATTGTCACCGTTGATTTTTCTTTAGAATCGTCATCCAGTCGACCAAGTACTCCAATTCAAATTTTCGATAATCCATTTTTTGAACCCGACCTCACAATTGAGAATCCAGAGAATATTCAGGGACGATTCATAGATCCTGAACCACTAATCTTTCCTCCGGAACCACCAATCATTCAAACAGAGATTGTTGAGGAACGAACCATTAAATCAGAATCCTCTAGTGATTCAGATTCAACAAATTCAATCATGGAGAATCTGGAACCTTTAAGTATGGAAGACCGAATGAGAGCTAAACGCACTGGCCAAGGTCACGCAATTACTCAACCAGACATTAATGCGCTAGATTATGAAATCAAAGGACAAATCCTACACATGGTGACTAATCAATGCCAATTTAGTGGTGCGCCGAAGGAAGATCCAAATGAACACCTTCGTACCTTTAATAGGATCTGCACTCTATTTAAAATAAGAGAAGTTGAGGATGAACAGATATATCTCATGTTATTTTCCTGGACTTTAAAGGGAGAAGCCAAAGATTGGTTGGAATCGTTACCTGAAGGGGCGATTGATACATGGGACGTTTTAGTTGAAAAATTTCTTAAACAATTCTTTCCGGCATCTAAAGCCATGAGACTTCAAGGAGAAATTGTTACATTCACACAGAAACTAAATGAAACTCTATATGAGGCATGGACCAGATTTGGAAAGTTATTGAGAGGATGTCCGCAACATGGTTTAGACACCTGTCAAATAGTACAAATATTCTACCAAGGATGCGACATCACTACAAGGAAAGACATCGACATAGCAGCTGGTGGTTCTATTATGAAGAAAACAGAAACTGATGCTTATAAAATTATTGATAACACTGCTTCCCATTCACATGAGTGGCACCAAGTAAAAGATATCGTTAGATCATCTAAAGCAGCTAGAGCCGATTCTAGCCATGACTTAGATTCCATTTCTGCAAAGATAGATGCTGTCGAGAGACGAATGGAAAAGATGACCAAAGATATTCACTCAATACTAATTAGTTGTGAGCAGTGTGGAGGACCACATTTGACAAAAGATTGTCTCAGTATTGAACTAATAATGGAACAAAGAGAGAATGTTTCATATCTTAACCAAAGGCCTGGAAATAATTATCAGAATAATTATCAACCGCCAAGACCGATTTACAATCAAAACCAGAATTATAATCTCAATGTTCCATACAACAACCAACAAGGTCCTAACAATCAACAAGTATCCAACAATACTTACAACCAGCAAAGACCTAATTTTCAAAACAAACCACCACAAACCGATGATAAAAAGCTGAATTTAGAAGATATGATGACGAAGCTAGTTGAATCTCAAACACAGTTTTTCACATCTCAGAAACAAACGAATGAACAAAGTGCTCAAGAATTTAGAAATCAACAAGCTTCTATTCAAAATCTGGAACAAGAAGTGAGCAACCTAGCAAGGTTAATAGGTGAAAGAAAACCGGGAAGTCTACCTAGTGATACAAATGCTAACCCTCGAAATGAAACAGCTAAAGCTATTACCACAAGAAGTGGTACAACACTTAAACCACCTGAAATACCTGTAATTTCTGATGAAGCTATTCCTACTCCACAAGAACCACAACCTGAACAAGATAAGGAAAAAGAACCGGTAGTTGAAAAGGTTAATGAAGATAACACAGTTAAAGCTAAACCTTATGTTAAACCATACCAACCACCACTTCCTTACCCGAGTAAAATGAGAAAAGAGAGACTTGAAGTCGAGCAATCGAAATTCTTGGATATGTTTAAACAGATAAATGTAAATCTTCCTTTCATTGATGTAATTTCAGGAATGCCTAGATATGCTAAATTTCTGAAAGATCTAATCTCGAATAGAAAGAAAATGGAAGAACTCTCGGCTGTTACTATGAATGCTAATTGTTCAGCAGTGCTGTTGAATAAGATACCAGAAAAATTATCAGATCCAGGAAGTTTCACAATTCCATGTTTTCTGGGTAGTCTTAGTTCAATAGAAGCATTGACAGATTTAGGTGCTAGTATAAATTTAATGCCGTATTCACTATACGCTAAACTAGACCTTGGAGAATTGAAACCAACAAGAATAAGCATACAACTAGCCGATCGATCAATAAAATATCCTAGAGGTATAATGGAGAACATGCTAGTTAAAGTTGGTACTTTAGTATTTCCAGTAGATTTTGTTGTTCTGGACATGGAAGAAGATTCTCAAGTTCCTCTCATATTAGGAAGACCATTCTTAAACATGGCTAAAGCAATGATAGACGTGTTCGGTAAGAAACTGACCCTAAGTATAGAGGAAGAGAGTGTTACCTTTTCAGTTGATAGAGCAATGCAACAACCGCAATCTGCATATAATACATGTTACTATATTCAAACTATAGAATCACATGCAGAATTGTTAGAAGAATTTCCAGAATTACAAGGAACAGGAGAATGTTCTTTAGGAGAAGGTACTGAACCAATTGATGAAACTGAAATGTTAGCTACACTTATGGCTAATGGATACGAACCAACAACAGAAGAAATTCAAATGCTAAAAGAGGAAGACAGATATCGATATAAATCATCGATAGAAGAACCACCGATATTAGAGTTAAAGTCATTTCCAAACCATTTGGAATACGCTTATTTACATGGTGAATCTGAATTACCTGTAATAATATCGTCTTCTCTTACTAAAAATGAAAAATCTCAACTCATTTCTGTGCTAAAAGCTCATAAACCAGCTATTGCATGGAAGATTCATGATATTAAAGGAATAAGTCCTTCGTATTGCACACATAAAATCCTTATGGAAGAAGGTCATAAAACGTATGTGCAACGCCAACGAAGACTAAATCCTAATATGCAAGATGTTGTTAAAAAAGAAATTTTTAAACTGCTTGATGCAGGTTTAATTTATCCAATCTCTGATAGTCCATGGGTAAGCCCAGTTCAATGCGTGCCTAAGAAGGGTGGCATGACTGTTATCACAAATGAGAAAAATGAGCTTATTCCTACTAGGACTGTAACAGGATGGCGTGTATGTATTGATTATAGAAAATTAAATGACGCCACCAGAAAAGATCACTTTCCCTTACCTTTCATTGATCAAATGTTGGAAAGATTAGCCGGAAATAGTTACTATTGTTTTCTTGATGTTTTTTCCGGATATTTTCAAATTCTAATAGCACCCGAAGACCAAGAGAAAACCACATTCACGTGCCCTTATGGTACTTTTTCTTACAAACGCATGCCATTTGGACTTTGCAACGCCCCTGCAACCTTTCAAAGGTCCATGATGGCGATTTTTCACGACATGATAGAAGAATGCATGGAAGTTTTCATGGATGACTTTTCAGTCTTCGGTGATACATTTGAATCATGTCTAGTTAATCTTGAACGAATGCTTATTAGATGCGAACAATCAAATCTAGTACTTAATTGGGAGAAATGCCATTTCATGGTTAAAGAAGGCATCGTTCTTGGTCATAAAATTTCAAAGGAAGGAATTGAAGTGGATAGAGCTAAAGTAGATGTAATTGCTAAACTTCCACATCCCACCAATGTTAGAGGAGTTAGGAGTTTTCTAGGGCATGTCGGTTTTTACCGACGTTTCATAAAAGATTTCTCTAAAATTGCCACTCCTATTGAAAGGACCCGTTCATATACATTATAAAAGATTCACAATAGTTGATTACATCGCGAGGTATTTAACCTCTATATGATACATTTTACAAACATTGCATTCGTTTTTAAAAGACAAACTTTCTTTACAACGAAAATTGACGGTATGCACACCATTTCATAATACATCCAACTATAATTGACTTAATAATAATCTTGATGAACTCAATGACTTGAATGTAACGTCTTTCAAAATATGCCATGAATGACTCCAAGTAATATCCTTAAAATGAGCTAATGCACAGCGGAAGATTTCTTTAATACCTGAGAATAAACATGCTTTAAAGTGTCAACCAAAAGGTTGGTGAGTTCATAGGTTTATCATAACAATCATTTCAATATATTAATAGACCACAAGATTTCCGTTTATAAATATATGTATAGTCGCAAGTGTATAAAAGTATTCTATAAGTTGTAGGCACCCGGTAACAAGCCTTAACGTTCATGTTTTACCCTCTGAAGTACACCAGATCAGGTGTGTTTAAAATAACCTCGAAGTACTAAAGCATCCCATAGTCAGGATGGGGTTTGTCAGGCCCAATAGATCTATGTTTAAGATTCGCGCCTACCGTACATAGACAAGTAGTTTAATGTTACCAAGCTAAGGGTATATTTCTGGTTTAAACCCACGTAGAATTAGTTTTAGTACTTGTGCCTATTTCGTAAAACATTTATAAAAACAACGCATGTATTCTCAGTCCCAAAAATATATATAAAAGGGAGCAAATGAAACTCACAATACTGTATTTTGTAGTAAAAATACATATGACGTCATTGAACAAGTGCAATGTTGGCCTTGGATTCACGAACGTATCAATGTTGAGACTCAATATTGCAGAAAAAGTATGTAGACGCAACGGAGATGATAAACACTAGTTTGACTCACGAGCAATACTCCCGAACCATACCCATAACCTCCATAGCTTTAACCCATAATTTCCTTAGTTCTATCCCGCTTGAAAAACAATTTCGAAATCACTCGGACAGCACTCCGTCATAATATTTTATGTATACTGATAATATCTTGAAATAATACGGAGTAAATATATATATGTAAATTGATTGAGGGAGTTTATAGAAAATATTTTCAAGTTTCTATCAAATAATGAAACCTATTGAATTCTATTTATAACAAATTTTTGAATTATTAAAGTATAAATTATTAAAGTGAATTATTAAAGTATGAATTATTAAAGTAAATTATTAAAGTATGAATTATTAAAGTGAATTATTAAAGTATCAATTATTAAAGTGAATTATTAAAGTATGAATTATTAAAGTGAATTATTAAAGTATTAATTATTAAAGTATGAATTATTAAAGTGAATTATTAAAGTATGAATTATTAAAGTGAATTATTAAAGTATGAATTATTAAAGTGAATTATTAAAGTATGAATTATTAAAGTATGAATTATTAAAGTTAAGGTAAAGTAAATATAAAGTAAAGGTAAAGTTTAAGTATAGTAAAAGTATAAAACTATGTACGTATAATACGCGTATAAATATATATAATATTAATTTAAATTGTTATATATATTTAATAAAATAAAATATAAATATCGTTATCATTATTATACTGGTTAAGTAATGAGTTGTTAAAAGTGGTTCTAGATATTTATAAAAGTTATATACGTTTTAATAATAAAGTTCTTTTTAAACTGAAAACGTTTTTATACGTTTGAAACTAAATCAAATAAATATGATAATTTTGTTTTCCAAAACTAAATATATTTAAGAAGCATTTTGTTTAAAGGTTAAAATAATGGAAATCGTTATATCATAAAACGTTTTAGAAAAGTAAAATCATATATTTTCATAATAGGTTTCAAGTTTTTAACTTACAGTCTGTTGGTGAAGCATGCGATAAAGTTCAAAGGTTAAATAAACGTATGAAATAATCTTAATGAAAAATGTCGAGTTACTTAACTTGTCGATATCCAACATCTAAGTTATTTACACTCCACGTTCTTTCTTATAAATCACTTTACCATTTTTCGAATGTCGTCAAAAAGAATAGATTTCTTAAATCACAGTGGACCTTATAACATAGACCCGTAATCATATCACAATATATCTGATAAATCAATCATTTGATATTATCTTCTAATTCCATCGATAAACATATTGAAACAAATACGTTCATGTAAAGTATTATACGTTTAATACTTTATTAATATTTTTAAGTTATAATATATATATATATATATACATATATATACATATTTATTTATATATAACGGTTCGTGAATCGTCGAAATTTGGTCGAGGTTATAATGAATGTATGAACACAATTTAAAATTCTTGAGATTTAACTTAACAAACTTTGCTTATCGTGTCGGAATAATATAAAGATAAAGTTTAAATTTGATCGGAAATTTCCGGATCGTCACAGTACCTACCCGTTAAAGAAATTTCGTCCCGAAATTTGAGTAAGGTCGTCATGGTTAACCATAAAACTGTTTTCATGACGAATATGAGTTGATAAATAGAGTTTCATTATTACTGAATAATGTAGATAAAACGATTCGATTATGTGAAGCGTACGAGGGTAGCTGTCACAACAGTTTGAGATAGAAATTTAACTTTTGACGTAGTCACGGTGGATTTCTGGAATTCAAGGGATTTAAAGAAATCTTTAAAATCTGAATAAAATTTGATTCTTCGGAGATTAAGGAATAGGATCGTCGTTGGTTAAATGCGATAATCTGTTTTGATTGCTCTGTCAGATATTATAAATCCACCCTCTTTATTTCCTTTATATTTTGGAGTTTCATCCTTTTGTTTTCTCTTCTCGACTTTAAATCAGCGAATAATGGTTCAGAATTCGTAAGTATGGAGTTTCGAACGAACATGACTAATGTTCTAAGGAAGAAATTGTAATAGCACGATCTTGATTGGTTAAATTACCAGAATTCAAGAGAAAAGACAGAATTATCAAGAAATTATGTTCTTGATATGTTTAGAGATTAGATAGAATGTAAGAGTCGCGTAACATAACACATGATGACGTTATGGTCTGTGAATCATCATGTTTCATTAGAAACTCAGCATGACTTACTGTAATATAATCACGTTGATCAAGTGTCATTATGTTATACTAACTCATGCTTTAGTTCCCAACACTACTTTGAAAACATTCATACTTCAAACTTGAAGATTTTAGATTTTAGAAACTAAACAGTTTCCTTTATGATATAACACTGATATCGCGAAGAGATAAATGATTTCGGACAAGAATACTTATGAAAATATCCTCAGAAATATCGAAGATATTTATGATGTTATTTTTGGAATTTCTAAGATCGAAGGTTGATGAAGAAAGATTTTCCGCAAGATTTTAACATGACTTCGAAGCAGGATATTCTCTAAAGATTTCATCGGATCCAGAATTACCTGGATTCTTTGAATATAGGGTTTGGTCCTTGTATTTGTCCTTGGTCTCCTTCATGGTTAGCTCAATCTATTTTTCAGTACCAAATTTTCTATCTAGCGTTCCCAACATTCCATTCTTTATTATCAAACTTTTGGCCGTTTAGACCATCTACGATTTTGCTGTTTTCTCTGCATTTAATGCTACCATATCTGGGTCATCGGTTATCAATCCGAGGTGGTTTCAAGAGAATTGTGTTTTTAGATGATTAAATGTTGATGGTAATATGGTGGAATATAAAAGGTTCCCCGGTAACAATAAAGAGCACGCATATATATCAAAATTATGATATGGTTGTTTCGAACGAAAAGTCGAAGTTGATTTGCTGGAGCTGTGACAAAATTTGCTACTTTGAAAAGGAATTGCAAAGTGATTTTCGGTAATAACAACGCCCAGGGAGCTAGCACAGATACGTGTTAAATGTTTACTCAGGTTCCGAGTGTTTTCAGGTGCATAACTATATGCATCGATCTTTTCTTCCATAGATGAAGTGCGGTTGGTTTATCCTCTCGATTGAGGTGTTTTCAAGAATCATGAAAGATTTGAATGCAGATTGTAATCGTCAAGATACAAATGAAGTTTAGGATGAAATCAAGTGGCAAACTTGAAGAATTGTTTAGTTTCATATGTTATAATCAATATTTTAATTCATTATAATTGTCCAATGTTATTAGTCCACAGTCGATAGTCCACAATTAACAGTCCAATAATTCATATATAGTTTAATATATAATATTCGAATTAATTAATACGTATCGTGACCCGTATACATGTCTCAGACTCGATCACAACTCAAAGTATATATATTATTGTAGAATCAACCTCAACCCTGTATAGCTAACTCCAACATTACTGCATATAGAGTGTCTATGGTTATTCCAAATAATATATATATATATATATATATATATATATATATATATATATATATATATATATATATATATATATATATATATATATATTCGTCGATATGATATGTCAAAACCTTGTATACGTGTCTCGATATTTAAAATGCGTAAAAATAAATAACAGAAATTAAATGACGATAAATAAAATTGCAAGAATATATATTGCGATAAATAAATTGTGATAAATAAAATGTAATCAGTTAGCTAGGAACAGTTAGCTAGGAACAGTTAGCATGAATTCTTAACAAAATTTCTCATAGTTAATTTGTTTGTTTCTAACAAATTTTATTTTGTCCAATGTTTTCTTCATTATGCCACTTGTTGGATTCTGATAGGTCAAAATCCAAATATAAAATTGGATGAAAATGATTATTCTGCGGTGAACGGATACGTATATCGGTAGTTGTAAGTAGGATAGTAAATGACTATTGAATCAGATTCGAAAAATGTACAATGTAACTTATTAATGTGAAATCTAAATATTCATCAGGTATTACCTACCCGTTAAAATATTTTCACCATTAACAGTTTGTACGAAAGAATTTTTAATTATAATATTTATGAAAAAATATATATATATATATACCTATGTATTTTCTTCGAATGTAATCATGGATTTAATGGGTCAATATGATATTAAACTCATTTGATGTACCGTTAGAACAAGAATATATAATCTCTAAAACATTAGAGATTACATAATCACTATGTCGAATGAAAATAAATGATGTAGAACATCATGTAGAACAATGATTATACTCGAGGTACAGAATGAGATGTCGAAGCTGGTGACGCGGATGTTGTTGTTGGTGGTACTAGTGCTGTTATTGCTGAGGCTGGTGATGTTACTGGTGTTGGTGATACTGTAGGTGCTTGCAAATTGTGTACCATGCTCTCTAAAGTTAACACTCGAGCTCCGAGTTCTTTAACTTCTTCTACTAATCCTGGTTGGTTATCGGTGTGAGGTAAAGGTTAGATATCTTCTCTAGTTCCGTTAATGGTAGTCTCAAGACGAAAAATTCTTGCAAAAAGGGTATAAACGGTGTTGCGAACGGGTTCGCCGGTTAGCGGGTCAAGTACTCTAAGGTTATGTGGTAGATTTGGTTCATGATATGGAGTACCTTCTTTCCTTCTCCATAGGGTGAGTATGTCGCGAACCCACTGTAACACCCCAGCTTAACATGACCACAATATTGTCCGCTTTGCCCGCAGGCGCACGGTTTTTTCTTGGCGACCACACACGAGAAGCACTTTCCCAGGAGGTTACCCATCCTGGTAGTGCTCTTGCCCGAGCACGCTTAACCACAATGTACTCGCACTTCTACTCAGCCTGTGATCCCAAAACGCGTTGTCATTTAAGCGTGAGTATTACCTTATAATCCCATGATCACTCATGTTCGTGGGCGATGTGGGATTTGCCTAGGGTGTTACATTCACCCCCCTTAAGGACTCATCGTCCTCGATGAGGTTTGCCCCACCACCCCCAACGGCACATGAGTGGCTCTGATACCATTCTGTAACACCCCAGCTTAACATGACCACAATATTGTCCGCTTTGCCCGCAGGCGCACAGCTTTTTCTTGGCGACCACACACGAGAAGCACTTTCCCAGGAGGTTACCCATCCTGGTAGTGCTCTCGCCCGAGCACGCTTAACCACAACGTACTCGCACTTCTACTCAGCCTGTGATCCCAAAACGCGTTGTCATTTAAGCGTGAGTATTACCTTATAATCCCATGATCACTCATGTTCGTGGGCGATGTGGGATTTGCCTAGGGTGTTACACCCACCCCCATTTTCTCCAGTAATCACGGTAGTTGATTGGTTGGTGTGCTCCTGTCACGCTGTCTTCGGAGTCAGAGGAACTTGGTCGATTCGTAGAGGCCATCTTAAGCGATCACAGAAAAGATTTTTGGTATGAAGAGTTTAGTGACAGAAATTGATAGTTGGATGGTATTCTCAATGCATAATGTGCATAGATATATATAGTACCAGGATCCCTTAAATTACGGAGAAATTTACGAGAGATATCAGGCAAGGTCTACAGTAACAGATACGCTAAGATATGAATTTTTTCTATACACTTATTCATGCAATCAATGCAGTAAAAGGTGTCTAGACTAAGAATAATGAGCAGGTAATTTCCTAAAGATGATAAGCAGACGATTTCCGACAAAAATGATAAGCGAAACTTTTGACATGCAGACCCGGTCGAAGTCCAGAGTCACTAATGCATCCTAACGACTATCAGTTAGACACACTAATACAGACCTGGTTCGCTAAGACCACCGCTATGATACCAACTGAAAGGACCCGTTCATATACATTATAAACGATTCACAATAGTTGATTACATCGTGAGGTATTTGACCTCTATATGATACATTTTACAAACATTGCATTCGTTTTTAAAAGACAAACTTTCTTTACAACGAAAATTGACGGTATGCACACCATTTCATAATACATCCAACTATAATTGACTTAATAATAATCTTGATGAACTCAATGACTTGAATGCAACGTCTTTCAAAATATGCCATGAATGACTCCAAGTAATATCCTTAAAATGAGCTAATGCACAGCGGAAGATTTCTTTAATACCTGAGAATAAACATGCTTTAAAGTGTCAACCAAAAGGTTGGTGAGTTCATAGGTTTATCATAACAATCATTTCAATATATTAATAGACGACAAGATTTCCGTTTATAAATATATGTACACTCGCAAGTGTATAAAAGTATTCTATAAGTTGTAGGCACCCGGTAACAAGCCTTAACGTTCATGTTTTACCCTCTGAAGTACACCAGATCAGGTGTGTTTAAAATAACCTCGAAGTACTAAAGCATCCCATAGTCAGGATGGGGTTTGTCAGGCCCAATAGATCTATCTTTAGGATTCGCGCCTACCGTACATAGACAAGTAGTTTAATGTTACCAAGCTAAGGGTATATTTCTGGTTTAAACCCACGTAGAATTAGTTTTAGTACTTGTGCCTATTTCGTAAAACATTTATAAAAACAGCGCATGTATTCTCAGTCCCAAAAATATATATAAAAGGGAGCAAATGAAACTCACAATACTGTATTTTGTAGTAAAAATACATATGACGTCATTGAACAAGTGCAATGTTGGCCTTGGATTCACGAACGTATCAATGTTGAGACTCAATATTGCAGAAAAAGTATGTAGACGCAACGGAGATGATAAACACTAGTTTGACTCACGAGCAATACTCCCGAACAATACCCATAACCTCCATAGCTTTAACCCATAATTTCCTTAGTTCTATCCCGCTCAAAAAACAATTTCGAAATCACTCGAACAGCACTCCGTCGTAATATTTTATGTATACTGATAATATCTTGAAATAATACGGAGTAAATATATATATGTAAATTGATTGAGGGAGTTTAGAGAAAATATTTTCAAGTTTCTATCAAATAATGAAACCTATTGAATTCTATTTATAACAGATTTTTGAATTATTAAAATATGAATTATTAAAGTGAATTATTAAAGTATGAATTATTAAAGTAAATTATTAAAGTATGAATTATTAAAGTGAATTATTAAAGTATGAATTATTAAAGTGAATTATTAAAGTATGAATTATTAAAGTGAATTATTAAAGTATGAATTATTAAAGTGAATTATTAAAGTATGAATTATTAAAGTGAATTATTAAAGTATGAATTATTAAAGTGAATTATTAAAGTATGAATTATTAAAGTGAATTATTAAAGTATGAATTATTAAAGTTAAGGTAAAGTAAAAATAAAGTAAAGGTAAAGTTTAAGTATAGTAAAAGTATAAAACTATGTACGTATAATACGCGTATAAATATATATAATATTAATTTAAATTATTATACATATTTAATAAAATAAAATATAAATATTGTTATCTTTATCATACTGGTTAAGTAATGAGTTGTTAAAAGTGGTTCTAGATATTTATAAAAGTTATATACGTTTTAATAATAAAGTTCTTTTTAAACTGAAAACGTTTTTGTACGTTTGAAACTAAATCAAATAAATATGATAATTTTGTTTTCCAGAACTAAATATATTTAAGAAGCATTTTGTTTAAAGGTTAAAATAATGGAAATCGTTATATCATAAAACGTTTTAGAAAAGTAAAATCATATATTTTCATAATAGGTTTCAAGTTTTTAAATTACAGTCTGTTGGTGAAGCATGCGATAAAGTTCAAAGGTTAAATAAACGTATGAAATAATCTTAATGAAAAATGTCGAGTTACTTAACTTTTCGGTATCCAACATCTAAGTTATTTACACTCCACGTTCTTACTTATAAATTACTTTACCATTTTTCGAATGTCGTCAAAAAGAATAGATTTCTTAAATCACAGTGGACCTTATAACATAGACCCGTAATCATATCACAATGTATCTGATAAATCAATCATTTGATATTATCTTCTAATTCCATCGATAAACATATTGAAACAAATACGTTCATGTAAAGTATTATACGTTTAATACTTTATTAATATTTTTAAGTTATAATATATATATATATACATATATATACATATTTATTTATATATAACGGTTCGTGAATCGTCGGAATTTGGTCGAGGTTATAATGAATGTATGAACACAATTTAAAATTCTTGAGATTTAACTTAAAAAACTTTGCTTATCGTGTCGGAATAATATAAAGATAAAGTTTAAATTTGATCGGAAATTTCCGGATCGTCACAGTACCTACCCGTTAAAGAAATTTCGTCCCGAAATTTGAGTAAGGTCGTCATGGTTAACCATAAAACTGTTTTCATGACGAATATGAGTTGATAAATAGAGTTTCATCATTACTGAGTAATGTAGATAAAACGATTCGATTATGTGAAGCGTACGAGGGTAGCTGTCACAACAGTTTGAGATAGAAATTTAACTTTTGACGTAGTCACGGTGGATTTCTGGAATTCAAGGGATTTAAAGAAATCTTTAAAATCTGAATACAATTTGATTCTTCGGAGATTAAGGAATATGATCTTCTTTGGTTAAATGCGATAATCTGTTTTGATTGCTCTGTCGGATATTATAAATCCACCCTCTTTATTTCCTTTATATTTTGGAGTTTCATCCTTTTGTTTTCTCTTCTCGACTTTAAGTCAGCGAATAATGGTTCAGAATTAGTAAGTATAGAGTTTCGAACGAACATGACTAATGTTCTAAGGAAGAAATTGTAATAGCACGATCTTGATTGGTTAAATTATCAGAATTCAAGAGAAAAGACAGAATTATCAAGAAATTATGTTCTTGATATGTTTAGAGATTAGATAGAATGTAAGAGTCGCGTAACATGACACATGATGACGTTATGGTCTGTGAATCATCATGTTTCATTAGAAACTCAGCATGACTTACTGTAATATAGTCACGTTGATCAAGTGTCATTATGTTATACTAACTCATGCTTCAGTTCCCAACACTACTTCGAAAACATTCATACTTCAAACTTGAAGATTTTAGATTTTAGAAACTAAACAGTTTCCTTTATGATATAACACTGATATCGCGAAGAGATAAATGATTTCGGACAAGAATACTTATGAAAATATCCTCAGAAATATCGAAGATATTTATGATGAAATTCCATGATTTGCAGACTATGCAAACTATTTAGTATGTGGATTCCTTGAAAAAGGATTGTCGTACCAAAAATGAAAGAAATTCTTTAGTGATATAAAACACTATTTCTGGGAAGATCCACATTTGTTTAAAAGTTGTCCCGATGGAATAATACGCCGATGTGTATTCGGGGAGGAAGCTAGTAAAATCTTAAACCATTGTCACACAGGACCAACAGGAGGGCATTATGGGCCTCAACTAACAACAAAAAAAGTTTATGATGCTGGATTCTATTGGCCTACAATTTACAAAGACGCACACCTTCTTTGCAAATCCTGTGATGCTTGTCAAAGGGCCGGAAAAATAAGTCAACGTGATGAAATGTCACAAAATGTCATTCAAGTATGTGAAGTATTTGACATCTGGGGTATTGAATTTATGGGTCCATTTCCAAAATCTCATAATAATCTATACATTCTCATTGCCATTGATTATGTATCTAAATGGGCGGAAGCACAAGCTCTCCCGACTAATGATGCACGAGTTGTAGTCAACTTTTTAAAACGTCTTTTTGCAAGGTTTGGAACACCGAAAGCTTTAATAAGTGATCGGGGTACTCATTTCTGTAATAATCAACTTGAGAAAGTTCTTAAAAGATATGGAGTAACTCATAAAATCTCCACCGCATATCATCCACAGACAAGTAGACAAGTTGAAAATACCAACCGAGCTTTAAAACGTATTCTAGAGAAAACCGTAGGATCAAATCCGAAGGAATGGTCCATTAAATTGGAGGATGCACTCTAGGCTTTTAGAACAGCCTATAAACTCCAATTGGAACCACACCTTTTAAACTCATTTACGGAAAAGCATGTCATCTTCCAGTAGAAATTGAACACAAAGCATTTTGGGCTTTGAAGACATGTAATCTTGATTTACATGAAGCCAGACGTCTACGGTTAAGTCAATTAAACGAATTAGAAGAATTAAGACATGAAGCATACGAAAATTCGTTAATCTATAAAGAAAGAACGAAGAAATGGCATGATAAAAGAATCAGAAGTTCAAAAGAATTTAAAGAAGGCGACAGAGTTCTTCTTTTCAATTCACGATTCAAGCTATTTCCTGGAAAATTGAAATCAAGATGGTCTGGACCATTCATAGTCAAAAGAGTTTTCCCATACGGAACAGTAGAATTAATAAATTCAAATGGGATTGAATTTAAGGTTATCGGTCAAAGAGTTAAACATTACATAGATAGTCCGATGGAAGTTAACAACGAAGTTAATCACAATTTCGACACCACAGCTAACTAAGTGTGGGGAGAATCAAGTCTTTTAAAGGATAATATGTATTTCTGTTAGAGTTAGATTTTCTGTTTTCGTGTAGTTCTCGAAAATGGAACCCGAATGGTCTTTCCCTAGCAGACCCTAAAGAACTAGTCTTCTCCCCCCATTCTGAATGTTTATTTTTTTTAGGTTTTTCGAAATGAAGACTTCCTGTGAATTAAACCATGGTCTAATGCTACACGCTTTGATCACTAAACGTAATAATGACACACTTCCAAGTGAATTGGTATCATTAATAAGAGGTAAATTGGACGGAGTAAGAAAAGAATCCAGATGCGAAGATAATAAATTACAATTTGGTAAAGGAAAATCAAAATCCGCAGCGAAAAGAAGAGCACGACACTTTGAAAAATGTCACAAATGCGGAAAATGGTCACACGAAGGTAAATGTTCAAATAATCAAACCTATTCAAACACCGAATTTGTTACTTTATGCAGAGACGGACCGTTCATATGTTTAGAAGAAAATACGTTAAATGCTCGAGGTTACGCCTATGTAGCCATGGAAAACCAATTAGTCCGACTATCTTATGAATGAGCTAGAGCATATCACTAAGAAATCTATTTCACAGGTAAGTTTGTACAGTTTTCATTTTTTATTTCAATTTTTAACCTTTTGATAATAAACGCTAATTTGTTCGCTATAAAGTATTAAATTGGTATTCGATAAAATTAGGTCTTGCGACTGAAATTATTGTTATCATTCAAAAATTTATTACATCTGAAATGTCCCGTTCTTATTGATTAAAAACATTCCATATTAATTGATTTCGTTGCGAGGTTTTGACCTCTATATGAGATGTTTTTCAAAGACTGCATTCATTTTAAAACAAACCATAACCTTTATTTCATCAATAAAGGTTTAAAAAGCTTTACGTAGATTATCAAATAATGATAATCTAAAATATCCTGTTTACACACGACCATTACATAATGGTTTACAATACAAATATGTTACAGCAAAATAAGTTTCTTGAATGCAGTTTTTACACAATATCATACAAGCATGGACTCCAAATCTCGTCCTTATTTAAGTATGCGACAGCGGAAGCTCTTAATAATCACCTGAGAATAAACATGCTTAAAACGTCAACAAAAATGTTGGTGAGTTATAGGTTTAACTTATATATATCAAATCATAATAATAGACCACAAGATTTCATATTTCAATACACATCCCATACATAGAGATAAAAATCATTCATATGGTGAACACCTGGTAACCGACATTAACAAGATGCATATATAAGAATATCCCCATCATTCCGGGACACCCTTCGGATATGATATAAATTTCGAAGTACTAAAGCATCCGGTACTTTGGATGGGGTTTGTTAGGCCCAATAGATCTATCTTTAGGAATCGCGTCAATTAGGGTGTCTGTTCCCTAATTCTTAGATTACCAGACTTAATAAAAAAGGGCATATTCGATTTTGATAATTCAACCATAGAATGTAGTTTCACGTACTTGTGTCTATTTTGTAAATCATTTATAAAACCTGCATGTATTCTCATCCCAAAAATATTAGATTTTAAAAGTGGGACTATAACTCACTTTCACAGATTTTTACTTCGTCGGGAAGTAAGACTTGGCCACTGGTTGATTCACGAACCTATAACAATATATACATATATATCAAAGTATGTTCAAAATATATTTACAACACTTTTAATATATTTTGATGTTTTAAGTTTATTAAGTCAGCTGTCCTCGTTAGTAACCTACAACTAGTTGTCCACAGTTAGATGTACAGAAATAAATTTATAAATATTAACTTGAATCAATCCACGACCCAGTGTATACGTATCTCAGTATTGATCACAACTCAAACTATATATATTTTGGAATCAACCTCAACCCTGTATAGCTAACTCCAACATTCACATATAGAGTGTCTATGGTTGTTCCGAAATATATATAGATGTGTCGACATGATAGGTCGAAACATTGTATACGTGTCTATGGTATCTCAAGATTACATAATATACAATACAAGTTGATTAAGTTATGGTTGGAATAGATTTGTTACCAATTTTCACGTAGCTAAAATGAGAAAAATTATCCAATCTTGTTTTACCCATAACTTCTTCATTTTAAATCCGTTTTGAGTGAATCAAATTGCTATGGTTTCATATTGAACTCTATTTTATGAATCTAAACAGAAAATGTATAGGTTTATAGTCGGAAAAATAAGTTACAAGTCATTTTTGTAAAGGTAGTCATTTCAGTCGAAAGAACGACGTCTAGATGACCATTTTAGAAAACATACTTCCACTTTGAGTTTAACCATAATTTTTGGATATAGTTTCATGTTCATAATAAAAATCATTTTCTCAGAATAACAACTTTTAAATGAAAGTTTATCATAGTTTTTAATTAACTAACCCAAAACAGCCCGCGGTGTTACTACGACGGCGTAAATCCGGTTTTACGGTGTTTTTCGTGTTTCCAGGTTTTAAATCATTAAGTTAGCATATCATATAGATATAGAACATGTGTTTAGTTGATTTTAAAAGTCAAGTTAGAAGGATTAACTTTTGTTTGCGAACAAGTTTAGAATTAACTAAACTATGTTCTAGTGATTACAAGTTTAAACCTTCGAATAAGATAGCTTTATATGTATGAATCGAATGATGTTATGAACATCATTACTACCTTAAGTTCCTTGGATAAAACTACTGGAAAAGAGAAAAATGGATATAGCTTCAACGGATCCTTGGATGGCTCGAAGTTCTTGAAGCAGAATCATGACACGAAAACAAGTTCAAGTAAGATCATCACTTGAAATAAGATTGTTATAGTTATAGAAATTGAACTAAAGTTTGAATATTATTATTACCTTGTATTAGAATGATAACCTACTGTAAGAAATAAAGATTTCTTGAGGTTGGATGATCACCTTACAAGATTGGAAGTGAGCTAGCAAACTTGAAAGTATTCTTGATTTTATGTAACTAGAACTTGTAGAATATATGAAGAACACTTAGAACTTGAAGATAGAACTTGAGAGAGATCAATTAGATGAAGAAAATTGAAGAATGAAAGTGTTTGTAGGTGTTTTTGGTCGTTGGTGTATGGATTAGATATAAAGGATATGTAATTTTGTTTTCATGTAAATAAGTCATGAATGATTACTCATATTTTTGTAATTTTATGAGATATTTCATGCTAGTTGCCAAATGATGGTTCCCACATGTGTTAGGTGACTCACATGGGCTGCTAAGAGCTTATCATTGGAGTGTATATACCAATAGTACATACATCTAAAAGCTGTGTATTGTACGAGTACGAATACGGGTGCATACGAGTAGAATTGTTGATGAAACTGAACGAGGATGTAATTGTAAGCATTTTTGTTAAGTAGAAGTATTTTGATAAGTGTATTGAAGTCTTTTAAAAGTGTATAAATACATATTAAAACACTACATGTATATACATTTTAACTGAGTCGTTAAGTCATCGTTAGTCGTTACATGTAAGTGTTGTTTTGAAACCTTTAGGTTAACGATCTTGTTAAATGTTGTTAACCCAATGTTTATAATATCAAATGAGATTTTAAATTATTATATTATCATGATATTATCATGTATGAATATCTCTTAATATGATATATATACATTAAATGTCTTTACAACGATAATCGTTACATATATGTCTCGTTTAAAAATCATTAAGTTAGTAGTCTTGTTTTTACATATGTAGTTCATTGTTAATATACTTAATGATATGTTTACTTATCATAGTATCATGTTAACTATATATATATATCCATATATATGTCATCATATAGTTTTTATAAGTTTTAACGTTCGTGAATCACCGGTCAACTTGGGTGGTCAATTGTCTATATGAAACATATTTCAATTAATCAAGTCTTAACAAGTTTGATTGCTTAACATGTTGGAAACATTTAATCATGTAAATATCAATCTCAATTAATATATATAAACATGGAAAAGTTCGGGTTACTACAGTACCTACCCGTTAAATAAATTTCGTCCCGAAATTTTAAGCTGTTGAAGGTGTTGACGAATCTTCTGGAAATAGATGTGGGTATTTCTTCTTCATCTGATCTTCATGCTCCCAGGTAAACTCGGGTCCTCTACGAGCATTCCATCAAACCTTAACAATTGGTATCTTGTTTTGCTTAAGTCTTTTAACCTCACGATCCATTATTTCAACGGGTTCTTCGATGAATTGAAGTTTTTCGTTGATTTGGATTTCATCTAACGGAATAGTGAGATCTTCTTTAGCAAAACATTTCTTCAAATTCGAGACGTGAAAAGTGTTATGTACAGCCGCGAGTTGTTGAGGTAACTCAAGTCGGTAAGCTACTGGTCCGACACGATCAATAATCTTGAATGGTCCAATATACCTTGGATTTAATTTCCCTCGTTTACCAAATCGAACAACGCCTTTCCAAGGTGCAACTTTAAGCATGACCATCTCTCCAATTTCAAATTCTATATCTTTTCTTTTAATGTCAGCGTAGCTCTTTTGTCGACTTTGGGCGATTTTCAACCGTTGTTGAATTTGGATTATCTTCTTGGTAGTTTCTTGTATAATCTCCGGACCCGTAATCTGTCTATCCCCCACTTCACTCCAACAAATCGGAGACCTGCACTTTCTACCATAAAGTGCTTCAAACGGCGCCATCTCAATGCTTGAATGGTAGCTGTTGTTGTAGGAAAATTCTGCTAACGGTAGATGTCGATCCCAACTGTTTCCGAAATCAATAACACATGCTCGTAGCATGTCTTCAAGCGTTTGTATCGTCCTTTCGCTATGCCCATCAGTATGTGGATGATAGGCAGTACTCATGTCTAGACGAGTTCCTAATGCTTGCTGTAATGTCTGCCAGAATCTTGAAATAAATCTGCCATCCCTATCAGAGATAATAGAGATTGGTATTCCATGTCTGGAGACGACCTCCTTCAAATACAGTCATGCTAACTTCTCCATCTTGTCATCTTCTCTTATTGGCAGGAAGTGTGCTGATTTGGTGAGACGATCAACTATTACCCAAATAGTATCAAAACCACTTGCAGTCCTTGGCAATTTAGTGATGAAATCTATGGTAATGTTTTCCCATTTCCATTCTGGGATTTTGGGTTGTTGAAGTAGACCTGATGGTTTCTGATGCTCAGCTTTGACCTTAGAACACGTCAAACATTCTCCTACGTATTTAGCAACATCGGCTTTCATACCAGGCCACCAAAAATGTTTCTTGAGATCATTGTACATCTTCCCCGTTCCAGGATGTATTGAGTATCTGGTTTTATGAGCTTCTCTAAGTACCATTTCTCTCATATCTCCAAATTTTGGTACCCAAATTCTTTCAGCCCTATACCGGGTTCCGTCTTCCCAAATATTAAGATGCTTCTCCGATCCTTTGGGTATTTCATCCTTTAAATTTCCCTCTTTTAAAACTCCTTTTTGCGCCTCCTTTATTTGAGTAGTAAGGTTAGTGTGAATCATTATATTCATAGATTTTACTCGAATGGGTTCTCTGTCCTTTCTGCTCCAGGCGTCGGCTACCACATTTGCCTTCCCTGGGTGGTAACGAATCTCAAAGTCGTAATCATTCAACAATTCAATCCACCTACGCTGCCTCATATTCAGTTGTTTCTGATTAAATATGTGTTGAAGACTTTTGTGGTCGGTATATATAATACTTTTGACCCCATATAAGTAGTGCCTCCAAGTCTTTAATGCAAAAACAACCGCGCCTAATTCCAAATCATGCGTCGTATAATTTTGCTCGTGAATCTTCAATTGTCTAGACGCATAAGCAATCACCTTCATTCGTTGCATTAATACACAACCGAGACCGTACTTTGATGCGTCACAATAAATCACAAAATCATCATTCCCTTCAGGCAATGACAATATAGGTGCCGTAGTTAGCTTTTTCTTCAATAACTGAAACACTTTCTCTTGTTCATCCTTGCATTCAAATTTCTTCCCTTTATGCGTTAATGCAGTCAAGGGTTTTGCTATTCTGGAAAAGTCTTGGATGAACCTTCTGTAGTAACCAGATAGTCCTAAAAACTGGCGTATGTGTTTCGGAGTTTTTGGGGTTTCCTACTTTTCAACAGTTTCTATCTTTGCCGGATCCACCTTAATACCTTCTTTGTTCACTATGTGACCAAGGAATTGAACTTCTTCCAACCAAAATGCACACTTTGAAAACTTAGCGTACAATTTTTCTTTCCTCAATACTTCTAGCACTTTTCTCAAATGTTCTTCGTGCTCTTGATCATTCTTTGAGTAAATAAGTATGTCATCGATGAAAACAATGACAAACTTGTCAAGATATGGCCCACACACTCGGTTCATAAGGTCCATGAACACAGCTGGTGCGTTAGTCAATCCAAACGGCATAACCATAAACTCGTAATGACCATAACGCATCCTAAAAGCAGTTTTTGGAATATCATCCTCCTTTACTCGCATTTGATGATATCCAGAACGTAAATCGATCTTCGAATAAACTGACGAGCCTTGTAGTTGATCAAATAAGTCGCCAATTCTCGGCAGTGGGTAGCGGTTCTTGATGGTAAGTTTGTTCAACTCTCGGTAGTCGATACACAACCTGAATGTACCATCTTTCTTCTTGACAAACAAAACAGGAGCTCCCCAGGGTGATGTGCTTGGTCGAATGAAACCACGCTCTAAAAGTTCTTGTAATTGGCTTTGCAGTTCTTTCATCTCGCTGGGTGCGAGTCTGTAAAGAGCACGAGCTATTGGTGCAGCTCCTGGTACAAGATCTATTTGAAATTCAACGGATCGATGTGGGGGTAATCCCGGTAATTCTTTCAGAAATACATCGGGAAATTGCTCTTTTCTTCAGTTTGTACTTTCTCGATGTGTGCTAGAATAGCATAGCAACCTTTTCTTATTAGTTGTTGTGCCTTCAAATTACTAATAAGATGTAGCTTCATGTTGCCCTTTTCTCCGTACACCATTAAGGGTTCTCCTTTTTCTCGTACAATGCGAATTGCATTTTTATAACATACGATCTCTGCTTTCACCTTCTTCAGCCAGTCCATGCCAACTATTACATCAAAACTCCCTAACTCTACTGGTATCTAATCAATCTTAAATATTTCGTTACCCAGTTTAATTTCTCGATTCCGGCATATATTATATGCTGAAATTAATTTACCGTTTGCTAATTCGAGTAAAAATTTACTATCCAACGGCGTCAATGGACAACTTAATTTAGCACAAAAATCTCTACTCATATAGCTTCTATCCGCACCTGAATCAAATAAAACGTAAGCAGATTTATTGTCAATAAGAAACGTACCCGTAACAAGCTCCGGGTCTTCCTGTGCCTCTGCCGCATTAATATTGAAAACTCTTCCGCGGCCTTGTCCATTCGTGTTCTCCTGGTTCGGGCAATTTCTAATAATGTGGCCCGGTTTTCCACATTTATAACAAACTACATTGGCATAACTTGCTCCGACACTACTTGCTCCGTCATTACTCGTTCCGACACCATTTGTTCCTTTCATTCTATTAACCCCTGGTCCGTAGACCTCACACTTCGCCGCGCTATGACCATTTCTTTTACACTTGTAGCAAAATTTGGTGCAGAACCCCGAGTGATACTTTTCACACCTTTGGCATAGCTGCTTCTGATTGTTGTTGTTGTTACGGTTATTATTGTTGTTGGAATGATTGTTGTAGTTGCTGTTGTTGTTGTTGTTTTTTGTTGTTGTTGTTGTTGTTGTTGTTGTTGTTGTTGTTGTTGTTGTTGTTGTTGTTGTTGTTGTTGTTGTTGTTGTTGTTGTTGTTGTTGTTGTTGTTGTTGTTATTGTTGTTGTTGTTGTTGTTGTTGTTGTTGTTGTTGTTGGGCCGTTTGTTGTAGTTGCGATTGATATTGCGATTGTTGGGATAGTTGTTGCGATTATTGTTGTAATTGCTGTTGTTGTTGTATTGGTGATTCTTATCACCGTTTTCCTCCCACTTTCTTTTGACTTGCTTCACATTGGCCTCTTCAGCAGTCTATTCTTTAATTCTTTCTTCAATCTGGTTCACGAGTTTGTGAGCCATTCTACATGCCTGTTGTATGGAGGCGGGCTCGTGTGAACTTATATCTTCTTGGATTCTTTCCGGTAATCCTTTCACAAACGCGTCGATCTTCTCTTCCTCATCTTCGAATGCTCCCGGACACAATAGGCACAATTCTGTGAATCGTCTTTCGTACGTGGTAATATCAAATCCTTGGGTTCGTAACCCTCTAAGTTCTGTCTTGAGCTTATTGACCTCGGTTCTGGGACGGTACTTCTCGTTCATCAAGTGCTTGAATGCTGACCACGGTAGTGCGTACGCATCATCTTGTCCCACTTGCTCTAGATAGGTATTCCACCATGTTAACGCAGAACCTGTGAAGGTATGCGTAGCGTACTTCACTTTGTCCTCTTCAGTACACTTACTTATGGCAAACACCGATTCGACCTTCTCGGTCCACCGTTTCAATTCGATCGGTCCTTCGGTTCCATCAAATTCCAAAGGTTTGCAGGCAGTGAATTCTTTGTAGGTGCATCATACACGATTTCCTGTACTGCTAGATCCAATGTTATTGTTGGTATGTAGCGCAGCCTGTACTGCGGCTATGTTTGAAGCTAGAAAAGTACGGAATTCCTCTTCATTCATATTCACGGTGTGTCGAGTAGTCGGTGCCATTTCCTTCAAAATAGTCAAATGGAACAAGTTAATCATACAGAATATTAAGAGTAGTTAATAGTATTTCGTAGCATAATATGAACTCATTTATAAAAGCTTTTTTTTCATATTAGCGTTTTATAAGTTTAAATTCGGGTAGTACCTACCCGTTAAGTTCATACTTAGTAGCTAATATACAATTCAACTACTACAATTCTATATGAAAAACTGATTATAATAATATTTCGCGTTCAAACTTTTACACAATATTTTACAAACTTACAATACCGCTTATTTTACATATAGCATGAAATATAGCACACAATAAATTTGATACAAGATGGTTGTGAAGATAATTCTAGCTAGTACACAAGTCGTTCAGCAAAGGCAATAAAGACACGTAATTCATACGTCCAGAAACAAGTCATGCATTCTGGTTTTACTAGGATTACTTCTCATCCTTGGTCTTGTGGAACATAACCGTTATGGCCGTTGATAAGACAGCGTGTTGTAACGTCGTCAAAGGGACGAGGGTTACGTAATGTCCAACAGTCCCGTAACAATCTAAAAACCTCATTTCTTACCCCAATTACCGACTCCGTCACTTGTGGGAACGTTTTGTTTAATAGTTGTAGCCCGATGTTCTTGTTCTCACTTTGGTGAGAAGCGAACATTACTAATCCGTAAGCATAACATGCTTCTTTATGTTGCATGTTAGCCGCTTTTTCTAAATCATGAAGTCCAATATTCGGATATATTGAGTCAAAATAATTTCTTAACCCATTGCGTAAAATAGCATTTGGGTTCCCCGCAATATATGCGTCAAAGTAAACACATCGTAACTTATGGATTTTCCAATGTGATATCCCCCATCTTTCGAACGAAAGCCTTTTATAAGCCAAGGCATTCTTGGAACGTTCTTCGAATGTCTTACAAACTGATCTCGCCTTAAATAGTTGTGCCGAAGAATTCTGACCGACTCTAGACAAGATTTCATCAATCATGTCTCCGGGTAGGTCTCTTAAAATATTGGGTTGTCTATCCATTTTGTGTTTTTATACTGTAAAATAGACAAGAGTTAGATTTATAAAAAAATACTTATTAATACAAGCAATTTTTACATATATCATAAAGCATAAGCACACTATATTACATATATTACACCACACGAATACAACTATCTTATTCCGACTCGCTTGTTTCTTCTTCTTTGGTTTTGGATCGTTTTGCCAAGTTTCTAGGGATATATGATGTTCCCCTAATACGAGCTGTCATTTTCCACATTGGTTTAGAAAAACCTGGTGGTTTAGAGGTTCCCGGGTCATTGTTACAACTTAAGGACTTCGGGGGTTGACGATACATATAAAGTTCATCGGGGTTGGAATTAGATTTCTCTATTTTTATGCCCTTTCCATTATTATTTTCTTTTGCCTTTTTAAATTCAGTTGGGGTAATTTCTATAACATCATCGGAATTCTCGTCGGAATCCGATTCATCGGAGAATTGGTAATCCTCCCAATATTTTGCTTCCTTGGCGGAAACACCATTGACCATAATTAACCTTGGTCGGTTGGTTGAGGATTTTCTTTTACTTAACCGTTTTATTATTTCCCCCACCGGTTCTATTTCTTCATCCGGTTCCGATTCTTCTTCCGGTTCCGATTCTTCTTCCGGTTCCGACTCTTCTTCCGGTTCCTCTTCGGGAACTCGTGAATCAGCCCACGAATCATTCCAATTTACATTTGACTCTTCATTATTATTAGGTGAGTCAATGGGACTTGTTCTAGAGGTAGACATCTATCACATAATATCAAACGCGTTAAGAGATTAATATATCACATAATATTCACATGTTAAAAATATATAGTTTCCAACAAAATTTGTTAAGCAATCATTTTTCAAGTAAACACGGTCGAAGTCCAGACTCACTAATGCATCCTAACAAACTCGATAAGACACACTAATGCAAAATTTTCTGGTTCTCTAAGACCAACGCTCGGATACCAACTGAAATGTCCCGTTCTTATTGATTAAAAACGTTCCATATTAATTGATTTCGTTGCGAGGTTTTGACCTCTATATGAGATGTTTTTCAAAGACTGCATTCATTTTAAAACAAACCATAACCTTTATTTCATCAATAAAGGTTTAAAAAGCTTTACGTAGATTATCAAATAATGATAATCTAAAATATCCAGTTTACACACGACCATTACATAATGGTTTACAATACAAATATGTTACAGCAAAATAAGTTTCTTGAATGCAGTTTTTACACAATATCATACAAGCATGGACTCCAAATCTCGTCCTTATTTAAGTATGCGACAGCGGAAGCTCTTAATAATCATCTGAGAATAAACATGCTTAAAACGTCAACAAAAATGTTGGTGAGTTATAGGTTTAACTTATATATATCAAATCATAATAATAGACCACAAGATTTCATATTTCAATACACATCCCATACATAGAGATAAAAATCATTCATATGGTGAACACCTGGTAACCGACATTAACAAGATGCATATATAAGAATATCCCCATCATTCTGGGACACCCTTCGGATATGATATAAATTTCAAAGTACTAAAGCATCCGGTACTTTGGATGGGGTTTGTTAGGCCCAATAGATCTATCTTTAGGATTCGCGTCAATTAGGGTGTCTGTTCCATAATTCTTAGATTACCAGACTTAATAAAAAAGGGCATATTCGATTTTGATAATTCAACCATAGAATGTAGTTTCACGTACTTGTGTCGATTTTGTAAATCATTTATAAAACCTGCATGTATTCTCATCCCAAAAATATTAGATTTTAAAAGTGGGACTATAACTCACTTTCACAGATTTTTACTTCGTCGGGAAGTAAGACTTGGCCACTGGTTGATTCATGAACCTATAACAATATATACATATATATCAAAGTATGTTCAAAATATATTTACAACACTTTTAATATATTTTGATGTTTTAAGTTTATTAAGTCAGCTGTCCTCGTTAGTAACCTACAACTAGTTGTCCACAGTTAGATGTACAGAAATAAATTGATAAATATTATCTTGAATCAATCCACGACCCAGTGTATACGTATCTCAGTATTGATCACAACTCAAACTATATATATTTTGGAATCAACCTCAACCCTGTATAGCTAACTCCAACATTCACATATAGAGTGTCTATGGTTGTTCCGAAATATATATAGATGTGTCGACATGATAGGTCGAAACATTGTATACGTGTCTATGGTATCTCAAGATTACATAATATACAATACAAGTTGATTAAGTTATGGTTGGAATAGATTTGTTACCAATTTTCACGTAGCTAAAATGAGAAAAATTATCCAATCTTGTTTTACCCATAACTTCTTCATTTTAAATCCGTTTTGAGTGAATCAAATTGCTATGGTTTCATATTGAACTCTATTTTATGAATCTAAACAGAAAATGTATAGGTTTATAGTCGGAAAAATAAGTTACAAGTCATTTTTGTAAAGGTAGTCATTTCAGTCGAAAGAACGACGTCTAGATGACCATTTTAGAAAACATACTTCCACTTTGAGTTTAACCATAATTTTTGGATATAGTTTCATGTTCATAATAAAAATTATTTTCTCAGAATAACAACTTTTAAATCAAAGTTTATCATAGTTTTTAATTAACTAACCTAAAACAGCCCGCGGTGTTACTACGACGGCGTAAATCCGGTTTTACGGTGTTTTTCGTGTTTCCAGGTTTTAAATCATTAAGTTAGCATATCATATAGATATAGAACATGTGTTTAGTTGATTTTAAAAGTCAAGTTAGAAGGATTAACTTTTGTTTGCGAACAAGTTTAGAATTAACTAAACTATGTTCTAGTGATTACAAGTTTAAACCTTCGAATAAGATAGCTTTATATGTATGAATCGAATGATGTTATGAACATCATTACTACCTTAAGTTCCTTGGATAAACCTACTGGAAAAGAGAAAAATGGATATAGCTTCAACGGATCCTTGGATGGCTCGAAGTTCTTGAAGCAGAATCATGACACGAAAACAAGTTCAAGTAAGATCATCACTTGAAATAAGATTGTTATAGTTATAGAAATTGAACTAAAGTTTGAATATTATTATTACCTTGTATTAGAATGATAACCTACTGTAATAAATAAAGATTTCTTGAGGTTGGATGATCACCTTACAAGATTGGAAGTGAGCTAGCAAACTTGAAAGTATTCTTGATTTTATGTAACTAGAACTTGTAGAATATATGAAGAACACTTAGAACTTGAAGATAGAACTTGAGAGAGATTAATTAGATGAAGAAAATTGAAGAATGAAAGTGTTTGTAGGTGTTTTTGGTCGTTGGTGTATGGATTAGATATAAAGGATATGTAATTTTGTTTTCATGTAAATAAGTCATGAATGATTACTCATATTTTTGTAATTTTATGAGATATTTCATGCTAGTTGCCAAATGATGGTTCCCACATGTGTTAGGTGACTCACATGAGCTGCTAAGAGCTTATCATTGGAGTGTATATACCAATAGTACATACATCTAAAAGCTGTGTATTGTACGAGTACGAATACGGGTGCATACGAGTAGAATTGTTGATGAAACTGAACGAGGATGTAATTGTAAGCATTTTTGTTAAGTAGAAGTATTTTGATAAGTGTATTTAAGTCTTTTAAAAGTGTATAAATACATATTAAAACACTACATGTATATACATTTTAACTGAGTCGTTAAGTCATCGTTAGTCGTTACATGTAAG
Organism: Rutidosis leptorrhynchoides; assembly: GCF_046630445.1. Taxonomy (NCBI): domain Eukaryota; kingdom Viridiplantae; phylum Streptophyta; class Magnoliopsida; order Asterales; family Asteraceae; genus Rutidosis; species Rutidosis leptorrhynchoides. The sequence goes on from NC_092334.1 coordinate 257,836,578, forward strand.
TGTTGTTTTGAAACCTTTAGGTTAACGATCTTTTTAAATGTTGTTAACCCAATGTTTATAATATCAAATGAGATTTTAAATTATTATATTATCATGATATTATCATGAATGAATATCTCTTAATATGATATATATACATTAAATGTCTTTACAACGATAATCGTTACATATATGTCTCGTTTAAAAATCATTAAGTTAGTAGTCTTGTTTTTACATATGTAGTTCATTGTTAATATACTTAATGATATGTTTACTTATCATAGTATCATGTTAACTATATATATATCCATATATATGTCATCATATAGTTTTTACAAGTTTTAACGTTCGTGAATCACCGGTCAACTTGGGTGGTCAATTGTCTATATGAAACATATTTCAATTAATCAAGTCTTAACAAGTTTGATTGCTTAACATGTTGGAAACATTTAATCATGTAAATATCAATCTCAATTAATATATATAAACATGGAAAAGTTCGGGTCACTACAACATCACTGCGAAATTTAATGTTTATTCTTAAGGTATAAATATCTTTAATTAATCAACCCAAAATATTTCAAAAATTCGTCATGAGTTAAATTAGGTTATTGAACCGAAATTTCTTTACCGAAAAGAAGGGCGCATATTTTTGATAATATTTGATTGATTAAAGTGGGATAAAAGCCAAAAAGATTTTTAATTTTATTTTTATTTTGTTTTTAAATTTAATATTAAAATAATATTGTAAACTTGTTAAAATTAATATATATTTAAAATTGTAAATATTTGAAAAATTAATATTTTTAATATAAGTTTGTATGTATAAAAACAAAAATATAATTTAAGTTTGGTGTGAATTTTTAATATGAATTTTTAATTTTATGCATTTTGAATTTAAGTTTGGTGTGAAAAAAAAAAATTTACTTTATTTCGTTAAGTTAAAAATTTGATTTTTAAAATTCGTCGTGAGTTGAAGACTAGGTCACTGAACCGAAATTGCTTTATCCGAGGGAGGGACGAGAACTTTTATTATCATTATTTTTAATCTTATTGAATTAAAGTATGCCAAAAACATTAAAAAACTCAAAAATCTTTACTTTTAAAATCGCGCTTTAAATTGACAAATTTTAAAATTTTGTCGAGGGGCGGACTAGGACAACGATCCGAAACACCCTCATCCTAAAAAGAAACAAATTTTTAAAATTTTATTAATTTTATGTTTTATTAAGTATAAGGTTTTATAAAAAAAAAAAAAAAAGCTGAAAGTACTGTAGCCGGACACCCATGCGATCGCATGGGATTCTCATTATACCTCCATGCGATCTCATGGAAGCAAAAATCAGGCCTGATACAAGGCAGTCGCCTGTTCTGTCTTCTCCATAAACACACACATATACGAAAATACTCCCAAATCACCTCTAAAATTCGCCAAAATTCACCGTAGTTCGTCAAATTTTTTGTTCTAATCATGCCTAGATTCTCATTCTTCAGCAAAAAGGTAAAAATTACACCCTTAAACTCTATAAATTCCTAGTATTTGTGATAATTACCAATATTTTACCTAATTCAATTTTGTTAATTTCTAGTGTAATTAGTGTTAAATTGTTAGTATTTTATGCATGTATAACCTAGATTGATGCTATTTAACATGATTTGAAGCCAAAAACTTCAAAATTTTTAGAAATCTAGGGTTTGTGTTCTTGAGCAATTTGGGGCTTTTTTGATATAAACAGGTTATGGCCGATTTTTGTCATGAATTATTGCTAAATTGAGTAGTGTAACATGTTTAGGTAGTTAAATGATCCAAACATTGATCCTAAACATGATTTTTAAAGATTAAAGTGGACTTTTTAGGTACAAAATTCATGAACTTGATTAATTTGATATAATTGCCAATTGAGACTTGTTTAATTGTTAGTAATGACTATTTTGACATGTTATTTGAGTTAAATGCTTATGAACTTTGTATACATTTTCATATGTGCTTATTTGGAAAAGTGTAGAATTGTGAAAAATTGTGAAAATGTGTATAAGTTTAATTTTGATTTAACATGTTATTGTAATTGTTTTAAGTTGTTATTTTGCTAACACTAATGCATATTTAGATGCACAAATTTTGTGTTTAATGTGTTTTGCAGAAAGCCGATACTGGAGGTTCAGGATCATCATCATCTAGACAGCCAGCTCCAGTTCCAGAACCAGAACCAGAAATATAATATGAACCTGAACAACAACCACAACAGGAACCACAACATCAGCCTGATCAGCACGTACCTTATTATGATTTGCTACAGTTACCTAATGAATTCACAGTATTTCCCCCGCATCCGCCTGTCGAATACCCAACAATTCTGGAACACACATTACATCCTAATCTGAGATTCGATAGACGATGGAGAGATTACCCGGCATATCAAAGTAATAAATTTAAATTGGTAACAAAAGAGGTAGAGGTGTCGAGGGTAATTGATTGGAATCCTTTGGAAACGGTCCATCTGCCTGACCATGTTAGATAGCAAATGATTCAAAGGTATGGCAGTTCTTTTTTTACAGATTGAGAACGTCTTTTCACCATTCATAGACCTGTATATAAGGAATGGTGTGTTGAGTTGATGAGTACTATAGCGTTAAATGTAGATGTAGATAGGTTAGATGATAGAAGTTTTCTTAGATTTATCCTTGGCGGTAGGATGTGCAGAATGTCCATGATGGACATGGCCAGGGCATTACAGATTTACACTCCTAGTGAATTGCTACTACCCGATTGTATGAGTTTGATTTATTGTGGTGAAAGGGTAGATAGGAACTTTGACGCAAACGCCGTTTGGAGGCGTATGTCAAACTATAATGTTTTTACACTGGGAGGAAAACACTCCTACTTACATATTAACAAAGCCGAGCTTCTTGTAATTCCTAGATTTTTGGCTAACTCGATTACACAGAGAGGTCACAATAAGGAGAAAATGACCTTACATGATTTATTTTACCTAAAGTGTATTCGAGACCCGAGAATCTTTGTTAATATCCCTTACTGTGTTGGTTTTTATTTATCTAAAATGGTAGAAGGAATGCAGGACGGGAGTATAATAGGAGGAGGTATTTTTGTTACTCTCATTGGAGAGTATTTAGGTGTTGATAGGAACCAAGGGGGTTAATTACAGATTTGTAGAGAACAGGATGAGACCATAGGATTGCGAGTTTATGTGGGTGCTAAAGTATTGAAGAGTAGACGCAACCAGGCATTACCCTATGAAGGTAATCATCCACAGGTAGAAAGGGGTTCAGATGAAGAAATGGAGGAAGCGGAAGACATTAGGGATGTCATTCGAGATGCTATTCTTGACGTCCACGTTCGTATAGATGAGGAAGCAATGACGAGCGTGGCCAGACATAGTATGTATGAGCAGTGGAACTCCGAGCGAGTATACGAGGGTTATAGGCGACGCCAACACGATAGCTGGTTAGTTCATCAGCACCAAATCATGAGCCAGCTATCATATCAGGTACCAAATAATTATGTGCCTACTCGACCTGCTCATTTTTTGCCACACAACCCCGACATCCGACCACCCTTTAACTGGTATGACTATAACCAAGCCTATCAGGACACCTATAACCAATAATGGAACCCACCTAACGAGATGAACTGGAACCCCTATCCAGACTGATTTAGTTCCATTGGTTATTTTTATGATTTTTATGTTTTTATCTTTCTACTTTCTCAAGTTTAAACTTATGTTATTGGATATATTTATGTAATTTTTATCATTTTTATTATTATTGTGTACTAATATTTCACATTTCGGATTTGAAAGTGGGATTTTAAGTCCCATTTCAAATTGGCATGCATGTTTATATTTGTATTGTATGTATATTGTTAATTGTACAAAATAGGGTAAAACAGCGCATTTTCAAAGACTGTCATTAAGTTCAGCAAAAGCTAGTACTTTTGACGACAAAACGAAAAACAAATGTGATGAAACAACAAGACGGAATGAACAAATGATGTGCACCATTTATCATTCAGTAAACAAACGCCAATATGTTTGGAAATTTTGGTAAAATTTAATTATTTTTCTACGCTAATCACCCTCAATAATTTAAATTGTTACTGATTTCTTGCAAATGAGGGCATTGCAAGATCTTAAGTGTGGGAAGGGGTTAAATTCTTTCGGATTTTAAAATTTTTTTTGATTTAAACACTTGGTTACCATTAAAAATACTAGTAACGTAGTAGTTGTATTAGAATCTAGTGCTCTCTGATAATAAAGAACAGCCCTAGTCTTATATACTGACTACCCAATTCTAGTAAAATTTTTCAAAATTTTCAATTAAATGAACTCAAAATCATGTTTATACACATTTATGAACGATAAAACTAGGTGTTAACACCGAAATTATTGTTACCTCGGAAAGGACATAAATTGAGAAACAAACCAAAATGTTAGAATTCATTTAAAATGGAATAGAGGACAATAAAAAGGAAAATAAAAAGCCAAGTGTGAGAAAAATTACCAAGTTATTTAAAACATATATCACATATTTTTGTACAAATAACTGAAGATACTTTTGTTTTGGACAATTTCTAAAAAGTTTTACCCGATTTACTGTAAGAAAGATGGATCTACACGATGAATCAATTCCATCATTAAAAGGAAGTAAAGTCTTCTGAAAAAGAAACGCGCTTCTTGATTTAGGTCATGAAGTTGTCGTCCAGACCAGCTGTAGGTTGACAAAAAATCTAGAAAAGTCATCTCTAAAATCAGCAGAAAATCCACGGACCTCAGCATAAAACAGGGTCGCCAAGTGGCCAGACTTATCCTAGCCATGAGAGGATCTGTCTTGTAAAATGGGGAGGACGTCGTGGAAATTAGCTGGATAAGACTAATGAATCAGATCCCTAGAAAGGATAATCTCCTTAAAAGATCAAAAATCAGCTTTTAAGCCTGATATTACTCAATCCTAGAGATTGACCTTAAAGATTGAGAATTACAAACTCATGGAATTCGATGATATCTAAACTCGAGCTTGAACGAGAAAATATTTTGATCAAAATTACAAACCGATTTGTTTTCTGAAAACCCATTTTCAATGCGTTCATTACCATTGAACGTAAAATTCTAGGAATTCACCTGGAATTCATTAGGTCACCTGAACCAAATCGGGTGTCAACCGTAAGAACGGTGATTGCATAGCATGGTCAAAGACAAGACCTTGTGCCAGACCGAAAAATCATAAGGGTGAGCTTTACTATTGCTCCTACCAGGGATAGTAATTGTGTCCGACACATTATAGACCATAATTAAAAGCATGTCAGGGGACATTGCCTTAACAATTGCTTGTTCAACGCTTTCCTTTACAACCGGATGGTAGTTTACCAAAAGGTAATATACGGAGCAAGTATACTGGACGTGTTGCTTTCCCAATACAAGGTTAGCAAGTGGGTGACACAAAACCACAAGTTTTGAGCTAAAATTTTTAAATCTAAAACCCACCAAACCCACAAAAAGAATTTGCAAACACCGGTGAAGGGTTATTCCGGAAAACTTATCTAGGGTAAAAGCAAGATTTAATTTTCAAAAGATCAAATGTTTTCATAAAGATCCAATTTCCTTAAAGGATCTAAATTTTTATAGTCATGTGGGACTGTAAATCACATCGTTACTACCATTGTTTATACCGCCGTAAAGAAATCACTGATGTACAAAGTGTGAAGAATAAAGAAGTGATTCTAGTATATTTCAAGACTATATTGCTTGAGGACAAGCAACGCTCAAGTGTGGGAATATTTGATAATGCTAAAAACGAACATATATTTCATAGCATTATCCCTCAAGAAAGACAAGCTTTTAGTTGCAATTGTTCTATTTACAAGTAATATTCGTTTAAATAATAAAAGGTGAAGTCAAAAGACAGACTCGACGAATTGAAGATGCAAACGACCAAAAAGCTCAAAAGTACAATGTACAATCAAAGAGGTTCCAATTATTGATAAGAAACGTCTCGAAATTACAAGAGTACAAGAAGCGAAACGCAAAGTACAAGATATTAAATTATACGCAAGGACGTTCAAAAATCCAGAACCGGGACCAGAGTCAACTCTCAACGCTCGACGCAACGGACTAAAAATTACAAGTCAACTATGCACATAAATATAATATAATATTTAAATAGTTCTTATAATTATTTATATATTATATAATATATTAATAAACCGTCGGCAGAAGAAAACAACCACATGTGAGCCTCCCCAGCTGGCCATGCGATCGCATGGCCTTGAAGGGCAAAGCTCATGCGATCGCATGAGCCTCTTTTTCTGGTCACAGGCCTATAAAACTCGCATTTTTGGTGATCATAAAACACATCTTTTTCCTTCTTCATTCATCAACGTATTATATATATATATATTATAATTATAATTTTAATTTTAATTTTAATTTTAATTCTAATAATAAGGGTATGTTAGCGCATATTGTAAGGGTGTAAGTCGAAATTCTGTCCGTGTAACGCTACGCTATTTTTAATCATTGTAAGTTATGTTCAACCTTTTTACATTAATGTCTCGTAGCTAAGTTATTATTATGCTTATTTAAAACGAAGTAATCATGATGTTGGGCTAAATACTAAAATTGGGTAATTGGGCTTTGTACCATAATTGGGGTTTGGACAAAAGAACGACACTTGTGGAAATTAGACTATGGGCTATTAATGGGCTTTATATTTGTTTAACTAAATGATAGTTTGTTAATTTTAATATAAAGATTTACAATTGGACGTACCTATAAATAACCATATACACTCGATCGGACACGATGGGCTGGATATTTATATGTACGAATAATCGTTCATTTAACCGGACACGGAAATGGATTAATAGTCACTAGAATTATTAAAACAGGGGTGAAATTATGTACAAGGACACTTGGAATAATTGATAACAAAGTATTAAAACCTTGGATTACACGCAGTCGATATCCTGGTGTAATTATTAAACAAAGTATTAAGACCTTGTTACAGTTTAAGTCCCCAATTAGTTGGAATATTTAACTTCGGGTATAAGGATAATTTGACGAGGACACTCGCACTTTATATTTATGACTGATGGACTGTTATGGACAAAAACCAGACGGACATATTAAATAATCCAGGACAAAGGACAATTAACCCATGGGCATAAAACTAAAATCAACGCGTCAAACATCATGATTACGGAAGTTTAAATAAGCATAATTCCTTTATTTTCATATTAAATTGCATTTTTAATTATCGCACTTTTATTGTATTTAATTGCACTTTTAATTTTCGTACTTTTTAATTATTGCAAGTTTAGTTTATCGCAATTTTATTTATCGCAATTTCATTATCGTTATTTACTTTACGCTTTAAATTAAGTTTTATTTATTTTTAATATTTTACATTAGGTTTTAATTGAGATTAAAGTTTTAAAATCGACAAACCAGTCATTAAATGGTAAAAACCCCCTTTTTATAATAATAATATTACTTATATATATTTGTATTTTTATAAAATAAAACTAATATAGCGTTTAGCTTTGTTTAAAAGATTTCCCTGTGGAACGAACCGGACTTACTAAAAACTAAACTACTGTACGATTAGGTACACTGCCTATAAGTGTTGTAGCAAGGTTTAAGTATATCCATTCTATAAATAAATAAATATCTTGTTTAAAATTTTATCGTATTTAATAGTATTTCGTTGTAAAATATAAGCTATTTCATATACACCTCGCATAACATCACTACAGTACCTACTCGTTAAATAAATTTCGTCCCGAAATTTTAAGCAGTTGGAGGTGTTGACGTATCTTCTGGAAATAGATGCGGGTATTTCTTCTTCATCCGATCTTCTCGTTTCCAGGTGAACTCGGGTCCTCTACGAGCATTCCATCAAACCTTAACAATTGGTATCTTGTTTTGCTTAAGTCTTTTAACCTCACGATCCATTATTTCGACGGGTTCTTCGATGAATTGAAGTTTTTCGTTGATTTGGATTTCATCTAACGGAATAGTGAGATCTTCTTTAGCAAAACATTTCTTCAAATTCGAGACGTGGAAATTGTTATGTACAGCCGCGAGTTGTTGAGGTAACTCAAGTCGGTAAGCTACTGGTCCGACACGATCAATAATCTTGAATGGTCCGATATACCTTGGATTTAATTTCCCTCGTTTACCAAATCGAACAACGCCTTTCCAAGGTGAAACTTTAAGCATGACCATCTCTCCAATTTCAAATTCTATATCTTTTCTTTTAATGTCAGCGTAGCTATTTTGTCGACTTTGGGCGGTTTTCAACTGTTGTTGAATATGGATGATCTTCTCGGTAGTTTCTTGTATTATCTCCGGACCCGTAATCTGTCTATCCCCCACTTCACTCCAACAAATCGGAGACCTGCACTTTCTACCATAAAGTGCTTCAAACGGCACCATCTCAATTCTTGAATGGTAGCTGTTGTTGTAGGAAAATTCTGCTAACGGTAGATGTTGAAATGTCCCGTTCTTATTGATTAAAAACGTTCCATATTAATTGATTTCGTTGCGAGGTTTTGACCTCTATATGAGACGTTTTTCAAAGACTGCATTCATTTTTAAAACAAACCATAACCTTTATTTCATAAATAAAGGTTTAAAAAGCTTTACGTAGATTATCAAATAATGATAATCTAAAATATCTTGTTTACACAAGATCATTACATAATGGTTTACAATACAAATATGTTACATCGAAATCAGTTTCTTGAATGCAGTTTTTACACAATATCATACAAACATGGACTCCAAATCTTGTCCTTATTTTAGTATGCAACAGCGGAAGCTCTTAGTATTCACCTGAGAATAAACATGCTTTAAACGTCAACAAAAAATGTTGGTGAGTTATAGGTTTAACCTATATATATCAAATCGTAACAATAGACCACAAGATTTCATATTTCAATACACATCCCATACATAGAGATAAAAATCATTCATATGGTGAACACCTGGTAACCGACATTAACAAGATGCATATATAAGAATATCCCCATCATTCCGGGACACCCTTCGGATATGATATAAATTTCGAAGTACTAAAGCATCCGGTACTTTGGATGGGGTTTGTTAGGCCCAATAGATCTATCTTTAGGATTCGCGTCAATTAGGGTGTCTGTTCCCTAATTCTTAGATTACCAGACTTAATAAAAAGGGGCATATTCGATTTTGATAATTCAACCATAGAATGTAGTTTCACGTACTTGTGTCTATTTTGTAAATCATTTATAAAACCTGCATGTATTCTCATCCCAAAAATATTAGATTTTAAAAGTGGGACTATAACTCACTTTCACAGATTTTTACTTCGTCAGGAAGTAAGACTTGGCCACTGGTTGATTCACGAACCAATAACAATATATACATATATATCAAAGTATGTTCAAAATATATTTACAACACTTTTAATATATTTTGATGTTTTAAGTTTATTAAGTCAGCTGTCCTCGTTAGTAACCTACAACTAGTTGTCCACAGTTAGATGTACAGAAATAAATCGATAAATATTATCTTGAATCAATCCACGACCCAGTGTATACGTATCTCAGTATTGATCACAACTCAAACTATATATATTTTGGAATCAACCTCAACCCTGTATAGCTAACTCCAACATTCACATATAGAGTGTCTATGGTTGTTCCAAAATATATATAGATGTGTCAAAATGATAGGTCAAAATATTGTATACGTGTCTATGGTATCTCAAGATTACATAATATACAATACAAGTTGATTAAGTTATGGTTGGAATAGATTTGTTACCAATTTTCACGTAGCTAAAATGAGAAAAATTATCCAATCTTGTTTTACCCATAACTTCTTCATTTTAAATCCGTTTTGAGTGAATCAAATTGCTATGGTTTCATATTGAACTATATTTTATGAATATAAACAGAAAAATTATAGGTTTATAGTCGGAAAAATAATTTACAAGTCATTTTTATAAAGGTAGTCATTTCAGTCGAAAGAACGATGTCTAGATGACCATTTTAGAAAACATACTTCCACTTTGAGTTTAGCCATAATTTTTGGATATAGTTTCATGTTCATAATAAAAATCATTTTCTCAGAATAACAACTTTTAAATCAAAGTTTATCATAGTTTTTAATTAACTAACCCAAAACAGCCCGTGGTGTTACTACGACGGCGTAAATCCGGTTTTACGGTGTTTTTCGTGTTTCCAGGTTTTAAATCATTAAGTTAGCATATCATATAGATATAGAACATATGTTTAGTTGATTTTAAAAGTCAATTTAGAAGGATTAACTTTTATTTGTGAACAAGTTTAGAATTAACTAAACTATGTTCTAGTGATTACAAGTTTAAACCTCCGAATAAGATAGCTTTATATGTATGAATCGAATGATGTTATGAACATCATTACTACCTCAAGTTCCTTGGATAAACCTACTGGAAATAAGAAAAATGGATCTTGCTTCAAAGGATCCTTGGATGGCTTGAAAGTTCTTGAAGCAGAATCATGACACGAAAACAATTTCAAGTAAGATTTCCACTCGAAATAAGATTGTTATAGTTATAGAAATTGAATTAAAGTTTGAATATGATTATTACCTTGTATTAGAAAGATAACCTACTGTAAGTAACAAAGGTTTCTTGATCTTGGATGATTACTTGGAATGGATTTAGAAAACTTGGAAGTAAACTTGCAATCTTGGAAGTATTCTTGATTTTATGAAACTAGAACTTTTGGAATTTATGAAGAACACTTAGAACTTGAAGATAGAACTTGAGAGAGATCAATTAGATGAAGAAAATTGAAGAATGAAAGTGTTTGTAGGTGTTTTTGTGAAATGTCCCGTTCTTATTGATTAAAAACGTTCCATATTAATTGATTTCGTTGCGAGGTTTTGACCTCTATATGAGACGTTTTTCAAAGACTGCATTCATTTTTAAAACAAACCACAACCTTTATTTCATAGATAAAGGTTTAAAAAAAACTTTACGTAGATTATCAAATACTGATAATCTAAAATATCCTGTTTACACACGACCATTACATAATGGTTTACAATACAAATATGTTACAACAAAACAAGTTTCTTGAATGCAGTTTTTACACAATATCATACAAGCATGGACTCCAAATCTCGTCCTTATTTAAGTATGCGACAGCGGAAGCTCTTAATAATCACCTGAGAATAAACATGCTTAAAACGTCAACAAAAATGTTGGTGAGTTATAGGTTTAACCTATATATATCAAATCATAATAATAGACCACAAGATTTCATATTTCAATACACATCCCATACATAGAGATAAAAATCATTCATATGGTGAACACCTAGTAACCGACATTAACAAGATGCATATATAAGAATATCCCCATCATTCCGGGACACCCTTCGGATATGATATAAATTTCGAAGTACTAAAGCATCTGGTACTTTGGATGGGGTTTGTTAGGCCCAATAGATCTATCTTTAGGATTCGCGTCAATTAGGGTGTCTGTTCCCTAATTCTTAGATTACCAGACTTAATAAAAAGGGGCATATTCGATTTCGATAATTCAACCATAGAATGTAGTTTCACGTACTTGTGTCTATTTTGTAAATCATTTATAAAACCTGCATGTATTCTCATCCCAAAAATATTAGATTTTAAAAGTGGGACTATAACTCACTTTCACAGATTTTTACTTCGTCGGGAAGTAAGACTTAGCCACTGATTGATTCACGAACCTATAACAATATATACATATATATCAAAGTATGTTCAAAATATATTTACAACACTTTTAATATATTTTGATGTTTTAAGTTTATTAAGTCAGCTGTCCTCGTTAGTAACCTACAACTAGTTGTCCACAGTTAGATGTACAGAAATAAATCGATAAATATTATCTTGAATCAATCCACGACCCAGTGTATACGTATCTCAGTATTGATCACAACTCAAACTATATATATTTTGGAATCAACCTCAACCCTGTATAGCTAACTCCAACATTCACATATAGAGTGTCTATGGTTGTTCCGAAATATATATAGATGTGTCGACATGATAGGTCGAAACATTGTATACGTGTCTATGGTATCTCAAGATTACATAATATACAATACAAGTTGATTAAGTTATGGTTGGAATAGATTTGTTACCAATTTTCACGTAGCTAAAATGAGAAAAATTATCCAATCTTGTTTTACCCATAACTTCTTCATTTTAAATCCGTTTTGAGTGAATCAAATTGCTATGGTTTCATATTGAACTCTATTTTATGAATCTAAACAGAAAAAGTATAGGTTAATAGTCAGAAAAATAAGTTACAAGTCGTTTTTGTAAAGGTAGTCATTTCAGTCGAAAGAACGACGTCTAGATGACCATTTTAGAAAACATACTTCCACTTTGAGTTTAACCATAATTTTTGGATATAGTTTCATGTTCATAATAAAAATCATTTTCTCAGAATAACAACTTTTAAATCAAAGTTTATCATAGTTTTTAATTAACTAACCCAAAACAGCCCGCGGTGTTACTACGACGGCGTAAATCCGGTTTTACGGTGTTTTTCATGTTTCCAGGTTTTAAATCATTAAGTTAGCATATCATATAGATATAGAACATGTGTTTAGCTGATTTTAAAAGTCAAGTTAGAAGAATTAACTTTTGTTTGCGAACAAGTTTAGAATTAACTAAACTATGTTCTAGTGATTACAAGTTTAAACCTTCGAATAAGATAGCTTTATATGTATAAATCGAATGATGTTATGAACATCATTACTACCTTAAGTTCCTTGGATAAACCTACTGGAAAAGAGAAAAATGGATCTAGCTTCAACGGATCCTTGGATGGCTCGAAGTTCTTGAGGCAGAATCATGACACGAAAACAAGTTCAAGTAAGATCATCACTTGAAATAAGATTGTTATAGTTATAGAAATTGAACCAAAGTTTGAATATGATTATTACCTTGTATTAGAATGATAACCTACTGTAAGAAACCAAGATTTCTTGAGGTTGGATGATCACCTTACAAGATTGGAAGTGAGCTAGCAAACTTGAAAGTATTCTTGATTTTATGTAACTAGAACTTGTAAAATATATGAAGAACACTTAGAACTTGAAGATAGAACTTGAGAGAGATCAATTAGATGAAGAAAATTGAAGAATGAAAGTGTTTGTAGGTGTTTTTGGTCATTGGTGTATGGATTAGATATAAAGGATATGTAATTTTGTTTTCATGTAAATAAGTCATGAATGATTACTCAAATTTTTGTAATTTTATGAGATATTTCATGCTAGTTGCCAAATGATGGTTCCCACATGTGTTAGGTGACTCACATGGGCTGCTAAGAGCTGATCATTGGAGTGTATATACCAATAGTACATACATCTAAAAGCTGTGTATTGTACGAGTACGAATACGGGTGCATACGAGTAGAATTGTTGATGAAACTGAACGAGGATGTAATTGTAAGCATTTTTGTTAAGTAGTAGTATTTTGATAAGTGTATTGAAGTCTTTCAAAAGTGTATAAATACATATTAAAACACTACATGTATATACATTTTAACTGAGTCGTTAAGTCATCGTTAGTCGTTACATGTAAGTGTTGTTTTGAAACCTTTAGGTTAACGATCTTGTTAAATGTTGTTAACCCAATGTTTATAATATTAAATGAGATTTTAAATTATTATATTATCATGATATTATCATGTATGAATATCTCTTAATATGATATATATACATTAAATGTCTTTACAACGATAATCGTTACATATATGTCTCGTTTAAAAATCATTAAGTTAGTAGTCTTGTTTTTACATATGTAGTTCATTGTTAATATACTTAATGATATGTTTAATTATCATAGTATCATGTTAACTATATATATATATCCATATATATGTCATCATATAGTTTTTACAAGTTTTAACGTTCGTGAATCACCGGTCAACTTGGGTGGTCAATTGTCTATATGAAACATATTTCAATTAATCAAGTCTTAACAAGTTTGATTGCTTAACATGTTGGAAACATTTAATCATGTAAATATCAATCTCAATTAATATATATAAACATGGAAAAGTTCGGGTCACTACAGTACCTACCCATTAAATAAATTTCGTTCCGAAATTTTAAGCTGTTGAAGGTGTTGACGAATCTTCTGGAAATAGATGCGGGTATTTCTTCTTCATCTGATCTTCATGCTCCCAGGTGAACTCGGGTCCTCTACGAGCATTCCATCGAACCTTAACAATTGGTATCTTGTTTTGCTTAAGTCTTTTAACCTCACGATCCATTATTTCGACGGGTTCTTCGATGAATTGAAGTTTTTCGTTGATTTGGATTTCATCTAACGGAATAGTGAGATCTTCTTTAGCAAAACATTTCTTCAAATTCGAGACGTGGAAAGTGTTATGTACAGCCGCGAGTTGTTGAGGTAATTCAAGTCGGTAAGCTACTGGTCTGACACGATCAATAATCTTGAATGGTCCAATATACCTTGGATTTAATTTCCCTCGTTTACCAAATCGAACAACGCCTTTCCAAGGTGCAACTTTAAGCATGACCATCTCTCCAATTTCAAATTCTATATCTTTTCTTTTAATGTCAGCGTAGCTCTTTTGTCAACTTTGGGCGGTTTTCAACCGTTGTTGAATTTGGATGATCTTCTCGGTAGTTTCTTGTATAATCTCCGGACCCGTAATCTGTCTATCCCCCACTTCACTCCAACAAATCGGAGACCTACACTTTCTACCATAAAGTGCTTCAAACGGCGCCATCTCAATGCTTGAATGGTAGCTGTTGTTGTAGGAAAATTCTGCTAACGGTAGATGTCGATCCCAACTGTTTCCGAAATCAATAACACATGCTCGTAGCATGTCTTCAAGCGTTTGTATCGTCCTTTCGCTCTGCCCATCAGTTTGTGGATGATAGGCAGTACTCATGTCTAGACGAGTTCCTAATGCTTGCTGTAATGTCTGCCAGAATCTTGAAATAAATCTGCCATCCCTATCAGAGATAATAGAGATTGGTATTCCATGTCTGGAGACGACTTCCTTCAAATACAGTCATGCTAACTTCTCCATCTTGTCATCTTCTCTTATTGGCAGGAAGTGTGCTGATTTGGTGAGACGATCAACTATTACCCAAATAGTATCAAAACCACTTGCAGTCCTTGGCAATTTAGTGATGAAATCCATGGTAATGTTTTCCCATTTCAATTCCGGGATTTCGGGTTGTTGAAGTAGACCTGATGGTTTCTGATGCTCAGCTTTGACCTTAGAACATGTCAAACATTCTCCTACGTATTTAGCAACATCGGCTTTCATACCCGGCCACCAAAAATGTTTCTTGAGATCCTTGTACATCTTCCCTGTTCCAGGATGTATTGAGTATCTGGTTTTATGAGCTTCTCTAAGTACCATTTCTCTCATATCTCCAAATTTTGGTACCCAAATCCTTTTAGCCCTATACCGGGTTCCGTCTTCCCGAATATTAAGATGCTTCTCCGATCCTTTGGGTATTTCATCCTTTAAATTTCCCTTTTTTAAAACTCCTTGTTGCGCCTCCTTTATTTGAGTAGTAAGGTTATTATGAATCATTATATTCATAGATTTTACTCGAATGGGTTCTCTGTCCTTCCTGCTCAAGGCATCGGCTACCACATTTGCCTTCCCCGGGTGGTAACGAATCTCAAAGTCGTAATCATTCAATAATTCAATCCACCTACGCTGCCTCATATTCAGTTGTTTCTGATTAAATATGTGTTGAAGACTTTTGTGGTCGGTATATATAATACTTTTGACCCCATATAAGTAGTGCCTCCAAGTCTTTAATGCAAAAACAACCGCGCCTAATTCCAAATCATGCGTCGTATAATTTTGTTCGTGAATCTTCAATTGTCTAGACGCATAAGCAATCACCTTCGTTCGTTGCATTAATACACAACCGAGACCTTGCTTTGATGCGTCACAATAAATCACAAAATCATCATTCCCTTCAGGCAATGACAATATAGGTGCCGTAGTTAGCTTTTTCTTCAATAACTGAAACGCTTTCTCTTGTTCATCATTCCATTCAAATTTCTTCCCTTTATGCGTTAATGCAGTCAAGGGTTTTGCTATTCTGGAAAAGTCTTGGATGAACCTTCTGTAGTAACCAGCTAGTCCTAAAAACTGGCGTATGTGTTTCGGAGTTTTTGGGGTTTCCCACTTTTTAACAGTTTCTATCTTTGCCGGATCCACCTTAATACCTTCTTTGTTCACTATGTGACCGAGGAATTGAACTTCTTCCAACCAAAATGCACACTTTGAAAACTTAGCATACAATTCTTCCTTCCTCAATACTTCTAACACCTTTCTCAAATGTTCGCCGTGTTCTTGGTCATTCTTTGAGTAAATAAGTATGTCATCAATGAAAACAATGACAAACTTGTCAAGGTATGGTCCACACACTCGGTTCATAAGGTCCATGAACACAGCTGGTGTAGTGACCCGAACTTTTCCATGTTTATATATATTAATTGAGATTGATATTTACATGATTAAATGTTTCCAACATGTTAAGCAATCAAACTTGTTAAGACTTGATTAATTGAAATATGTTTCATATAGACAATTGACCACCCAAGTTGACCGGTGATTCACGAACGTTAAAACTTGTAAAAACTATATGATGACATATATATGGATATATATAGTTAAGATGATACTATGATAAGTAAACATATCATTAAGTATATTAACAATGAACTACATATGTAAAAACAAGACTACTAACTTAATGATTTTTAAACGAGACATATATGTAACGATTATCGTTGTAAAGACATTTAATGTATATATATCATATTAAGAGATATTCTTACATGATAATATCATGATAATATAATAATTTAAAATCTCATTTGATATTATAAACATTGGGTTAACAACATTTAACAAGATCGTTAACCTAAAGGTTTCAAAACAACACTTACATGTAACGACTAACGATGACTTAACGACTCAGTTAAAATGTATATACATGTAGTGTTTTAATATGTATTTATACACTTTTGAAAGACTTCAATACACTTATCAAAATACTTCTACTTAACAAAAATGCTTACAATTACATCCTCGTTCAGTTTCATCAACAATTCTACTCGTATGCACCCGTATTCGTACTCGTACAATACACAGCTTTTAGATGTATGTACTATTGGTATATACACTCCAATGATCAGCTCTTAGCAGCCCATGTGAGTCACCTAACACATGTGGGAACCATCATTTGGCAACTAGCATGAAATATCTCATAAAATTACAAAAATATGAGTAATCATTCATGACTTATTTACATGAAAACAAAATTACATATCCTTTATATCTAATCCATACACCAACGACCAAAAACACCTACAAACACTTTCATTCTTCAATTTTCTTCATCTAATTGATCTCTCTCAAGTTATATCTTCAAGTTCTAAGTGTTCTTCATAAATTCCAAAAGTTCTAGTTTCATAAAATCAAGAATACTTTCAAGTTTGCTAGCTCACTTCCAATCTTGTAAGGTGATCATCCAACCTCAAGAAATCTTTGTTTCTTACAGTAGGTTATCATTCTAATACAAGGTAATAATCATATTCAAACTTTGGTTCAATTTCTATAACTATAACAATCTTATTTCAAGTGATGATCTTACTTGAACTTGTTTTCGTGTCATGATTCTGCTTCAAGAACTTCGAGCCATCCAAGGATCCATTGAAGCTAGATCCATTTTTATCTTTTCCAGTAGGTTTATCCAAGGAACTTAAGGTAGTAATGATGTTCATAACATCATTCGATTCATACATATAAAGCTATCTTATTCGAAGGTTTAAACTTGTAATCACTAGAACATAGTTTAGTTAATTCTAAACTTGTTCGCAAATAAAAGTTAATCCTTCTAACTTGACTTTTAAAATCAACTAAACACATTTTCTATATCTATATGATATGCTAACTTAATGATTTAAAACCTGGAAACACGAAAAAACACCGTAAAACCGGATTTACGCCGTCGTAGTAACACCGCGGGCTGTTTTGGGTTAGTTAATTAAAAACTATGATAAACTTTGATTTAAAAGTTGTTATTCTGAAAAAAATGATTTTTATTATGAACATGAAACTATATCTAAAAATTATGGTTAAACTCAAAGTGGAAGTATGTTTTCTAAAATGGTCATCTAGACGTCGTTCTTTCGACTGAAATGACTACCTTTACAAAAACGACTTGTAACTTATTTTTCTGACTATAAACCTATACTTTTTCTGTTTAGATTCATAAAATAGAGTTCAATATGAAACCATAGCAATTTGATTCACTCAAAACGGATTTAAAATGAAGAAGTTATGGGTAAAACAAGATTGGATAATTTTTCTCATTTTAGCTACGTGAAAATTGGTAACAAATCTATTCCAACCATAACTTAATCAACTTGTATTGTATATTATGTAATCTTGAGATACCATAGACACGTATACAATGTTTCGACCTATCATGTCGACACATCTATATATATTTCGGAACAACCATAGACACTCTATATGTGAATGTTGGAGTTAGCTATACAGGGTTGAGGTTGATTCCAAAATATATATAGTTTGAGTTGTGATCAATACTGAGATACGTATACACTGGGTCGTGGATTGATTCAAGATAATATTTATCGATTTATTTCTGTACATCTAACTGTGGACAACTAGTTGTAGGTTACTAACGAGGACAGCTGACTTAATAAACTTAAAACATCAAAATATATTAAAAGTGTTGTAAATATATTTTGAACATACTTTGATATATATATGTATATATTGTTATAGGTCCGTGAATCAACCAGTGGCCAAGTCTTACTTCCCGACGAAGTAAAAATCTGTGAAAGTGAGTTATAGTCCCACTTTTAAAATCTAATATTTTTGGGATGAGAATACATGCATGTTTTATAAATGATTTACAAAATAGACACAAGTACGTGAAACTACATTCTATGGTTGAATTATCGAAATCGAATATGCCCCTTTTTATTAAGTCTGGTAATCTAAGAATTAGGGAACAGACACCCTAATTGACGCGAATCCTAAAGATAGATCTATTGGGCCTAACAAACCCCATCCAAAGTACCGGATGCTTTAGTACTTCGAAATTTATATCATATCCGAAGGGTGTCCCGGAATGATGGGGATATTCTTATATATGCATCTTGTTAATGTCGGTTACCAGGTGTTCACCATATGAATGATTTTTATCTCTATGTATGGGATGTGTATTGAAATATGAAATCTTGTGGTCTATTGTTACGATTTGATATATATAGGTTAAACCTATAACTCACCAACATTTTTGTTGACGTTTAAAGCATGTTTATTCTCAGGTGAATATTAAGAGCTTCCGCTGTTGCATACTAAAATAAGTACAAGATTTGGAGTCCATGTTTGTATGATATTGTGTAAAAACTGCATTCAAGAACCTGATTTCGATGTAACATATTTGTATTGTAAACCATTATGTAATGGTCGTGTGTAAACAGGATATTTTAGATTATCATTATTTGATAATCCACGTAAAGCTTTTTAAACCTTTATTTATGAAATAAAGGTTATGGTTTGTTTTAAAAATGAATGCAGTCTTTGAAAAATGTCTCATATAGAGGTCAAAACCTCGCAACGAAATCAATTAATATGGAACATTTTTAATCAATAAGAACGGGACATTTCAGTTGGTATCAGAGCGTTGGTCTTAGAGAACCAGAATTTTGCATTAGTGTGTCTTATCGAGTTTGTTAGGATGCATTAGTGAGTCTGGACTTCGACCGTGTTTACTTGAAAAATGATTGCTTAACAAATTTTGTTGGAAACTATATATTTTTAACATGTGAATATTATGTGATATATTAATCTCTTAACGCGTTTGATATTATGTGATAGATGTCTACCTCTAGAACAAGTCCCATTGACTCACCTAATAATAATGAAGAGTCAAATGTAAATTGGAATGATTCGTGGACTGATTCACAAGTTCCCGAAGAGGAACCGGAAGAAGAGTCGGAACCGGAAGAAGAGTCGGAACCGGAAGAAGAATCGGAACCGGATGAAGAAATAGAACCGGTGGGGGAAATAATAAAACGGTTAAGTAAAAGAAAATCCTCAACCAACCGACCAAGGTTAATTATGGTCAATGGTGTTTCCGCCAAGGAAGCAAAATATTGGGAGGATTACCAATTCTCCGATGAATCGGATTCCGACGAGAATTCCGGTGATGTTATAGAAATTACCCCAACTGAATTTAAAAAGGCAAAAGAAAATAATAAGGGAAAGGGCATAAAAATAGAGAAATCTAATTCCAACCCCGATGAACTTTATATGTATCGTCAACCCCCGAAGTCCTTAAGTTGTAACAATGACCCGGGAACCTCTAAACCACCGAAGTCCTTAAGTTGTAATAATGACCCGGGAACCTTAAGTTTTTCTAAACCAATGTGGATAACGACGGCTCGTATTAGGGGAAAATCATATATCCCTAGAAACTTGGCAAAACGAACCAAAACCGAAGAAGAAGAAACAAGCGAGTCGGAATAAGATAGTTGTATTCATGTGGTGTAATATATGTAATATAGTGTGCTTATGCTTTATGATATATGTAAAAATTGCTTGTATTAATAAGTATTTTTTTTATGAATCTAACTCTTGTCTATTTTACAGTATAAAAACGCAAAATGGATAGACAACCCAATATTTTAAGAGACCTACCCGGAGACATGATTGATGAAATCTTGTCTAGAGTCGGTCAGAATTCCTCGGCACAACTATTTAAGGCGAGATCAGTTTGTAAGACATTCGAAGAACGTTCCAAGAATGTCTTGGTTTATAAGAGACTTTCGTTTAAAAGATGGGGGATATCACATTGGGAAACCCATAAGTTACGATGTGTTTACTTTGACGCATATATTGCGGGGAACCCAAATGCTATTTTACGCAATGGGTTAAGAAATTATTTTGACTCAATGTATCCGAATATAGGACTTCATGATTTAGAAAAAGCGGCTAACATGCAACATAAAGAAGCATGCTATGCTTATGGGTTAGTAATGTTCGCTTCTCACCAAAGTGAGAAAAAGAACATCGGGCTACAGCTATTAAACAAAACGTTCCCACAAGTGACGGAGTCGGTAATTGGGGTAAGAAATGAGGTTTTTAGATTGTTACGGGACTGTTGGACATTACGTAACCCTCGTCTCTTTGACGACGTTACAACACGCTGTCTTATCAACAGCCATAACGGTTATGTTCCACAAGACCAAGGATGGGAAGTAGTCCTAGTAAAACCAGAATGCATGACTTGTTTCTGGACGTATGAATTACGTGTCTTTATTGCCTTTGCTGAACGACTTGTGTACTAGCTAGAATTATCTTCACAACCATCTTGTATCAAATTTATTGTGTGCTATATTTCATGCTATATGTAAAATAAGCGGTATTGTAAGTTTGTAAAATATTGTGTAAAAGTTTGAATGCGAAATATTATTATAATCAGTTTTTCATATAGAATTGTAGTAGTTGAATTGTATATTAGCTACTAAGTATGAACTTAACGGGTAGGTACTACCCAAATTTAAACTTATAAAACGCTAATATGAAGAAAAAGCTTTTATAAATGAGTTCATATTATGCTACGAAATACTATTAACTACTCTTAATATTCTGTATGATTAACTTGTTCCATTTAACTATTTTGAAGGAAATGGCACCGACTACTCGACACACCGTGAATATGAATGAAGAGGAATTCCGTACTTTTCTAGCTTCAAACATAGCTGCAGTACAGGCTGCGCTACATACCAACAATAACCTTGGATCTAGCAGTACAGGAAATCGTGTAGGATGCACCTACAAAGAATTCACTGCCTGCAAACCTTTGGAATTTGATGGAACCGAAGGACCGATCGGATTGAAACGGTGGACCGAGAAGGTCGAATCGGTGTTTGCCATAAGTAAGTGTACTGAAGAGGACAAAGTAAAGTACGCTACGCATACCTTCACATGTTCTGCGTTAACATGGTGGAATACCTATCTAGAGCAAGTGGGACAAGACGATGCGTACGCACTACCGTGGTCAGCATTCAAGCACTTGATGAACGAGAAGTACCGTCCCAGAACCGAGGTCAATAAGCTCAAGACAGAACTTAGAGGGTTACGAACCCAAGGATTTGATATTACCACGTACGAAAGACGATTCACAGAATGGTGCCTATTGTGTCCGGGAGCATTCGAAGATGAGGAAGAGAAGATCGACGCGTTTGTGAAAGGATTACCGGAAAGAATCCAAGAAGATATAATTCACACGAGCCCGCCTCCATACAACAGGCATGTAGAATGGCTCACAAACTCGTGAACCAGATTGAAGAAAGAATTAAAGAACAGACTGCTGAAGAGGCCAATGTGAAGCAAGTAAAAAAAAAGTGGGAGGAAAACGGTGATAAGAATCACCAATACAACAACAACAGCAATTACAACAATAATCGCAACAATTATCCCAACAATCGCAACATCAATCGCAACTACAACAAACGGCCCAACAACAACAACAACAACAATAACAACAACAACTACAACAATCATCCCAACAACAATAATAACCGCAACAACAACAACAATCAGAAGCAGCTATGCCAAAGGTGTGAAAAGAATCACTCGGGGTTCTGCACCAAATTTTGCAACAAGTGTAAAAGAAATGGTCATAGCGCGGCGAAGTGTGAGGTCTACGGACCAGGGGTTAATAGAACGAAAGGAACAAATGGTGTCGGAACGAGTAATGGTGGAGCAAGTAGTGTCGGAGCAAGTTATGCCAATGTAGTTTGTTATAAATGTGGAAAACCGGGCCACATTATTAGAAATTGCCCGAACCAGGAGAACACGAATGGATAAGGCCGTGGAAGAGTTTTCAATATTAATGCGGCAGAGGCACAGGAAGACCCGGAGCTTGTTACGGGTACGTTTCTTATTGACAATAAATCTGCTTACGTTTTATTTGATTCGGGTGCGGATAGAAGCTATATGAGTAGAGATTTTTGTGCTAAATTAAGTTGTCCATTGACGCCTTTGGATAGTAAATTTTTACTCGAATTAGCAAATGGTAAATTAATTTCAGCAGATAATATATGTCGGAATCGAGAAATTAAACTGGTTAGCGAAACATTTAAGATTGATTTGATACCAGTAGAGTTAGGGAGTTTTGATGTGATAATCGGTATGGACTGGTTGAAAGAAGCGAAAGCAGAGATCGTTTGTTACAAAAATACAATTCGCATTATACGAGAAAAAGGAAAACCCTTAATGGTGTACGGAGAAAAGGGCAACACGAAGCTACATCTTATTAGTAATTTGAAGGCACAAAAACTAATAAGAAAAGGTTGCTATGCTGTTCTAGCACACGTCGAGAAAGTACAAACTAAAGAAAAGAGCATCAATGATGTTCCTGTCGCAAAAGAATTTCCTGATGTATTTCCGAAAGAATTACCGGGATTACCCCCACATCGATCCGTTGAATTTCAAATAGATCTTGTACCAGGAGCTGCACCAATAGCTCGTGCTCCTTACAGACTAGCACCCAGCGAGATGAAAGAACTGCAAAGCCAATTACAAGAACTTTTAGAGCGTGGTTTCATTCGACCAAGCACATCACCGTGGGGAGCTCCTGTTTTGTTTGTCAAGAAGAAAGATGGTACATTCAGGTTGTGTATCGACTACCGAGAGTTGAACAAACTTACCATCAAGAACCGCTACCCACTACCGAGAATCGACGACTTATTTGATCAACTACAAGGCTCGTCTGTTTATTCAAAGATTGACTTACGTTCCGGGTATCATCAAATGCGGGTGAAAGAAGATGATATTCCAAAGACTGCTTTCAGAACACGTTACGATCATTACGAGTTTATGGTCATGCCGTTTAGTTTAACTAATGCACCAGCTGTGTTCATGGACCTTATGAACCGAGTGTGTGGACCATACCTTGACAAGTTTGTCATTGTTTTCATTGATGACATACTTATTTACTCAAAGAATGACCAAGAACACGGTGAACATTTGAGAAAGGTGTTAGAAGTATTGAGGAAGGAAGAATTGTACGCTAAGTTTTCAAAGTGTGCATTTTGGTTGGAAGAAGTTCAATTCCTCGGTCACATAGTGAACAAAGAAGGTATTAAGGTGGATTCGGCAAAGATAGACACTGTTGAAAAGTGAAAAACCCCGAAAACTCCGAAACACATACGCCAGTTTTTAGGACTAGCTGGTTACTACAGAAGGTTCATCCAAGACTTTTCCAGAATAGCAAAACCCTTGACTGCATTAACGCATAAAGGGAAGAAATTTGAATGGAATGATGAACAAGAGAAAGCGTTTCAGTTATTGAAGAAAAAGCTAACTACGGCACCTATATTGTCATTGCCTGAAGGGAATGATGATTTTGTGATTTATTGTGACGCATCAAAGCAAGGTCTCGGTTGTGTATTAATGCAACGAACGAAGGTGATTGCTTATGCGTCTAGACAATTGAAGATTCACGAACAAAATTATACGACGCATGATTTGGAATTAGGAGCGGTTGTTTTTGCATTAAAGACTTGGAGGCACTACTTATATGGGGTCAAAAGTATTATATATACTGACCACAAAAGTCTTCAACACATATTTAATCAGAAACAACTGAATATGAGGCAGCGTAGGTGGATTGAATTATTGAATGATTACGACTTTGAGATTCGTTACCACCCGGGGAAGGCAAATGTGGTAGCCGATGCCTTGAGCAGGAAGGACAGAGAACCCATTCGAGTAAAATCTATGAATATAATGATTCATAATAACCTTACTACTCAAATAAAGGAGGCGCAACAAGGAGTTTTAAAAGAGGGAAATTTAAAGGATGAAATACCCAAAGGATCGGAGAAGCATCTTAATATTCAGGAAGACGGAACCCGGTATAGGGCTGAAAGGATTTGGGTACCAAAATTTGGAGATATGAGAGAAATGGTACTTAGAGAAGCTCATAAAACCAGATACTCAATACATCCTGGAACGGGGAAGATGTACAAGGATCTCAAGAAACATTTTTGGTGGCCGGGTATGAAAGCCGATGTTGCTAAATACGTAGGAGAATGTTTGACGTGTTCTAAGGTCAAAGCTGAGCATCAAAAACCATCAGGTCTACTTCAACAACCCGAAATCCCAGAATGGAAATGGGAAAACATTACCATGGATTTCATCACTAAATTGCCAAGGACTGCAAGTGGTTTTGATACTATTTGGGTAATAGTTGATCGTCTCACCAAATCAGCACACTTCCTGCCAATAAGAGAAGATGACAAGATGGAGAAGTTAGCACGACTGTATTTGAAGGAAGTCGTCTCCAGACATGGAATACCAATCTCTATTATCTCTGATAGGGATGGCAGATTTATTTCAAGATTCTGGCAGACATTACAGCAAGCATTAGGAACTCGTCTAGACATGAGTACTGCCTATCATCCACAAACTGATGGGCAGAGCGAAAGGACGATACAAACGCTTGAAGACATGCTACGAGCATGTGTTATTGATTTCGGAAACAGTTGGGATCGACATCTACCATTAGCAGAATTTTCCTACAACAACAGCTACCATTCAAGCATTGAGATGGCGCCGTTTGAAGCACTTTATGGTAGAAAGTGCAGGTCTCCGATTTATTGGAGTGAAGTGGGGGATAGACAGATTACGGGTCCGGAGATTATACAAGAAACTACCGAGAAGATAATCCAAATTCAACAACGGTTGAAAACCGCTCAAAGTCGACAAAAGAGCTACGCTGACATTAAAAGAAAAGATATAGAATTTGAAATTGGAGAGATGGTCATGCTTAAAGTTGCACCTTGGAAAGGCGTTGTTCGATTTGGTAAACGAGGGAAATTAAATCCAAGGTATATTGGACCATTCAAGATTATTGATCGTGTCGGACCAGTATCTTACCGACTAGAGTTACCTCAACAACTCGCATCTGTACATAACACTTTCCACGTCTCGAATTTGAAGAAATGTTTTGCTAAAGAAGATCTCACTATTCCGTTAGATGAAATCCAAATCAACGAAAGACTTCAATTCATCGAAGAACCCGTCGAAATAATGGATCGTGAGGTTAAAAGACTTAAGCAAAACAAGATACCAATTGTTAAGGTTCGATGGAATGCTCGTAGAGGACCCGAGTTCACCTGGGAGCGTGAAGATCAGATGAAGAAGAAATACCCACATCTATTTCCAGAAGATTCGTCAACACCTTCAACAGCTTAAAATTTCGGGACGAAATTTATTTAACGGGTAGGTACTGTAGTGACCCGAACTTTTCCATGTATATATATATTAATTGAGATTGATATTTACATGATTAAATATTTCCAACATGTTAAGCAATCAAACTTGTTAAGACTTGATTAATTGAAATATGTTTCATATAGACAATTGACCACCCAAGTTGACCGGTGATTCACGAACGTTAAAACTTGTAAAAACTATATGATGACATATATATGGATATATATATAGTTAACATGATACTATGATAAGTAAACATATCATTAAGTATATTAACAATGAACTACATATGTAAAAACAAGACTACTAACTTAATGATTTTTAAACGAGACATATATGTAACGATTATCGTTGTAAAGACATTTAATGTATATATATCATATTAAGAGATATTCATACATGATAATATCATGATAATATAATAATTTAAAATCTCATTTGATATTATAAACATTGGGTTAACAACATTTAACAAGATCGTTAACCTAAAGGTTTCAAAACAACACTTACATGTAACGACTAACGATGACTTAACTACTCAGTTAAAATGTATATACATGTAGTGTTTTAATATGTATTTATACACTTTTGAAAGACTTCAATACACTTATCAAAATACTTCTACTTAACAAAAATGCTTACAATTACATCCTCGTTCAGTTTCATCAACAATTCTACTCGTATGCACCCGTATTCGTACTCGTACAATACACAGCTTTTAGATGTATGTACTATTGGTATATACACTCCAATGATCAGCTCTTAGCAGCCCATGTGAGTCACCTAACACATGTGGGAACCATTGTAACGACCCGGAAATTTCTGACCAAATTTAAACTCTAATCTCTATATGGTTCCGACACGATAAGCAAAAACCCTAAAGTTGACCCGCACTTTTTCGATCGTTCTATACTTATAAGAGTAATATTTACATAAATTAAACCTTACCAACATGATAAGCAATCCAAATTGTTGAGACTTATGTTTTCGGAAAGAGTTTTACACAACGTTTGACCGTCTAGTTTGACCGATGATATCACGAACTATATAACATATGATAATTATACGTTTGTGTATATATATGTATATATACATATTTAACATGGTTTATGGATGTTTTAATATCTCATTTTGTATTAATAACAATAAGTTATAAGTATATTTTGAAACTACTAACTTAAGTTTTCAAAACGATAACCATACATAACGTTATTTGATATAAATACTTATGATTTATAATGTTTATACATATAACGTATAAGTAATGTATTTAATCACTTTTAAGGACTTAAATACATAAAACAATATAAGTATATTCACAAAAGATAGCTATATTTGAATCCTCGTTCCGTTTTCTCAAAGATTTCTACACGTATATTTAGGGTATATGTACCCGTATCATACGCAGCTTCTAGATGTATTTACTATTGGTATATACCAATAAAAATCTGCTCCTTAGCAGCCTTAAATGATTAAGAAACATGTGGAACCAACCATTTGTCATGTAGCATGAATTATTTAGCAAGAAAACAAAGTTAGGTATCATTTTTTTCTTTATATACTAAAAACGTTTTTATGCATGCACACCATTTCTTCACCCCATTTTCTCATACTTACACTCCCATTTCTCTCTCAAAATACTCTTAACTTCATTGATCATCTACAAGCATTTTCCCCATCATTTAGCTTCAAAAACCTTACTTAATCACCATAAGAAAACCATACAAAAACACTTCAAGAAATCCTTCCAAGAACACAAACTTACTTCCAATCTTTCATCCACTTCCATCACCCTTTTGGTTCTAGGTTCTTACTCCTCTTTTACAGCAACCTTGTCCAAGGAACTTGAGGTAGTAACTATGTTCATAACCTTATTCGATTCATATATATATAGCTATCTTATTTTGTGGTATAAAATTTTAACAACAAGAACATAGTTTGAAAGTTTTCAAACTTGTTTGCAAACTAAATAGATCCTTCTAACTTAACTTTTAAAATACTTCAATACCTGTAATATAACTTAAATATATGCTAATTTAACAAGGTAAAACTTGGTTTTTCAAAGAATACCTTAAAAACTGTTTTTACGACGTCGGAGTGCAACCGGGGACTGTTTTGGGTTGGATAATTAAAAACCATCTTAAACTTTGAATTGGAGGTTTACTTTCTGGAAAAATGATCTTTACTATAAATATGTTAACACATAAAAATTTCATGATTTAATTCAAAGTATAGGTATTTTTAGAAAAATAGTCATTAAATGATATTTTTGTAACAAAAATGTTTAACTTCATAAGTTTCACTAAAGTTTCACCTATGCCGTGTGATTTTGAATACAAACTAAGGTATTTACAGTTCATAGTCTTAAAGAGGGACTCGATCCAAGGAGATGGCAAGTTGAATCAACAAAAACGGAGTTGTAACGAAGAAACTATGACCGAAACAAAATCGGATATCCAAGACTAGTTTAGCCACGAAAATAATTGGGAGAAATTAAATAAATCACATCTTTCTAAGATAACATGATATTTTATATATATGTACTCATAATTCAATTTTATATGGTTCAGGATCACCCGTAAACAATACGAGAAGATTAATCATAAGATCCCATGATTGTACGCAACACGTCATTTGACAACACCGGTACTTTATGTACGCAACACGTCATTTGACAACACCGGTACCGTGGGTCAAGATTAATCTCGACCAATACATATACGATGGGGGTTTTATTCATTTCATTGGGGGTTTATTAAACACCTAAAAATGAACCATTAAAATTGAATTACTAACATCGGACTGCTAACTACGGACTAAGGAATTATTAAAAGTATTAAAAGTATAACAAGTATATATATGTGACGATTGTTTAAAAATGAAAATATATTGATATATTATATATGGATAGGTTCGTGATATCAACCGGAAGACCAAGTCAAAATATTTATATCTTCAAGACAACAGTGAGTATATAGTCCCACTTTTAAACTCTAAATATTTCGGGATGAGAATACATGTATTTTATGTTTTACGTTATGGACACAAGTAACTGAAAATATATTCTACGTTGAGTTGTACCACTGGCATACTTCCCTGTAGCTTGGTAACTAATATTTACAGCGGTATTGTAAACGCGAATCCTGTTGATAGATCTATCGGGCCTGACAACCCCAACCGGACTGGACGACCAGTATTCAACGGTTGCACAGTACTTCGTTTTGTGACTACACTTGGTACGGTGTAGTAAGATTTCATATTAAAGGGAATATGCGACGTGATTAAATGTTAAGTATGGTTACCAAGTGCTCAACCACTTAGAATATTTTTATGAAAATGTTTATATATGAAATCTTGTGGTCTATATATATATATTGCTGCCGGCACTAAACCTATATCTCACCAACTTTATGTTGACGTTTTAAAGCATGTTATTCTCAGGTATGAATTAAGTCTTCCGCTGTGCATTAGCTCGTACTAAGGATACTACTTGAGGCTATTAAGGACTTATATCATAAGGCGTTGCATTCGAGTCATTGAAGTTTATAGAGACTATTATTAAGTAAATGGCGGTTTAGGTCATTTGAATATTATGAAATGTCAGGCGATTATGTCAATTCTGGATGTAACTATAGATTGCCTTTTAAGAATAAATGCAACGTTTGTAAGATGTATCATATAGAGGGCAAGTACCTCGCAATGTTATCAACTATTGTAATTCGTTTGTAATCAATATGGACAACGTCCGGATGATTAGTTTCGGATCCTTTCAGTTGGTATCAGAGCGTTGGTCTTAGCAAACCAGGCCTTGCATTAGTGTGTCTAACTAGTAGTTGTTAGGATACATTAAGTGAGTCTGGACTTTGACCGTGTCTGCCTTTCAAAAGTTTTGCTTATCAATCCTAGTCGGAAATCATCTGCTTATCATCCTTAGGGAACTGCCTGCTTATCATTCTTAAGTCTAGACACGTCTTACTGCATTTAGTGCATCGATAGTGTATAGACAAAATTCATATCCTAGCGTATCTGTTACTATAGACATTGCCTGACGTATTTCAAAGATACTCCGTAATTCATGGGATTTTGATATTATATATACATATGTAAATTATGTATTGAAGAGTACCAAACCCAACTCCTATAATCTATTCCAAACCAAAAATTCATTTCTCCGACCATACAAGATGGATTCTTCATCCAGCTCAAATTCCTCCGACTTCGATAGCTTCGCCGATATGGATTTCCATTCGAGCTCCGAGAACAGCGTTACCGGAATGGATCAACCAATTTCCCATCATCTATTCTGGATGAATTGGGGATGGGTTTGTAATATACTAAATTTCTGGAGGCAAGAAGAAGGTGATCCATTCCATCCACCAAATTGTCCTCTTAACGATGAACCTGAAGCACTTACCGGCGAACCTATTCGAAACACCATTTTCTCGCTCATTTCTAGAGTATCTCGTCATGACTACATACTATCCCATATTTCGAATCTTGTTCATTCGCTCGTTCCAACTGTCAATCATCCCGGTATAATAGAAGAAGTCAACGAGCTTCGCGCTCGGGTAGTGGCTTTAGAAAATACGGTGCGAAGGTTACAAACACCAGCAGCAGCACCAGCAGCATAATCTGTATCACTATCAACAACGCCGACAGTACTCTTGTCACCCCCAAAATCTCAACATCACAAACTGTATCTCGGATATCAACATCACATACCTCAAAAACCTCATCGGAACTTCGAGTATGATCTTCGTTCTATATATCGTTCTACATCGATTATCTTCGCTTTACGTATCGTTTTACCTCATTTATCTTCGTTCGACTTGGCGATTATGTAATCTCTAATGCTTTAGAAGTTATGTAATCTAGTATTAACGATAAATCAAATGAGTTTAATACTTCATTGACTCATTGAATCTATGATTACATCTGAAGAAAATATATATGCAAGTATATTTTTATAAAGATTGTAATTAAAAATTCTTTCGTACAAACTGTTAATGATGAAAATATTTTAACGGGTGGGTAGTACCCGAGGAATATTTAGAATTCACATTAATAAGTTACGTTGTACATTCTCTAAATCTGATTCAACGGTCATTTACTATCCTACTTACAACTACCGATATACGTATCCGTTCACCACAGAATAACCATTTCTATTCAAATTTCATATTTGGATTTTGATCTATCAGAATCCAACAAGTGGCATAATGAAGAAAACATTGGACAAAAATAAAAAGTGTTAGAAAAAAACGAATTAATTAATTGAAATTGTGATAGGATTTCACGCTAACTGTTCCGGCTAACTGTTCCCAGTTAACTGATTAACATTTAATTTATCGCAATTTACATTCTCGCAATTTTATTTATCATCATTTAATTTCTGTTATTTACTTTTACACACTTTAAATAACGGGACACGTATGCAAGGTTTCGACTTATCATATCGACCCATCTATATATATATTTCGGAACAACCGTAGACACTCTATATGTGAAGGCGGGAGTTGGCTATACAGGGTCGGAGTTGATTTCAAAATATATATATATACTTTGAGTTGTGATCGACACCGAGACCGGTATACGGGTCACGATACGTATTATTTAATTCGAATATTATATATTAAATTATATATGAATCATTGAACCATCGGACTATTGGACTGCTAACTTTGGACAATTAAAATGAATTAAATTAAAATATTGATTATAACATATGAAACTAAATAATTCTTCAATTTTGCCACTTGATTTCATCCTAAACCTCATTTGTACTTCGACAATTATAATCCTCGTTCAAATCTTTTCATGATTCTTGAAAACACTTCAATCGAGAAGTTGAACCAGCCGCACCTCGTTTACGGAAGAAAGATTTATGCATACAGTTATACACCTGAAACTTTCAAAACCGAAGTTATCGTTAAAACTTATCCGCGTCAAATTCCTTATCATTCATTGGCAAAAACAACCTTACATTTCTCTTTTCAATATAAGTCAATTTTGTCACAGCTCCACTTTGATTTCTCAGTAGGACCACTCTTATTATAACCTCGATATATGTAGCGACCCCGACAAATCGTCAAATGACGGCGTCATCTACGTATGGTCCCATTACATGTGTCGTAGGTCTTTATAACAAAGTTTGACCGAAAATATGTCGCATTAATTTCATAAAAGGATGTTTCAAAGTTTACAAAAGAAGTTCCCGTAACGAGTACATAACAAAGGTTAAAGTTTGTATGAAACACATGCGACAAAATTTAAAGTAGCCAAAATACGCTCCACGTATGCAATATACTCGACATCCAATGCAAGTATCAAAAAGTATGTGCGGAAGCATGCATCACCTAAGTTCAAGGACCTGAGAAAACATAGAGAATCTGCCAACGAAAAACGTTGGTGAAATCATAGTTGTATGCATAAAGTATATTTGTATCACAAGGTTTAGTATAAAACGTTTATCAAGCGTATACATCTCAAAAGATGTGTTTGTATCACGAGCACCCAATTATCAAGCTTAACTGAATCTTACCTCTGCATAATAGTGTTAGAACCTACACTATACATTGAAAGAACGTTTCATTCCTTCGAATGAGGGTTCGTTAAACCCGCATGGCCACACAACATAATTTCTCGCTTACACCCTACAAGTGTAACTAATGATAATTGGACTTGAGGCTTTTCGTTCTAACTCGTATGTATCTTTGCTTTTGGATAGTATTCATAACGTTAAAGTATGAAAAGTATATGTAAGTATGTATTGTATATGTTTTCTCATCCCACGATTTTTAAAGTATAAAAGTGTTTGAAGAGTGGGCTATGATTTCACCTTGTATGCACGAACCAAAAAGTACTTCGACAAGTAACGTGTGCAAAGAACAATGCTAGTCTTGACCTAAACAAAAGGTTGTATCAATAACGATAGTCACGAAGGGTCAAAGATGTTCAATTAGTCCTATGGCTCGACACGACTCGATTATGTAGCATGTGAAGCAAATTGTCAAGTTTCATGCAAGATACAAGTATAGAATCATGTTAGAAAGATTGCATAATTAATTGGTTAAGTTTGACAAAAAGTCAAACTTGGTCGGGTCAAAGTCAACGAAAAAGTCAACATGTTCGGGTCGGGTCTCGGACAAATTTTCTATGCTAGTTATTCATATATAAGCATGTTAAAACAAGTTGCAAGTGAATTGGAGGTCTAGAACATCCCAAACATTTTTCGTCAAATGACAACCCAAACAGCCAGTTTTAGTACAATGGGACGGCGTCCCAAATGGCTAGACGGCGTCCCAAAGTGAAGGGTGGGACGGTGTCCTGATATCCTAGACGGCGTCCAGGTTCAAAAGATGGGACGGCGTCCTGATATCCTAGACGGCGTCCTGATCAGTTTCCAGGCCCTGTTTGCTGCAACTCTTAAATGCACGAATCAAAACACAAACCAACACATTTCATGACCCGCAAACAATCAAGATATGTATCTTATATCATCGGAAAGGTAATTTGACAAGGAACATAACTAAGCACTTTTCATTAATCAAAATTCCACTTACAACTACCAAAAACTGCCATCAATGTTCCTCATTCAATGCATACAAGTCATAAATGCCATTTAATGATTCGGTAACCAAATTACATGAACAATATGCCGTTTCGAAGGTAATTAAGCATACAACACCACCTAACACTTACAACTAACATTCCATGTCATTAAAATCATTAAAAGTCCATTTTAAGTTCATGAAACCTTAACCTAAATTCACCAAATTTCATAATCAAGTTTAGGAGGTTTCATAAATCAAACTATACATCATAATGAAGCTAGTAACACTAGAAACACAATTAAAACATGAACTCTTAGCATCAAACAACATATAAACACTCAAATTTCAAGATTAAGCATGTCATCTTTCAATATGAACTAATTACATCAAAATATCAAAAACGAGCATACAAATCACATAAACAAACTAGACTCGAGCCATAGACACTAATTAACAACCTTATAACTTAAAAATCTCAAGAACACAAGAATTAGTGATTTTAGAAAGTTACCCAAAATTGATGAAATCGGTATGGAAACGAAGAGGAGATCACGAGGAGTTCAAATATGCAATTTGTTTTGATCGAATCCTTCTTGAACGAATTTGGATGATGATTGAAGGTTTGAGGGTTTTGAGAGAAAAGGTGAAGTAGTAAAATGAAAGAGATGAATGAATGGATGAGAATAAGGGTTGACTCTTTGACCTAGTCAAATGTTTCAACCTTTGGCAAGTTTGGTCCCTCAACTTTAAACCGGGTGCGGGAATTACCTAAACGAGATAATTCAACGCATATTAACGGGATGTGTTATAAACATATAACGGAACTTAAATAGTTAAACGGAAAAGTAAACGAAAAAAGGCGGGATGTTACATTACCTACACCTTAAAAGAAATTTCGTCCCGAAATTTAGGTAAGCGTAGTAGTCGTTGTTTCTTCCTCGGAATCTGACGTTTCCGGGACCGGGAATAGATGAGGGTGTTTCTTTCGTATTTGATCTTCTCTTTCCCAAGTAAACTCGGGTCCCCTTTTGGCGTTCCAACGGACCTTAACAATCGGGATACGGCTTTGTTTTAATTCCTTCTCGACGTAGTCCACAATTTCAACCGGTTCCTCCACAAAATGGAGTTTGTCATTAATAGTAAGTTCCTCGAGAGGGACAATGATATCGGGCTCGGCAAGACACTTCTTCAAGTTAGATACATGAAAAGTAGGATGGACGGAGCTTAGTTGAGGCGGAAGGTTTAAACGATAAGCAACGGTTCCAACACGCTCTAAGATTTCGAAAGGACCAACGTACCGCGGATTTAGTTTCCCACGTTTCCCAAAACAGATGACACCTTTCCAAGGTGCGACTTTTAACATGACGCGGTCACCGACTTGAAATTCGAGGTCTTTGCGTCTTTTGTCGGTATAGCATTTTTGACGACTCCGGGCCGTCCGAAGCCTATCTCGGATTTGAAGAATCTTCTCGGTGGTTTCGTGAATGAGTTCGGGCCCGGAAATTTGCACGTCACCCACTTCGGCCCAACAAAGAGGAGAGCGACATTTTCGACCATATAACGCTTCAAAAGGTGCGGCCTTAATACTAGCGTGATAACTATTATTGTAAGAGAATTCGGCGAGAGGTAAGTGATTGTCCCAAGCTTTTCCAAAATCAACAACGCAGGCTCGTAACATATCCTCTAAGGTTTGTATTGTACGTTCACTTTGCCCATCGGTTTGGGGATGATATGCGGTGCTCATGTCCAAACGCGTTCCCAACGCTTCTTGTAACGTACGCCAAAATCTAGAAACGAAACGACCATCTCGGTCGGAGATAATCGATAACGGTACTCCGTGTCGGGCTACAATCTCTTTATTGTAAAGTCGTGCAAGTTTCTCCATTTTGTCGGTTTCTTTCATGGCGAGAAAGTGCGCGGATTTGGTGAGACGGTCAACAATGACCCAAATTGTATCATAACCGCCCGACGTTTTCGGTAGTTTGGTGATAAAATCCATCGTGATCCTTTCCCACTTCCATTGCGGGATCTCGGGTTGTTGAAGTAACCTGGATGGTCTTTGGTGTTCGGCTTTGACTTTAGCGCAAGTCAAACAATTGGCGACGTATCTAGCAACCTCCTTTTTGATGTTCGGCCACCAATATTGTTCTTTAAGGTCATGGTACATCTTATTGGCGCCGGGATGAATCGAGTATCGCGATTTGTGGGCTTCGTCTAGGATGAGGTTTCGTAGATCGCCATATCTAGGCACCCAAATTTTTCCGGCGTAATATCGAAGTCCGGTCTCCTTAACTTCGAATCGGGAGACGAGAATGTTTAAAAGTTCGCGTGCGATGTTGTTGTCCTTAAGAGCTTCATCTTGGGCTACCCGAATTTGGCTATTAAGGTTGGAGTGGATGGTGATATTCAAAGCTCGGACACGAAGAGGCACCGCTCTTTCTTTTCGACTTAAGGCATCGGCTACTACATTTGCCTTCCTGGGGTTGTAACGAAGCTCGCAATTATAATCGTTCAAGGTCTCAATCCACCTTCGTTGTCTCATGTTTAGTTGCTTTTGATCGAAGATATGTTGGAGACTTTTGTGATCGGTAAAGATGGTACTTTTGGTACCAAGAAGATGATGTCTCCATAACTTAAGTGCAAAGATGACGGCACCGAGTTCAAGATCATGTGTCGTGTAGTTTTGTTCGTGGACTTTGAGTTGTCGAGAGGCATAAGCAATGACTTTCTTTCGTTGCATTAATACGCATCCATAACCGTTTTTCGAGGCATCACAATATACAACAAAATCATCATTGCCTTCGGGAAGTGACAAGATAGGAGCGGTGGTTAGCTTAGTTTTCAAGATTTGAAAAGCGGTTTCTTGTTCGGATGACCAAATGAACTTTCGGTCCTTGTGAGTTAACGCGGTTAAAGGGCGAGCGATTAAGGAAAAGTCCTTGATGAATTTACGATAGTATCCGGCGAGACCCAAGAATTGACGAATTTGAGTAGGAGTAGTAGGAGCCTCCCATTTACTAATGGCTTCGATTTTCGCCGGATCGACTTTAATGCCTTGATCACTTACAACATGACCGAGGAATTGAACTTCCTTCAACCAAAATTCGCACTTGGAGAACTTGGCATAGAGTTGTTCTTTTCTCAAGAGTTCAAGCACGAGTCGGAGATGTTCTCTGTGTTCCTCTTCGCTTTTAGAATAGACCAAAATATCATCGATGAACACGATAACGAATTTGTCGAGGTAAGGTTTGCACACGCGGTTCATGAGATCCATGAACACCACCGGTGCGTTAGTGAGACCGAAAGGCATGACAAGGAATTCATAACTACCATAACGAGTCCGGAAAGCAGTTTTGGAGACATCTTCTCCCTTAACCCTTAGTTGATGATAACCCGAACGGAGATCGATTTTCGAATATACACGAGAACCTTGTAGTTGATCAAAGAGATCATCGATGCGAGGAAGGGGATATCGGTTCTTAACCGTCAATTTGTTTAGTTCACGATAATCAATGCACATTCGTAGGGATCCGTCTTTCTTCTTGACGAACAAAATCGGAGCGCCCCATGGTGAATGGCTAGGTTGAATGAAACCACGGTCAAGTAGCTCTTGGATTTGACTTTGTAATTCTTGCAATTCGGATTGAGCGAGTCTATATGGTGCACGCGCTACGGGTGCGGCTCCTGGAATAAGATCGATTTGAAATTCAACCGGTCGATGAGGTGGAAGACCCGGTAATTCGTCGGGAAATACATCGGAAAAGTCACTAACAATTGGCACATCTTCGATGCGCTTTTCGTCGGCCTCGACTTTCTTAACGTGAGCAAGAATCGCGAAACAACCCTTGCGAAGTAGCTTTCGAACTTTAAGGCACGAAACGAGATTGAGTCCGGTGCAATTTTTGTCGCCATAGACAATCAATGGTTCACCCTTCTCGATAGGAATTCGGATTGCGTGAAGATCGCAAAGAATGTGAGATTTATTTTTGACCATCCAATTCATACCGATTATTACATCAAAACTCCCTAGTTCCATGGGTATCAAGTCAATTTCAAATTCATTACCCAAAATGTTTAAAGTACACCCCCGGTAATATGTGTCGGCACTTAAGAGTTTTCCGTAGGCCACTTCGATGGAATAAGTAGTATCTAAGGGGTGTGGTGGAGTGCAAAGAGTAGGAGCCAAAGTCTTAGACACAAAACATTTATCGGCACCCGAATCGAATAAGCAAGTAACATAAGTGTTGTTGAGAAGAAACGTACCCGTGACTAGTTCATTGTCATCCCGGGCTTCCTCGGTGTTGATGTTGAAGGCTCGGCCTCAGTTGTTGGGGTTGGCTTTCTTCTTTGGGCATGCATTTCTATAGTGACCCGGTTGGCCACATTCATAACAAACACCCGGTCTTGGTGCATTGGGTCCCTTCTGAGCAACGGGAGCGGTGTTTCTACATTCATGGGCCGAATGGCCACTCTTGTGACACTTGACGCAATACGGCCTTCCACACTCACCCAAATGATGTTTGTGGCACTTGTTGCAAAATGGTAAAGATCCGGAATAACCCTTCTTGCCGTCGTTGTTGTAAGGTTTCTTGGTGGAGGTGTTGTTGTAGTTGGTTGATGGAGTGGCTTCCCATTTCCTTTTGTTGCCACCCGACTTGTCCTCAGCCTTAGGAGCCGGCACTACAATTTCGTCAACCGTTTCGATTAATTGGCGGGCCATGTTCATAGCGGCTTGATGAGTAGCGGGTTTGGACGACATCACCCCTTGTTTGATGCTTTTTGGAAGACCGAGCATGTAGAGCTCAATCCTTTGAGATTCGGGGTTAACAAGATTAGGACACATCAAGGATAGTTCGGCGAAGCGTTGATTATAAGCTTTAAGATCGTTTCCGACCGCTTTCAAAGCTCTTAGTTCTTCCTCAAGCTTTCGGGTTTCTTCGCGCGGAAAATATTCAACAATCATCTTTTCCCTTAGATCGGCCCAAGAGAGGGCATGAGCTTCATCGGTACCCACCGATTGAACATAGGTGTTCCACCATGTTAGAGCAATTCCGGAGAAAGTGTGGGTGGAGTATTTGACCTTGTCTTGATCCCGACAACCACTTATGCTAAAGACGGCCTCGGTTTGTTCAAACCAACGAGTAAGCACAACCGGTCCCCCGGTTCCATCATAAGTGTGGGGTTTGCACCCCATGAAAGCTTTGTAGGAGCACCCTTCGCTAGAGTTACCGGCTCCTTGGTTATTGTTGTTGTGGTTGTTGTTATTGTTGTTGTTAGACGAGTGACCGGCCATGGCCGCATCCACGGCGGTGGCTATCATACGTTGTAAGGCTTGTTCGGGTGTTTCACGGCGTGGCGCACGACGAGGAGGCATTGTTCCTTCAAAACAAAAGAATACCGTTGGTTAGTATCCTAACTAATACTAACCGTGATATGGAATAAAGATTAAGAGAAAATTATCCTTGACTCGCCTTAAATTCTTTATGTCATGATGTCGGTATGTTCATATGAGTCACCGTAATATAATCCCGGAAATTATATTACCCTAACTCATATGTGCATTCGACATTACCACATATAGTCAAGGTGGCGTGTCAATTAAATTATACAACGCAAGAGTAAGATAGAATAAGAGTAGATATGAGTAAGAGGGTTCAAGTATAAATGCACAAATAGTCAAGTAATCCCTATGTCAAGTCTATATGCCGGTTGTAGTCTAGACTCACCAATGTACCCTATGACTCGGGGTTGACACCAATGAACTCTAAATCCCTACAACCAAAGATCTGATACCACTTGTAGCGACCCCGACAAATCGTCAAATGACGGCGTCATCTACGTATGGTCCCATTACATGTGTCGTAGGTCTTTATAACAAAGTTTGACCGAAAATATGTCGCATTAATTTCATAAAAGGATGTTTCAAAGTTTACAAAAGAAGTTCCCGTAACGAGTACATAACAAAGGTTAAAGTTTGTATGAAACACATGCGACACAATTTAAAGTAGCCAAAATACGCTCCACGTATGCAATATACTCGACATCCAATGCAAGTATCAAAAAGTATGTGCGGAAGCATGCATCACCTAAGTTCAAGGACCTGAGAAAACATAGAGAATCTGTCAATGAAAAACGTTGGTGAAATCATAGTTGTATGCATAAAGTATATTTGTATCACAAGGTTTAGTATAAAACGTTTATCAAGCGTATACATCTCAAAAGATGTGTTTGTATCACGAGCACCCAATTATCAAGCTTAACTGAATCTTACCTCTGCATAATAGTGTTAGAACCTACACTATACATTGAAAGAACGTTTCATTCCTTCGAATGAGGGTTCGTTAAACCCGCATGGCCACACAACATAATTTCTCGCTTACACCCTACAAGTGTAACTAATGATAATTGGACTTGAGGCTTTTCGTTCTAACTCGTATGTATCTTTGCTTTTGGATAGTATTCATAACGTTAAAGTATGAAAAGTATATGTAAGTATGTATTGTATATGTTTTCTCATCCCACGATTTTTAAAGTATAAAAGTGTTTGAAGAGTGGGCTATGATCTCACCTTGTATGCACGAACCAAAAAGTACTTCGACAAGTAACGTGTGCAAAGAACAATGCTAGTCTTGACCTAAACAAATAGGTTGTATCAATAACGATACTCACGAAGGGTCAAAGATGTTCAATTAGTCCTATGGCTCGACACGACTCGATTATGTAGCATGTGAAGCAAATTGTCAAGTTTCATGCAAGATACAAGTATAGAATCATGTTAGAAAGATTGCATAATTAATTGGTTAAGTTTGACAAAAAGTCAAACTTGGTCGGGTCAAAGTCAACGAAAAAGTCAACATGTTCGGGTCGGGTCTCGGACAAATTTTCTATGCTAGTTATTCATATATAAGCATGTTAAAACAAGTTGCAAGTGAATTGGAGGTCTAGAACATCCCAAACATTTTTCGTCAAATGACAACCCAAACAGCCAGTTTTAGTACAATGGGACGGCGTCCCAAATGGCTAGACGGCGTCCCAAAGTGAAGGGTGGGACGGCGTCCTGATATCCTAGACGGCGTCCAGGTTCAAAAGATGGGACGGCATCCTGATATCCTAGACGGCGTCCTGATCAGTTTCCAGGCCCTGTTTGCTGCAACTCTTAAATGCACGAATCAAAACACAAACCAACACATTTCATGACCCGCAAACAATCAAGATATGTATCTTATATCATCGGAAAGGTAATTTGACAAGGAACATAACTAAGCACTTTTCATTAATCAAAATTCTACTTACAACTACCAAAAACTGCCATCAATGTTCCTCATTCAATGCATACAAGTCATAAATGCCATTTAATGATTCGGTAACCAAATTACATGAACAATATGCCGTTTCGAAGATAATTAAGCATACAACACCACCTAACACTTACAACTAACATTCCATGTCATTCAAATCATTAAAAGTCCATTTTAAGTTCATGAAACCTTAACCTAAATTCACCAAATTTCATAATCAAGTTTAGGAGGTTTCATAAATCAAACTATACATCATAATGAAGCTAGTAACACTAGAAACACAATTAAAACATGAACTCTTAGCATCAAACAACATATGAACACTCAAATTTCAAGATTAAGCATGTCATCTTTCAATATGAACTAATTACATCAAAATATCAAAAACGAGCATACAAATCACATAAACAAACTAGACTCGAGCCATAGACACTAATTAACAACCTTATAACTTAAAAATCTCAAGAACACAAGAATTAGTGATTTTAGAAAGTTACCCAAAATTGATGAAATCGGTATGGAAACGAAGAGGAGATCACGAGGAGTTCAAATATGCAATTTGTTTTGATCGAATCCTTCTTGAACGAATTTGGATGATGATTGAAGGTTTGAGGGTTTTGAGAGAAAAGGTGAAGTAGTAAAATGAAAGAGATGAATGAATGGATGAGAATAAGGGTTGACTCTTTGACCTAGTCAAATGTTTCAACCTTTGGCAAGTTTGGTCCCTCAACTTTAAACCGGGTGCGGGAATTACCTAAACGAGATAATTCAACGCATATTAACGGGATGTGTTATAAACATATAACGGAACTTAAATAGTTAAACGGAAAAGTAAACGGAAAAAGGCGGGATGTTACAATATATATACCTTGTCCTTTCACCATTGTTACCGGAGAACCTTTCATATTCCACGACATCATGTACCAGCAGCTTGTCATCTTTTTGGCAGAATCCGCAATTAGTATTTTAAAATTCTCGCAAAACTTCTCAGTCATACCTATAACGTCTATTCCTAAGGATTTCATACTCCGAAGGTGAAGTTTCTGAAAAACACCCTGAATTATGAAGTAGTTCTTTAAATGCTGGTGAAGCAGCGAAAATTGTAAACGATATTAAACAGTCAAAAGTTTGATGATGAAGCACAGTGTGTCGATAAAACTCAGAAAAAGAGAAGAGTTGGAACCGGAAAACGGTTTGAGCAAAGTATGAAAGAGGTTGTGGATAAATAACAAGAATTGAATCTGCTTTCAAAGGATTCAAACGATTCAGTGCCTGCTGAAACCATTAGTAAAAAAACCTACCCCTTATTCTAAACCTCTCCCGATGATATTCTTCATCATCATCTTATCTTAGATATTATAAGATATCTTCATATCTTCCGTTATACATATTCTCCATATTTCTGGAGATATTTTCACAACTATTCTTATCTGAGAATATTTATCTCTCCGTAATATCTGCATTACAACATAAAAGAAACTGTGTCAATTTCTAAATTTTGAAACCTCCAAGTTTAAAATATGAATGTTTTAAAGTAGTGTTGGGAACTGATGCATGAATTAGTATAATATAATGAAACTTGATCAACTTCATTATATTACAGTAAGTCATGTTAAGTTTCTAATGGAATGTGATGATTCACAGTACCGTCATCATGTGCCATGTTACACGGCTCTTACCTTCTATCAAGTCTCCAAACATATTAGAACGTATCACCTTGATAGTTCTATTTTTTCAAAATATTCGAGTAATTTAACGAATCAAGATCGTGCCATTACAATTTCATTCTAAAACCAATAGCTAGGTTCATTCCAAATTTCCTACCTACGAATTTCGGACCATTGTTCGCTTGGCTCGAGGACGGGAAGAAGAAATGAAGGGACAAAACCTCAGAATAGAAATAGGAACATAAACCACAGCAAATAAGAGAGAGCATTAACTGTGGATGACAATGATTTTAAGGGACGGGAGTAGGAACATCGAAATATAAGGGAAGGTATAAAACCTAACAACAACCCCGAAACTACAAACCGTGCATATCAATACGTATTGCAACGTAAAGGCACGGGAGAATTAA
Organism: Rutidosis leptorrhynchoides; assembly: GCF_046630445.1. NCBI lineage: Eukaryota > Viridiplantae > Streptophyta > Magnoliopsida > Asterales > Asteraceae > Rutidosis > Rutidosis leptorrhynchoides. The sequence continues at coordinate 257,879,861 of NC_092334.1, forward strand.
AAACATTATAATTCCAAGGAAAGGATAAAAGAGAATAGATTCTTCTGGTGATAGATGAAAAAGAAGAATGAAAGATATGAAAGTTAGAAATATAACAAGGGTTAGAATGGGATGGAGCATATTAGGGAATGTCTTAAAGTAGGAACTAAAGAGAAAGAATAGAAGATGTGGGAAGAAAGAAAGGGAAGGAGGTAAATTTATAGTGAAATATTCGACAAAGAAATCAAAACAGATTGCCGCGTTAAATCAAAGAAGATCCTGATCACCGCAAAACTAAATCTTATTACATAAGATTTTCTTTAAAACCCTTAAATCCCGGAAATCGATCATAATCACGTCATCGGTTACAACAATTCTATATTTACTCATTTCACTCTTTTGTGATAGCTTCGCTCGTACGTCTCACATAACCAAATTGTTTTATCTAAATCTTTCAATAATGATAAAATTTCATTATTACCTCATATTCGTCATGAAAACATTCCTATTGTTATTTATGACAACCTCTACCAAATTTCGAGGACGAAATTTCTTTAACGGATGGGTACTGTAACGACCCGGAAATTTCCGACCAAATTTAAACTCTAATCTCTATATGGTTCCGACACGATAAGCAAAAACCCTAAAGTTGACCCGCACTTTTTCGATCGTTCTATACTTATAAGATTAATATTTACATAAATTAAACCTTACCAACATGATAAGCAATCCAAATTGTTGAGACTTATGTTTTCGGAAAGAGTTTTACACAACGTTTGACCGTCTAGTTTGACCGATGATATCACGAACTATATAACATATGATAATTATACGTTTGTGTATATATATGTATATATACATATTTAACATGGTTTATGGATGTTTTAATATCTCATTTTGTATTAATAACAATAAGTTATAAGTATATTTTGAAACTACTAACTTAAGTTTTCAAAACGATAACCATACATAACGTTATTTGATATAAATACTTATGATTTATAATGTTTATACATATAACGTATAAGTAATGTATTTAATCACTTTTAAGGACTTAAATACATAAAACAATATAAGTATATTCACAAAAGATAGCTATATTTGAATCCTCATTCCGTTTTCTCAAAGATTTCTACACGTATATTTAGGGTATATGTACCCGTATCATACGCAGCTTCTAGATGTATTTACTATTGCTATATACCAATAAAAATCTGCTCCTTAGCAGCCTTAAATGATTAAGAAACATGTGGAACCAACCATTTGTCATGTAGCATGAATTATTTAGCAAGAAAACAAAGTTAGGTATCATTTTTTTCTTTATATACTAAAAACGTTTTTATGCATGCACACCATTTCTTCACCCCATTTTCTCATACTTACACTCCCATTTCTCTCTCAAAATACTCTTAACTTCATTGATCATCTACAAGCATTTTCCCCATCATTTAGCTTCAAAAACCTTACTTAATCACCATAAGAAAACCATACAAAAACACTTCAAGAAATCCTTCCAAGAACACAAACTTACTTCCAATCTTTCATCCACTTCCATCACCCTTTTGGTTCTAGGTTCTTACTCCTCTTTTACAACAACCTTGTCCAAGGAACTTGAGGTAGTAACTATGTTCATAACCTTATTCGATTCATATATATATAGCTATCTTATTTTGTGGTATAAAATTTTAACAACAAGAACATAGTTTGAAAGTTTTCAAACTTGTTTGCAAACTAAATAGATCCTTCTAACTTAACTTTTAAAATACTTCAAGACCTGTAATATAACTTAAATATATGCTAATTTAACAAGGTAAAACTTGGTTTTTCAAAGAATACCTTAAAAACTGTTTTTACGACGTCGGAGTGCAACCGGGGACTGTTTTGGGTTGGATAATTAAAAACCATCTTAAACTTTGAATTGGAGGTTTACTTTCTGGAAAAATGATCTTTACTATAAATATGTTAACACATAAAAATTTCATGATTTAATTCAAAGTATAGGTATTTTTAGAAAAATAGTCATTAAATGATATTTTTGTAACAAAAATGTTTAACTTCATAAGTTTCACTAAAGTTTCACCTATGCCGTGTGATTTTGAATACAAACTAAGGTATTTACAGTTCACAGTCTTAAAGAGGGACTCGATCCAAGGAGATGGCAAGTTGAATCAACAAAAACGGAGTTGTAACGAAGAAACTATGACCGAAACAAAATCGGATATCCAAGACTAGTTTAGCCACGAAAATAATTGGGAGAAATTAAATAAATCACATCTTTCTAAGATAACATGATATTTTATATATATGTACTCATAATTCAATTTTATATGGTTCAGGATCACCCGTAAACAATACGAGAAGATTAATCATAAGATCCCATGATTGTACGCAACACGTCATTTGACAACACCGGTACTTTATGTACGCAACACGTCATTTGACAACACCGGTACCGTGGGTCAAGATTAATCTCGACCAATACATATACGATGGGGGTTTTATTCATTTCATTGGGGGTTTATTAAACACCTAAAAATGAACCATTAAAATTGAATTACTAACATCGGACTGCTAACTACGGACTAAGGAATTATTAAAAGTATTAAAAGTATAACAAGTATATATATGTGACGATTGTTTAAAAATGAAAATATATTGATATATTATATATGGATAGGTTCGTGATATCAACCGGAAGACCAAGTCAAAATATTTATATCTTCAAGACAACAGTGAGTATATAGTCCCACTTTTAAACTCTAAATATTTCGGGATGAGAATACATGTATTTTATGTTTTACGTTATGGACACAAGTAACTGAAAATATATTCTACGTTGAGTTGTACCACTGGCATACTTCCCTGTAGCTTGGTAACTAATATTTACAGCGGTATTGTAAACGCGAATCCTGTTGATAGATCTATCGGGCCTGACAACCCCAACCGGACTGGACGACCAGTATTCAACGGTTGCACAGTACTTCGTTTTGTGACTACACTTGGTACGGTGTAGTAAGATTTCATATTAAAGGGAATATGCGACGTGATTAAATGTTAAGTATGGTTACCAAGTGCTCAACCACTTAGAATATTTTTATGAAAATGTTTATATATGAAATCTTGTGGTCTATATATATATATTGCTGCCGGCACTAAACCTATATCTCACCAACTTTATGTTGACGTTTTAAAGCATGTTATTCTCAGGTATGAATTAAGTCTTCCGCTGTGCATTAGCTCGTACTAAGGATACTACTTGAGGCTATTAAGGACTTATATCATAAGGCGTTGCATTCGAGTCATTGAAGTTTATAGAGACTATTATTAAGTAAATGGCGGTTTAGGTCATTTGAATATTATGAAATGTCAGGCGATTATGTCAATTCTGGATGTAACTATAGATTGCCTTTTAAGAATAAATGCAACGTTTGTAAGATGTATCATATAGAGGGCAAGTACCTCGCAATGTTATCAACTATTGTAATTCGTTTGTAATCAATATGGACAACGTCCGGATGATTAGTTTCGGATCCTTTCAGTTGGTATCAGAGCGTTGGTCTTAGCGAACCAGGCCTTGCATTAGTGTGTCTAACTAGTAGTTGTTAGGATACATTAAGTGAGTCTGGACTTTGACCGTGTCTGCCTTTCAAAAGTTTTGCTTATCAATCCTAGTCGGAAATCATCTGCTTATCATCCTTAGGGAACTGCCTGCTTATCATTCTTAAGTCTAGACACGTCTTACTGCATTTAGTGCATCGATAGTGTATAGACAAAATTCATATCCTAGCGTATCTGTTACTATAGACATTGCCTGACGTATTTCAAAGATACTCCGTAATTCATGGGATTTTGATATTATATATACATATGTAAATTATGTATTGAAGAGTACCAAACCCAACTCCTATAATCTATTCCAAACCAAAAATTCATTTCTCCGACCATACAAGATGGATTCTTCATCCAGCTCAAATTCCTCCGACTTCGATAGCTTCGCCGATATGGATTTCCATTCGAGCTCCGAGAACAGCGTTACCGGAATGGATCAACCAATTTCCCATCATCTATTCTGGATGAATTGGGGATGGGTTTGTAATATACTAAATTTCTGGAGGCAAGAAGAAGGTGATCCATTCCATCCACCAAATTGTCCTCTTAACGATGAACCTGAAGCACTTACCGGCGAACCTATTCGAAACACCATTTTCTCGCTCATTTCTAGAGTATCTCGTCATGACTACATACTATCCCATATTTCGAATCTTGTTCATTCGCTCGTTCCAACTGTCAATCATCCCGGTATAATAGAAGAAGTCAACGAGCTTCGCGCTCGGGTAGTGGCTTTAGAAAATACGGTGCGAAGGTTACAAACACCAGCAGCAGCACCAGCAGCATAATCTGTATCACTATCAACAACGCCGACAGTACTCTTGTCACCCCCAAAATCTCAACATCACAAACTGTATCTCGGATATCAACATCACATACCTCAAAAACCTCATCGGAACTTCGAGTATGATCTTCGTTCTATATATCGTTCTACATCGATTATCTTCGCTTTACGTATCGTTTTACCTCATTTATCTTCGTTCGACTTGGCGATTATGTAATCTCTAATGCTTTAGAAGTTATGTAATCTAGTATTAACGATAAATCAAATGAGTTTAATACTTCATTGACTCATTGAATCTATGATTACATCTGAAGAAAATATATATGCAAGTATATTTTTATAAAGATTGTAATTAAAAATTCTTTCGTACAAACTGTTAATGATGAAAATATTTTAACGGGTGGGTAGTACCCGAGGAATATTTAGAATTCACATTAATAAGTTACGTTGTACATTCTCTAAATCTGATTCAACGGTCATTTACTATCCTACTTACAACTACCGATATACGTATCCGTTCACCACAGAATAACCATTTATATTCAAATTTCATATTTGGATTTTGATCTATCAGAATCCAACAAGTGGCATAATGAAGAAAACATTGGACAAAAATAAAAAGTGTTAGAAAAAAACGAATTAATTAATTGAAATTGTGATAGGATTTCACGCTAACTGTTCCGGCTAACTGTTCCCAGTTAACTGATTAACATTTAATTTATCGCAATTTACATTCTCGCAATTTTATTTATCATCATTTAATTTCTGTTATTTACTTTTACGCACTTTAAATAACGGGACACGTATGCAAGGTTTCGACTTATCATATCGACCCATCTATATATATATTTCGGAACAACCGTAGACACTCTATATGTGAAGGCGGGAGTTGGCTATACAGGGTCGGAGTTGATTTCAAAATATATATATATACTTTGAGTTGTGATCGACACCGAGACCGGTATACGGGTCACGATACGTATTATTTAATTCGAATATTATATATTAAATTATATATGAATCATTGAACCATCGGACTATTGGACTGCTAACTTTGGACAATTAAAATGAATTAAATTAAAATATTGATTATAACATATGAAACTAAATAATTCTTCAAGTTTGCCACTTGATTTCATCCTAAACCTCATTTGTACTTCGACAATTATAATCCTCGTTCAAATCTTTTCATGATTCTTGAAAACACTTCAATCGAGAAGTTGAACCAGCCGCACCTCGTTTACGGAAGAAAGATTTATGCATACAGTTATACACCTGAAACTTTCAAAACTGAAGTTATCGTTAAAACTTATCCGCGTCAAATTCCTTATCATTCATTGGCAAAAACAACCTTACATTTCTCTTTTCAATATAAGTCAATTTTGTCACAGCTCCACTTTGATTTCTCAGTAGGACCACTCTTATTATAACCTCGATATATGTAGCGACCCCGACAAATCGTCAAATGATGGCGTCATCTACGTATGGTCCCATTACATGTGTCGTAGGTCTTTATAACAAAGTTTGACCGAAAATATGTCGCATTAATTTCATAAAAGGATGTTTCAAAGTTTACAAAAGAAGTTCCCGTAACGAGTACATAACAAAGGCAACTAGCATGAAATATCTCATAAAATTACAAAAATATGAGTAATCATTCATGACTTATTTACATGAAAACAAAATTACATATCCTTTATATCTAATCCATACACCAACGACCAAAAACACCTACAAACACTTTCATTCTTCAATTTTCTTCACTTAATTGATCTCTCTCAAGTTCTATCTTCAAGTTCTAAGTGTTCTTCATAAATTCCAAAAGTTCTAGTTTCATAAAATCAAGAATACTTTCAAGTTTGCTAGCTCACTTCCAATCTTGTAAGGTGATCATCCAACCTCAAGAAATCTTTGTTTATTACAGTAGGTTATCATTCTAATACAAGGTAATAATCATATTCAAACTTTGGTTCAATTTCTATAACTATAACAATCTTATTTCAAGTGATGATCTTACTTGAACTTGTTTTCGTGTCATGATTCTGCTTCAAGAACTTCGAGCCATCCAAGGATCCATTAAAGCTAGATCCATTTTTTTCTTTTCCAGTAGGTTTATCCAAGGAACTTAAGGTAGTAATGATGTTCATAACATCATTCGATTCATACATATAAAGCTATCTTATTTGAAGGTTTAAACTTGTAATCACTAGAACATAGTTTAGTTAATTCTAAACTTGTTCGCAAACAAAAGTTAATCCTTCTAACTTGACTTTTAAAATCAACTAAACACATGTTCTATATCTATATGATATGCTAACTTAATGATTTAAAACCTGGAAACACGAAAAACACCGTAAAACCGGATTTACGCCGTCGTAGTAACACCGCGGGCTGTTTTGGGTTAGTTAATTAAAAACTATGATAAACTTTGATTTAAAAGTTGTTATTCTGAGAAAATGATTTTTATTATGAACATGAAACTATATCCAAAAATTATGGTTAAACTCAAAGTGGAAGTATGTTTTCTAAAATGGTCATCTAGACGTCGTTCTTTCGACTGAAATGACTACCTTTACAAAAACGACTTGTAACTTATTTTTCCGACTATAAACCTATTCTTTTTCTGTTTAAATTCATAAAATAGAGTTCAATATGAAACCATAGCAATTTGATTCACTCAAAACGGATTTAAAATGAAGAAGTTATGGGTAAAACAAGATTGGATAATTTTTCTCATTTTAGCTACGTGAAAATTGGTAACAAATCTATTCCAACCATAACTTAATCAACTTGTATTGTATATTATGTAATCTTGAGATACCATAGACACGTATACAATGTTTCGACCTATCATGTCGACACATCTATATATATTTCGGAACAACCATAGACACTCTATATGTGAATGTTGGAGTTAGCTATACAGGGTTGAGGTTGATTCCAAAATATATATAGTTTGAGTTGTGATCAATACTGAGATACGTATACACTGGGTCGTGGATTGATTCAAGATAATATTTATCGATTTATTTCTGTACATCTAACTGTGGACAACTATTTGTAGGTTACTAACGAGGACAGCTGACTTAATAAACTTAAAACATCAAAATATATTAAAAGTGTTGTAAATATATTTTGAACATACTTTGATATATATATGTATATATTTTTATAGGTCCGTGAATCAACCAGTGGCCAAGTCTTACTTCCCGACGAAGTAAAAATCTGTGAAAGTGAGTTATAGTCCCACTTTTAAAATCTAATATTTTTGGGATGAGAATACATGCAGGTTTTATAAATGAATTACAAAATAGACACAAGAACGTGAAACTACATTCTATGGTTGAATTATCGAAATTGAATATGCCCCTTTTTATTAAGTCTGGTAATCTATGAATTAGGGAACAGACACCCTAATTGACGCGAATCCTAAAGATAGATCTATTGGGCCTAACAAACCCCATCCAAAGTACTGGATGCTTTAGTACTTCGAAATTTATATCATATCCGAAGGGTGTCCCGGAATGATGGGGATATTCTTATATATGCATCTTGTTAATGTCGGTTACCAGGTGTTCACCATATGAATGATTTTTATCTCTATGTATGGGATGTGTATTGAAATATGAAATCTTGTGGTCTATTGTTACGATTTGATATATATAGGTTAAACCTATAACTCACCAACATTTTTGTTGACGTTTAAAGCATGTTTATTCTCAGGTGAATATTAAGAGCTTCCGCTGTTGCATACTAAAATAAGTACAAGATTTGGAGTCCATGTTTGTATGATATTGTGTAAAAACTGCATTCAAGAACCTGATTTCGATGTAACATATTTGTATTGTAAACCATTATGTAATGGTCGTGTGTAAACAGGATATTTCAATACAAATACGTTACAACAAAACAAGTTTCTTGAATGCAGTTTTTACACAATATCATACAAGCATGGACTCCAAATCTCGTCCTTATTTAAGTATGCGACAGCGGAAGCTCTTAATAATCACCTGAGAATAAACATGCTTAAAACGTCAACAAAAATGTTGGTGAGTTATAGGTTTAACCTATATATATCAAATCATAATAATAGACCACAAGATTTCATATTTCAAAACACATCCCATACATAGAGATAAAAATCATTCATATGGTGAACACCTAGTAACCGACATTAACAAGATGCATATATAAGAATATCCCCATCATTCCGGGACACCCTTCGGATATGATATAAATTTCGAAGTACTAAAGCATCCGGTACTTTGGATGGGGTTTGTTAGGCCCAATAGATCTATCTTTAGGATTCGCGTCAATTAGGGTGTCTGTTCCCTAATTCTTAGATTACCAGACTTAATAAAAAGGGGCATATTCGATTTCGATAATTCAACCATAGAATGTAGTTTCACGTACTTGTGTCTATTTTGTAAATCATTTATAAAACCTGCATGTATTCTCATCCCAAAAATATTAGATTTTAAAAGTGGGACTATAACTCACTTTCACAGATTTTTACTTCGTCGGGAAGTAAGACTTGGCCACTGATTGATTCACGAACCTATAACAATATATACATATATATCAAAGTATGTTCAAAATATATTTACAACACTTTTAATATATTTTGATGTTTTAAGTTTATTAAGTCAGCTGTCCTCGTTAGTAACCTACAACTAGTTGTCCACAGTTAGATGTACAGAAATAAATCGATAAATATTATCTTGAATCAATCCACGACCCAGTGTATACGTATCTCAGTATTGATCACAACTCAAACTATATATATTTTGGAATCAACCTCAACCCTGTATAGCTAACTCCAACATTCACATATAGAGTGTCTATGGTTGTTCCGAAATATATATAGATGTGTCGACATGATAGGTCGAAACATTGTATACTTGTCTATGGTATCTCAAGATTACATAATATACAATACAAGTTGATTAAGTTATGGTTGGAATAGATTTGTTACCAATTTTCACGTAGCTAAAATGAGAAAAATTATCCAATCTTGTTTTACCCATAACTTCTTCATTTTAAATCCGTTTTGAGTGAATCAAATTGCTATGGTTTCATATTGAACTCTATTTTATGAATCTAAACAGAAAAAGTATAGGTTAATTGTCAGAAAAATAAGTTACAAGTTGTTTTTGTAAAGGTAGTCATTTCAGTCGAAAGAACGACGTCTAGATGACCATTTTAGAAAACATACTTCCACTTTGAGTTTAACCATAATTTTTGGATATAGTTTCATGTTCATAATAAAAATCATTTTCTCAGAATAACAACTTTTAAATCAAAGTTTATCATAGTTTTTAATTAACTAACCCAAAACAGCCCGCGGTGTTACTACGACGCCGTAAATCCGGTTTTACGGTGTTTTTCGTGTTTCCAGGTTTTAAATCATTAAGTTAGCATATCATATAGATATAGAACATGTGTTTAGTTGATTTTAAAAGTCAAGTTAGAAGGATTAACTTTTGTTTGCGAACAAGTTTAGAATTAACTAAACTATGTTCTAGTGATTACAAGTTTAAACCTTCGAATAAGATAGCTTTATATGTATGACTCGAATGATGTTATGAACATCATTACTACCTTAAGTTCCTTGGATAAACCTACTGGAAAAGAGAAAAATGGATCTAGCTTCAACGGATCCGTGGATGGCTCGAAGTTCTTGAAGCAAAATCATGACACGAAAACAAGTTCAAGTAAGATCATCACTTGAAATAAGATTGTTATAGTTATAGAAATTGAACCAAAGTTTGAATATGATTATTACCTTGTATTAGAATGATAACCTACTGTAAGAAACCAAGATTTCTTGAGGTTGGATGATCACCTTACAAGATTGGAAGTGAGCTAGCAAACTTGAAAGTATTCTTGATTTTATGTAACTAGAACTTGTAAAATATATGAAAAACACTTAGAACTTGAAGATAGAACTTGAGAGAGATCAATTAGATGAAGAAAATTGAAGAATGAAAGTGTTTGTAGGTGTTTTTGGTCGTTGGTGTATGGATTAGATATAAAGGATATGTAATTTTATTTTCATGTAAATAAGTCATGAATGATTACTCAAATTTTTGTAATTTTATGAGATATTTCATGCTAGTTGCCAAATGATGGTTCCCACATGTGTTAGGTGACTCACATGGGCTGCTAAGAGCTAATCATTGGAGTGTATATACCAATAGTACATACATCTAAAAGCTGTGTATTGTACGAGTACGAATACGGGTGCATACGAGTAGAATTGTTGATGAAACTGAACAAGGATGTAATTGTAAGCATTTTTGTTAAGTAGAAGTATTTTGATAAGTGTATTGAAGTCTTTCAAAAGTGTATAAATACATATTAAAACACTACATGTATATACATTTTAACTGAGTCGTTAAGTCATCGTTAGTCGTTACATGTAAGTGTTGTTTTGAAACCTTTAGGTTAACGATCTTGTTAAATGTTGTTAACCCAATGTTTATAATATCAAATGAGATTTTAAATTATTATATTATCATGATATTATCATGTATGAATATCTCTTAATATGATATATATACATTAAATGTCTTTACAACGATAATCGTTACATATATGTCTCGTTTAAAAATCATTAAGTTAGTAGTCTTGTTTTTACATATGTAGTTCATTGTTAATATACTTAATGATATGTTTACTTATCATAGTATCATGTTAACTATATATATATATATATATCCATATATATGTCATCATATAGTTTTTACAAGTTTTAACGTTCGTGAATCACCGGTCAACTTGGGTGGTCAATTGTCTATATGAAACATATTTCAATTAATCAAGTCTTAACAAGTTTGATTGCTTAACATGTTGGAAACATTTAATCATGTAAATATCAATCTCAATTAATATATATAAACATGGAAAAGTTCGGGTCACTACATTTTGGTCGTTGGTGTATGGATTAGATATAAAGGATATGTAATTTTGTTTTCATGTAAATAAGTCATGAATGATTACTCAAATTTTTGTAATTTTATGAGATATTTCATGCTAGTTGCCAAATGATGGTTCCCACATGTGTTAGGTGACTTGCATGGGCTGCTAAGAGCTGATCATTGGAGTGTATATACCAATAGTACATACATCTAAAAGCTGTGTATTGTACGAGTACGAATACGGGTGCATACGAGTAGAATTGTTGATGAAACTGAACGAGGATGTAATTGTAAGCATTTTTGTTAAGTAGAAGTATTTTGATAAGTGTCTTGAAGTCTTTCAAAAGTGTATGAATACATATTAAAACACTACATGTATATACATTTTAACTGAGTCGTTAAGTCATCGTTAGTCATTACATGTAAATGTTGTTTTGAAACCTTTAGGTTAACGATCTTGTTGAATGTTGTTAACCCATTGTTTATTATAACAAATGAGATGTTAAATTGTTATATTATCATGATATTATGATATATAATATATCTTAGTATGATATATATATACAGTTAAATGTCATTACAATGATAATCGTTACATATATGTCTCGTTTCGAAATCATTAAGTTAGTAGTCTTATTTTTACATATGTATTTCATTGTTAATACACTTAATAATATATTTACTTATCATTTAACATAATTAAACAAGTGTATCAATATCTTAATATGATTCATATGTACCTAGTAAGACGTTGTTATAACGATAATCGTTAAATATATCGTTTTCGAGTTTCTTAAATTAATAGTCTCATTTTTATGTATATAACTCATTGTTAAAATACCTAATGAGATACATACTTATAATAAAACCATTTTAACTATATATATAACCATATATATGTCATCGTATAGTTTTTACAAGTTTTAATGTTCGTGAATCACTGGTCAACTTGGGTGGTCAATTGTCTATATGAAACCTATTTCAATTAATCAAGTCTTAACAAGTTTGATTGCTTAATATGTTGGAAACACTTAATCATGTAAATAACAATTTCATTTAATATATATATAAACATGGAAAAGTTCGGGTCACTACAGTACCTACCCGTTAAATAAATTTCGTCCCGAAATTTTAAGCAGTTGGAGGTGTTGACGTATCTTCTAGAAATAAATGCGGGTATTTCTTCTTCATCTGATCTTCACGCTCCCAGGTGAACTCGGGTCCTCTACAAGCATTCCATCGAACCTTAACAATCGGTATCTTGTTTTGTTTAAGTCTCTTAACCTCATGATCCATTATTTCGACGGGTTCTTCAATGAATTGAAGTTTTTCATTGATTTGGATTTCGTCCAACGGAATAGTGAGATCTTCTTTAGCAAAACATTTCTTCAAATTTGAGACATGGAAAGTGTTATGTATAGCTGCGAGTTGTTGAGGTAGCTCCAGTTGGTAAGCTACTGGTCCAACACGATCTATAATCTTGAATGGTCCCATGTACCTTGGATTTAGTTTCCCCCGTTTACCAAATCGAACAACGCCTTTCCAAGGTGAAACTTTAAGCATGACCATTTCTCCAATTTCAAACTCTATATCTTTTCTTTTACTGTCCGCGTAGCTCTTTTGTCGACTCTGGGTGGTTTTCAATCTTTGTTGAATTTGGATGATTTTCTAGGTAGTTTCTTATATTATCTCTGGACCCGTAATCTGTCTATCCCCCACTTCATTCCAACAAATCGGAGACCTGCACTTTCTACCATAAAGTGCCTCAAACGGCGCCATCTCAATACTAGAATGATAACTGTTGTTGTAGGAAAATTCTGCTAACGGTAGGTGTCGATCCCAACTGTTTCCGAAATCAATAACACATGCTCGTAGCATGTCTTCAAGCGTTTGTATCATCCTTTCGCTCTGCCCATCAGTTTGTGGATGATAGGCAGTACTCATGTCTAGACGAGTTCCTAATGCTTGCTGTAATGTCTGCCAGAATCTTGAAATAAATCTGCCATCCCTATCAGAGATAATAGAGATTGGTATTCCATGTCTGGAGACGACTTCCTTCAAATACAGTCGTGCTAACTTATCCATCTTGTCATCTTCTCTTATTGACAGGAAGTGTGCTGATTTGGTGAGATGATCAACTATTACCCAAATAGTATCAAAACCACTTGCAGTCCTTGGCAATTTAGTGATGAAATCCATCGTAATGTTTTCCCATTTCCATTCCGGGATTTCGGGTTGTTGAAGTAGACCTGATGGTTTCTGATGCTCAGCTTTGACCTTAGAACACATCAAACATTCTCCTACGTATTTAGCAACATCGGCTTTCATACCCGGCCACCAAAAATATTTCTTGAGATCCTTGTACATCTTCCCCGTTCCAGGAGGTATTGAGTATCTGGTTTTATGAGCTTCTCTAAGTACCATTTCTCTCATATCTCCAAATTTTGGTACCCAAATCCTTTCAGCCCTATACTGGGTTCCGTCTTCCCGAATATTAAGATGCTTCTCCGATCCTTTGGGTATTTCATCCTTTAAATTTCCCTCTTTTAAAACTCCTTGTTGCGCCTCCTTTATTTGAGTAGTAAGGTTAGTGTGAATCATTATATTCATAGATTTTACTCGAATGGGTTCTCTGTCCTTCCTGCTCAAGGCGTCGGCTACCACATTTGCCTTCCCCGGGTGGTAACGAATCTCAAAGTCGTAATCATTCAACAATTCAATCCATCTATGCTGCCTCATATTCAGTTGTTTCTGATTAAATATGTGTTGAAGACTTTTGTGGTCGGTATATATAATACTTTTGACCCCATATAAGTAGTGCCTCCAAGTCTTTAATACAAAAACAACCGCGCCTAATTCCAAATCATACGTCGTATAATTTTGCTCGTGAATCTTCAATTGTCTAGACGCATAAGCAATCACCTTCGTCCGTTGCATTAATACACAACCGAGACCTTGCTTTGATGCGTCACAATAAATCACAAAATCATCATTCCCTTCAGGCAATGACAATATAGGTGTCGTAGTTAGCTTTTTCTTCAATAATTGAAACGCCTTCTCTTGTTCATCCTTCCATTCAAATTTCTTCCCTTTATGCGTTAATGCAGTCAAGGGTTTTGCTATTTTGGAGAAATCTTGGATGAATCTTCTGTAGTAACCAGCCAATCCTAAAAATTGACGTATATGCTTCGGAGTTTTTGGGGTTTCCCACTTTTCAACGGTTTCGATCTTTGCCGGGTCCACCTGGATACCTTCTTTATTCACTATGTGACCGAGGAATTGAACTTCTTCCAACCAAAATGCGCACTTTGAAAACTTAGCGTACAGTTTTTCTTTCCTCAATACTTCTAGCACTTTTCTCAAATGTTCTTCGTGCTCTTGATCATTCTTTGAGTAAATAAGTAGGTCATCGATGAAAACAATGACAAACTTGTCAAGATTTGGCCTACACACTCGGTTCATAAGGTCCATGAACACAGCTGGTGCGTTAGTCAATCCAAACGGCATAACCATAAACTCGTAATGACCATAACGCGTCCTAAAAGCAGTTTTTGGAATATCATCCTCCTTTACTCGCATTTGATGATATCCAGAACGTAAATCGATCTTCAAATAAACCGACGAGCCTTGTAGTTGATCAAATAAGTCGTCAATTCTCGGCAGTGGATAACGGTTTTTGATGGTAAGTTTGTTCAACTCTCTGTAGTCAATACACAACCTAAATGTACCATCCTTCTTCTTGACAAACAAAACAGGAGCTCCCCATGGTGATGTGCTTGGTCGAATGAAATAACATTCTAATAGTTCTTGCAGTTGGCTTTGCAGTTCTTTCATCTATCTGGGTGCGAGTCTATAAGGAGCACGAGCTATTGGTGCAGCTCCTGGTACAAGATCTATTTGAAATTCAACATATCGATGTGGAGGTAGTCCTGGTAATTCTTTCGGAAATACATCAGGAAATTCTTTTGCAACAGGAACATCATTGATGCTCTTTTCTCCAGTTTGCACTTTCTCGCCGTGTGCTAGAACAGCATAGCAACCTTTTCTTATTAGTTTTTGTGCCTTCAAATTACTAATAAGATGTAGCTTCATGTTGACCTTTTCTCCGTACACCATTAAGGGTTCTCCTTCTTCTCGTACAATGCGAATTGCATTTTTATAACATACGATCTCTGCTTTCACCTTCTTCAGCCAGTCCATGCCAACTATTACATCAAAACTCCCTAACTCTACTGGTATCAAATCAATCTTAAATATTTCGCTACCCAGTTTAATTTCTCGATTCCGGCATATATTATCTGCTGAAATTAATTTACCGTTTGCTAATTCGAGTAAAAATTTACTATCCAATGGCATCAATGGACAACTTAATTTAGCACAAAAATCTCTACTCATTAGCTTCTATCCGCACCCGAATCAAATAAAACGTAAGAAGATTTATTGTCAATAAGAAACGTACCCGTAACAAGCTCCGGGTCTTCCTGTGCCTCTGCCGCATTAATATTGAAAACTCTTCCGCGGCCTTTTCCATTCGTGTTCACCTGGTTCGGGCAATTTCTAATAATGTGGCCCGATTTTCCACATTTATAACAAACTACATTGGCATAACTTGCTCCGACACTACTTGCTCCGCCATTACTCGTTCCGACACCATTTGTTCCTTTTGTTCTGTTAACCCCTGGTCCCTAGACCTCACACTTCACTGTGCTATGACCATTTCTTTTACACTTGTTGCAAAATTTGGTGCAGAATCCCGAGTGATACTTTTCACACCTTTGGCATAGCTGCTTCTGATTGTTGTTGGGATGATTGTTGTAGTTGTTGTTGTTGTTGTTGTTGTTGGGCCGTTTGTTGTAGTTGCGATTGATGTTGTGATTGTTGGGATAATTGTTGCGATTATTATTGTAATTGCTGTTGTTGTTGTATTGGTGATTCTTATCACCGTTTTCCTCCCAATTTCTTTTGACTTGCTTCACATTGGCCTCTTCAGCCGTCTGTTCTTTAATTCTTTCCTCAATCTGGTTCACTAGTTTGTGAGCCATTCTACATGCCTGTTGTATGGAGGCGGGCTCGTGTGAACTTATATCTTCTTGGATTCTCTCCGGTAATACTTTCACAAACGCGTCGATATTCTCTTCCTCATCTTCGAACGCTCCCGGACACAATAGGTACAATTCTGTGAATCGTCTTTCGTACGTGGTAATATCAAATCCTTGGGTTTGTAACCCTCTAAGTTCTGTCTTGAGCTTATTGACCTCGGTTCTGGGACGGTACTTCTCGTTCATCAAGTGCTTGAATGCTGACCACGGTAGTGCGTACGCATCATCTTATCCCACTTGCTCTAGATAGGTATTCCACCATGTTAACACAGAACCTGTAAAGGTATGCGTAGCGTACTTCACTTTGTCTTCTTCAGTACACTTACTTATGGCAAACACCGATTCGACCTTCTCGGTCCACCGTTTCAATCCGATCGGTCCTTCGGTTCCATCAAATTCCAAAGGTTTGCAGGCAGTGAATTCTTTGTAGGTGCATCCTACACGATTTCCTGTACTGCTAGATCCAAGGTTATTGTTGGTATGTAGCGCAGCCTGTACTGCGGCTATGTTTGAAGCTAGAAAAGTACGGAATTCCTCTTCATTCATATTCACGGTGTGTCGAGTAGTCGGTGCCATTTCCTTCAAAATAGTCAAATGGAACAAGTTAATCATACAGAATATTAAGAGTAGTTAATAGTATTTCGTAGCATAATATGAACTCATTTATAAAAGCTTTTTCTTCATATTAGCATTTTATAAGTTTAAATTCGGGTAGTACCTACCCGTTAAGTTCATACTTAGTAGCTAATATACAATTCAACTACTACAATTCTATATGAAAAACTGATTATAATAATATTTCGCGTTCAAACTTTTATACAATATTTACAAACTTACAATACCGCTTATTTTACATAAAGCATGAAATATAGCACACAATAACTTTGATACAAGATAGTTGTGAAGATAATTCTAGTTAGTACACAAGTCGTTCAACAAAGGCAATAAAGACACGTAATTCATACGTCCAGAAACAAGTCATGCATTCTGGTTTTACTAGGACTACTTCCCATCCTTGGTCTTGTGGAACATAACCGTTATGGCCGTTGATAAGACAGCGTGTTGTAATGTTGTCAAAGGGACGAGGGTTACGTAATGACCAACAGTCTCGTAATAACCTAAAAACTTCATTTCTTACCCCAATTACCGACTCCGTCACTTGTGGGAACGTTTTGTTTAATAGTTGTAGCCCGATGTTCTTTTTCTCACTTTGGTGAGAAGCGAACATTACTAACCCGTAAGCATAGCATGCTTCTTTATGTTGCATGTTAGCCGCTTTTTCTAAATTATGAAGTCCTATATTCGGATACATTGAGTCAAAATAATTTCTTAACCCGTTGCGTAAAATAGCATTTGGGTTCCCCGCAATATATGCGTCAAAGTAAACACATCGTAACTTATGGGTTTCCCAATGTGATATCCCCATCTTTCAAACGAAAGTCTCTTATAAACCAAGACATTCTTGGAACGTTCTTCGAATGTCTTACAAACTGATTTTGCCGTAAATAGTTGTGCCGAAGAATTCTGACCGACTCTAGACAAGATTTCATCAATCATGTCTCCGGGTAGGTCTCTTAAAATATTGGGTTGTCTATCCATTTTATGTTTTTATACTGTAAAATAGACAAGAGTTAGATTCATAAAAAAAAAATACTTATTAATACAAGCAATTTTTACATATATCATAAAGCATAAGCACACTATATTACATATATTACACCACACGAATACAACTATCTTATTCTGACTCGCTCATTTCTTCTTCTTCGGTTTTGGTTCGTTTTTCCAAGTTTCTAGGGATATATGATGTTCCCCTAATACGAGCTGTCGTTTTCCACAACGGTTTAGAAAAACCTGGTGGTTTAGAGGTTCCCGGGTCATTGTTACAACTTAAGGGCTTCGGGGGTTGACGATACATATAAAGTTCATCGGGGTTGGAATTAGATTTCTCTATTTTTATGCCCTTTCCCTTATTATTTTCTTTTGCCATTTTAAATTCAGTTGGGGTAATTTCTATAACATCATCGGAATTCTCGTCGGAATCTGATTCATCAGAGAATTGGTAATCCTCCCAATATTTTGCTTCCTTGGCGGAAACACCATTGACCATAATTAACCTTGGTCGGTTGGTTGAGGATTTTCTTTTACTTAACCATTTTATTATTTCCCCCACCGGTTCTATTTCCTCTTTCGGTTCCTCCTCTTCCGGTTCTGATTCTTCTTCCGGTTCTGATTCTTCTTCTGGTTCTTCTTCGAGAACTTGTGAATCAGTCCAATATATATTCGACTCTTCGTTATTATTAGGTGAGTCAATGGGATTTGTGCTAGAGGTAGACATCTATCACACAATATCAAACATGTTAAGAGATTAATATATCACATAATATATACATGTTAATAATATATAATTTCTAACAAAAATGTTAAGCAATCATTTTTAAAGAAAACACGGTCGAAGTCCAGACTCACTAATGCATCTTAACAAACTCGATAAGACACACTAATGTAAATTTTCTGGTTCTCTAAGACCAACGCTCTGATACCAACTGAAATGTCCCGTTCTTATTGATTAAAAACGTTCCATAATAATTGATTTCGTTGCGAGGTTTTGACCTCTATATGAGACGTTTTTCAAAGACTGCATTCATTTTTAAAACAAACCATAACCTTTATTTCATAAATAAAGGTTTAAAAAGCTTTACGTAGATTATCAAATAATGATAATCTAAAATATCTTGTTTACACAAGACCGTTACATAATGGTTTACAATACAAATATGTTACATCGAAATCAGTTTCTTGAATGTAGTTTTTACACAATATCATACAAACATGGACTCCAAATCTTGTCCTTATTTTAGTATGCAACAGCAGAAGCTCTTAGCATTCACCTGAGAATAAACATGCTTTAAACGTGAACAAAAAATGTTGGTGAGTTATAGGTTTAACCTATATATATCAAATCGTAATAATAGAGCACAAGATTTCATATTTCAATACACATCCCATACATAGAGATAAAAATCATTCATATGGTGAACACTTGGTAACCGACATTAACAAGATGCATATATAAGAATAACCCCATCATTCCGGGACACCCTTCGGATATGATATAAATTTCGAAGTACTAAAGCATCCGGTACTTTGGATGGGGTTTGTTAGGCCCAATAGATCTATCTTTAGGATTCGCGTCAATTAGGGTGTCTGTTCCCTAATTCTTAGATTACCAGACTTAATAAAAAGGGGCATATTCGATTTCGATAATTCAACCATAGAATGTAGTTTCACGTACTTGTGTCTATTTTGTAAATCATTTATAAAACCTGCATGTATTCTCATCCCAAAAATATTAGATTTTAAAAGTGGGACTATAACTCACTTTCACAGATTTTTACTTCATCGGGAAGTAAGACTTGGCCACTGGTTGATTCACGAACCAATAACAATATATACATATATATCAAAGTATGTTCAAAATATATTTACAACACTTTTAATATATTTTGATGTTTTAAGTTTATTAAGTCAGCTGTCCTCGTTAGTAACCTACAACTAGTTGTCCACAGTTAGATGTACAGAAATAAATCGATAAATATTATCTTGAATCAATCCACGACCCAGTGTATACGTATCTCAGTATTGATCACAACTCAAACTATATATATTTTGGAATCAACCTCAACCCTGTATAGCTAACTCCAACATTCACATATAGAGTGTCTATGGTTGTTCTGAAATATATATAGATGTGTCGACATGATAGGTCGAAACATTGTATACGTGTCTATGGTATCTCAAGATTACACAATATACAATACAAGTTGATTAAGTTATGGTTGGAATAGATTTGCTACCAATTTTCACGTAGCTAAAATGAGAAAAATTATCCAATCTTGTTTTACCCATAACTTTTTCATTTTAAATCCGTTTTGAGTGAATCAAATTGCTATGGTTTCATATTGAACTCTATTTTATGAATCTAAACAGAAAAAGTAAAGGTTTATAGTCGGAAAAATAAGTTACAAGTCATTTTTGTAAAGGTAGTCATTTCAGTCGAAAGAACGACGTCTAGATGACCATTTTAGAAAACATATACTTCCACTTTGAGTTTAACCATAATTTTTAGATATAGTTTCATGTTCATAATAAAAATCATTTTCCCAGAATAACAACTTTTAAATCAAAGTTTATCATAGTTTTTAATTAACTAACCCAAAACAGCCCGTGGTGTTACTACGACGGCGTAAATCCGGTTTTACGGTGTTTTTCTTGTTTCCAGGTTTTAAATCATTAAGTTAGCATATCATATAGATATAGAACATGTGTTTAGTTGATTTTAAAAGTCAAGTTAGAAGGATTAACTTTTATTTGTAAACAAGTTTAGAATTAACTAAACTATGTTCTAGTGATTACAAGTTTAAACCTTCGAATAAGATAGCTTTATATGTATGAATCGAATGATGTTATGAACATCATTACTACCTCAAGTTCCTTGGATAAACCTACTGGAAATAAGAAAAATGGATCTAGCTTCAAAGGATCCTTGGATGGCTTGAAAGTTCTTGAAGCAGAATCATGACACGAAAACAATTTCAAGTAAGATTTCCACTCGAAATAAGATTGTTATAGTTATAGAAATTGAATTAAAGTTTGAATATGATTATTAACTTGTATTAGAAAGATAACCTACTGTAAGTAACAAAGGTTTCTTAATCTTGGATGATTACTTGGAATGGATTTAGAAAACTTGGAAGTAAACTTGCAATCTTGGAAGTATTCTTGATTTTATGAAACTAGAACTTTTGGAATTTATGAAGAACACTTAGAACTTGAAGATAGAACTTGAGAGATATCAATTAGATGAAGAAAATTGAAGAATGAAAGTGTTTGTAGGTGTTTTTGGTCGTTGGTGTATGGATTAGATATAAAGGATATGTAATTTTGTTTTCATGTAAATAAGTCATGAATGATTACTCATATTTTTGTAATTTTATGAGATATTTCATGCTAGTTGCCAAATGATGGTTCCCACATGTGTTAGGTGACTCACATGGGCGGCTAAGAGCTGATCATTGGAGTGTATATACCAATAGTACATACATCTAAAAGCTGTGTATTGTACGAGTACGAATACGGGTGCATACGAGTAGAATTGTTGATGAAACTGAACGAGGATGTAATTGTAAGCATTTTTGTTAAGTAGAAGTATTTTGATAAGTGTCTTGAAGTCTTTCAAAAGTGTATGAATACATATTAAAACACTACATGTATATACATTTTAACTGAGTCGTTAAGTCATCGTTAGTCGTTACATGTAAATGTTGTTTTGAAACCTTTAGGTCAACGATCTTGTTGAATGTTGTTAACCCATTGTTTATTATAACAAATGAGATGTTAAATTGTTATATTATCATGATATTATGATATATAATATATCTTAATATGTTATATATACAGTTAAATGTCATTACAACGATAATCGTTACATATATGTCTCGTTTCGAAATCATTAAGTTAGTAGTCTTATTTTTACATATGTATTTCATTGTTAATACACTTAATAATATATTTAATTATCATTTAACTTAATTAACCAAGTGTATCAATATCTTAATATGATTCATATGTACCTAGTAAGACGTTGTTATAACGATAATCGTTATATATATCGTTTTCGAGTTTCTTAAATTAATAGTCTCATTTTTATGTATATAACTCATTGTTAAAATACCTAATGAGATACATACTTATAATAAAACCATGGTAACTATATATATAACCATATATATGTCATCGTATAGTTTTTACAAGTTTTAACGTTCGTGAATCACCGGTCAACTTGGGTGGTCAATTGTCTATATGAAACCTATTTCAATTAATCAAGTCTTAACAAGTTTGATTTCTTAATATGTTGGAAACACTTAATCATGTAAATAACAATTTCATTTAATATATATATATATAAACATGGAAAAGTTTGGGTCACTACAGATGTCGATCCCAACTATTTGCGAAATCACTAACACATGCTCGTAGCATGTCTTCAAGCATTTGTATCGTCCTTTTGCTCTGCCCATCAGTTTGTGGATGATAGGCAGTACTCATGTCTAGAAGAGTTCCTAATACTTGCTGTAATGTCTGCCAGAATCTTGAAATAAATCTGCCATCCCTATCAGAGATAATAGAGATTAGTATTCCATGTCTGGAGATGACTTCCTTCAAATACAGTCGTGCTAACTTCTCCATCTTGTCATCTTCTCTTATTGGCAGGAAGTGTGCTGATTTGGTGAGACGATCAACTATTACCCAAATAGTATCAAAACCACTTGCAGTCCTTGGCAATTTAGTGATGAAATCCATGGTAATGTTTTCCCATTTCCATTCCGGGATTTCGGGTTGTTGAAGTAGACCTGATGGTTTCTGATGCTCAGCTTTGACCTTAGAACACGTCAAACATTCTCCTACATATTTAGCAACATCGGCTTTCATACTCGGCCACCAAAAATGTTTCTTGAGATCCTTGTAGATCTTCCCCGTTCCAGGATGTATTGAGTATCTGGTTTTATGAGCTTCTCTAAGTACCATTTCTCTCATATCTCCAAATTTTGGTACCCAAATCTTTTCAGCCCTATACCGGGTTCCGTCTTCCCGAATATTAAGATGCTTCTCCGATCCTTTGGGTATTTCATCCTTTAAATTTCCTTCTTTTAAAACTCCTTGTTGCGCCTCCTTTATTTGAGAAGTAAGGTTATTGTAAATCATTATATTCATAGATTTTACTCGAATGGGATCTCTATCCTTCCTGCTCAAGGCGTCGGCTACCACATTTGCCTTCCCTGGGTGGTAACGAATCTTAAGGTCGTAATCATTCAACAATTCAATCCACCTACGCTGCCTCATATTCAGTTGTTTCTGATTAAATATGTGTTGAAGACTTTTGTGGTCGGTATATATAATACTTTTTACCCCATATAAGTAGTGCCTCCAAGTCTTTAATGCAAAAACAACCGCGCCTAATTCCAAATCATGCGTCGTATAATTTTGTTCGTGAATCTTCAATTGTCTAGACGCATAAGTAATCACCTTCGTTCGTTGCATTAATACACAACCGAGACCTTGCTTTGATGCGTCACAATAAATCACAAAATCATCATTCCCTTCAGGCAATGACAATATAGGTGCCGTAGTTAGCTTTTTCTTCAATAACTGAAACGCTTTTGCTTGTTCATCCTTCCATTCAAATTTCTTCCCTTTATACGTTAATGCTGTCAAGGGTTTTGCTATTCTGGAAAAGTCTTGGAAGAACCTTCTATAGTAACCAGCTAGTCCTAAAAAATGGCGTACGTGTTTCGGAGTTTTTGGGGTTTCCCACTTTTCAACAGTTTCTATCTTTGCCGAATCCACCTTAATACCTTCTTTGTTCACTATGTGACCAAGGAATTGAACTTCTTCCAACCAAAATGCACACTTTGAAAACTTAGCGTACAGTTTTTCTTTCCTCAATACTTCTAGCATTTTTTCAAATGTTCACCGTGTTCTTAGTCATTCTTTGAGTAAATAAGTATGTCATCAATGAAAACAATGACAAACTTGTCAAGGTATGGTCCACACACTCGGTTCATAAGGTCCATGAACACAGCTGGTGCATTAGTTAAATCAAACGGCATGACCATAAACTTGTAATGACCGTAACGTGTTCTGAAAGCAGTCTTTGGAATATCATCTACTTTCACCCGCATTTGATGATACCCGGAACGTAAGTCAATCTTTGAATAAATAGACGAGCCTTGTAGTTGATCAAATAAGTCTTCGATTCTCGGTAGTGGGTAGCGGTTCTTGATGGTAAGTTTGTTCAACTATCGGTAGTCGATACACAACCTGAATGTACCATCTTTCTTCTTGACAAACAAAACAGGAGCTCCCCACGGTGATGTGCTTGGTCGAATGAAACCACGCTCTGAAAGTTCTTGTAATTGGCTTTGCAGTTCTTTCATCTCGCTGGGTGCGAGTTTGTAAGGAGCACGAGCTATTGGTGCAGCTCCTGGTACAAGATCTATTTGAAATTCAACGGATCGATGTGGGGGTAATCCCGGTAATTCTTTCGGAAATACATCGGGAAATTCTTTTGCGACGAGAACATCATTGATGCTCTTTTCTTCAGTTTGTACTTTCTCGACGTGTGCTAGAACAACATAGCAACCTTTTCTTATTAGTTTTTGTGCCTTCAAATTACTAATAAGATGTAGCTTCGTGTTGCCCTTTTCTCCGTACACCATTAAGGGTTTTCCTTTTTCTCGTATAATGCGAATTGCATTTTTGTAACAAACGATCTCTGCTTTCACTTCTTTCAACCAGTCCATACCGATTATCACATCAAAACTCCCTAACTCTACTGGTATCAAGTCAATCTTAAATGTTTCGCTAACCAGTTTAATTTCTCGATTCCGACATATATTATCTGCTGAAATTAATTTACCATTTGCTAATTCGAGTAAAAATTTACTATCCAAAGGCGTCAATGGACAACTTAATTTAGCACAAAAATCTCTACTCATATAGCTTTTATCCGCACCTGAATCAAATAAAACGTAAGCAGATTTATTATCATTAAGAAACGTACCCGTAACAAGCTCCAGGTCTTCCTGTGCCTCTGTCGCATTAATATTGAAAACTCTTCCGCAGCCTTGTCCATTCGTGTTCTCCTGGTTTGGGCAATTTCTAATAATGTGGCCCGGTTTTCCACATTTATAACAAACTACATTGGCATAACTGTAGTGACCCGAACTTTTCCATGTTTATATATATTAATTGAGATTGATATTTACATGATTAAATGTTTCCAACATGTTAAGCAATCAAACTTGTTAAGACTTGATTAATTGAAATATGTTTCATATAGACAATTGACCACCCAAGTTGACCGGTGATTCACGAACGTTAAAACTTGTAAAAACTATACGATGACATATATATCGTTATATATATAGTTAACATGTTTTTATTATAAGTATGTATCTCATTAGGTATTTTAACAATGAGTTATATACATAAAAATGAGACTATTAATTTAAGAAACTCGAAAACGATATATATAACGATTATCGTTATAACAACGTCTTGCTAGGTACATATGAATCATATTAAGATATTGATACACTTGGTTAATTATGTTAAATGATAAGTAAATATATTATTAAGTGTATTAACAATGAAATACATATGTAAAAATAAGACTACTAACTTAATGATTTCGAAACGAGACATATATGTAACGATTATCGTTGTAACGACATTTAACTGTATATACATCATACTGAGATATATTATATATCATAATATCATGATAATATAACAATTTAATATCTCATTTGTTATAATAAACAATGGGTTAACAACATTCAACAAGATCGTTAACCTAAAGGTTTCAAAACAACATTTACATGTAACGACTAACGATGACTTAACGACTCAGTTAAAATGTATATACATGTAGTGTTTTAATATGTATTCATACACTTTTGAAAGACTTCAAGACACTTATCAAAATACTTCTACTTAACAAAAATGCTTACAATTACATCCTCGTTCAGTTTCATCAATAATTCTACTCGTATGCACTCGTATTCGTACTCGTACAATACACAGCTTTTAGATGTATGTACTATTGGTATATACACTCCAATGATTAGCTCTTAGCAGCCCATGTGAGTCACCTAACACATGTGGGAACCATCATTTGGCAACTAGCATGAAATATCTCATAAAATTACAAAAATATGAGTAATCATTCATGACTTATTTACATGAAAACAAAATTACATATCCTTTATATCTAATCCATACACCAACGACCAAAAACACCTACAAACACTTTCATTCTTCAATTTTCTTCATCTAATTGATCTCTCTCAAGTTCTATCTTCAAGTTCTAAGTGTTCTTCATAAATTCCAAAAGTTCCAGTTTCATAAAATCAAGAATACTTTCAAGTTTGCTAGCTCACTTCCAATCTTGTAAGGTGATCATCCAACCTCAAGAAATCTTTGTTTCTTACAGTAGGTTATCATTCTAATACAAGGTAATAATCATATTCAAACTTTGGTTCAATTTCTATAACTATAACAATCTTATTTCAAGTGATGATCTTACTTGAACTTGTTTTCGTGTCATGATTCTGCTTCAAGAACTTCGAGCCATCCAAGGATCCATTGAAGCTAGATCCATTTTTCTCTTTTCCAGTAGGTTTATCCAAGGAACTTAAGGTAGTAATGATGTTCATAACATCATTCGATTCATACATATAAAGCTATCTTATTCGAAGGTTTAAACTTGTAATCACTAGAACATAGTTTAGTTAATTCTAAACTTGTTCGCAAACAAAAGTTAATCCTTCTAACTTGACTTTTAAAATCAACTAAACACATGTTCTATATCTATATGATATGCTAACTTAATGATTTAAAACCTGGAAACACGAAAAACACCGTAAAACCGGATTTACGCCGTCGTAGTAACACCGCGGGCTGTTTTGGGTTAGTTAATTAAAAACTATGATAAACTTAGATTTTAAAGTTGTTATTCTGAGAAAATGATTTTTATTATGAACATGAAACTATATCCAAAAATTATGATTAAACTCAAAGTGGAAGTATGTTTTCTAAAATGGTCATCTAGACGTCGTTCTTTCGACTGAAATGACTACCTTTACAAAAACGACTTGTAACTTATTTTTCTGACTATAAACCTATACTTTTCTGTTTAGATTCATAAAATAGAGTTCAATATGAAACCATAGCAATTTGATTCACTCAAAACGGATTTAAAATGAAGAAGTTATGGGTAAAACAAGATTGGATAATTTTTCTCATTTTAGCTACGTGAAAATTGGTAACAAATCTATTCTAACCATAACTTAATCAACTTGTATTGTATATTATGTAATCTTGAGATACCATAGACACGTATACAATGTTTCGACCTATCATGTCGACACATCTATATATATTTCGGAACAACCATAGACACTCTATATGTGAATGTTGGAGTTAGCTATACAGGGTTGAGGTTGATTCCAAAATATATATAGTTTGAGTTGTGATCAATACTGAGATACGTATACACTGGGTCGTGGATTGATTCAAGATAATATTTATCGATTTATTTCTGTACATCTAACTGTGGACAACTAGTTGTAGGTTACTAACGAGGACAGCTGACTTAATAAACTTAAAACATCAAAATATATTAAAAGTGTTATAAATATATTTTGAACATACTTTGATATATACGTAAATATTGTTATAGGTTCGTGAATCAACCAGTGGCCAAGTCTTACTTCCCGACGAAGTAAAAATCTGTGAAAGTGAGTTATAGTCCCACTTTTAAAATCTAATATTTTTGGGATGAGAATACATGCAGGTTTTATAAATGATTTACAAAATAGACACAAGTACGTGAAACTACATTCTATGGTTGAATTATCGAAATCGAATATGCCCCTTTTTATTAAGTCTGGTAATCTATGAATTAGGGAACAGACACCCTAATTGACGCGAATCCTAAAGATAGATCTATTGGGCCTAACAAACCCCATCCAAAGTACTGGATGCTTTAGTACTTCGAAATTTATATCATATCCGAAGGGTGTCCCGGAATGATGGGGATATTCTTATATATGCATCTTGTTAATGTCGGTTACCAGGTGTTCACCATATGAATGATTTTTATCTCTATGTATGGGATGTGTATTGAAATATGAAATCTTGTGGTCTATTATTATGATTTGATATATATAGGTTAAACCTATAACTCACCAACATTTTTGTTGACGTTTTAAGCATGTTTATTCTCAGGTGATTATTAAGAGCTTCCGCTGTCGCATACTTAAATAAAGACGAGATTTGGAGTCCATGCTTGTATGATATTGTGTAAAAACTGCATTCAAGAAACTTATTTTGTTGTAACATATTTGTATTGTAAACCATTATGTAATGGTCGCGTGTAAACAGGATATTTTAGATTATCATTATTTGATAATCTACGTAAAGCTTTTTAAAACCTTTATCTATGAAATAAAGGTTATGGTTTGTTTTAAAAATGAATGCAGTCTTTGAAAAACGTCTCATATAGAGGTCAAAACCTCGCAACGAAATCAATTAATATGGAACGTTTTTAGTCAATAAGAACGGGACATTTCAGTTGGTATCAGAGCATTGGTCTTAGAGAACCAGAATTTTGCATTAGTGTGTCTTATCGAGTTTGTTAGGATGCATTAGTGAGTCTGGACTTCGACCGTGTTTACTTGAAAAATGATTGCTTAACAAATTTTGTTGGAAACTATATATTTTTAACATGTGAATATTATGTGATATATTAATCTCTTAACGCGTTTGATATTATGTGATAGATGTCTACCTATAGAACAAGTCCCATTGACTCACCTAATAATAATGAAGAGTCAAATGTAAATTGGAATGATTTGTGGACTGATTCACAAGTTCCCGAAGAGGAAC
This sequence comes from Rutidosis leptorrhynchoides, assembly GCF_046630445.1. Taxonomy (NCBI): domain Eukaryota; kingdom Viridiplantae; phylum Streptophyta; class Magnoliopsida; order Asterales; family Asteraceae; genus Rutidosis; species Rutidosis leptorrhynchoides. Next base: position 257,908,765 of record NC_092334.1, read on the forward strand.
CGGAAGAAGAGTCGGAACCGGAAGAAGAATCGGAACCGGAAGAAGAATCGGAACCAGATGAAGAAATAGAACCGGTGGGGGAAATAATAAAACGGTTAAGTAAAAGAAAATCCTCAACCAACCGACCAAGGTTAATTATGGTCAATGGTGTTTCCGCCAAGGAAGCAAAATATTGGGAGGATTACCAATTCTCCGATGAATCGGATTCCGACGAGAATTCCGATGATGTTATAGAAATTACCCCAACTGAATTTAAAAAGGCAAAAGAAAATAATAAGGGAAAGGGCATAAAAATAGAGAAATCTAATTCCAACCCCGATGAACTTTATATGTATCGTCAACCCCCGAAGTCCTTAAGTTGTAACAATGACCCGGGAACCTCTAAACCACCAGGTTTTTCTAAACCAATGTGGATCACGACGGCTCGTATTAGGGGAACATCATATATCCCTAGAAACTTGGCAAAACGAACCAAAACCGAAGAAGAAGAAACGAGCGAGTCAGAATAAGATAGTTGTATTCGTGTGGTGTAATATATGTAATATAGTGTTCGTATGCTTTATGATATATGTAAAAATTGCTTGTATTAATAAGTATTTTTTTATGAATCTAACTCTTGTCTATTTTACAGTTTAAAAACACAAAATGGATAGACAACCCAATATTTTAAGAGACCTACCCGGAGACATGATTGATGAAATCTTGTCTAGAGTCGGCCAGAATTCCTCGGCACAACTATTTAAGGCGAGATCAGTTTGTAAGACATTCGAAGAACGTTCCAAGAATGTCTTGGTTTATAAGAGACTTTTGTTTGAAAGATGGGGGATATCACATTGGGAAACCCATAAGTTACGATGTGTTTACTTTGACGCATATATTGCGGGGAACCCAAATGCTATTTTACGCAACGGGTTAAGAAATTATTTTGACTCAATATATCCGAATATTGGACTTCGTGATTTAGAAAAAGCGGCTAACATGCAACATAAAGAAGCATGTTATGCTTACGGATTAGTAATGTTCGCTTCTCACCAAAGTGAGAACAAGAACATCGGGCTACATCTATTAAACAAAACGTTTCCACAAGTGACGGAGTCGGTAATTGGGGTAAGAAATGAGGTTTTTAGATTATTACGGGACTGTTGGACATTACGTAACCCTCGTCCCTTTGACGACGTTACAACACGCTGTCTTATCAACGGCCATAACGGTTATGTTGCACAAGACCAAGGATGGGAAGTAGTACTAGTAAAACCAGAATGCATGACTTGTTTCTGGACGTATGAATTACGTGTCTTTATTGCCTTTGCTGAACGACTTGTGTACTAGCTAGAATTATCTTCACAACTATCTTGTATCAAAGTTATTGTGTGCTATATTTCATGCTTTATGTAAAATAAGCGGTATTGTAAGTTTGTAAAATATTGTATAAAAGTTTGAACGCGAAATATTATTATAATCAGTTTTTCATATAGAATTGTAGTAGTTGAATTGTATATTAGCTACTAAGTATGAACTTAACGGGTAGGTACTACCCGAATTTAAACTTATAAAACGCTAATATGAAGAAAAAGCTTTTATAAATGAGTTCATATTATGCTATGAAATACTATTAACTACTCTTAATATTCTGTATGATTAACTTGTTCCATTTAACTATTTTGAAGGAAATGGCACCGACTACTCGACACACCGTGAACATGAATGAAGAGGAATTCCGTACTTTTCTAGCTTCAAACATAGCCACAGTACAGGCTGCGCTACATACCAACAATAACCTTGGATCTAGCAGTACAGGAAATCGTGTAGGATGCACCTACAAAGAATTCACTGCCTACAAACCTTTGGAATTTGATGGAACCGAAGGACCGATCGGATTGAAACGGTGGACCGAGAAGGTCGAATCGGTGTTTGCCATAAGTAAGTGTACTGAAGAGGACAAAGTAAAGTACGCTATGCATACCTTCACAGGTTCTGCGTTAACATGGTGGAATACCTATCTAGAGCAAGTGGGACAAGACGATGCGTACGCACTACCGTGGTCAGCATTCAAGCACTTGATGAACGAGAAGTACCGTCCCAGAACCGAGGTCAATAAGCTCAAGACAGAACTTAGAGGGTTACGAACCCAAGGATTTGATATTACCACGTACGAAAGACGATTCACAGAATTGTGCCTATTGTGTCCGGGAGCATTCGAAGATGAGGAAGAGAAGATCGACGCGTTTGTGAAAGGATTACCGGAAAGAATCCAAGAAGATATAAGTTCACACGAGCCCGCCTCCATACAACAGGCATGTAGAATGGCTCACAAACTCGTGAACCAAATTGAAGAAAGAATTAAAGAACAGACTGCTGAAGAGGCCAATGTGAAGCAAGTCAAAAGAAAGTGGGAGGAAAACGGTGATAAGAATCACCAATACAACAACAACAGCAATTACAACAATAATCGCAACAATTATCCCAACAATCGCAACATCAATCGCAACTACAACAAACGGCCCAACAACAACAACAACAACAACAACAGCAACTACAACAATCATCCCAACAACAATAATAACCGCAACAACAACAACAATCAGAAGCAGCTATGCCAAAGGTGTGAAAAGAATCACTCGGGGTTCTGCACCAAATTTTGCAACAAGTGTAAAAGAAATGGTCATAGCGCGGCGAAGTGTGAGGTCTACGGACCAGGGGTTAATAGAACGAAAGGAACAAATGGTGTCGGAATGAGTAATGGCGAAGCAAGTAGTGTCGGAGCAAGTTATGCCAATGTAGTTTGTTATAAATGTGGAAAACCGGGCCACATTATTAGAAATTGCCCGAACCAGGAGAACACGAATGGACAAGGCCGTGGAAGAGTTTTCAATATTAATGCGGCAGAGGCACAGGAAGACCCGGAGCTTGTTACGGGTACGTTTCTTATTGACAATAAATATGCTTACGTTTTATTTGATTCGGGTGCGGATAGAAGCTATATGAGTAGAGATTTTTGTGCTAAATTAAGTTGTCCATTGACGCCTTTGGATAGTAAATTTTTACTCGAATTAGCAAATGGTAAATTAATTTCAGCAGATAATATATGTCGGAATCGAGAAATTAAACTGGTTAGCGAAACATTTAAGATTGATTTGATACCAGTAGAGTTAGGGAGTTTTGATGTGATAATCGGTATGGACTGGTTGAAAGAAGTGAAAGCGGAGATCGTTTGTTACAAAAATGCAATTCGCATTATACGAGAAAAAGGAAAACCCTTAATGGTGTACGGAGAAAAGGGCAACACGAAGCTACATCTTATTAGTAATTTGAAAGCACAAAAACTAATAAGAAAAGGTTGCTATGCTGTTCTAGCACACGTCGAGAAAGTACAAACTGAAGAAAAGAGCATCAATGATGTTCCCGTCGCAAAAGAATTTCCTGATGTATTTCCGAAAGAATTACCGGGATTACCCCCACATCGATCCGTTGAATTTCAAATAGATCTTGTACCAGGAGCTGTACCAATAGCTCGTGCTCCTTACAGACTCGCACCCAGCGAGATGAAAGAACTACAAAGCCAATTACAAGAACTTTTAGAGCGTGGTTTCATTCGACCAAGCACATCACCGTGGGGAGCTCCTGTTTTGTTTGTCAAGAAGAAAGATGGTACATTCAGGTTGTGTATCGACTACCGAGAGTTGAACAAACTTACCATCAAGAACCGCTACCCACTACCGAGAATCGATGACTTATTTGATCAACTACAAGGCTCGTCTGTTTATTCAAAGATTGACTTACGTTCCGGGTATCATCAAATGCGGGTGAAAGAAGATGATATTCCAAAGACTGCTTTCAGAACACGTTACGGTCATTAAGAGTTTATGGTCATGCCGTTTGGTTTAACTAATGCACCAGCTGTGTTCATGGACCTTATGAACCGAGTGTGTGGACCATACCTTGACAAGTTTGTCATTGTTTTCATTGATGACATACTTATTTACTCAAAGAATGACCAAGAACACGGTGAACATTTGAGAAAGGTGTTAGAAGTATTGAGGAAGGAAGAATTGTACGCTAAGTTTTCAAAGTGTGCATTTTGGTTGGAAGAAGTTCAATTCCTCGGTCACATAGTGAACAAAGAAGGTATTAAGGTGGATCCGGCAAAGATAGAAACTGTTGAAAAGTGGGAAACCCCGAAAACTCTGAAACACATACGCCAGTTTTTAGGACTAGCTGGTTACTACAGAAGGTTCATCCAAGACTTTTCCAGAATAGCAAAACCCTTGACTGCATTAACGCATAAAGGGAAGAAATTTGAATGGAATGATGAACAAGAGAAAGCGTTTCAGTTATTGAAGAAAAAGCTAACTACGGCACCTATATTGTCATTGCCTGAAGGGAATGATGATTTTGTGATTTATTGTGATGCATCAAAGCAAGGTCTCGGTTGTGTATTAATGCAACGAACGAAGGTGATTGCTTATGCGTCTAGACAATTGAAGATTCACGAACAAAATTATACGACGCATGATTTGGAATTAGGCGCGGTTGTTTTTGCATTAAAGACTTGGAGGCACTACTTATATGGGGTCAAAAGTATTATATATACCGACCACAAAAGTCTTCAACACATATTTAATCAGAAACAACTGAATATGAGGCAGCGTAGGTGGATTGAATTATTGAATGATTACGACTTTGAGATTCGTTACCACCCGGGGAAGGCAAATGTGGTAGCCGATGCCTTGAGCAGGAAGGACAGAGAACCCATTCGAGTAAAATCTATGAATATAATGATTCATAATAACCTTACTACTCAAATAAAGGAGGCGCAACAAGGAGTTTTAAAAGAGGGAAATTTAAAGGATGAAATACCCAAAGGATCGGAGAAGCATCTTAATATTCGGGAAGACGGAACCCGGTATAGGGCTGAAAGGATTTGGGTACCAAAATTTGGAGATATGAGAGAAATGGTACTTAGAGAAGCTCATAAAACCAGATACTCAATACATCCTGGAACGGGGAAGATGTACAAGGATCTCAAGAAACATTTTTGGTGGCCGGGTATGAAAGCCGATGTTGCTAAATACGTAGGAGAATGTTTGACGTGTTCTAAGGTCAAAGCTGAGCATCAGAAACCATCAGGTCTACTTCAACAACCCAAAATCCCGGAATGGAAATGGGAAAACATTACCATGGATTTCATCACTAAATTGCCAAGGACTGCAAGTGGTTTTGATACTATTTGGGTAATAGTTGATCGTCTCACCAAATCAGCACACTTCCTGCCAATAAGAGAAGATGACAAGATGGAGAAGTTAGCACGACTGTATTTGAAGGAAGTCGTCTCCAGACATGGAATACCAATCTCTATTATCTCTGATAGGGATGGCAGATTTATTTCAAGATTCTGGCAGATATTACAGCAAGCATTAGGAACTCGTCTAGACATGAGTACTGCCTATCATCCACAAACTGATGGACAGAGCGAAAGGATGATACAAACGCTTGAAGACATGCTACGAGCATGTGTTATTGATTTCGGAAACAGTTGGGATCGACATCTACCGTTAGCAGAATTTTCCTACAACAACAGCTATCATTCAAGCATTGAGATGGCGCCGTTTGAAGCACTTTATGGTAGAAAGTGCAGGTCTCCGATTTGTTGGAGTGAAGTGGGGGATAGACAGATTACGGGTCCGGAGATTATACAAGAAACTACCGAGAAGATCATCCAAATTCAACAACGGTTGAAAACCGCCCAAAGTCGACAAAAGAGCTACGCTGACATTAAAAGAAAAGATATAGAATTTGAAATTGGAGAGATGGTCATGCTTAAAGTTGCACCTTGGAAAGGCGTTGTTCGATTTGGTAAACGAGGGAAATTAAATCCAAGGTATATTGGACCATTCAAGATTATTGATCGTGTCGGACCAGTAGCTTACCGACTTAAGTTACCTCAACAACTCGCGGCTGTACATAACACTTTCCACGTCTCGAATTTGAAGAAATGTTTTGCTAAAGAAGATCTCACTATTCCGTTAGATGAAATCCAAATCAACGAAAAACTTCAATTCATCGAAGAACCGGTCGAAATAATGGATCGTGAGGTTAAAAGACTTAAGCAAAACAAGATACCAATTGTTAAGGTTCGATGGAATGCTCGTAGAGGACCCGAGTTCACCTGAGAGCGTGAAGATCAGATGAAGAAGAAATACTCGCATCTATTTCCAGAAGATTCGTCAACACCTTCAACAGCTTAAAATTTCGGGACGAAATTTATTTAACGGGTAGGTACTGTAGTGACCCGAACTTTTCCATGTTTATATATATTAATTGAGATTGATATTTACATGATTAAATGTTTCCAACATGTTAAGCAATCAAACTTTTTAAGACTTGATTAATTGAAATATGTTTCATATAGACAATTGACCACCCAAGTTGACCGGTGATTCACGAACGTTAAAACTTGTAAAAACTATACTATGACATATATATCGTTATATATATAGTTAACATGTTTTTATTATAAGTATGTATCTCATTAGGTATTTTAACAATGAGTTATATACATAAAAATGAGACTATTAATTTAAGAAACTCGAAAACGATATATATAACGATTATCGTTATAACAACGTCTTACTAGGTACATATGAATCATATTAAGATATTGATACACTTGGTTAATTATGTTAAATGATAAGTAAATATATTATTAAGTGTATTAACAATGAAATACATATGTAAAAATAAGACTACTAACTTAATGATTTCGAAACGAGACATATATGTAACGATTATCGTTGTAACGACATTTAACTGTATATACATCATACTGAGATATATTATATATCATAATATCATGATAATATAACAATTTAATATCTCATTTGTTATAATAAACAATGGGTTAACAACATTCAACAAGATCGTTAACCTAAAGGTTTCAAAACAACATTTACATGTAACGACTAACGATGACTTAACGCCTCAGTTAAAATGTATATACATGTAGTGTTTTAATATGTATTCATACACTTTTGAAAGACTTCAAGACACTTATCAAAATACTTCTACTTAACAAAAATGCTTACAATTACATCCTCGTTCAGTTTCATCAATAATTCTACTCGTATGCACTCGTATTCGTACTCGTACAATACACAGCTTTTAGATGTATGTACTATTGGTATATACACTCCAATGATCAGCTCTTAGCAGCCCATGAGAGTCACCTAACACATGTGGGAACCATCATTTGACAACTAGCATGAAATATCTCATAAAATTACAAAAATATGAGTAATCATTCATGACTTATTTACATGAAAACAAAATTACATATCCTTTATATCTAATCCATACACCAACTACCAAAAACACCTACAAACACTTTCATTCTTCAATTTTCTTCATCTAATTGATCTCTCTCAAGTTCTATCTTCAAGTTCTAAGTGTTCTTCATAAATTCCAAAAGTTCTAGTTTCATAAAATCAAGAATACTTTCAAGTTTGCTAGCTCACTTCCAATCTTGTAAGGTGATCATCCAACCTCAAGAAATCTTTGTTTCTTACAGTAGGTTATCATTCTAATACAAGGTAATAATCATATTCAAACTTTGGTTCAATTTCTATAACTATAACAATCTTATTTCAAGTGATGATCTTACTTGAACTTGTTTTCGTGTCATGATTCTGCTTCAAGAACTTCGAGCCATCCAAGGATCCATTGAAGCTAGATCCATTTTTATCTTTTCCAGTAGGTTTATCCAAGGAACTTAAGGTAGTAATGATGTTCATAACATCATTCGATTCATACATATAAAGCTATCTTATTCGAAGGTTTAAACTTGTAATCACTAGAACATAGTTTAGTTAATTCTAAACTTGTTCGCAAACAAAAGTTAATCCTTCTAACTTGACTTTTAAAATCAACTAAACTCATGTTCTCTATCTATATGATATGCTAACTTAATGATTTAAAACCTGGAAACACGAAAAACACCGTAAAACCGGATTTACGCCGTCGTAGTAACACCGCGGGCTGTTTTGGGTTAGTTAATTAAAAACTATGATAAACTTTGATTTTAAAGTTGTTATTCTGAGAAAATGATTTTTATTATGAACATGAAACTATATCCAAAAATTATGATTAAACTCAAAGTGAAAGTATGTTTTCTAAAATGGTCATCTAGACGTCGTTCTTTCGACTGAAATGACTACCTTTACAAAAACGACTTGTAACTTATTTTTCCGACTATAAACCTATAATTTTCTGTTTAGATTCATAAAATAGAGTTCAATATGAAACCATAGCAATTTGATTCACTCAAAACGGATTTAAAATGAAGAAGTTATGGGTAAAACAAGATTGGATAATTTTTCTCATTTTAGCTACGTGAAAATTGGTAACAAATCTATTCCAACCATAACTTAATCAACTTGTATTGTATATTATGTAATCTTGAGATACCATAGACACGTATACAATGTTTCGACCTATCATGTCGACACATCTATATATATTTCGGAACAACCATAGATACTCTATATGTGAATGTTGGAGTTAGCTATACAGGGTTGAGGTTGATTCCAAAATATATATAGTTTGAGTTGTGATCAATACTGAGATACGTATACACTGGGTCGTGGATTGATTCAAGATAATATTTATCGATTTATTTCTGTACATCTAACTGTGGACAACTAGTTGTAGGTTACTAACGAGGACAGCTGACTTAATAAACTTAAAACATCAAAATATATTAAAAGTGTTATAAATATATTTTGAACATACTTTGATATATATGTATATATTGTTATAGGTTCGTGAATCAACCAGTGGCCAAGTCTTACTTCCCGACGAAGTAAAAATCTGTGAAAGTGAGTTATAGTACCACTTTTAAAATCTAATATTTTTGGGATGAGAATACATGCAGGTTTTATAAATGATTTACAAAATAGACACAAGTACGTGAAACTACATTCTATGGTTGAATTATCGAAATCGAATATGCCCCTTTTTATTAAGTCTGGTAATCTATGAATTAGGGAACAGACACCCTAATTGACGCGAATCCTAAAGATAGATCTATTGGGCCTAACAAACCCCATCCAAAGTACTGGATGCTTTAGTACTTCGAAATTTATATCATATCCGAAGGGTGTCCCGGAATGATGGAGATATTCTTATATATGCATCTTGTTAATGTCGCTTACCAGGTGTTCACCATATGAATGATTTTTATCTCTATGTATGGGATGTGTATTGAAATATGAAATCTTGTGGTCTATTGTTACGATTTGATATATATAGGTTAAACCTATAACTCACCAACATTTTTGTTGACGTTTTAAGCATGTTTATTCTCAGGTGATTATTAAGAGCTTCCGCTGTCGCATACTTAAATAAGGACGAGATTTGGAGTCCATGCTTGTATGATATTGTGTAAAAACTGCATTCAAGAAACTTATTTTGTTGTAACATATTTGTATTGTAAACCATTATGTAATGGTCGTGTGTAAACAGGATATTTTAGATTATCATTATTTGATAATCTACGTAAAGCTTTTTAAAACCTTTATCTATGAAATAAAGGTTATGGTTTGTTTTAAAAATGAATGCAGTCTTTGAAAAACGTCTCATATAGAGGTCAAAACCTCGCAACGAAATCAATTAATATGGAACGTTTTTAGTCAATAAGAACGGGACATTTCAATAACTTGCTCCGACACTACTTGCTCCACCATTACTCGTTCTGACACCATTTGTTCCTTTCGTTCTATTAACCCCTGGTCCGTAGACCTCACACTTCACCGCGCTATGACCATTTCTTTTACACTTGTTGCAAAATTTGGTGCAGAACCACGAGTGATACTTTTCACACCTTTGGCATAGCTGCTTCTGATTGTTGTTGTTGTTGTTGTTGTTGTTGTTGTTGTTGTTGTTGCGGTTGTTATTGTTGTTGGAATGATTGTTGTAGTTGTTATTGTTGTTGTTTTGCCGTTTGTTGTAGTTGCGATTGATGTTGCGATTGTTGGGATAGTTGTTGTTGTTTTGGTGACTTTTTTCACCGTTTTCCTCCCACTTTCTTTTGACTAGCTTCATGTTGGCCTCTTCAGCTTCCTGTTCTTTAATTCTTCCCTCAATCTGGTTCACTAGTTTGTGAGCCATTCTACATGCCTGTTGTATGGAGGCGAGCTCGTGTGAACTTATATCTTCTTGGATTCTTTCCGGTAATCCTTTCACAAATGCGTCGATCTTCTCTTCCTCATCTTCGAACGCTCTCGGACACAATAGGCACAATTCTGTGAATCGTCTTTCGTACGTGGTAATATCAAATCCTTGGGTTCGTAACCCTCTAAGTTCTGTCTTGAGCTTATTGACCTCGGTTCTGGGACGGTACTTCTCGTTCATCAAGTGCTTGAATGCTGACCACGGTAGTGCGTAAGCATCATCTTGTCCCACTTGCTCTAGATAGGTATTCCACCATGTTAACGCAGTACCTGTAAAGGTATGCGTAGCGTACTTCACTTTGTCCTCTTCAGTACACTTACTTATGGCAAACACCGATTCGACCTTCTCGGTCTACCGTTTCAATCCGATCGGTCCTTCGGTTCCATCAAATTCCAAAGGTTTGCAGGCAGTGAATTCTTTGTAGGTGCATCCTACACGATTTCTTGCGCCGTTAGCTGCATTGCTAGATTCGGAGTTATTGTTGGTATGTAGCGCAGCCTGTACTGCGGCTATGTTTGAAGCAAGAAAGGCACGAAATTCCTCTTCGCTCATATTCAAGGTGTGTCGAGTAGTCGGTGCCATTTCCTTCAAAATAGTCAAATGAAACGGGTTAATCATATAGAATATCAAGAGTAGTCAATAGTATTTCGTAGCATAATATGAACTTATTTATAAAAGCTCTTTCTTCATATTAGCGTTTTATACTCTTTAATTCGGGTAGTACCTACCCGTTAAGTTCATACTTAGTAGCTAACATACCATTTCAACTACTACAATTCTATATGAAAAACTAATCACAAAAAAAAAATATCATATTCAAACCTTTATACAATAACTTGCAAACTTACAATACCATTTTTTTTTTACATATAGCATTAAATATAGCACATAAAACTTTGATACAAAGTAGTTGCGAAGATAATTCTAGTTAATAAATAAGGCGTTCAGCAAAGGCAATAAAGACACGCAATTCATACATCCAGAAACAAGTCATGCATTCTGGTTTTACTAATACCACTTCCCATCCTCGGTTTTGTGGAACATAACCGTTGTGACTGATAGTAAGACAATGTGTTGTAACGTTGTCAAAAGGATGAAGGTTACGTAATGACCAACAGTCTCGTAAAAACCTAAAAACCTCATTTCTTACCCCAATTACCGACTCCGTCACTTGTGGGAATGTTTTGTTTAATAGTTGTAGCCCGATGTTCTTGTCCTCACTTTGGTGAGAAGCGAACATTACTAACCCGTAAGCATAACATGCTTCTTTATGTTGCATGTTAGCCGCTTTTTCTAAATCACGAAGTCCTATATTCGGATATATTGAGTCAAAATAATTTCTTAACCCGTTGCGTAAAATAGCATTTGGGTTCCCCGCAATATATGCGTCAAAGTAAACACATCGTAACTTATGGATTTCCCAATGTGATATCCCCCATCTTTCGAACGAAATCCTTTTATAAATCAAGGCATTCTTGGAACGTTCTTCGAATGTCTTACAAACTGATCTCGCCTTAAATAGTTGTGCCGAGGAATTCTAACCGACTCTAGACAAGATTTCATCAATCATGTCTCCGGGTAGGTCTCTTAAAATATTGGGTTGTCTATCCATTTTGTGTTTTTATACTGTAAAATAGACAAGAGTTAGATTCATAAAAAAATACTTATTAATACAAGCAATTTTTACATATATCATAAAGCATAAGCACACTATATTACATATATTACACCACACGAATACAACTATCCTATTCCGACTCGCTCATTTCTTCTTCTTTGATTTTGGTTTGTTTTGCCAAGTTTCTAGGGATATATGATGTTCCCCTAATACGAGCCGTCGTTTTCCACATTGGTTTAGAAAAACCTGGTGGTTTAGAGGTTCCCGGGTTATTGTCACAACTTAAGAAATACGGGTGTTGACGATACATATAAAGTTCATCGTGTTTGGAATCAAATTTCTCTATTTTTATGCCCTTTCCCTTATTGTTCTCTTTTGCCTTATTAAATTGTGTTGGGGTAATTTCTATAACATCATCTGAATGCTTGTCGGGATCCGATTCACCGAAGAATTGGTAATCCTCCCAATACTTTGCTTCCTTGGCGGAAACACCATTGACCATAATTAACTTTGGTCGGTTGGTTGAGGATTTTCTTCTACTTAACCGTTTTATTATTTCCCCCACTGGTTCTATTTCTACTTCCGGTTCCGATTCTTCTTCCGGTTCCGACTCTTCTTCCGGTTCCTCTTAGGGAACTTGTGAATCAGTCCACGAATCATTCCAATTTACATTTGACTCTTCATTACTATTAGGTGAGTCAATGGGACTTGTTCTAGAGGTAGACATCTATCACATAATATCAAACACGGTAAGAGATTAATATATCACATAATATTCACATGTTAAAAATATATAGTTTCCAACAAAATTTGTTAAGCAATCATTTTTCAAGTAAACACGGTCGAAGTCCAGTCTCACTAATGTGTAGTGACCCGAACTTTTCCATGTTTATATATATTAATTGAGATTGATGTTTACATGATTAAATGTTTCCAACATGTTAAGCAATCAAACTTGTTAAGACTTGATTAATTGAAATAGGTTTCATATAGACAATTGACCACCCAAGTTGACCGGTGATTCACGAACGTTAAAACTTGTAAAAAAAACTATATGATGACATATATATGGTTATATATATAGTTAACATGATATTATGATAAGTAAACATATCATTAATTATATTAACAATGAACTACATATGTAAAAACAAGACTACTAACTTAATGATTTTGAAACGAGACATATATGTAACGTTTATCGTTGTAACGACATTTAATGTATATATATCATATTAAGAGATATTCGTACATTATAATATCATGATAATATAATAATTTAAAATCTCTTTTGATATTATAAACATTGGGTTAACAACATTTAACAAGATCGTTAACCTAAAGGTTTCAAAACAACACTTACATGTAACGACTAACGATGACTTAACGACTCAGTTAAAATGTATATACATGTAGTGTTTTAATATGTATTTATACACTTTTGAAAGACTTCAATACACTTATCAAAATACTTCTACTTAACAAAAATGCTTACAATTACATTCTCGTTCAGTTTCATCAACAATTCTACTCGTATGCACCCGTATTCGTACTCGTACAATACACAGCTTTTAGATGTATGTACTATTGGTATATACACTCCAATGATCAGCTCTTAGCAGCCCATGTGAGTCACCTAACACATGTGGGAACCATCATTTGGCAACTAGCATGAAATATCTCATAAGATTACAAAAATATGAGTAATCATTCATGACTTATTTACATGAAAACAAAATTACATATCCTTTATATCTAATCCATGCACCAACGACCAAAAACACCTACAAACACTTTCATTCTTCAATTTTCTTCATCTAATTGAACTCTCTCAAGTTCTATCTTCAAGTTCTAAGTGTTCTTCATAAATTCCAAAAGTTCTAGTTTCATAAAATCAAGAATACTTTCAAGTTTGCTAGCTCACTTCCAATCTTGTAAGGTGATCATCCAACCTCAAGAAATCTTTGTTTCTTACAGTAGGTTATCATTCTAATACAAGGTAATAATCATATTCAAACTTTGGTTCAATTTCTATAACTATAACAATCTTATTTCAAGTGATGATCTTACTTGAACTTGTTTTCGTGTCATGATTCTGCTTCAAGAACTTCGAGCCATCCAAGGATCCATTGAAGATAGATCCATTTTTCTCTTTTCCAGTAGGTTTATCCAAGGAAATTAAGGTAGTAATGATATTCATAACATCATTCAATTCATACATATAAAGCTATCTTATTCGAAGGTTTAAACTTGTAATCACTAGAACATAGTTTAGTTAATTCTAAACTTGTTCGCAAACAAAAGTTAATCCTTCTAACTTGACTTTTAAAATCAACTAAACACATGTTCTATATCTATATGATATGCTAACTTAATGATTTAAAACCTGGAAACACGAAAAACACCGTAAAACCGGATTTACGCCGTCGTAGTAACACCGCGGGCTGTTTTGGGTTAGTTAATTAAAAACTATGATAAACTTTGATTTAAAAGTTGTTATTCTGAGAAAATGATTTTTATTATGAACATGAAACTATATCCAAAAATTATGATTAAACTCAAAGTGGAAGTATGTTTTCTAAAATGGTCATCTAGACGTCGTTCTTTCGACTGAAATGACTACCTTTACAAAAACGACTTGTAACTTATTTTTCCGACTATAAACCTATACTTTTCTGTTTAGATTCATGAAATAGAGTTCAATATGAAACCATAGCAATTTGATTCACTCAAAACGGATTTAAAATGAAGAAGTTATGGGTAAAACAAGATTGGATAATTTTTCTCATTTTAGCTACGTGAAAATTGGTAACAAATCTATTCCAACCATAACTTAATCAACTTGTATTGTATATTATGTAATCTTGAGATACCATAGACACGTATACAATGTTTCGACCTATCATGTCGACACATCTATATATATTTCGGAACAACCATAGACACTCTATATGTGAATGTTGGAGTTAGCTATACAGGGTTGAGGTTGATTCCAAAATATATATAGTTTGAGTTGTGATCAATACTGAGATACGTATACACTGGGTCGTGGATTGATTCAAGATAATATTTATCGATTTATTTCTGTACATCTAACTGTGGACAACTAGTTGTAGGTTACTAACGAGGACAGCTGACTTAATAAACTTAAAACATCAAAATATATTAAAAGTGTTGTAAATATATTTTGAACATACTTTGATATATATGTATATATTGTTATAGGTTCGTGAATCAACCAGTGGCCAAGTCTTACTTCCCGACGAAGTAAAAATCTGTGAAAGTGAGTTATAGTCCCACTTTTAAAATCTAATATTTTTGGGATGAGAATACATGCAGGTTTTATAAATGATTTACAAAATAGACACAAGTACGTGAAACTACATTCTATGGTTGAATTATCGAAATCGAATATGCCCCTTTTTATTAAGTCTGGTAATCTAAGAATTAGGGAACAGACACCCTAATTGACGCGAATCCTAAAGATAGATCTATTGGGCCTAACAAACCCCATCCAAAGTACCGGATGCTTTAGTACTTCGAAATTTATATCATATCCGAAGGGTGTCCCGGAATGATGGGGATATTCTTATATATGCATCTTGTTATTGTCAGTTACCAGGTGTTCACCATATGAATGATTTTTATCTCTATGTATGGGATGTGTATTGAAATATGAAATCTTGTGGTCTATTGTTACGATTTGATATATATAGGTTAAACCTATAACTCACCAACATTTTTGTTGACGTTTTAAGCATGTTTATTCTCAGGTGATTATTAAGAGCTTCCGCTGTCGCATACTTAAATAAGGACAAGATTTGGAGTCCATGCTTGTATGATATTGTGTAAAAACTGCATTCAAGAAACTTATTTTGTTGTAACATATTTGTATTGTAAACCATTATGTAATGGTCGTGTGTAAACAGGATATTTTAGATTATCATTATTTGATAATCTACGTAAAGCTTTTTAAACCTTTATTGATGAAATAAAGGTTATGGTTTGTTTAAAAATGAATGCAGTCTTTGAAAAACGTCTCATATAGAGGTCAAAACCTCGCAACGAAATCAATTAATATGGAACGTTTTTAATCAATAAGAACGGGACATTTCAGTTGGTATCAGAGCGTTGGTCTTAGAGAACCAGAATTTTGCATTAGTGTGTCTTATCGAGTTTGTTAGGATGCATTAGTGAGTCTGGACTTCGACCGTGTTTATTTGAAAAATGATTGCTTAACAAATTTTGTTGGAAACTATATATTTTTAACATGTGAATATTATGTGATATATTAATCTCTTAACGCGTTTGATATTATGTGATAGATGTCTACCTCTAGAACAAGTCCCATTGACTCACCTAATAATAATGAAGAGTCAAATGTAAATTGGAATGATTCGTGGACTGATTCACAAGTTCCCGAAGAGGAACCGGAAGAAGAGTCGGAACCGGAAGAAGACTCGGAAGCGGAAGAAGAATCGGAACCGGATGAAGAAATAGAACCGGTGGGGGAAATAATAAAACGGTTAAGTAAAAGAAAATCCTCAACCAACCGACCAAGGTTAATTATGGTCAATGGTGTTTCCGCCAAGGAAGCAAAATATTGGGAGGATTACCAATTCTCCGATGAATCGGATTTCGACGAGAATTCCGATGATGTTATAGAAATTACCCCAACTGAATTTAAAAAGGCAAAAGAAAATAATAAGGGAAAGGGCATAAAAATAGAGAAATCTAATTCCAACCCCGATGAACTTTATATGTATCGTCAACCCCCGAAGTCCTTAAGTTGTAACAATGACCCGGGAACCTCTAAACCACCAGGTTTTTCTAAACCAATGTGGACAACGACGGCTCGTATTAGGGGAACATCATATATCCCTAGAAACTTGGCAAAACGAACCAAAACCGAAGAAGAAGAAACGAGCGAGTCGGAATAAGATAGTTGTATTCGTGTGGTGTAATATATGGAATATAGTGTTCTTATGCTTTATGATATATGTAAAAATTGCTTGTATTAATAAGTATTTTTTTTATGAATCTAACTCTTGTCTATTTTACAGTTTAAAAGCACAAAATGGATAGACAACCCAATATTTTAAGAGACCTACCCGGAGACATGATTGATGAAATCTTGTCTAGAGTCGGCCAGAATTCTTCGGCACAACTATTTAAGGCGAGATCAGTTTGTAAGACATTCGAAGAACGTTCCAAGAATGTCTTGGTTTATAAGAGACTTTCGTTTGAAAGATGGGGGATATCACATTGGGAAACCCATAAGTTACGATGTGTTTACTTTGACGCATATATTGCGGGGAACCCAAATGCTATTTTACGCAACGGGTTAAGAAATTATTTTGACTCAATATATCCGAATATTGGACTTCGTGATTTAGAAAAAGCGGTTAACATGCAACATAAAGAAGCATGTTATGCTTACGGATTAGTAATGTTCGCTTCTCACCAAAGTGAGAACAAGAACATCGGGCTACAACTATTAAACAAAACGTTTCCACAAGTGACGGAGTCTGTAATTGGGGTAAGAAATGAGGTTTTTAGATTATTACGGGACTGTTGGACATTACGTAACCCTCGTCCCTTTGATGACGTTACAACACGCTGTCTTATCAACGGCCATAACGGTTATGTTGCACAAGACCAAGGATGGGAAGTAGTCCTAGTAAAACCAGAATGCATGACTTGTTTCTGGACGTATGAATTACGTGTCTTTATTGCCTTTGCTGAACAACTTGTGTACTAGCTAGAATTGTCTTCACAACTATCTTGTATCAAAGTTATTGTGTGCTATATTTCATGCTTTATGTAAAATAAGCGGTATTGTAAGTTTGTAAAATATTGTATAAAAGTTTGAACGCGAAATATTATTATAATCAGTTTTTCATATAGAATTGTAGTAGTTGAATTGTATATTAGCTACTAAGTATGAACTTAACGGGTAGGTACTACCCGAATTTAAACTTATAAAACGCTAATATGAAGAAAAAGCTTTTATAAATGAGTTCATATTATGCTACGAAATACTATTAACTACTCTTAATATTCTGTATGATTAACTTGTTCCATTTAACTATTTTGAAGGAAATGGCACCGACTACTCGACACACCGTGAATATGAATGAAGAGGAATTCCGTACTTTTCTAGCTTCAAACATAGCCGCAGTACAGGCTGCGCTACATACCAACAATAACCTTGGATCTAGCAGTACAGGAAATCGTGTAGGATGCACCTACAAAGAATTCACTGCCTGCAAACCTTTGGAATTTGATGGAACCGAAGGACCGATCGGATTGAAACGGTGGACCGAGAAGGTCGAATCGGTGTTTGCCATAAGTAAGTGTACTGAAGAGGACAAAGTAAAGTACGCTACGCATACCTTCACAGGTTCTGCGTTAACATGGTGGAATACCTATCTAGAGCAAGTGGGACAAGACGATGCGTACGCACTACCGTGGTCAGCATTCAAGCACTTGATGAACGAGAAGTACCGTCCCAGAACCGAGGTCAATAAGCTCAAGACAGAACTTAGAGGGTTACGAACCCAAGGATTTGATATTACCACGTACGAAAGACGATTCACAGAATTGTGCCTATTGTGTCCGGGAGCATTCGAAGATGAGGAAGAGAAGATCGACGCGTTTGTGAAAGGATTACCGGAAAGAATCCAAGAAGATATAAGTTCACATGAGCCCGCCTCCATACAACAGGCATGTAGAATGGCTCACAAACTCGTGAACCAAATTGAAGAAAGAATTAAAGAACAGACTGCTGAAGAGGCCAATGTGAAGCAAGTCAAAAGAAAGTGGGAGGAAAACGGTGATAAGAATCACCAATACAACAACAACAACAATTACAACAATAATCGCAACAATTATCCCATCAATCGCAACTACAACAAACGGCCCAACAACAACAACAACAACAACAACAACAGCAACTACAACAATCATCCCAACAACAATAATAACCGCAACAACAACAACAATCAGAAGCAGCTATGCCAAAGGTGTGAAAAGAATCACTCGGGGTTCTGCACCAAATTTTGCAACAAGTGTAAAAGAAATGGTCATAGCGCGGCGAAGTGTGAGGTCTACGGACCAGGGGTTAATAGAACGAAAGGAACAAATGGTGTCGGAACGAGTAATGGCGGAGCAAGTAGTGTCGGAGCAAGTTATGCCAATGTAGTTTGTTATAAATGTGGAAAACCAGGCCACATTATTAGAAATTTCCCGAACCAGGAGAACACGAATGGACAAGGCCGTGGAAGAGTTTTCAATATTAATGCGGCAGAGGCACAGGAAGACCCGGAGCTTGTTACGGGTACGTTTCTTATTGACAATAAATCTGCTTACGTTTTATTTGATTCGGGTGCGGATAGAAGCTATATGAGTAGAGATTTTTGTGCTAAATTAAGTTGTCCATTGACGCCTTTGGATAGTAAATTTTTACTCGAATTAGCAAATGGTAAATTAATTTCAGCAGATAATATATGTCGGAATCGAGAAATTAAACTGGTTAGCGAAACATTTAAGATTGATTTGATACCAGTAGAGTTAGGGAGTTTTGATGTGATAATCGGTATGGACTGGTTGAAAGAAGTGAAAGCGGAGATCGTTTGTTACAAAAATGCAATTCGCATTATACGAGAAAAAGGAAAACCCTTAATGGTGTACGGAGAAAAGGGCAACACGAAGCTACATCTTATTAGTAATTTGAAGGCACAAAAACTAATAAGAAAAGGTTGCTATGCTGTTCTAGCACACGTCGAGAAAGTACAAACTGAAGAAAAGAGCATCAATGATGTTCCCATTGCAAAAGAATTTCCCGATGTATTTCCGAAAGAATTACCGGGATTACCACCACATCGATCCGTTGAATTTCAAATAGATCTTGTACCAGGAGCTGCACCAATAGCTCGTGCTCCTTACAGACTCGCACCCAGCGAGATGAAAGAACTGCAAAGCCAATTACAAGAACTTTTAGAGCGTGGTTTCATTCGACCAAGCACATCACCGTGGGGAGCTCCTGTTTTGTTTGTCAAGAAGAAAGATGGTACATTCAGGTTGTGTATCGACTACCGAGAGTTGAACAAACTTACCATCAAGAACCGCTACCCACTACCGAGAATCGATGACTTATTTGATCAACTACAAGGCTCGTCTGTTTATTCAAAGATTGACTTACGTTCCGGGTATCATCAAATGCGGGTGAAAGAAGATGATATTCCAAAGACTGCTTTCAGAACACGTTACGGTCATTACGAGTTTATGGTCATGCCGTTTGGTTTAACTAATGCACCAGCTGTGTTCATGGACCTTATGAACCGAGTGTGTGGACCATACCTTGACAAGTTTGTCATTGTTTTCATTGATGACATACTTATTTACTCAAAGAATGACCAAGAACACGGTGAACATTTGAGAAAGGTGTTAGAAGTATTGAGGAAGGAAGAATTGTACGCTAAGTTTTCAAAGTGTGCATTTTGGTTGGAAGAAGTTCAATTCCTCGGTCACATAGTGAACAAAGAAGGTGTTAAGGTGGATCCGGCAAAGATAGAAACTGTTGAAAAGTGGGAAACCCCGAAAACTCCGAAACACATACGCCAGTTTTTAGGACTAGCTGGTTACTACAGAAGGTTCATCCAAAACTTTTCCAGAATAGCAAAACCCTTGACTGCATTAACGCATAAAGGGAAGAAATTTGAATGGAATGATGAACAAGAGAAAGCATTTCAGTTATTGAAGAAAAAGCTAACTACGGCACCTATATTGTCATTGCCTGAAGGGAATGATGATTTTGTGATTTATTGTGACGCATCAAAGCAAGGTCTCGGTTGTGTATTAATGCAACGAACGAAGGTGATTGCTTATGCGTCTAGACAATTAAAGATTCACGAACAAAATTATACGACGCATGATTTGGAATTAGGCGCGGTTGTTTTTGCATTAAAGACTTGGAGGCACTACTTATATGGGGTCAAAAGTATTATATATACCGACCACAAAAGTCTTCAACACATATTTAATCAGAAACAACTGAATATGAGGCAGCGTAGGTGGATTGAATTATTGAATGATTACGATTTTGAGATTCGTTACCACCCGGGGAAGGCAAATGTGGTAGCCGATGCCTTGAGCAGGAAGGATAGAGAACCCATTCGAGTAAAATCTATGAATATAATGATTCATAATAACATTACTAGTCAAATAAAGGAGGCGCAACAAGGAGTTTTAAAAGAGGGAAATTTAAAGGATGAAATACCCAAAGGATCGGAGAAGCATCTTAATATTCGGGAAGACGGAACCCGGTATAGGGCTGAAAGGATTTGGGTACCAAAATTTGGAGATATGAGAGAAATGGTACTTAGAGAAGCTCATAAAACCAGATACTCAATACATCCTGGAACGGGGAAGATGTACAAGGATCTCAAGAAACATTTTTGGTGGCCGGGTATGAAAGCCGATGTTGCTAAATACGTAGGAGAATGTTTGACGTGTTCTAAGGTCAAAGCTGAGCATCAGAAACCATCAGGTCTACTTCAACAACCCGAAATCCCGGAATGGAAATGGGAAAACATTACCATGGATTTCATCACTAAATTGCCAAGGACTGCAAGTGGTTTTGATACTATTTGGGTAATAGTTGATCGTCTCACCAAATCAGCACACTTCCTACCAATAAGAGAAGATGACAAGATGGAGAAGTTAGCACGACTGTATTTGAAGGAAGTCGTCTCCAGACATGGAATACCAATCTCTATTATCTCTGATAGGGATGGCAGATTTATTTCAAGATTCTGGCAGACATTACAGCAAGCATTAGGAACTCGTCTAGACATGAGTACTGCCTATCATCCACAAACTGATGGGCAGAGCGAAAGGACGATACAAACGCTTGAAGACATGCTACGAGCATGTGTTATTGATTTCGGAAACAGTTGGGATCGACATCTACCGTTAGCAGAATTTTCCTACAACAACAGCTACCATTCAAGCATTGAGATGGCGCCGTTTGAAGCACTTTATGGTAGAAAGTGCAGGTCTCCAATTTGTTGGAGTGAGGTGGGGGATAGACAGATTACGGGTCCGGAGATTATACAAGAAACTACCGAGAAGATCATCCAAATTCAACAACGGTTGAAAACCGCCCAAAGTCGACAAAAGAGCTACGCTGACATTAAAAGAAAAGATATAGAATTTGAAATTGGAGAGATGGTCATGCTTAAAGTTTCACCTTGGAAAGGCGTTGTTCGATTTGGTAAACGAGGGAAATTAAATCCAAGGTATATTGGACCATTCAAGATTATTGATCGTGTCGGACCAGTAGCTTACCGACTTGAGTTACCTCAACAACTCGCGGCTGTACATAACACTTTCCACGTCTCGAATTTGAAGAAATGTTTTGCTAAATAAGATCTCACTATTTCGTTAGATGAAATCCAAATCAACGAAAAACTCCAATTCATCGAAGAACCCGTCGAAATAATGGATCGTGAGGTTAAAAGACTTAAGCAAAACAAGATACCAATTGTTAAGGTTCGATGGAATGCTCGTAGAGGACCCGAGTTCACCTGGGAGCGTGAAGATCAGATGAAGAAGAAATACCCGCATCTATTTCCAGAAGATTCGTCAACACCTTCAACAGCTTAAAATTTCGGGACGAAATTTATTTAACGGGTAGGTACTGTAGTGACCCGAACTTTTCCATGTTTATATATATTAATTGAGATTGATGTTTACATGATTAAATGTTTCCAACATGTTAAGCAATCAAACTTGTTAAGACTTGATTAATTGAAATAGGTTTCATATAGACAATTGACCACCCAAGTTGACCGGTGATTCACGAACGTTAAAACTTGTAAAAAAAACTATATGATGACATATATATGGTTATATATATAGTTAACATGATATTATGATAAGTAAACATATCATTAATTATATTAACAATGAACTACATATGTAAAAACAAGACTACTAACTTAATGATTTTGAAACGAGACATATATGTAACGTTTATCGTTGTAACGACATTTAATGTATATATATCATATTAAGAGATATTCGTACATTATAATATCATGATAATATAATAATTTAAAATCTCTTTTGATATTATAAACATTGGGTTAACAACATTTAACAAGATCGTTAACCTAAAGGTTTCAAAACAACACTTACATGTAACGACTAACGATGACTTAACGACTCAGTTAAAATGTATATACATGTAGTGTTTTAATATGTATTTATACACTTTTGAAAGACTTCAATACACTTATCAAAATACTTCTACTTAACAAAAATGCTTACAATTACATTCTCGTTCAGTTTCATCAACAATTCTACTCGTATGCACCCGTATTCGTACTCGTACAATACACAGCTTTTAGATGTATGTACTATTGGTATATACACTCCAATGATCAGCTCTTAGCAGCCCATGTGAGTCACCTAACACATGTGGGAACCATCATTTGGCAACTAGCATGAAATATCTCATAAGATTACAAAAATATGAGTAATCATTCATGACTTATTTACATGAAAACAAAATTACATATCCTTTATATCTAATCCATGCACCAACGACCAAAAACACCTACAAACACTTTCATTCTTAAATTTTCTTCATCTAATTGAACTCTCTCAAGTTCTATCTTCAAGTTCTAAGTGTTCTTCATAAATTCCAAAAGTTCTAGTTTCATAAAATCAAGAATACTTTCAAGTTTGCTAGCTCACTTCCAATCTTGTAAGGTGATCATCCAACCTCAAGAAATCTTTGTTTCTTACAGTAGGTTATCATTCTAATACAAGGTAATAATCATATTCAAACTTTGGTTCAATTTCTATAACTATAACAATCTTATTTCAAGTGATGATCTTACTTGAACTTGTTTTCGTGTCATGATTCTGCTTCAAGAACTTCGAGCCATCCAAGGATCCATTGAAGATAGATCCATTTTTCTCTTTTCCAGTAGGTTTATCCAAGGAAATTAAGGTAGTAATGATATTCATAACATCATTCAATTCATACATATAAAGCTATCTTATTCGAAGGTTTAAACTTGTAATCACTAGAACATAGTTTAGTTAATTCTAAACTTGTTCGCAAACAAAAGTTAATCCTTCTAACTTGACTTTTAAAATCAACTAAACACATGTTCTATATCTATATGATATGCTAACTTAATGATTTAAAACCTGGAAACACGAAAAACACCGTAAAACCGGATTTACGCCGTCGTAGTAACACCGCGGGCTGTTTTGGGTTAGTTAATTAAAAACTATGATAAACTTTGATTTAAAAGTTGTTATTCTGAGAAAATGATTTTTATTATGAACATGAAACTATATCCAAAAATTATGATTAAACTCAAAGTGGAAGTATGTTTTCTAAAATGGTCATCTAGACGTCGTTCTTTCGACTGAAATGACTACCTTTACAAAAACGACTTGTAACTTATTTTTCCGACTATAAACCTATACTTTTCTGTTTAGATTCATGAAATAGAGTTCAATATGAAACCATAGCAATTTGATTCACTCAAAACGGATTTAAAATGAAGAAGTTATGGGTAAAACAAGATTGGATAATTTTTCTCATTTTAGCTACGTGAAAATTGGTAACAAATCTATTCCAACCATAACTTAATCAACTTGTATTGTATATTATGTAATCTTGAGATACCATAGACACGTATACAATGTTTCGACCTATCATGTCGACACATCTATATATATTTCGGAACAACCATAGACACTCTATATGTGAATGTTGGAGTTAGCTATACAGGGTTGAGGTTGATTCCAAAATATATATAGTTTGAGTTGTGATCAATACTGAGATACGTATACACTGGGTCGTGGATTGATTCAAGATAATATTTATCGATTTATTTCTGTACATCTAACTGTGGACAACTAGTTGTAGGTTACTAACGAGGACAGCTGACTTAATAAACTTAAAACATCAAAATATATTAAAAGTGTTGTAAATATATTTTGAACATACTTTGATATATATGTATATATTGTTATAGGTTCGTGAATCAACCAGTGGCCAAGTCTTACTTCCCGACGAAGTAAAAATCTGTGAAAGTGAGTTATAGTCCCACTTTTAAAATCTAATATTTTTGGGATGAGAATACATGCAGGTTTTATAAATGATTTACAAAATAGACACAAGTACGTGAAACTACATTCTATGGTTGAATTATCGAAATCGAATATGCCCCTTTTTATTAAGTCTGGTAATCTAAGAATTAGGGAACAGACACCCTAATTGACGCGAATCCTAAAGATAGATCTATTGGGCCTAACAAACCCCATCCAAAGTACCGGATGCTTTAGTACTTCGAAATTTATATCATATCCGAAGGGTGTCCCGGAATGATGGGGATATTCTTATATATGCATCTTGTTATTGTCGGTTACCAGGTGTTCACCATATGAATGATTTTTATCTCTATGTATGAGATGTGTATTGAAATATGAAATCTTGTGGTCTATTGTTACGATTTGATATATATAGGTTAAACCTATAACTCACCAACATTTTTGTTGACGTTTTAAGCATGTTTATTCTCAGGTGATTATTAAGAGCTTCCGCTGTCGCATACTTAAATAAGGACAAGATTTGGAGTCCATGCTTGTATGATATTGTGTAAAAAAACTGCATTCAAGAAACTTATTTTGTTGTAACATATTTGTATTGTAAACCATTATGTAATGGTCGTGTGTAAACAGGATATTTTAGATTATCATTATTTGATAATCTACGTAAAGCTTTTTAAACCTTTATTGATGAAATAAAGGTTATGGTTTGTTTAAAAATGAATGCAGTCTTTGAAAAACGTCTCATATAGAGGTCAAAACCTCGCAACGAAATCAATTAATATGGAACGTTTTTAATCAATAAGAACGGGACATTTCATAATGCATCCTAACACACTCGGTAAGACACACTAATGCAAAATTCTGGTTCTCTAAGACCAACGCTCGGATACCAACTGAAATGTCCCGTTCTTATTGATTAAAAACGTTCCATATTAATTGATTTCGTTGCGAGGTTTTGACCTCTATATGAGACGTTTTTTAAAGACTGCATTCATTTTAAAACAAACCATAACCTTTTTAAAAAGCTTTACGTAGATTATCAAATAATGATAATCTAAAATATCCTGTTTACACACGACTATTACATAATGGTTTATAATACAAATATGTTACAACGAAATAATTTCTTGAATGCAGTTTTTACACAATATCATACAAGCATGGACTCCAAATCTTGTCCTTATTTAAGTATGCGACAGCGGAAGCTCTTAATAATCACCTGAGAATAAACATGCTTAAAACGTCAACAAAAATGTTGGTGAGTTATAGGTTTAACCTATATATATCAAATCGTAACAATAGACCACAAGATTTCATATTTCAATATACATCCCATACATAGAGATAAAAATCATTCATATGGTGAACACCTGGTAACCGACATTAACAAGATGCATATATAAGAATATCCCCATCATTCCGGGACACCCTTCGGATATGATATAAATTTCAAAGTACTAAAGCATTCGGTACTTTGGATGGGGTTTGTTAGGCCCAATAGATCTATCTTTAGGATTCGCGTCAATTAGGGTGTCTGTTACCTAATTCTTAGATTACCAGACTTAATAAAAAGGGGCATATTCGATTTCGATAATTCAACCATAGAATGTAGTTTCACGTACTTGTGTCTATTTTGTAAATCATTTATAAAACCTGCATGTATTCTCATCCCAAAAATATTAGATTTTAAAAGTGGGACTATAACTCACTTTCACAGATTTTTACTTCGTCGGGAAGTAAGACTTGGCCACTGGTCGATTCTCGAACCTATAAAAAATATGTACATATATATCAAAGTATGTTCAAAATATATTTACAACACTTTTAATACATTTTGATGTTTTAAGTTTATTAAGTCAGCTGTCCTCGTTAGTAACCTACAACTAGTTGTCCAACGTTAGATGTACAGAAAAAAATTGATATATATTATCTTGAATCAATCCACGATCCAGTGTATACACGTCTCAGGCTAGATCACAACTCAAAGTATATATATATTTTTGGAATCAACCTCAACCCTGTATAGCTAACTCCCACATTACTGCATATAGAGTGTCTATGGTTGTTCCAAATAATATATACACATGGGTCGATATGATATGTCAAAACATTTGCATACGTGTCTATGGTATCCCAAGATTACATAATATATTAAAATACATGTATAATACAATATAAGTTAGCTAGGATATGATTAATATAGATTTGTTACCAATTTTCACGTTGCTACAACAAGAAAAATTATTCAATCTTGTTTTACCCATAACTTCTTCATTTTAAATCTGTTTTGAGTGAATCAAATTGCTATGGTTTCATATTGAACTCTATTTTATGAATATAAACATAAAAAGTATAGGTTTATAGTCAAAAATATAAGTTACAAGTTGTTTTTGTAAAGGTAGTCATTTTAGTCGAAAGAACGACGTCTAGATGACCATTTTAGAAAACATACTTCCACTTTGAGTTTAATCATGATTTTTGGATATAGTTTCATGTTCATAAGAAAAATTATTTTCTCAGAAGAACAACTTTTAAATCAAAGTTTATCATAGTTTTTAATTAACTAACCCAAAACAGCCCGCGGTGTTACTACGACGGCGTATGTCCGGTTTTACAGTGTTCTTCGTATTTACAGGTTTTAAATCATTAAGTTTGCATATCATATTGATATAGAACATGTGTTTAGTTGATTTTAAAAGTCAAGTTAGAAGGATTAACTTTTGTTTGCGAACAAATTTAGAATTAACTAAACTATGTTCTAGTGATTACAAGTTTAAACCTTCGAATAAGATAGCTTTATATGTATGAATCGAATGATGTTATGAACATCATTACTACCTCAAGTTTTCTGGATAAAGCTACCGGAAATGAGAAAAATGCATCTAGCTTCAAAGGATCCTTGGATGGCTTGAAAGTTCTTGAAGCAGAATCATGACACGAAAACAAGTTCAAGTAAGATTTCCACTCGAAATAAGATTGTTATAGTTATAGAAATTGAATCAAAGTTTGAATATGAGTATTAACTTGTATTAGAAAGATATATTACTATAAATAAGAAAGATTTCTTAAGGTTGGATGATCACTCTACAAGATTGGAAGTAAGCTAGCAAACTTGGAAGTATTCTTGATTTTATGAAACTAGAACTTGTAGAATTTATGAAGAACACTTAGAACTTGAAGATAGAACTTGAGAGAGATCAATTAGATGAAGAAAATTGAAGAATGAAAGTGTTTGTAGGTGTTTTTGGTCGTTGGTGTATGGATTAGATATAAAGGATATGTAATTTTGTTTTTATGTAAATAAGTCATGAATGATTACTCATATTTTTGTAATTTTATGAGATATTTCATGCTAGTTGCCAAATGATGGTTCCCACATATGTTAGGTGACTCACATGGGCTGCTAAGAGCTGATCATTGGAGTGTATATTGAAATGTCCCGTTCTTATTGATTAAAAACGTTCCATATTAATTGATTTCGTTGCGAGGTTTTGACCTCTATATGAGACGTTTTTCAAAGACTGCATTCATTTTAAAACAAACCATAACCTTTATTTCATCAATAAAGGTTTAAAAAAAAACTTTACGTAGATTATCAAATAATGATAATCTAAAATATCCTGTTTACACACGACCATTACATAATGGTTTACAATACAAATATGTTACAACAAAATAAGTTTCTTGAATGCAGTTTTTACACAATATCATACAAGCATGGACTCCTAATCTCGTCCTTATTTAAGTATGCGACAGCGGAAGCTCTTAATAATCACCTGAGAATAAACATGCTTAAAACGTCAACAAATATGTTGGTGAGTTATAGGTTTAACCTATATATATCAAATCATAATAATAGACCACAAGATTTCATATTTCAATACACATCCCATACATAGAGATAAAAATCATTCATATGGTGCACACCTGGTAACCGACATTAACAAGATGCATATATAAGAATATCCCCATCATTCCGGGACACCCTTCGGATATGATATAAATTTCGAAGTACTAAAGCATCCGGTACTTTGGATGGGGTTTGTTAAGCCCAATAGATCTATCTTTAGGATTCGCGTCAATTAGGGTGTCTGTTCCCTAATTCTTAGATTACCAGACTTAATAAAAAGGGGCATATTCGATTTCGATAATTCAACCATAGAATGTAGTTTCACGTACTCGTGTCTATTTTGTAAATCATTTATAAAACCCGCATGTATTCTCATCCCAAAAATATTAGATTTTAAAAGTGGGACTATAACTCACTTTCACAGATTTTTACTTCGTCGGGAAGTAAGACTTGGCCACTGGTTGATTCACGAACCTATAACAATATATACATGTATATCAAAGTATGTTCAAAAAATATATTTACAACACTTTTAATATATTTTGATGTTTTAAGTTTATTAAGTCAGCTGTCCTCGTTAGTAACCTACAACTAGTTGTCCACAATTAGATGTACAGAAATAAATCGATAAATATTATCTTGAATCAATCCACGACCCAGTGTATACGTATCTCAGTATTGATCACAACTCAAACTATATATATTTTGGAATCAACCTCAACCCTGTATAGCTAACTCCAACATTCACATATAGAGTGTCTATGGTTGTTCCGAAATATATATAGATGTGTCGACATGATAGGTCGAAACATTGTATACGTGTCTATGGTATCTCAAGATTACATAATATACAATACAAGTTGATTAAGTTATGGTTGGAATAGATTTGTTACCAATTTTCACGTAGCTAAAATGAGAAAAATTATCCAATCTTGTTTTACCCATAACTTCTTCATTTTAAATCCGTTTTGAGTGAATCAAATTGCTATGGTTTCATATTGAACTCTATTTTATGAATCTAAACAGAAAAAGTATAGGTTTATAGTCAGAAAAATAAGTTACAAGTCGTTTTTGTAAAGGTAGTCATTTCAGTCGAAAGAACGACGTCTAGATGACCATTTTAGAAAACATACTTCCACTTTGAGTTTAACCATAATTTTTGGATATAGTTTCATGTTCATAATAAAAATCATTTTCTTAGAATAACAACTTTTAAATCAAAGTTTATCATAGTTTTTAATTAACTAACCCAAAACAGCCCGCGGTGTTACTACGACGGCGTAAATCCGGTTTTACGGTGTTTTTCGTGTTTCCAGGTTTTAAATCATTAAGTTAGCATATCATATAGATATAGAACATGTGTTTAGTTGATTTTAAAAGTCAAGTTAGAAGGATTAACTTTTGTTTGCGAACAAGTTTAGAATTAACTAAACTATGTTCTAGTGATTACAAGTTTAAACCTTCGAATAAGATAGCTTTATATGTATGAATCGAATGATGTTATGAACATCATTACTAACTTAAGTTCCTTGGATAAACCTACTGGAAAAGTGAAAAATGGATCTAGCTTCAATGGATCCTTGGATGGCTCGAAGTTCTTGAAGTAGAATCATGACACGAAAACAAGTTCAAGTAAGATCATTACTTGAAATAAGATTGTTATAGTTATAGAAATTGAACCAAAGTTTGAATATGATTATTACCTTGTATTAGAATGATAACCTACTGTAAGAAACAAAGATTTCTTGAGGTTGGATGATCACCTTAAAAGATTGGAAGTGAGCTAGCAAACTTGAAAGTATTCTTGATTTTATGAAACTAGAACTTTTGGAATTTATGAAGAACACTTAGAACTTGAAGATAGAACTTGAGAGAGATCAATTAGATGAAGAAAATTGAAGAATGAAAGTGTTTGTAGGTGTTTTTGGTCGTTGGTGTATGGATTAGATATAAAGGATATGTAATTTTGTTTTCATGTAAATAAGTCATGAATGATTACTCATATTTTTGTAATTTTATGAGATATTTCATGCTAGTTGCCAAATGATGGTTTCCACATGTGTTAGGTGACTCACATGGGCTGCTAAGAGCTGATCATTGGAGTGTATATACCAATAGTACATACATCTAAAAGCTGTGTATTGTACGAGTACGAATACGGGTGCATACGAGTTGAATTGTTGATGAAACTGAACGAGGATGTAATTGTAAGCATTTTTGTTAAGTAGAAGTATTTTGATAAGTGTCTTGAAGTCTTTCAAAAGTGTATGAATACATATTAAAACACTACATGTATATACATTTTAACTGAGTCGTTAAGTCATCGTTAGTCGTTACATGTAAATGTTGTTTTGAAACCTTTAGGTTAACGATCTTGTTAAATGTTGTTAACCCAATGTTTATAATATCAAAAGAGATTTTAAATTATTATATTATCATGATATTATGATGTACGAATATCTCTTAATATGATATATATACATTAAATGTCTTTACAACGATAATCGTTACATATATGTCTCGTTTAAAAATCATTAAGTTAGTAGTCTTGTTTTTACATATGTAGTTCATTGTTAATATACTTAATGATATGTTTACTTATCATAGTATCATGTTAACTATATATATATCCATATATATGTCATCATATAATTTTTACAAGTTTTAACGTTCGTGAATCACCGGTCAACTTGGGTGGTCAATTGTCTATATGAAACATATTTCAATTAATCAAGTCTTAACAAGTTTGATTGCTTAACATGTTGGAAACATTTAATCATGTAAATATCAATCTCACTTAATATATATAAACATGGAAAAGTTCGGGTCACTACAGTACCTACCCGTTAAATAAATTTCGTCCCGAAATTTTAAGCTGTTGAAGGTGTTGACGAATCTTCTGGAAATAGATGCGGGTATTTCTTCTTCATCTGATCTTCACGCTCCCAGGTGAACTCGGGTCCTCTACGAGCATTCCATCGAACCTTAACAATTGGTATCTTGTTTTGCTTAAGTCTTTTAACCTCACGATCCATTATTTCGACGGGTTCTTCGATGAATTGAAGTTTTTCGTTGATTTGGATTTCATCTAACGGAATAGTGAGATCTTCTTTAGCAAAACATTTCTTCAAATTCGAGACGTGGAAAGTGTTATGTACAGCCGCGAGTTGTTGAGGTAACTCAAGTCGGTAAGCTACTGGTCTGACACGATCAATAATCTTGAATGGTCCAATATACCTTAGATTTAATTTCCCTCGTTTACCAAATCGAACAACGCCTTTCCAAGGTGCAACATTAAGCATGACCATCTCTCCAATTTCAAATTCTATATCTTTTCTTTTAATGTCAGCGTAGCTCTTTTGTCGACTTTGGGCGGTTTTCAACCGTTGTTGAATTTGGATGATCTTCTCGGTAGTTTCTTGTATAATCTCCGGACCCGTAATCTGTCTATCCCCCACTTCACTCCAACAAATCGGAGACCTGAACTTTCTACCATAAAGTGCTTCAAACGGCGCCATCTCAATGCTTGAATGGTAGCTGTTGTTGTAGGAAAATTCTGCTAATGGTAGATGTCGATCCCAACTGTTTCCGAAATCAATAACACATGCTCGTAGCATGTCTTCAAGCATTTGTATCGTCCTTTCGCTCTGCCCATCAGTTTGTGGATGATAGGCAGTACTCATGTCTAGACGAGTTCCTAATGCTTGCTGTAATGTCTGCCAGAATCTTGAAATAAATCTGCCATCCCTATCAGAGATAATAGAGATTGGTATTCCATGTCTGGAGACGACTTCCTTCAAATACAGTCATGCTAACTTCTCCATCTTGTCATCTTCTCTTATTGGCAGGAAGTGTGCTGATTTGGTGAGACGATCAACTATTACCCAAATAGTATCAAAACCACTTGCAGTCCTTGGCAATTTAGTGATGAAATCCATGGTAATGTTTTCCCATTTCCATTCCGGGATTTCGGGTTGTTGAAGTAGACCTGATGGTTTCTGATGCTCAGCTTTGACCTTAGAACACGTCAAACATTCTCCTACGTATTTAGCAACATCGGCTTTCATACCCGGCCACCAAAAATGTTTCTTGAGATCCTTGTACATCTTCCCCGTTCCAGGATGTATTGAGTATCTGGTTTTATGAGCTTCTCTAAGTACCATTTCTCTCATATCTCCAAATTTTGGTACCCAAATCCTTTCAGCCCTATACCGGGTTCCGTCTTCCCGAATATTAAGATGTTTCTCCGATCCTTTGGGTATTTCATCCTTTAAATTTCCCTCTTTTAAAACTCCTTGTTGCGCCTCCTTTATTTGAGTAGTAAGGTTATTATGAATCATTATATTCATAGATTTTACTCGAATGGGTTCTCTGTCCATCCTGCTCAAGGCATCGGCTACCACATTTGCCTTCCCCGGGTGGTAACGAATCTCAAAGTAGTAATCATTCAATAATTCAATCCACCTACGCTGCCTCATATTCAGTTGTTTCTGATTAAATATGTGTTGAAGACTTTTGTGGTCGGTATATATAATACTTTTGACCCCATATAAGTAGTGCCTCCAAGTCTTTAATGCAAAAACAACCGCGCCTAATTCCAAATCATGCGTCGTATAATTTTGTTCGTGAATCTTCAATTGTCTAGACGCATAAGCAATCACCTTCGTTCGTTGCATTAATACACAACCGAGACCTTGCTTTGATGCATCACAATAAATCACAAAATCATCATTCCCTTCAGGCAATGACAATATAGGTGCCGTAGTTAGCTTTTTCTTCAATAACTGAAACGCTTTCTCTTGTTCATCATCCCATTCAAATATCTTCCCTTTATGCGTTAATGCAGTCAAGGGTTTTGCTATTCTGGAAAAGTCTTGGATGAACCTTCTGTAGTAACCAGCTAGTCCTAAAAACTGGCGTATGTGTTTCGGAGTTTTCGGGGTTTCCCACTTTTCAACAGTTTCTATCTTTGCCGGATCCACCTTAATACCTTCTTTGTTCACTATGTGACCGAGGAATTGAACTTCTTCCAACCAAAATGCACACTTTGAAAACTTAGCGTACAATTCTTCCTTCCTCAATACTTCTAACACCTTTCTCAAATGTTCACCGTGTTCTTGGTCATTCTTTGAGTAAATAAGTATGTCATCAATGAAAACAATGACAAACTTGTCAAGGTATGGTCCACACACTCGGTTCATAAGGTCCATGAACACAGCTGGTGCATTAGTTAAACCAAATGGCATGACCATAAACTCGTAATGACCGTAACGTGTTCTGAAAGCAGTCTTTGGAATATCATCTTCTTTCACCCGCATTTGATGATACCCGGAACGTAAGTCAATCTTTGAATAAACAGACGAGCCTTGTAGTTGATCAAATAAGTCGTCGATTCTCGGTAGTGGGTAGCGGTTCTTGATGGTAAGTTTGTTCAACTCTCGATAGTCGATACACAACCCGAATGTACCATCTTTCTTCTTGACAAACAAAACAGGAGCTCCCCACGGTGATGTGCTTGGTCGAATGAAACCACGCTCTAAAAGTTCTTGTAATTGGCTTTGTAGTTCTTTCATCTCGCTGGGTGCGAGTCTGTAAGGAGCACGAGCTATTGGTGTAGCTCCTGGTACAAGATCTATTTGAAATTCAACGGATCGATGTGGGGGTAATCCCGGTAATTCTTTCGGAAACACATCGGGAAATTCTTTTGCAATGGGAACATCATTGATGCTCTTTTCTTCAGTTTGTACTTTCTCGACGTGTGCTAGAACAGCATAGCAACCTTTTCTTATTAGTTTTTGTGCCTTCAAATTACTAATAAGATGTAGCTTCGTGTTGCCCTTTTCTCCGTACACCATTAAGGGTTTTCCTTTTTCTCGTATAATGCGAATTGCATTTTTGTAACAAACGATCTCTGCTTTCACTTCTTTCAACCAGTCCATACCGATTATCACATCAAAACTCCCTAACTCTACTGGTATCAAATCAATCTTAAATGTTTCGCTAACCAGTTTAATTTCTCGATTCCGACATATATTATCTGCTGAAATTAATTTACCATTTGCTAATTCGAGTAAAAATTTACTATCCAAAGGCGTCAATGGATAACTTAATTTAGCACAAAAATCTCTACTCATATAGCTTCTATCCGCACTCGAATCAAATAAAACGTAAGCAGATTTATTGTCAATAAGAAACGTACCCGTAACAAGCTCCGGGTCCTCTTGTGCCTCTGCCGCATTAATATTGAAAACTCTTCCGCGGCCTTGTCCATTCGTGTTCTCCTGGTTCGGGCAATTTCTAATAATGTGGCCCGGTTTTCCACATTTATAACAAACTACATTGGCATAACTTGCTCCGACACTACTTGCTCCGCCATTACTCGTTCCGACACCATTTGTTCCTTTCGTTCTATTAACCCCTGGTCCGTAGACCTCACACTTCGCCGCGCTATGACCATTTCTTTTACACTTGTTGCAAAATTTGGTGCAGAACCCCGAGTGATTCTTTTCACACCTTTGGCATAGCTACTTCTGATTGTTGTTGTTGTTGTTGTTGCGGTTATTATTGTTGTTGGGATGATTGTTGTAGTTGCTGTTGTTGTTGTTGTTGTTGTTGTTGTTGTTGGGCCGTTTGTTGTAGTTGCGATTGATGTTGCGATTGTTGGGATAATTGTTGCGATTATTGTTGTAATTGCTGTTGTTGTTGTATTGGTTATTCTTATCACCGTTTTCCTCCCACTTTCTTTTGACTTGCTTCACATTGGCCTCTTCAGCAGTCTGTTCTTTAATTCTTTCTTCAATATGGTTCACTAGTTTGTGAGCCATTCTACATGCCTGTTGTATGGAGGCGGGCTCGTGTGAACTTATATCTTCTTGGATTCTTTCCGGTAATCCTTTAACAAACGCGTCGATCTTCTCTTCCTCATCTTCGAATGCTCCCGGACACAATAGGTACAATTCTGTGAATCGTCTTTCGTACGTGGTAATATCAAATCCTTGGGTTCGTAACCCTCTAAGTTCTGTCTTGAGCTTATTGACCTCGGTTCTGGGACGGTACTTCTCGTTCATCAAGTGCTTGAATGCTGACCACGGTAGTGCGTACGCATCGTCTTGTCCCACTTGCTCTAGATAGGTATTCCACCATGTTAACGCAGAACCTGTGAAGGTATGCGTAGCGTACTTCACTTTGTCCTCTTCAGTACACTTACTTATGGCAAACACCGATTCGACCTTCTCGGTCCACCGTTTCAATCCGATCGGTCCTTCGGTTCCATCAAATTCCAAAGGTTTGCAGGCAGTGAATTCTTTGTAGGTGCATCCTACACGATTTCCTGTACTGCTCGATCCAAGGTTATTGTTGGTATGTAGCGCAGCCTGTACTGCGGCTATGTTTGAAGCTAGAAAAGTACGGAATTCCTCTTCATTCATATTCACGGTGTGTCGAGTAGTCGGTGCCATTTCCTTCAAAATAGTCAAATGGAACAAGTTAATCATACAGAATATTAAGAGTAGTTAATAGTATTTCGTAGCATAATATGAACTCATTTATAAAAGCTTTTTCTTCATATTAGCGTTTTATAAGTTTAAATTCATACTTAGTAGCTAATATACAATTCAACTACTACAATTCTATATGAAAAACTGATTATAATAATATTTCGCGTTCAAACTTTTATACAATATTTTACAAACTTACAATACCGCTTATTTTACATAAAGCATGAAATATAGCACACAATAACTTTGATACAAGATAGTTGTGAAGATAATTCTAGCTAGTACACAAGTCGTTCAACAAAGGCAATAAAGACACGTAATTCATACGTCCAGAAACAAGTCATGCATTCTGGTTTTACTAGGATTACTTCCCATCCTTGGTCTTGTGGAACATAACCGTTATGGCCGTTGATAAGACAGCGTGTTGTAACGTCGTCAAAGGGACGAGGGTTACGTAATGTCCAACAGTCCCGTAACAATCTAAAAACCTCATTTCTTACCCCAATTACCGACTCCGTCACTTGTGGAAACGTTTTGTTTAATAGTTGTAGCCCGATGTTCTTGTTCTCACTTTGGTGAGAAGCGAACATTACTAATCCGTAAGCATAACATGCTTCTTTATGTTGCATGTTAGCCGCTTTTTCTAAATCACGAAGTCCAATATTCGGATATATTGAGTCAAAATAATTTCTTAACCCGTTGCGTAAAATAGCATTTGGGTTCCCCGCAATATATGCATCAAAGTAAACACATCGTAACTTATGGGTTTCCCAATGTGATATCCCCCATCTTTCAAACGAAAGTCTCTTATAAACCAAGACATTCTTGGAACGTTTTTCGAATGTCTTACAAACTGATCTCGCCTTAAATAGTTGTGCCGAGGAATTCTGACCGACTCTAGACAAGATTTCATCAATCATGTCTCCGGGTAGGTCTCTTAAAATATTGGGTTGTCTATCCATTTTGTGTTTTTAAACTGTAAAATAGACAAGAGTTAGATTCATAAAAAAAATACTTATTAATACAAGCAATTTTTACATATATCATAAAGCATAAGCACACTATATTACATATATTACACCACACGAATACAACTATCTTATTCCGACTCGCTCGTTTCTTCTTCTTCGATTTTGGTTCGTTTTGCTAGGTTTCTAGGGATATATGATGTTCCCCTAATACGAGCCGTAATTTTCCACATTGGTTTAGAAAAACCTGGTGGTTTAGAGGTTCCCGGGTCATTGTTACAACTTAAGGACTTCGGGGGTTGACGATACATATAAAGTTCATCGGGGTTGGAATTAGATTTCTCTATTTTTATGCCCTTTCCCTTATTATTTTCTTTTGCCTTTTTAAATTCAGTTGGGGTGATTTCTATAAAATCATCGGAATTCTCGTCGGAATCCGATTCATCGGAGAATTGGTAATCCTCCCAATATTTTGCTTCCTTGGCGGAAACACCATTGACCATAATTAACCTTGGTCGGTTGGTTGAGGATTTTCTTTTACTTAACCGTTTTATTATTTCCCCCACCGGTTCTATTTCTTCATCCGGTTCCGATTCTTCTTCCGGTTCCGATTCTTCTTCCGGTTCCGACTCTTCTTCCGGTTCCTCTTCGGGAACTTGTGAATCAGTCCACGAATCATTCCAATTTACATTCGACTCTTCATTATTATTAGGTGAGTCAATGGGAGTTGTTCTAGAGGTAGACATCTATCACATAATATCAAACGCGTTAAGAGATTAATATATCACATAATATTCACATGTTAAAAATATATAGTTTCCAACAAAATTTGTTAAGCAATCATTTTTCAAGTAAACACGGTCGAAGTCCAGACTCACTAATGCATCCTAACAAACTCGATAAGACACACTAATGCAAATTTTCTGGTTCTCTAAGACCAACGCTCGGATACCAACTGAAATGTCCCGTTCTTATTGATTAAATACGTTCCATATTAATTGATTTCGTTGCGAGGTTTTGACCTCTATATGAGACGTTTTTCAAAGACTGCATTCATTTTAAAACAAACCATAACCTTTATTTCATCAATAAAGGTTTAAAAAAAAACTTTACGTAGATTATCAAATAATGATAATCTAAAATATCCTGTTTACACACGACCATTACATAATGGTTTACAATACAAATATGTTACAACAAAATAAGTTTCTTGAATGCAGTTTTTACACAATATCATACAAGCATGGACTCCAAATCTCGTCCTTATTTAAGTATGCGACAGCGGAAGCTCTTAATAATCACCTGAGAATAAACATGCTTAAAACGTCAACAAAAATGTTGGTGAGTTATAGGTTTAACCTATATATATCAAATCATAATAATAGACCACAAGATTTCATATTTCAATACACATCCCATACATAGAGATAAAAATCATTCATATGGTGAACACCTGGTAACCGACATTAACAAGATGCATATATAAGAATATCCCCATCATTCCGGGACACCCTTCGGATATGATATAAATTTCGAAGTACTAAAGCATCCGGTACTTTGGATGGGGTTTGTTAAGCCCAATAGATCTATCTTTAGGATTCGCGTCAATTAGGGTGTCTGTTCCCTAATTCTTAGATTACCAGACTTAATAAAAAGGGGCATATTCGATTTCGATAATTCAACCATAGAATGTAGTTTCACGTACTCGTGTCTATTTTGTAAATCATTTATAAAACCTGCATGTATTCTCATCCCAAAAATATTAGATTTTAAAAGTGGGACTATAACTCACTTTCACAGATTTTTACTTCGTCGGGAAGTAAGACTTGGCCACTGGTTGATTCACGAACCTATAACAATATATACATGTATATCAAAGTATGTTCAAAAAATATATTTACAACACTTTTAATATATTTTGATGTTTTAAGTTTATTAAGTCAGCTGTCCTCGTTAGTAACCTACAACTAGTTTTCCACAGTTAGATGTACAGAAATAAATCGATAAATATTATCTTGAATCAATCCACGACCCAGTGTATACGTATCTCAGTATTGATCACAACTCAAACTATATATATTTTGGAATCAACCTCAGCCCTGTATAGCTAACTCCAACATTCACATATAGAGTGTCTATGGTTGTTCCGAAATATATATAGATGTGTCGACATGATAGGTCGAAACATTGTATACGTGTCTATGGTATCTCAAGATTACATAATATACAATACAAGTTGATTAAGTTATGGTTGGAATAGATTTGTTACCAATTTTCACGTAGCTAAAATGAGAAAAATTATCCAATCTTGTTTTACCCATAACTTCTTCATTTTAAATCCGTTTTGAGTGAATCAAATTGCTATGATTTCATATTGAACTCTATTTTATGAATATAAACAGAAAAAGTATAGGTTTATAGTCAGAAAAATAAGTTACAAGTCGTTTTTGTAATGGTAGTCATTTCAGTCGAAAGAACGACGTCTAGATGACCATTTTAGAAAACATACTTCCACTTTGAGTTTAACCATAATTTTTGGATATAGTTTCATGTTCATAATAAAAATCATTTTCTCAGAATAACAACTTTTAAATCAAAGTTTATCATAGTTTTTAATTAACTAACCCAAAACAGCCCGCGGTGTTACTACGACGGCGTAAATCCGGTTTTACGGTGTTTTTCGTGTTTCCAGGTTTTAAATCATTAAGTTAGCATATCATATATATATAGAACATGTGTTTAGTTGATTTTAAAAGTCAAGTTAGAAGGATTAACTTTTGTTTGCGAACAAGTTTAGAATTAACTAAACTATGTTCTAGTGATTACAAGTTTAAACCTTCGAATAAGATAGCTTTATATGTATGAATCGAATGATGTTATGAACATCATTACTACCTTAAGTTCCTTGGATAAACCTACTGGAAAAGAGAAAAATGGATCTAGCTTCAATGGATCCTTGGATGGCTCGAAGTTCTTGAAGTAGAATCATGACACGAAAACAAGTTCAAGTAAGATCATTACTTGAAATAAGATTGTTATAGTTATAGAAATTGAACCAAAGTTTGAATATGATTATTACCTTGTATTAGAATGATAACCTACTGTAAGAAACAAAGATTTCTTGAGGTTGGATGATCACCTTACAAGATTGGAAGTGAGCTAGCAAACTTGAAAGTATTCTTGATTTTATGAAACTAGAACTTTTGGAATTTATGAAGAACACTTAGAACTTGAAGATAGAACTTGAGAGAGATCAATTAGATGAAGAAAATTGAAGAATGAAAGTGTTTGTAGGTGTTTTTGGTCGTTGGTGTATGGATTAGATATAAAGGATATGTAATTTTGTTTTCATGTAAATAAGTCATGAATGATTACTCATATTTTTGTAATTTTATGAGATATTTCATGCTAGTTGCCATATGATGGTTCCCACATGTGTTAGGTGACTCAAATGGGCTGCTAAGAGCTGATCATTGGAGTGTATATACCAATAGTACATACATCTAAAAGCTGTGTATTGTACGAGTACGAATACGGGTGCATACGAGTAGAATTGTTGATGAAACTGAACGAGGATGTAATTGTAAGCATTTTTGTTAAGTAGAAGTATTTTGATAAGTGTCTTGAAGTCTTTCAAAAGTGTATGAATACATATTAAAACACTACATGTATATACATTTTAACTGAGTCGTTAAGTCATCGTTAGTCGTTACATGTAAATGTTGTTTTGAAACCTTTAGGTTAACGATCTTGTTAAATGTTGTTAACCCAATGTTTATAATATCAAAAGAGATTTTAAATTATTATATTATCATGATATTATGATGTACGAATATCTCTTAATATGATATATATACATTAAATGTCGTTACAACGATAATCGTTACATATATGTCTCGTTTCAAAATCATTAAGTTAGTAGTCTTGTTTTTACATATGTAGTTCATTGTTAATATAATTAATGATATGTTTACTTATCATAATATCATGTTAACTATATATATAACCATATATATGTCATCATATAGTTTTTACAAGTTTTAACGTTCGTGAATCACCGGTCAACTTGGGTGGTCAATTGTCTATATGAAACCTATTTCAATTAATCAAGTCTTAACAAGTTTGATTGCTTAACATGTTGGAAACATTTAATCATGTAAATATCAATCTCAATGAATATATATAAGCATGGAAAAGTTCGGGTCACTACATATATACCAATAGTACATACATCTAAAAGCTGTGTATTGTACGAGTACGAATAAGGGTGCATACGAGTAGAATTGTTGATGAAACTGAACGAGGATGTAATTGTAAGCATTTTTATTAAGTAGAGGTATTTTGATAAGTGTCTTGAAGTCTTTCAAAAATGTATGAATACATATTAAAACACTACATGTATATACATTTTAACTGAGTCATTAAGTCATCGTTAGTAATTACATGTAGGTGTTGTTTTGAAACCTTTAGGTTAACGATCTTGTTAAATGTTGTTAACCCATTGTTTATTAAATCAAATGAGATGTTAAATTATTAAATTATCATGATATCATGATGTATTAATATATCTTAATATGATATATATACATTAAATGTCGTTACAACGATAATCGTTACATATATGTCTCGTTTCAAAATCATTAAGTTAGTAGTCTTGTTTTTACATATGTAGTTCATTGTTAATATACTTAATGATATGTTTACTTATCATAATATCATGTTAACTATATATATATATCCATATATATGTCATCATATAGTTTTTACAAGTTTTAACGTTCGTGAATCGCCGGTCAACTTGGGTGGTCAATTGTGTATATGAAACCTATTTCAATTAATCAATTCTTAACAAGTTTGATTGCTTAACATGTTGGAAACACTTAATCATGTAAATAACAATTTCATTTAATATATATATAAACATGGAAAAGTTCGGGTCACTACAATCACCCTCATGAATTTATAATTATAGTCTGATTTCATGCAAATGAGGGCATTGCAAGATCTCAAGTGTGAGGAAGAGTTATAAATTCTCTCGGGTTTACACTTAGTTTAATTGCCAAATTTTGTGAAAATTTAAAAAATTTTCAACTAAATGAATTCAAAATCATGTTTATACATATTTATAAACGATAAAACTAGGTGTTAATGCCGAAATTATTGTTACCTCGGAGAGAACATAAATTGAGAAACAACCCAAAACACTTGAATTCATTTAAAATGGAATAGAGGAGAATAAAAAGGCAAAGAAAAAAATAAATAAAAGCTAAGTGTGGGAAGAATTTACCAAGTTATTTAAAACACATATCACATATGTTTGTACAAGATTATTACAGGTACTTTTGTTTTGGACGATTTTAATCCGTTTTACCCGATTTATTGTAATACCTTTGAAAGAATAGATGGATCTACACGATGAATCAATTTCATCATTAAAAGGAAGTAAAGTCTTCCGAAAAAGACACGCGCTTCTTGATTTAGGTCAGGAAGTTGTCATCCAGACCAGCTGTAGGTTGACGAAAAATCTAGAAAAATCATCTCTAAAATCAGCAGGAAATCCATGGACCTCAGCATCAAATAGGGTCATCAAGTGGTCAGACTTCTCCTAACCATGAGAGGATCTGTCTCGTAAAATAGGGAGGGAGCCGTGCAAATTAGCTTGATAAGACTAATGAATCAGACCCCCATAAAGGATAATCTCCTTTAAAGATTAAAAATCAGCTTTTAAGACTGATATTACTCAATCCTTGAGATTGACTTTAAAGATTGAGAATTACAAACTCATGGAATTCAATGATATCTAAACTCGAGCTTGAACGAGAAAATATTTTGATCAAAATTAAAACCGATTTGTTTTCTGAAACCCATTTTCAATGCGTTCATTACCATTGAACGTAAAATCCTGAGAATTCATCAGAATTCACTAGGTCACCTGAACCAAATCGGGTGTCAACCGTAAGAACGTTGGTTGCATAGCATGGTCGAAGACAGGACCTTGTGCCAAATCAAAAAATTATAGGGTGATCTTTACTATTTCTCCTACAAAGGATAGTAATTGCATCCGACACGTTGTAGACGATGAACATCTGCATGTCATTAGACATTGCCTTAATAGTTACTTGTTCAACGCTTTCCTTTACAACCGGACGGTAGTTTACTGAAAGGTAATATACGGAGCAAGTATACTGAACGTGTTGCTTTCCTAATACAAGGTTAGCAAGTGGGTGACACAAAACTGCAAGTTTTGAGCTAAAATTTTAAAATCTGAAACCCACAAAACCCAAAAAAACATTTTGCAAACACCGGTGAAGGGTTATTCCGGAAAACTTATCTAGGGTAAAAGCTAGAATGAATTTTCAAAAGATCAAATTTTTGCATAGAGATCTAATTTCCTTAAAGGATCTAAATTTTCATAGTCATGTGGGACTGTAAACCACATCGTTACTATCATTGTTTATACCGCCGTATCAAAATCACTAATGTATAAAGTGTGAAGAATAAAGAAGTGATTCGTGTGCTTTAATTTCAAGTTCTGTATTGCTTGAGGACAAGCAACGCTCAAGTGTGGGGATATTTGATAGTGCTCCAAATGAACATATATTTAGGCACAATATCCTTCCAATATGTAAAGCTTTTAGTTGCAATTGTTCTATTTTTATGTAATATTCGTTTAAATAAATAAGTGCGAAGACAAAAGAAGAAATTGACGATTTGAAGACGCAAATGACCAAAAAGCTAAAAAATACTAAGTACAATCCAAGTGG
Source organism: Rutidosis leptorrhynchoides (assembly GCF_046630445.1). Classification (NCBI taxonomy): domain Eukaryota; kingdom Viridiplantae; phylum Streptophyta; class Magnoliopsida; order Asterales; family Asteraceae; genus Rutidosis; species Rutidosis leptorrhynchoides. The sequence goes on from NC_092334.1 coordinate 257,952,825, forward strand.
TTCGAATTATTGATGAGAAACGTCTAACAATTACAAGAGTACGAGTCACGAAACGCAAAGTACAAAATATCTCAGCATCCGAAAGGACGTTCGAAAATTCAGAAGCGGGACATAAACCGAGAAGAAACGTACGAGTCAACGAAGCTAAAATTACGAGTCAACTATGCACAAGAATATAATATAATATATATAATTATATAAAATTATATATATTATATTATATACTAAATAAATCAAGAGCCGCCCACGTTTTTGGCAAGTATATGAGCTGGATCAGGAGGCCATGCGATCGCATGGGATGCTGTAGCTGGCCAAGTCTATAAATTGAGCAATTTTCGGATGAGTTATGTACACCTTTTCTTCTTTCTTTCTCTTTACATGTAATATATATATTTATAATTATAATTTTAATTTTAATTTAAGTTAATAATAATAAGGTTATTGTAAGAATGTTTTACGGGTTTTAAGTCGAAATTCTGTCCGTGCAACGCTACGCGATTAATCACCACTGTAAGCTATGTTTTTCCTTTTTAATTTAATGTCTCGTAACTAAGTTATTATTATGCTTATTTGAGCCAAAGTAATCGTGATGTTAGACTAAATATTAAGAAGGGGTTATTAGATTTTGTACCATAATTAAGGTCTGGACAAGAGACCGACACTTGTGGACATTGGACTATTGACTATTAATAGATAGGGGGTATTGTCTAATCGAATGACAACTCATTAGAATCTGTCGAACCTATCTTCAAATTAGTTAATCTAATAATTATTAAAATGATTATGTATGTTCTATTTAGTGACGTTTATACGACATCTTTTACGATCATTTAATTAATTATTCGGGTTGGGTAATTGATTATTCATTCTGATCAAGTGAGTAAATTAATATTCATATCTCATTCAAACAGGGGTGGATTACATACAAGGATAATTGGTGTAATTGTTAACAAAGTATTAAAACCTTGGATTACACGCAGTCGATAACCTGGTGTAATTATTAAACAAAGTATTAAAACCTAGTTACAAATCGAATCCCTAATTAGTTGGAATATTTGACTTCGGGAATAAGGTTAATTTGACGAGCATTTTATAATTATGACCGATGGACTATTATGGACAAAAACCAGATAGGTATCAAATAAACCAGGACAAAGGACAATTAACCTGGGTAACAATTAATTAAAATCAAAACGTCAAACATCATGGTTACGGAAGTTTAAATAAGCATAATTGTTTTATTTTATATTTCATCGTACCTTTATTTACTGTCATTTTAATTACTGCAATTTACTTTATCGCAATTTAAATTCTGTCATTTATATTATCGTCATTTATCTTTACGCTTTATTTAAAATCGACAAACCGGTCATTAAACGGTAAAACCCCCCTTTTATAATAATAATAATACTACTATATTACTAATATATATATTTATATATTTATACAAATGTAGTTGTTAAAAATATAGTACGCAATAAGCCGTCTCCCTGTGGAATGAACCGAACTTACTAAAAACTACACTAATCTACGATTAGGTACACTGCCTATAAGTGTTGTAGCAAGGTTTAGGTATATTCCATTCAATAAATAAATAAATAACTTGTGTAAAATTGTATCATATTTAATAGTATTTCGTAATAAAAATATAACTATTTCGTATACACCTCGCATAACATCAAGCAATAGCAATAGCAATAGCAATAGCAATAGCAATAGCAACAGCAATAGCAATAGCAATAGTAATAGCAATAGCAATAGCAATAGCAATAGCAATAACAATAATAGAAATGAAGGTGTATATCCTTTAAAAAGCCTTTCTAAAAAGAATTGCTCAAGACCGGGCTCGAACCCTTGATCATTCGCTAACCCGCTAACACCCATGACCACTCTGCTGTTTCTGTTTTTCCTGAATTATACACAATTCAATTTTTATTTAACCCATTTTATATATTTCTCTTCTTCTTCATAACATCAACAAATCGACCCCTAACCAACTCTAAATCGTAATAAATGTTTGTTTAGCTTTTTAATTTAATTAAAAACAACTGTAATTGTAATTAACAGTCCCTAAAAAAAATTAAGTGTACATGTTCGAAAAGAAGAAAAAAAAAAAAAGCTTAAATCATGATTTTAAATTCTAGATTGTTTTAGCTTGTAATTACAACATAAAATAAGTTTTAAATCATTCCTACAAACTTCTGAGATTATCAATTAAACTGGAATTATAACAGATAACTCTAATTTAATCGAAGAACATTTGTTTGACTTTTAAAAACAATAACTTTGACTTCGAAATTAAAGCTCGATACTAGGAATTGGAACTTGAGGTTTTGAAGAAAGTTTCACTAAAATATTCCTAATATATCTGTATTTTTACATTTTGAAGAATCATTCGATTTCTAGTTAATGCTCATCACAGTTAAGGGTGCTATGAACACTAAATCGAATTTTAAATTTTAGAGTGTTTTAGATTATAATTACAACATAAATTGTGTTTTAAATCATTCATATAAACTTTATGAATCATCAATTGATCCAGATTCATTAAAACGAACTCAAATTTTACTATGAACACGTCAGTTGACTTTTAAAATATAAACTTTGACCTCAAAATTAAAGCTCGATAGAATGAATTGGAGTTGGAAATTTTGCAGATAGTTTTTTTAAAAGATTCCTAACAAGACCTCATTAATAAATTTTGAAATTTATTACAAAATTATTCTGATTGAATTATGAAGTTAAAACAGAGCAAATACCTGAGTTCTTCATTATTTATGTATCAATTCGCTTAATTAAAGGCTGTTAAGGTTAATTGAAATTGATATATGGTAGTGTAAGGTCGTAATGCATTATCTAACAACTGAATTTGATCAATTATATGGAGAGGTGGTTCGACAAGATGAAATCTTTTGGTACAGCGAAATAAATAAAAAATATACGAAATCAAATTGATTGGTACGAACAATTAAGAGGTTTAACAACTTATGAGATTCAAACAAAAATTACATACAGTAATTGATTGAGATAGCAAACTGATTTTGGTTTGTTATACGTACGTATGATTCCATATATAAATAATTATAATTATATTAATAATTAAATTTCTAATAATATTAATAATAGAATTAATAATAATAATATTAATATTATCAAATAATACTAAAAAATGATATTAATAATATTATTAATGATAAATATAATAATTTGTATTATTTTCTCATAACTATAATAATAATGATAATAATAATAATTTATATTAATAATAATAATCCTTAATGATAATGGTAATAATATCTAATAATAATAACTATGTTAATATTAATGATATTAATAATAATATTAATATTGATAAACATACTAATAATAATAAATAATCATAATAAAAATTATAATAGTAATGATATTAATAAATATAATAATAATAATAAATGTTATTAGTGATACTAATAATAATACTAATTATAATAATATTGATATTATTATGATAATAATAACAATATAACAATTTATACATCTTACATTTCATATCTACATATTATGTATTATTGATAAACATACTAATAATAATAAATAATCATAATAAAAATTATAATAGTAATGATATTAATAAATATAATAATAATAATAATAATAATAATAATAATAATAAATGTTATTAGTGATACTAATAATAATACTAATTATAGTAATATTGATATTATTATGATAATAATAACAATATAACAATTTATACATCTTACATTTCATATCTACATATTATGTATTATAATAATAATAATATTAATAATAAAAATAATAATATTAATATCAATATTAATAATAATACTAATGAGAGTAATAACAATAATATTGATATAATACTATATCTAAACTTGTAATTATACTTAATATATTAAATTTGCATATGTCATTTTTAATATATATATATATATATATATATATATATATATATATATATATATATATATATATATATATATATATATATATATATATATATATATATATATAATAACATTTTCTGAATATTTAATATTTATACATTTTTTTAATTTCAATTGACTAAAGGTATTTTATTAATTCCAAATATTATATATATACTTATATTTATATTTATATATATATTTGTTGTACACAATTGTTCGTGAATCGTCGGAAGTAGTCATGTAACGACCCGACTTTTTCGACTTGCTTTTGTGCCTTGTGTTTTTGCGAAACTGCGTATTTGTGCGTACTGTGCTATCTTATACTCTGAAATCTTAATACCCGTGGTTTACTTTCATTTATATGTTAAAACGTGCCTTTGAGTACGTAGGATACTTAAATTGATCACCGGAAGCCTTTATGACCGTTAGTGTCACTTGACGTTTCGAGCAAACTGCGTACTGCGTACACGTTTAACTTTTGTCGTAATCGGAATATTATGACTACGAAATACCAATTGTTATTTTATAATAGCAATTACTTGGGTTTTTGGATGCTTAATTACGCTTAGTAATTTACTTATGCCTACTAGTTAGTCTTGTTGGACTTTCTACCTTGTTGGACTTTAGCCCACCCTACACTAGTTAGTGGACTATTTAATTAGCCCAATTATAAGTAACTAGTGACCCATTAATAAGTAAGACCAATGTCCATTTATTATAGGGAACATGCTAGCATTTTTGTCAAGTATTATCCTTAATATTGCATGGGATCCTAACATAAGCACCAACTTTAGACAACCATTAACCAAAAAGCAAAAGTTGTCCCCCTTTGTTCCCCCCCTTGGCTACGATTTTGGAAGACCACCACCACCCTCACCACCTATAAATACAAGCCTTAGCTCATCCATTTTACACTTGCTCTCATTTGCATTTTGCACACACTTACTCTCCAATTCTTTCTCTAGTCGTTCTCTCTCTAAAAAGTGTAAGTAATTGATTTTTCTTCTTCTTCTTCCTCTCACTTTCACGAATTCATCATCATCATCATCATCATCATCATCATTGTGACAACCCGGAAATTTTCCAACCAAATTTAAACTTTAATCTTTATATGTTTCCGACACGATAAGCAATATTTGTTAAGTTAAATTTCAAGAATTTTAAACTATGTTCATACATTCATTCAACCTCGATCAAGTTCCAACGATTCACTAACCATTAAACGAATATGATTATATATGTATATGTGTATATATATTATAACTTGAAACGTAAACAAAATATTAGATTAAATACTTTACATGATTGTATCTGTTTCAAAATGTTTATCAATGGAATTAGAAGATAAGATCAAATGATTGAATTATCAGATATATTGAATTATGATTACAAGTCTCTGTTGAAAGGCCCACGTTGATTTGAGAAATCTTTCCATTTTAACAATATTCGAGAAATGGTAAAGTGATTTATAAATAAGAAAAATTGTCAATCATTGAGAACTAGACAAAGGATAGTGGAAGATTGGATCTCATAAAGACTCGATTGATCTATTTAGTTTCAAACGTACAAAAAACGTTTTCAGTTTAAAAAGAACTTTATTATTAAAACGTATATAACTTTTATAAATATCTAGAACCACTTTTGACAACTCATTACTTAACTAGAATGATAAAGATAACGATATTTATATTTTATTTTATTAAATATATATAACGATTTAAATTAATATTATATATATTTATACGCGTATTATACGTACATAGTTTTATACTTTTACTATACTTAAACTTTACCTTTACTTTATTTTTACTTTACTTTAACTTTAATAATTCATACTTTAATAATTCACTTTAATAATTCATACTTTAATAATTCACTTTAATAATTCATACTTTAATAATTCACTTTAATAATTCATACTTTAATAATTCACTTTAATAATTCAAAAATCTATTATAAATAGAATTCAATAGGTTTCATTATTTCATAGAAACTTGAAAATATTTTTCTCTAAACTCTCTCAATCGATTTACATATATATATTTACTCCGTATTATTTCAAGATATTATTAGTATACATAAAATATTACGACAGAGTGCTGTCCGAGTGATTTCAAAATTGTTTTTCGAGTAGGATAGGATGAAGGAAATTATGGGTTATAGCTATGGAGGTGATTAAGTATGGTTCATGGGTATGCTCGTGAGGTCAATATAGTGTTTATCATTTCCGTTGCGTCTACGTACCTTTCCTGCAATATTGAATCTCAATATTGATACGTGAGTACTCATAATTTAACTTTTACATACTAATAGTGTATCCCTGACTAGTGCTCGAGTATTTAGGATTATGCATGCTTGTACTTTTGATATTGCCCTTAGACAGATTAGGTTGAATCTTGAATTAGTTACACTTGCGGTTGAGATAAGGTATAAGATATGCATGTCCTTGGAAAGCTAGCGAAAAATTAAGAACTTTTCCTTTAGATATCGAATGGTTTTGATGAACGGATTAGAAGTTATAATCAATTGAATTTTCGATATTTTTATTAAAAATGATTATTATTATCGTCGTTTTTATCGTCGTTCTAGTTTTATCTTATTATTATCATTATTATTATCTTTATCAATAAAAGGGATTTATCATTAAAAATTGTTATTTTATTTATTTATTACTATCGTTATTATCGTTAAAGTTAAAATTAGTATTATTATTATTATCCAATTATTATTATTATTATTATTATTATTATTATTATTATTATTATTATTATTATTATTATTATTATTATTATTATTATTATTATTATTATTATTATTATTATTATTATTATTATTATCATTATTAATATATATATCATTATTTAAAAATGGTTATTATTATTGTTATTATTATTATTACTATATTATCATTAGGATAATTATTAGTATTATCGTTAGTAATGTTATAGTAACTATCATTATTAATATTAGTGTAATTAAAACAAATATTTGTAACACCTAATTATTTTGATTACTATTATTATCATTATTATGAACACGATATAAAAGACGATTAAAAGCTATTAAACGAAACGATTAGGAATAAATGAGTAAGAGTATCATGATGAAATTAAAATATTATAAGATATTGATTTAGATAAAATTATCGTTCTTATTATTTTTTTATCATTACAATTATTATTAAAAGTATCGTTAGTATTAAAACTATCTTTTTAATAAAAATTATCATTTTAATAGAAATGTCATTGTTGCTATAAAATATCATTATTGTTATTATTTTAAATAGAATTATTATTTTTAAAGATAATATTAAAAATTATCGTAAATATTAAAGTTATCATAATTAGAATTATCGTTTTATCATAATGTCATCTTAGTAATTATAAATATTGATATTTTTATAATAATAATTATTATTACAAAATAATACAACTTTTACTTACTATCATTATAGATATTATTTTATCAAATAAATATGTGATACAAACATATTTTACTACGTGTAATAACTTACTTTAATAATATCTATCATATTATCTTTATGATATTAAATGAACCCTATAAATTTTATTACTTAATATATATAAAAGTATATTTTATTATATAAATTTAATATAAAATTTTATTTATTAATAAATAAATTATATTATTTACTCTAATAAATCTTTTAAAAATATAAAATGACGATATTTAAATTATATATTAATCATTTATAGATTTTTGGAAATTATTTTGAGTCAAATTTACTTTTGTTGACTTTTGCATATTAGTCTCGAGCATTAGGATTGTGGTACACTATGACTTGACCTAATTTGTTAGACAAATATTGACCAACACATAAATATATATAATTAATTTAGGTTCGTGAATCCGAGGCCAACCTTGCACTTGTTCAATGACGTTATATGTATTTTTACTACGAAATACAGTATGGTGAGTTTCATTTGCCTTTTTACCCTTTATATTTTTGGGACTGAGAATACATGCGCTTTTATAAATGTTTGACGAAATAGACACAAGTAATTGAAACTACATTCTATGGTTGAATTATCGAAATCGAATATGCCCTTTTTTATTAAAGTCTGGTAATCTAAGAATTAGGGAACAGACACCCTAATTGACGCGAATCCTAAAGATAGATCTATTGGGCCTAACAAACCCCATCCAAAGTACCGGATGCTTTAGTACTTCGAAATTTATATCATGTCCGAAGGAGGATCCCGGAATGATAGGGGATATTCTTATATGTATCTAGTTAATGTCGGTTACCAGGTGTTCACCATATGAATGATTATTTTTGTCTCTATGCATGGGACGTATATTTATGAGAACTGGAAATGAAATTCTTGTGGTCTATTAAAATGATGGAAATAAATGATTATGATAAACTAATGAACTCACCAACCTTTTGGTTGACACTTTAAAGCATGTTTATTCTCAGGTGCTAAAGAAATCTTTCGCTGTGCATTTGCTCATTTTAAAGATATTACTTGGAGTCTTTCATAGCATATTTCGAAGAACGTTGCATTCGAGTCATTGAGTTCATCAAAGATTATTATTAAATCAATTTATAGTTGGATAGTGGATATTATGAAATGGTATGCATGCCTGTCAATTTTCGATGTAAAGAAAGTTTGTCTTTTAAAAACGAATGCAATGTTTGTAAAATGTATCATATAGAGGTCAAATACCTCGCAATGTAATCAACTATTGTGAATCGTTTATAATGTATATGAACGGGTCCTTTCAGTTGGTATCAGAGCGGTGGTCTTAGCGAACCAGGTCTGCATTAGTGTGTCTAACTGATAAGTCGTTAGGATGCATTAGTGAGTCTGGACTTCGACCGTGTCTGCATATCAAAAGTTTTGCTTACCATTTCTAGTCGGAAATCATCTGCTTATCATCCATAGGAAATTACTTACTGATCATTATTAGTCTAGACACGTCTTGCTACATTAAGTGCATGAGTAGCGTATAGACAAAATTCATATCTTAGCGTATCTGCTAAATCATATCTTATCGTATCTGTTACTTTAAACTTTGCCTGACATATCCTGCAAATTCCTCTGTAATCTATGAAATCTTTTGATCTCTATATATAGATATCCTATGTAAATAGAATACCACCCGATAGCCGAAAAATCATTTTATATCGAAAAATCCTTTATCCAATCGTACGAAATGGAATTTATCATCAGTTCAAGTCACTCGGATTCCGAAATAGAATCTCACTCAAGCTCTGAAAGCAGTGTGACCGGAATGGATCAACCAATCAGTCATCACCTATTCTGGATGAATTGGGGATGGGTTCGTAGCCTCCTCAATCATTGGAAACAAGAAGAAGGCGATTCTTTCCATCCACCGCATTGCCCTCTTGGCGAAGAACCTGAAGCACTTACCGGCGAACCTGTTCGATACACCATTTTCTCTCTCATTTCCAGGGTATCTCGTCACGATTATATACTACATCAAATTCTAGATTTTATTTATCCGCTCGTTCCGACCGACAATCATCCTGGAATAATAGAAGAAGTTAACGAACTTCGCGCTCGGGTAGTGGCTTTGGAGAATACGGTGCAGAGATTACAAACACCAGCAGCAGCATCAGCAGCATCAGCAGCATAACCAGTACCACCATCATCAACGCCAACAGTACCATTACCACCTTCAACCACAACCGCGTCGTAAACCTCAACTTCACAATCTGTCCCACGAGCATCAATGTCATACGCACCATAGATACCAAGGAGTACCAACAACAATAACTGACAAAGTATTAATTCATAACTTCATTGTAGAAACATTTCCACGGCGATTATGTAATCTCTAAAGTCTTAGAGATTATCTAATCTAGCCCTAACCATAAATCAGTTAAGCGAACCAAAATGATAGAAGGAAGAGTAGAAACCCTGACAAAAATGGTGTGTAATTAACAAGCTAAACTTGCTTTACCAACAGCATCAACAGTACCGTCAGCGTTACCAGCATCGTCAGTACATTCAACATCCGAATCAACAACACCGATAACATCACAAACTCTGTCAGTTCAAGAATCACTGTGGACATCATTACGAATCAATAACGTGTATATTGTATCAACGAGTTATGAAGAATTAACTCATTCCCTCTGAAGAAATTATATGTATATTATATATATATATTTGAAATAAATCTTTCCGTGCTAAGCTATTGTGTGTGAATCTTAACTACTCGGTTAATTCATATTACAAATATGCAATAATGTACGTCCTTCGGCCGCAACTTAACCAGCGTTAACTACAATCTCTGTCACAATTCAACAAATTCCAATTCATAATAAATCAAGTATATATTTGATTTTACACTTTCATCATCGATGTACCCGAAACTTTTCAGATAACATCATTCGTACTTTACGAAATTCACAAGAATTCCACGAACCGAATATCATACATCAACAAATAACGAAGTATTGATTCATAATTTCAATGTCATTAAAGAAATACTGTGTAAAAGTTATGGACTTTTTAAAGCCTTTAGGGATTATTCAATTCTAGTTTCAACCGTAAATCAAATGAGTTTAATTTAACATTAACTCATTAAATCTATGTTACATCTGAAGAAAATATACATATATATATTTTCATAAAGACTGTAATAAAATTCTTTTGTAAAAAATATTAATTGTGAAATTTTTTTTAACGGGTAGGTAATACCCGAGAGATATATAAATTCACAATTAATATGTTACATTCTTCGAATCTGATTCAGCAAATCATCCATTATACTCCCTACTTTCACAACAATATACATTCTTTTATAGAAATCAAAACAACCATACTCATTCAAAATTTAATTACATATTCTGATTTTGAAATCTCAAAATTCAACTTGAGATATGACCAAAATCATCACTCTTAGATCCTTACATCTTTCACAAGCTATATTTTGACTTCAAAACTGTGTTAGAACATCAAATGTATGTTAACGATTACAATCTGTGTTCAAACCCTTCGAAAATTTCTGAAGACACTTCGAATGATGAGCAATCGAGATGATGATCCAACCACATGCTACCCACAGTTATGTACCCGAAAAACTCTTGAAACTAAAGTAAAAGTTTAAACAACGTATCCGCGTCAGATTCTTTGGCATTTATTAGCAAAAATAACTTTGCGACTCCTATTCAAAGTAGCCAGTTTTGTCACAGCTCCAGCAAGTCAACTTCGACTTTTCAGTTAGACTAACTTTATTATAACCTTGAGATATACACCATCGTTACCAGGGAACCTTTTACATTCCACCCCATTATTAGCAGATGTACCAACAACTTCATTACCCTTTGACTTTAGCCTCTCCAAAAATTCATTATAATTATTCATTGAAACCCCATCATTTACTCATTTGCATCTTGTAATGAGAATTGCCATACGAATCATTGGGAATTAACAATCAGTATTTTGAAATCTCGCAGCATGTCTACGCCAACAGTTATATGTGTATATATAATTTCTATCTTCTGGACTTAATTTGAATGTGAAGTTTCTGAAAAACACTCCGAACTACGAATTGGTTCTCCAAAAATGGAAAAAATGCTGATGAAGTAGCAAAAACTATAAACGACTTTAAACGGTAAAAGCTGGATGATAATGATGAAGTGTGCTGGCAAAGCGCAGAAAAAGAGAAGTTTTGGAACTGAAAAACGGATTGAGCAAAGTATGAAGGAGGCTGTGGACAAATCACTAAGACTGAACCTGCCTTCAAAGAATCCAAATGATTCAGTGTCTGTTGAAGTTATTAATGAATACCTTGCTCCTGACACTAAACCCTTACAGACAACATACTTCATCATCCTCTGATATTAGAAATTCTAAGATATCATCGTATCTTTCATTATAAATATCCTCCATATTTCTGAAGATATTTTCATAACTATTCTTATCTGGAATCATTTATCTCTTTGCGCTATCTGTATTACATCAAAAAGGAAACTGTTTAGTTCCTATACTCTGTAAACCTTTGAGTTTAAAATATGAATATTTTTGAAGTAGTGTTGGAAACTGAAGCATGAGTTAGTATAATATAATGACACTTGATCAACGTGATTATATTACAGTAATTCATGCTGAGTTTCTAAATGGAACGTGATGATTCACAGATCATAACATCATCATGTGCCATGTTATACGACTCTTGTATTCTATTTAACCTCTAAAATATCAAGAAAATATTTCTTGATGATTCGGCTTTTTCTGAGGTATTCTGGTAATTTGACAAATCAAGATCGTGCCATTACAATTTTCTTCCTAGAACATTAACAATGTTCATTCCAAAATTCATATCTGCAAATTCTGGACCATTACAAGCGGTGCTTAATCGCAAGAAGAAGAAACGAAAGGACAAATCTCCGAAATATAAATTGGGGTATAAATTGCAGCAAATAAAAGAGAGCATTAACTGTGAATGATAATGATTATAGAAGACAGAAGCAGAGACTTTGAAATATAAGGGAACATATAAAGCCCAACGACAAACCAGAAATTATAAACCATATATATCGATGCATATAGCAATATAAAGACACGGGAGAACTAGAAACACTATAAACCCAAGAATATAGTAGAAGTAAATAGATTCTTCCGACGGTAGATGAAAAAGAAGAATGACCGATATGAAAGTTAGAAGTATATCGAGAATCAGAACTGGATGGAGCATATTGATGAATACTTTAAAATACGAGTTGAGGGGGAAAGAATAGAAGGTGATGAAACATGACTAGGAACTTAGAAATCAACAGATTTAACTCATACAATGGCGGAATAAGTGAATCAAACCCTCTAGTGAATAGGTTAAGTTTTTTTTTTTTTTTTTGATTAATTTAGTCAAACCACAACTAAATCAAGTGTGATTAGATCAACACCTAGAGCTATTATTCACCACCTGGGTGATTTGGACAGAGAGAGAATCGGAGGAGCTCACTAGATCTGAGCGTGTGTAACAAATGAGAGGGTTAACCTAAAATGAAGAACATAAGACTTTATATACCCCTGCTGTTGACTCACCCATACGATTCATTCATCACACGTATGAGTTGGCTTCATCAGCCGTACGGGTGATCACTCACTCGTGTCTTCTCATTTAGGTTGTAATTGTGAATTTGCCCAGCATCAACCGTGCGTATGAGCCTGTCAGCCATACTAGTGAGGCTTCACTCGTACGTCTGACTAAGTCTAACATAGTCAAACATCTAAATCTCGTTCCTGCAGTTCCTGTAACCACATACAAACACGGATAAGATAATAACGAGCAATCATGGTGGCCTGTAAACTGTTGTACCTGCAATGGACGTGGGTAGATGTCTAGGGACTTGCATAAAATGCATCAACAGAAGGTGTGAGTTGTAAGGAAACGAAGGAGGTGAATTTATAAGAAAATCTCCGACAGAACAATTAAAATGAACGATCGCATTTAAAGCGGATCCTATTTCCCTTGATTACCGGAGAGTCAAATCTTATTAAGAAGATTTTCTTCAAATCCCTTGAAATCTGGGAATCAATCATATCTACGTCAAATGATAAGATGAATCTACACTTACTCATTTCACTCTTCTATGTTAGCTTCATTCGTACTCTTCATATAAATGGATTGTTTATCCAAATTATTCGCTGATGATAAAACTCTAATTTTCAGCCTGTATGCATCATGAAAACATACTTATTATCATTCACGACCTTTCCACTCAAATTTCGGGACGAAATTTCTTTAACGGGTAGGTACTGTGACAACCCGGAAATTTCCAACCAAATTTAAACTTTAATCTTTATATGTTTCCGACACGATAAGCAATATTTGTTAAGTTAAATTTCAAGAATTTTAAACTATGTTCATACATTCATTCAACCTCGATCAAGTTCCAACGATTCACGAACCATTAAACGAATATGATTATATATGTATATGTGTATATATATTATAACTTGAAACGTAAACAAAATATTAGATTAAATACTTTACATGATTGTATCTGTTTCAAAATGTTTATCAATGGAATTAGAAGATAAGATCAAATGATTGAATTATCAGATATATTGAATTATGATTACAAGTCTCTGTTGAAAGGCCCACGTTGATTTGAGAAATCTTTCCATTTTAACAATATTCGAGAAATGGTAAAGTGATTTATAAATAAGAAAAATTGTCAATCATTGAGAACTAGACAAAAGATAGTGGAAGATCGGATCTCATAAAGACTCGATTGATCTATTTAGTTTCAAACGTACAAAAAACGTTTTCAGTTTAAAAAGAACTTTATTATTAAAACGTATATAACTTTTATAAATATCTAGAACCACTTTTGACAACTCATTACTTAACTAGAATGATAAAGATAACGATATTTATATTTTATTTTATTAAATATATATAACGATTTCAAATAATATTATATATATTTATACGCGTATTATACGTACATAGTTTTATACTTTTACTATACTTAAACTTTACCTTTACTTTATTTTTACTTTACTTTAACTTTAATAATTCATACTTTAATAATTCACTTTAATAATTCATACTTTAATAATTCACTTTAATAATTCATACTTTAATAATTCACTTTAATAATTCATACTTTAATAATTCACTTTAATAATTCAAAAATCTATTATAAATAGAATTCAATAGGTTTCATTATTTCATAGAAACTTGAAAATATTTTTCTCTAAACTCTCTCAATCGATTTACATATATATATTTACTCCGTATTATTTCAAGATATTATTAGTATACATAAAATATTACGACGGAGTGCTGTCCGAGTGATTTCAAAATTGTTTTTCGAGTAGGATAGGATGAAGGAAATTATGGGTTATAGCTATGGAGGTGATTAAGTATGGTTCATGGGTATGCTCGTGAGGTCAATATAGTGTTTATCATTTCCGTTGCGTCTACGTACCTTTCCTGCAATATTGAATCTCAATATTGATACGTGAGTACTCATAATTTAACTTTTACATACTAATAGTGTATCCCTGACTAGTGCTCGAGTATTTAGGATTATGCATGCTTGTACTTTTGATATTGCCCTTAGACAGATTAGGTTGAATCTTGAATTAGTTACACTTACGGTTGAGATAAGGTATAAGATATGCATGTCCTTGGAAAGCTAGCGAAAAATTAAGAACTTTTCCTTTAGATATCGAATGGTTTTGATGAACAGATTAGAAGTTATAATCAATTGAATTTTCGATATTTTTATTAAAAATGATTATTATTATCGTCGTTTTTATCGTCGTTCTAGTTTTATCTTATTATTATCATTATTATTATCTTTATCAATAAAAGGGATTTATCATTAAAAATTGTTATTTTATTTATTTATTACTATCGTTATTATCGTTAAAGTTAAAATTAGTATTATTATTATTATCCAATTATTATTATTATTATTATTATTATTATTATTATTATTATTATTATTATTATTATTATTATTATTATTATTATTATTATTATTATTATTATTATCATTATTAATATATATATCATTATTTAAAAATGGTTATTATTATTGTTATTATTATTATTACTATATTATCATTAGGATAATTATTAGTATTAAAGTTAGTAATGTTATAGTAACTATCATTATTAATATTAGTGTAATTAAAACAAATATTTGTAACACCTAATTATTTTGATTACTATTATTATCATTATTATGAACACGATATAAAAGACGATTAAAAGCTATTAAACGAAACGATTAGGAATAAATGAGTAAGAGTATCATGATGAAATTAAAATATTATAAGATATTGATTTAGATAAAATTATCGTTCTTATTATTTTTTTATCATTACAATTATTATTAAAAGTATCGTTAGTATTAAAACTATCTTTTTAATAAAAATTATCATTTTAATAGAAATGTCATTGTTACTATAAAATATCATTATTGTTATTATTTTAAATAGAATTATTATTTTTAAAGATAATATTAAAAATTATCGTAAATATTAAAGTTATCATAATTAGAATTATCGTTTTATCATAATGTCATCTTAGTAATTATAAATATTGATATTTTTATAATAATAATTATTATTACAAAATAATACAACTTTTACTTACTATCATTATAGATATTATTTTATCAAATAAATATGTGATACAAACATATTTTACTACGTGTAATAACTTACTTTAATAATATCTATCATATTATCTTTATGATATTAAATGAACCCTATAAATTTTATTACTTAATATATATAAAAGTATATTTTATTATATAAATTTAATATAAAATTTTATTTATTAATAAATAAATTATATTATTTACTCTAATAAATCTTTTAAAAATATAAAATGACGATATTTAAATTATATATTAATCATGTATAGATTTTTGGAAATTATTTTGAGTCAAATTTACTTTTGTTGACTTTTGCATATTAGTCTCGAGCATTAGGATTGTGGTACACTATGACTTGACCTAATTTGTTAGACAAATATTGACCAACACATAAATATATATAATTAATTTAGGTTCGTGAATCCGAGGCCAACCTTGCACTTGTTCAATGACGTTATATGTATTTTTACTACGAAATACAGTATGGTGAGTTTCATTTGCCTTTTTACCCTTTATATTTTTGGGACTGAGAATACATGCGCTTTTATAAATGTTTGACGAAATAGACACAAGTAATTGAAACTACATTCTATGGTTGAATTATCGAAATCGAATATGCCCTTTTTTATTAAAGTCTGGTAATCTAAGAATTAGGGAACAGACACCCTAATTGACGCGAATCCTAAAGATAGATCTATTGGGCCTAACAAACCCCATCCAAAGTACCGGATGCTTTAGTACTTCGAAATTTATATCATGTCCGAAGGAGGATCCCGGAATGATAGGGGATATTCTTATATGTATCTAGTTAATGTCGGTTACCAGGTGTTCACCATATGAATGATTATTTTTGTCTCTATGCATGGGACGTATATTTATGAGAACTGGAAATGAAATTCTTGTGGTCTATTAAAATGATGGAAATAAATGATTATGATAAACTAATGAACTCACCAACCTTTTGGTTGACACTTTAAAGCATGTTTATTCTCAGGTGCTAAAGAAATCTTTCGCTGTGCATTTGCTCATTTTAAAGATATTACTTGGAGTCTTTCATAGCATATTTCGAAGAACGTTGCATTCGAGTCATTGAGTTCATCAAAGATTATTATTAAATCAATTTATAGTTGGATAGCGGATATTATGAAATGGTATGCATGCCTGTCAATTTTCGATGTAAAGAAAGTTTGTCTTTTAAAAACGAATGCAATGTTTGTAAAATGTATCATATAGAGGTCAAATACCTCGCAATGTAATCAACTATTGTGAATCGTTTATAATGTATATGAACGGGTCCTTTCAATCATCATCATGGGTCTAGCTTTTTAGCTTTGATCTTGATTACATCTTGTAGATTCAAACATGGATTTGAATCCTTCAAGAACATGGAAGATTCAAGCTTCCTGAAATGACCCGTTCATATACATTATAAACGATTCACAATAGTTGATTACATTGCGAGGTATTTGACCTCTATATGATACATTTTACAAACATTGCATTCGTTTTTAAAAGACAATCTTTCTTTACATCCAAAATTGACAGGCATGCATACCATTTCATAATATCCACTATCCAACTATAAATTGATTTAATAATAATCTTTGATGAACTCAATGACTCGAATGCAACGTTCTTCGAAATATGCTATGAAAGACTCCAAGTAATATCTTTAAAATGATCAAATGCACAGCGGAAGATTTCTTTAACATCTGAGAATAAACATGCTTTAAAGTGTCAACCAAAAGGTTGGTGAGTTCATTAGTTTATCATAATCATTTATTTCCATCATTTTAATAGACCACAAGAATTTCATTTCCAGTTCTCATAAATATACGTCCCATGCATAGAGACAAAAATAATCATTCATATGGTGAACACCTGGTAACCGACATTAACTAGATACATATAAGAATATCCCCTATCATTCCGGGATCCTCCTTCGGACATGATATAAATTTCGAAGTACTAAAGCATCCGGTACTTTGGATGGGGTTTGTTAGGCCCAATAGATCTATCTTTAGGATTCGCGTCAATTAGGGTGTCTGTTCCCTAATTCTTAGATTACCAGACTTAATAAAAAGGGGCATATTCGATTTCGATAATTCAACCATAGAATGTAGTTTCACGTACTTGTGTCTATTTCGTAAAACATTTATAAAAGTTGCGCATGTATTCTCAGCCCAAAAATATAAAGGGTAAAAAGGCAAATGAAACTCACCATACTGTATTTCGTAGTAAAAATACATATAACGTCATTGAACAAGTGCAAGGTTGGCCTCGGATTCACGAACCTATATTAATTATATATATTTATATGTTGGTCAATATTTGTATAGCAATTTAGGTCAGGTCATAGTGTAATCCTATCCTATAGCTCGAGTCTGACTCTACATTATAGTAACATGTTATATTACTCATGCTCAATTAAGATTCTAGTAAAAGGTGACGTGTGAAACAACGTAACACAAATGGTTTCATAATCATAAAATTGTATTTTAGGTTTTTTTTTTATAGAGAAAATCAACACAAAAAGTTAACTGAAAAGTTAACAGGAAAAGTCAAAGTTCAAAGTCAAAAGTCAAAGGTTAAAGTCAAAAGTCAAAGGTCAAAGTAAAAATGAGGTCGCATGCAAATATATAATAACTTATACAAAAATGATTTTCGGTCAAACATGACTAAACGGGCCACTTCAGCTATTTTTAGAAAAATTATCGGAACTCCGATTGATAAACGGTCAAAGATAAAAGTTACACATTACCAAAAAGATTAAGCATAAATATTACAGAAGTAAACTAAACCTAGACAACTCGTAGTTGCCAACGTGTTTTCGGCGTTTCAAAGTTAATTTTTCAGCTTTAATAAATTTACAAAAGTGACCGAGTAGCCTACTTTGGAGATTTTTAGAAAATTCCTCAAAACTCGTATTGACAAACGGTCAAAGCCTGCAAATTCTCGTTACCACAAAGATATAACATGATTTTTGGCAAGAGTAAACACATATCAGGCCGACCATGACAACTGATACAAAACTGACATTTTTAAATAAAAAAGTTTCAGCTCTTTTTAGAATTTTAAAATGTGACCAAACCGTCAACTTTGATGATTTTTAGAAAAATCGTCGAGACTCGAATTGATAAACGGCCAGAGTTGTTTGTTAGACCTTACAGCAAAGAATTCAGTGGTATTTTTTTTATATATGAAACAACGCAGATCAGCGAGAATTTCAGTTCCCGTTTCGACATTTCATCAAAATTTGCAAAACTTCTTTTGTCCATAACTTGACAACCGTTCAACGAAACGAGATGTGCTTTATATGAAAATTCATCTACTCGACGAGTAGAATCCAAATAACCACTTTTTATAACCCGGAAAATTAGTTCACTAATTATCATCAGCAATTTTAATTACGAAATTAATTATGCAATTTGTTTATTTCATAACTTTCTAACCATTACTTGGATTCAAGTGATTCTTAAACCAAAATTCAACTATTTTTCGCTAGCTTTCCAACGACATGCATATCTTATACCTTATCTCAATCGTATATGTAACTAATTCAGGAATCAACATAACCTATCTAATGGCAATATCAAAAGTACAAGCATGCATAATCCTATATACTCGAGCACTAGTCAGGGATACACTATTAGTATGTAAAAATTAAATTATGAGTACTCACATATCAATATTGAGATTCAATATTGCAGGAAAGGTACGTAAACGCAACGGAGATGATAAACACTATATTGACCTCACGAGCATACCCATGAACCATACTCAATCACCTCCATAGCTATAACCCATAATTTCCTTAATCCTATCCCACTCAAAAAAAACAACTTCGAAATCACTCGGACAGCACTCCGTCATAATATTTTATGTATACTAATAATATCTTGAGATAATACGGAGTAAATATATATATGTAAATCGATTGAGAGAGTTTAGAGAAAACTATTTTCAAGTTTCTATGAAATAATGAAACCTATTGAATTCTATTTATAATAGATTTTTGAATTATTAAAGTGAATTATTAAAGTATGAATTATTAAAGTGAATTATTAAAGAATGAATTATTAAAGTGAATTATTAAAGTATGAATTATTAAAGTGAATTATTAAAGTATGAATTATTAAAGTGAATTATTAAAGTATGAATTATTAAAGTTAAAGTAAAGTAAAAATAAAGTAAAGATAAAGTTTAAGTATAGTAAAAGTATAAAACTATGTACGTATAATACGCGTATAAATATATATAATATTAATTTAAATCGTTATATATATTTAATAAAATAAAATATAAATATCGTTATCTTTATCATACTAGTTAAGTAATGAGTTGTCAAAAGTGGTTCTAGATATTTATAAAAGTTATATACGTTTTAATAATAAAGTTCTTTTTAAAATGAAAACGTTTTTGTACGTTTGAAACTAAATAGATCAATCGAGTCTTTATGAGATTCAATCTTCCACTATCCTTTGTCTAGTTCTCAATGATTGACAATTTGTTCATATTTATAAATCACTTTACCATTTTCCGAATATTGTTAAAATGAAAAGATTTCTCAAATCAACGTGGGCCTTTCAACAGAGACTTGTAATCATAATTCAATATATCTGATAATTCAATCATTTGATCTTATCTTCTAATTCCATTGATAAACATTTTGAAACAGATACAATCATATAAAGTATTTAATCTAATATTTTGTTTACGTTTCAAGTTAAAATATATATACACATATACATATATAATCATATTCGTTTAATGGTTCGTGAATCGTTGGAACTTGGTCGAGGTTGAATGAATGTATGAACATAGTTTAAAATTCTTGAAATTTAACTTAACAAATATTGCTTATCGTGTCGGAAACATATAAAGATTAAAGTTTAAATTTGGTTGGAAATTTCCGGGTTGTCACAGTACCTACCCGTTAAAGAAATTTCGTCCCGAAATTTGAGTGGAAAGGTCGTGAATGATAATAAGTATGTTTTCATGATGCATACGGGCTGAAAATTAGAGTTTTATCATCAGCGAATAATTTGGATAAACAATCCATTTATATGAAGAGTACGAATGAAGCTAACATAGAAGAGTGAAATGAGTAAGTGTAGATTCATCTTATCATTTGACGTAGATATGATTGATTCCCGGATTTTAAGGGATTTGAAGAAAATCTTCTTAATAAGATTTGACTCTCCGGTAATCAAGGGAATTAGGATCCGCTTTAAATGCGATCGTCCATTTTAATTGTTCTGTCAGAGATTTTCTTTTAAATTCACCTCCTTCGTTTCCTTACAACTCACACCATCTGTTGATGCATTTTATGCAAGTCCCTAGACATCTACCCACGTCCATTGCAGGTACAACAGTTTACAGGCCACCATGATTACTCGTTATTATCCTATCCGTGTTTGTATGTGGTTACAGGAACTGCAGGAACGAGATTTAGATGTTTGACTATGTTAGACTTAGTCAGACGTACGAGTGAAGCCTCACTAGTACGGCTGACAAGCTCATTCGCATGGTTGATGCTGAGCTAAGTCACAATTACAACCTAAATGATAAGACACGAGTGAGTGATCACCCGTACGGTTGATGAAGCCAACTCGTACATGTGATGAATGAATCATATGGGTGTGTCAATAGCAGGGGTATATAAAGTCTTATGTTCTTCATTTTAGGTTAAGTGTAGCGACCCGTCCTTATCCCCCTGGACGAAATCAACAACATCTGGTTCCATTGCGATGATCGACTCCAAGTAAGGTCCTTAACATGAGCAAATGCACAGCGGAAGACTTAATTCGTACCTGAGAATAACATGCTTTAAAAGTCAACATAAAGTTGGTGAGATATATAGGTTTGATGCTAGCAGCGTTATAACAACCATGGACCACAAGATTTCATATGTAAACATTTTAATAAAAAATATTCTAAGTGGTTGAGCACTTGGTAACCATACTTAACATTTAATCACGTCGCATATTCCCTTTATTATGAAATCTTACTACACTGTACCAAGTGTAGTCACGAAACGAAGTACTGTGCAACCGTTGAATACTGGTCGTCCAGTCCGGTTGGGGTTGTCAGGCCCGATAGATCTATCAACAGGATTCGCATTTACAATACCGCTGTAAATAATAGTTACCAAGCTACAGGGAAGTATGCCAGTGGTACAACTCAACGTAGAATATATTTTTCAGTTACTTGTGTCCATAACATAAAACATAAAATACATGTATTCTCATCCCGAAATATTTAGAGTTTAAAAGTGGGACTATATACTCACCTAATGTATTTTGTAGTAAAAATACATATAACATCATTGAACAAGTGTAAGGTTGGCCTTGCATTCACGAACCTATATCATTCATATACTTGTTAACACATAGAATTGTAATCGAATAAATTTATATATTTTTATTGATAATATACTTGTTATTTTTAATAATTTATAAGTTTTATTTAATTAATTAAGTATGTTTATTTTATATACACTTTTAAATGAACAATTAATAAAAAATGTTTTTAATATAATTATGTTATGTGTATTAAATATATTTTTAAATAACTAATTTTTGATAATACTTTAAATTTTAGAGAAAATTTTAATAAAAGATTATAATTTTTAAAATACTAATTCTTTTAGTAATAATAATAAAAATGATAATAATAATAATAATCCTAATTGTATCTATAATACATTTACTAATAATAATAATAATAATAATAATAATAATAATAATAATAATAATAATAATAATAATAATAATAATAATAATAATAATAATAATAATAATAATACTAGTAATAATAATGATAAAATAGAAAACTACCTCAAATAATTGGATGTATATATAAAAAAAATATGTCGCTGCCGAGACTCGAACCCACGACCTCCCATAAACCCACTAACACACAACACCACTCCACCAACTGTTTCTTTCTGTATTAAATCACTGAGAAATTTATCTAAATCATAAACTCGTCTGTATTACTACTTCATACACTATCATCAACGTTTTTAAGTACGACCCGAATACTAGTGTAGCCTACGGCCCAAATGGACACACAAGTTAAATTTCGGCCCAAACAACCAGTTTGTAAGTCCATTTAATCTATAACCGATCCAAATAATACGTTATTTGAAACATGGCCCGAAATAAGAATCTGTTTTAATGATTTCAGGAAATAACCCTATAAGGGTTTCGGTGGTTCAATTTTAAAAAAAAAAAATTATGGCCGACACTTTGTCTGCAGGGGAATAATTCGAAGGACAACACCCACTTTATCTTTACAGGTTATCTCCATAAAAGGTTTGCTATTTAATCATCATCATTATCTCCTATCCATTTTATCATCGATTATATTATCAATACCTCATACCCTAATCTCGTTCATCATCAAGCTTAATGGTTTCAGCCGGCAATAACAGTAGCAGCACTTGATGAAAACGAGTAACAAATTTGGGTGATGTTCGATTGTAATTACAACAGAAAAATTTCGAGCAGGTGGTGGTTATACATGGTGATGAGGTTCAAAGAAGGTGGTGACAGTTTATGGATCTGTAACTCCAAAAGAAAATAATAATAGTGACGGTTGGGATTGGTGTTTGAAGTTTGAAAAGCGGATGGTAATTTTTCAATGAAGGTGACGGTTGTGAAGTAATTGGGAGGGTTTGAATGGTGATTAAGGTGGTGCCCTAAATAGGTTTCGTTGGTGGTGTTAAGGTGGCTTACGGTGTTGGTTTATTGGAGTTTCTTCGGTTGTCCAGAAACTAGAAAGAAAAAGTAGCAAACGGTGGTTTGATATGAGGTGGGTGTTGTTTGATCGAGAACAAAATAATAGCTATGGCTACTTGTGGTGATTCGGCCGATTGATTGTAACAGTAAATCATACCGAGTGTGTGTTCTTGGTGGTGTTGTGTTGTTATCGAAATAAAACAGGAGCGATGGTAGTGGTTTTGATAAACACAAGTGGGTTTCGTTTGGTTGTAAGTTGAACACGAACAAGCGTAACAGTATAGTATTAGTAGGAAATTGGAAGAGTTGAGGTTTTGGTTTGGGTTTGGAACAAACACGTAATAGTGTTAACAAAGAAAGTTGATTAGAAACAGAAGCTGTTATAGTGCCGGTTTAATGGGTTGTTCATGGTAGTTGAGGGTTAGTTCGAAGATGGTGAAATAAAGGGTGGTGACTAGTTGTCAAGGTGGCGTGGGTGAAGGTGGTTATCGATGGTGGTCCGGTGTGGATGTGGTGATTCATGGTTGAAGATGGTGGTGAATGGTGGTTTGTAGGGTAGTCTCACTATGGTGTTTGTATTGAAACAGAAAATTGGTAGGATAGTTTGATGATGTTCGATGATCAAATAAGGAGATGAGGGTGGTGTTCATGATTGTTTCATGAAAGTGGTTTACAAGGAAGAGAGGAAGAGAAAAGATATAGGAACTGTTTAGGGTGACAAACGATGATGGTTGTGGATTTCTGAATAAAAATGTCATAGAAATTAAAGTTCAATCGATTATTTATAATGGATTGATGGTTCGACAAACTCCAATCAAAAACAGAAGATAATAAAGTAAAGAAGAAAATTTGATGTCACTTATTAATAGAATTTGTTTGCTTATAGGACTAATTTTCATTGATTGCATCAATTAATAAACAAAACAAAAACTACATACAGTAACGATTGAGATGTTCAACTAACCCCCTACTATTTTCATACGAAATTATATATAAATTGGTATTTAATGATTATTAGTTGTTAATCATATTTCTAATAATATGAAGATAGCATTTATCTTTACTTGTAACTAAATATTGTATTTTATTAATTATGTAATCTTTAATAATATATAATATATACCACACACATATCTAATTACAAATAGTGGTTCGTGAATCGTTGGGCTTGGTCAAAGGGTAACTTGTTATCCGAATATAGGTTTCAAACTTTCTAGACTCGACATTAAGGTTTTTGCTCATCGTGTCGGAAACATATAGAGTTTAAGATTTAAATTTGGTCGGAAATTTCCGGGTCGTGACAGTACCCACCCGTTAAAAAAAATTTCGTCCTCGAAATTTGATTGAGGTTGTCATGACTAACAATAAAAATGTTTTTCATGACGAATATGAGTTGATAGATAGAGTTTTACCACCATTGGGTAATGTAGATAAAACAATTCGATTACTCGAAGCGTACGAGTGAAGCTATCACAAAAGAGTGAAAAGTTTCGTCTTAACTTTTCACCTAGTCATGGTGGATTTCCGGAGTTCATGGAATTTAAAGAAAATCTTCTAATCAGAAAGGAAATATATTAGCACGAATCATTAGCAACTGTTGGAATTACGGAAGAACAGAAATATCAAGGAAATATTTCCATGATATGCTTAGAAATCAAATAGAATGAAAGAGTCGTGTAACATGGCACATGATGATGGTACTGTGAATCATCACATTCCATTAGAAATTCAACATAGATTACTGCAATATAATGACATTGATCAAGTGTCATTATATTATACTAATTCATGCATCAGTTCCCAACACTACTTCAAAACATTCCTTGGAGTTTTCAGAATTTAGAAACTAACACAGTTTCTTTTATGTTGTAACGCATATATCATGGAGAGATACATGCTCCAAGATGCTTATGGAATATCTTCAGAAATATCGAGGATATTTATAATGAAAGGCATGATGATATCTTAGATTTTCTATCATCGATGGATGATGAAGAAGATTTGTCGGTGAAGGTTTAGAATGAGGAGTAAGGTGTTTGCTAATGATTTTAGCAGGTACGGAATCATTTGGATCCTTTGAAGACAAGTTCAGTCTTTGTGATTTATCCACAACCTCTTTCATACTTTGCTCAATCCGTTTTCCAGTTCCAACCCTTCCCTTTTGCAGTTCAGGGTGTTTTTCAGAAACTTCACATTCGATGAATGAAATTCTTAGGGATAGACGTTGTAGCTATAACTGGAGAAGTTCTGCGAGATTTTCAAAATACTAATTGCGGATTCCGTCGAAGAGATAACGAGCTGCTGGTACATCTGCTGTTGTTGTCGCGGAATATAAAAGCTTCTCCGGTAACGACGGTGAAAGGATAACGTAGATATATATCGAGGTTATAATAAGAGTAGTCTTACTGAGAAGTCGAAGTGGAGCTGTGATAAAATTAGCTAATTGAAAAGGAATTGTAAGATCGTTTTTGCTAATAAATGGTAAAGGATTCAACACAGGTACGTGTTAAACTATGAATTTGGGTTCGAGAGTTTTTCAGGTGCATAAATCTTTTCTTCCGTAGATGAAGTGCGGCTGGTTCATCCTCCCGATCGAGGTGCTTTCAAAAAATCATGAAATATTTGAGCGCGGATTGTAATTGTCGAGGTACAAATGAGGTTTAAGATGAAATCAAGTGGCAAACTTGAAGAATTGTTTAGTTTCATATGTTATAATCAACATTTTAATTCATTTTAATTGTCCAAAGTTAGCAGTCCAATAGTCCGATGGTTCAATGATTCATATATAATTTAATATATAATATTCGATTTAAATAATACGTATCGTGACCCGTGTACCGGTCTCGGTGTCGATCACAACTCAAAGTATATATATATTTTGGAATCAACTCCGACCCTGTATAGCCAACTCCCACCTTCACATATAGAGTGTCTACGGTTGTTCCGAAATATATATATAGATGGGTCGATATGATAAGTCGAAACCTTGCATACGTGTCCCGTTATTTAAAGTGCGTAAAAGTAAATAACAGAAATTAAATGACGATAAATAAAATTGCGAGAATGTAAATTGCGATAAATTAAATGTTAATCAGTTAGCTGGGAACAGTTAGCCAGAACAGTTAGCGTGAAATCCTATCACAATTCCAAATAATTAATTCGTTTATTTCTAACACTTTTTATTTTTGTCCAATGTTTTCTTCCTTATGCCACTTGTTGGATTCTGATAGGTCAAATCCAAATATGAAATTTGAATAGAAATGGTTATTCTGTGGTGAACGGATTCGTATATCGGTAGTTGTAAGTAGGATAGTAAATGTTCGTTGAATCAGATTCGAAGAATGTACAGTGTAACTTATTAATGTGAATTCTAAATATTCCTCGGGTACTACCCACCCGTTAAAATATTTTCATCATTAACAGTTTGTACAAAAGAATTTTTAATTACAATCTTTATGAAAATATACTTGCATATATATTTTCATCGGATGTAATCATGGATTTAATGAGTCAAAAACTCATCTGATTTACCGTTAATACTAGATTACATAATCTCTAAAACTTTAGAAATTACATATTCACCATGTCGAACGAGGAAAAATGAGGTAGAATGATACGTAAAGCGAAGATAGCCGATGTAGATCGATGTGTAGAACGAAGTTCATACTCGAAGTACAGATGGTGATATTGAGAGTTACGGCGCGGTTATGGTTTAGAGATGATAAGGGTACTGTCGACGTCGATGATGGTGGTACTGATTATGCTGCTGGTGCTGCTGCTGGTGTTCGTAACCTTCGCACCAGGTTCTCCAAAGTCGTCACACGAGCGCGTAGTTCGTTAACTTCTTCTAGTACTATGGAATGATTGACGGTTGAAGCGAGTGAATGAATAAGATTCGAACTATGGGATAGTATGTAATCGTGATGGGATACTCGGAAAAAGGGGAGAGAAAATGGTTTCTCGAACAGGTTCGCCAGTAAGCGCTTCAGGTTGAAAAGAGCAATTTGGTGGATGGAAGAGATCTTCGACGTGAAATGATTTTTGGATATCGGATGATATTCTAGCTATTTAGAATATCTACATATATATTACTAATGATTTTGTAGACTACAGAAGAATTTGCGGCATATATCAGGCAAATCTACAGATACGCCAAGATAGAAATTATCAGATACGCTAAGATATGAATTTCGTCTATACACTATCGATGCACTAAATGCAGTAAGACGTGTT
Source organism: Rutidosis leptorrhynchoides (assembly GCF_046630445.1). NCBI lineage: Eukaryota > Viridiplantae > Streptophyta > Magnoliopsida > Asterales > Asteraceae > Rutidosis > Rutidosis leptorrhynchoides. The sequence continues at coordinate 257,980,850 of NC_092334.1, forward strand.
TAGACTTATGAATGATAAGCAGACAACTTCCTAAGGATGATAAGCAGATGATTTCCGACTAGTTATGATAAGCAAAACTTTTTGACATGCAGACACGGTCAAAGTCCAGACTCACTAATGTATCCTAACAACCACCAGTTAGACACACTAATGGGAGACCTGGTTCACTAAGACTCTGATACCATCTGTAGCGACCCGTCCTTATCCCCCTGGACGAAATCAACAACATCTGGTTCCATTGCGATGATCGACTCCAAGTAAGGTCCTTAACATGAGCAAATGCACAGCGGAAGACTTAATTCGTACCTGAGAATAACATGCTTTAAAAGTCAACATAAAGTTGGTGAGATATATAGGTTTGATGCTAGCAGCGTTATAACAACCATGGACCACAAGATTTCATATGTAAACATTTTAATAAAAAATATTCTAAGTGGTTGAGCACTTGGTAACCATACTTAACATTTAATCACGTCGCATATTCCCTTTATTATGAAATCTTACTACACTGTACCAAGTGTAGTCACGAAACGAAGTACTGTGCAACCGTTGAATACTGGTCGTCCAGTCCGGTTGGGGTTGTCAGGCCCGATAGATCTATCAACAGGATTCGCGTTTACAATACCGCTGTAAATAATAGTTACCAAGCTACAGGGAAGTATGCCAGTGGTACAACTCAACGTAGAATATATTTTTCAGTTACTTGTGTCCATAACATAAAACATAAAATACATGTATTCTCATCCCGAAATATTTAGAGTTTAAAAGTGGGACTATATACTCACCTAATGTATTTTGTAGTAAAAATACATATAACATCATTGAACAAGTGTAAGGTTGGCCTTGTATTCACGAACCTATATCATTCATATACTTGTTAACACATAGAATTGTAATCGAATAAATTTATATATTTTTATTGATAATATACTTGTTATTTTTAATAATTTATAAGTTTTATTTAATTAATTAAGTATGTTTATTTTATATACACTTTTAAATGAACAATTAATAAAAAAAAATTTTAATATAATTATGTTATGTGTATTAAATATATTTTTAAATAACTAATTTTTGATAATACTTTAAATTTTAGAGAAAATTTTAATAAAAGATTATAATTTTTAAAATACTAATTCTTTTAGTAATAATAATAAAAATGATAATAATAATAATAATCCTAATTGTATCTATAATACATTTACTAATAATAATAATAATAATAATAATAATAATAATAATAATAATAATAATAATAATAATAATAATAATAATAATAATAATAATAATAATAATAATAATAATACTAGTAATAATAATGATAAAATAGAAAACTACCTCAAATAATTGGATGTATATATAAAAAAAATATGTCGCTGCCGAGACTCGAACCCACGACCTCCCATAAACCCACTAACACACAACACCACTCCACCAACTGTTTCTTTCTGTATTAAATCACTGAGCAATTTATCTAAATCATAAACTCGTCTGTATTACTACTTCATACACTATCATCAACGTTTTTAAGTACGACCCGAATACTAGTGTGGCCTACGGCCCAAATGGACACACAAGTTAAATTTCGGCCCAAACAACCAGTTTGTAAGTCCATTTAATCTATAACCGATCCAAATAATACGTTATTTGAAACATGGCCCGAAATAAGAATCTGTTTTAATGATTTCAGGAAATAACCCTATAAGGGTTTCGGTGGTTCAATTTTTAAAAAAAAAAATTATGGCCGACACTTTGTCTGCAGGGGAATAATTCGGAGGACAACACCCACTTTATCTTTACAGGTTATCTCCATAAAAGGTTTGCTATTTAATCATCATCATTATCTCCTATCCATTTTATCATCGATTATATTATCAATACCTCATACCCTAATCTCGTTCATCATCAAGCTTAATGGTTTCAGCCGGCAATAACAGTAGCAGCACTTGATGAAAACGAGTAACAAATTTGGGTGATGTTCGATTGTAATTACAACAGAAAAATTTCGAGCAGGTGGTGGTTATACATGGTGATGAGGTTCAAAGAAGGTGGTGACAGTTTATGGATCTGTAACTCCAAAAGAAAATAATAATAGTGACGGTTGGGATTGGTGTTTGAAGTTTGAAAAGTGGATGGTAATTTTTCAATGAAGGTGACGGTTGTGAAGTAATTGGGAGGGTTTGAATGGTGATTAAGGTGGTGCCCTAAATAGGTTTCGTTGGTGGTGTTAAGGTGGCTTACGGTGTTGGTTTATTGGAGTTTCTTCGGTTGTCCAGAAACTAGAAAGAAAAAGTAGCAAACGGTGGTTTGATATGAGGTGGGTGTTGTTTGATCGAGAACAAAATAATAGCTATGGCTACTTGTGGTGATTCGGCCGATTGATTGTAACAGTAAATCATACCGAGTGTGTGTTCTTGGTGGTGTTGTGTGGTATACGTCCATAACAGAAACCGCAAGATGATAATGATGATTGGTTGTGTTGTTATCGAAATAAAACAGGAGCGATGGTAGTGGTTTTGATAAACACAAGTGGGTTTCGTTTGGTTGTAAGTTGAACACGAACAAGCGTAACAGTATAGTATTAGTAGGAAATCGGAAGAGTTGAGGTTTTGGTTTGGGTTTGGAACAAACACGTAATAGTGTTAACAAAGAAAGTTGATTAGAAACAGAAGCTGTTATAGTGCCGGTTTAATGGGTTGTTCATGGTAGTTGAGGGTTAGTTCGAAGATGGTGAAATAAAGGGTGGTGACTAGTTGTCAAGGTGGCGTGGGTGAAGGTGGTTATCGATGGTGGTCCGGTGTGGATGTGGTGATTCATGGTTGAAGATGGTGGTGAATGGTGGTTTGTAGGGTAGTCTCACTATGGTGTTTGTATCGAAACAGAAAATTGGTAGGATAGTTTGATGATGTTCGATGATCAAATAAGGAGATGAGGGTGGTGTTCATGATTGTTTCATGAAAGTGGTTTACAAGGAATAGAGGAAGAGAAAAGATATAGGAACTGTTTAGGGTGACAAACGATGATGGTTGTGGATTTTTGAATAAAAATGTCATAGAAATTAAAGTTCAATCGATTATTTATAATGGATTGATGGTTCGACAAACTCCAATCAAAAACAGAAGATAATAAAGTAAAGAAGAAAATTTGATGTCACTTATTAATAGAATTTGTTTGCTTATAGGACTAATTTTCATTGATTGCATCAATTAATAAACAAAACAAAAACTACATACAGTAACGATTGAGATGTTCAACTAACCCCCTACTATTTTCATACGAAATTATATATAAATTGGTATTTAATGATTATTAGTTGTTAATCATATTTCTAATAATATGAAGATAGCATTTATCTTTACTTGTAACTAAATATTGTATTTTATTAATTATGTAATCTTTAATAATATATAATATATACCACACACATATCTAATTACAAATAGTGGTTCGTGAATCGTTGGGCTTGGTCAAAGGGTAACTTGTTATCCGAATATAGGTTTCAAACTTTCTAGACTCGACATTAAGGTTTTTGCTCATCGTGTCGGAAACATATAGAGTTTAAGATTTAAATTTGGTCGGAAATTTCCGGGTCGTGACATTAAGCCTCTCATTTGTTACACACACTCAGATCTAGTAAGCTCCTTCGATTCTCTCTCAGTCCAAATCACCCAGGTGGTGAATAATAGCTCTAGGTGTTGATCTAATCACACTTGATTTAGTTGTGGTTTGACTAAATTAATCAAAAAAACTTAACCTATTCACTAGAGGGTTTGATTCACTTATTCTGCCATTGTGTGAGTTAAATCTGTTGATTTCTAAGTTCCTAGTCATGTTTCATCACCTTCTATTCTTTCCCCCTCAACTCATATTTTAAAGTATTCATCAATATGCTCCATCCAGTTCTGATTCTCGATATACTTCTAACTTTCATATCGGTCATTCTTCTTTTTTTTTTTCATCTACTGCCGGAAGAATCTATTTACTTCTACTATACTCTTGGGTTTATAGTGTTCCTAGTTCTCCCGTGTCTTTATATTGCTATATGCATCGATATATATGGTTTATAATTTCTGGTTTGTCGTTGGGCTTTATATGTTCCCTTATATTTCAAAGTCTCTGCTTCTGTCTTCTATAATCATTATCATTCACAGTTAATGCTCTCTTTTATTTGCTGCAATTTATACCCCAATTTCTATTTCGAAGTTTTGTCCTTTCGTTTCTTCTTCTTGCGATTAAGCACCGCTTGTAATGGTCCAGAATTCACAGATACGAATTTCGAAATGAACATTGTTAATGTTCTAGGAAGGAAATTGTGATGGCACGATCTTGACTTGTCAAATTACTAAAATACCTTGGAAAAGGCCGAATCATCAAGAAATATTTTCTTGATATTTTAGAGGTTAAATAGAATACAAGAGTCGTATAACATGGCACATGATGATGTTATGATCTGTGAATCATCACGTTCCATTTAGAAACTCAGCAAGACTTACTGTAATATAATCCCATTGATCAAGTGTCATTATATTATACTAATTCATGCTTCAGTTCCCAACACTACTTCAAAATATTCCTATTTTAAACTTGAATGTTTCAGAATTTAGAAACTAAAATAGTTTCTTTTATGATGTAATACAGATAGCGCGAAGAGGTAAATGATTTCAAATAAGAAAAATTAAGAAAATATCTTCAGAAATATGGAGGATATTTATAATGAAAGATATGATGATATTTTAGAATTTCTAATATCAGAGGATGATGAAGAATATTGTCCGCAGGGGTTTAGAGTCAGGAGCAAGGTATTCGTTAATGACTTCAGCAGATACTGAATTATTTGGATCCTTTGAAGTCAGGTTCAGTCTTTGTAATTTATCCACAGCCTCCTTCCTACTTTGCTCAATCCGTTTTCCAGTTCCAAGACTTCTCTTTTTCTGCGCTTTGCCAGCACACCTATTCATTATCATCAAACTTTTACTGTTAAGGTCGTTTATAGTTTTTTTGCTGCTTCATCAGTATTTTTCCATTTTCGGAGAACCAATTCGTAGTTCGAAGTGTTTTTCAGAATCTTCACATTCAAATTAAGTCCAGAAGATAGACGTTATATATACACATATAACTGTTGGCGTAGACATGCTGCGAGATTTCAAAATACTGATTGCTAATTCCCAATGATTCGTATGGAAATTCTCATTACAAGATGCGAATGAGTAAATGATGGGGTTTCAATGAATAATTATAATGACTTTTTGGAGAGGCTAAAGTCAAAGGGTAATGAAGTTGTTGATACATCTGTTAATAATGTGGTGGAATGTAAAAGGTTCCCTGGTAACGATGGTGTATATCTCAAGGTTATAATAAGGTTAGTCTGACTGAAAAGTCGAAGTTGACTTGCTGGTGTTGTGACAAAACTGGCTACTTTGAATAGGAGTCGCAAAGTTATTTTTGCTAATAAATGCTAAAGAATCTGACGCGGATACGTTGTTTAAACTTTTACTTTGGTTTCAAGAGTTTTTCAGGTACATAACTGTGGGTAACATGTGGTTGGATCATCATCTCGATTGCTCATCATTCGAAGTGTCTTCAAAAATTTTCGAAGGGTTTGAACACAGATTGTAATCGTTAACATACATTTGATGTTCTAACACAGTTTTGAAGTCAAAATATAGCTTGTGAAAGATGTAAGGATCTAAGAGTGATGATTTTGGTCATATCTCAAGTTGAATTTTGAGATTTCAAAATCAGAATATGTAATTAAATTTTGAATGAGTATGGTTGTTTTGATTTCTATAAAAGAATGTATATTGTTGTGAAAGTAGGGAGTATAATGGATGATTTGCTGAATCAGATTCGAAGAATGTAATATATTAATTGTGAATTTATATATCTCTCGGGTATTACCTACCCGTTAAAAAAAATTGCACAATTAATATTTTGTACAAAAGAATTTTATTACAGTCTTTATGAAAATATATATATGTATATTTTCTTCGGATGTAACATAGATTTAATGAGTTAATGTTAAATTAAACTCATTTGATTTACGGTTGAAACTAGAATTGAATAATCCCTAAAGGCTTTAAAAAGTACATAACTTTTACGCAGTATTTATTTAATGACATTGAAATTATGAATCAATACTTCGTTATTTGTTGATGTATGATGTTCGGTTCGTGGAATTCTTGTGAATTTCGCAAAGTACGAATGATGTTATCTGAAAAGTTTCGGGTACATCGATGATGAAAGTGTAAAATCAAATATATACTTGATTTATTATGAATTGAAATTTGTTGAATTGCGACATAGATTGTAGTTAACTCTGGTTAAGTTGCGGCCGAAGGACGTACATTATTGCATATTTGTAATATAAATTAACCGAGTAGTTAAGATTCACACACAATAGCTTAGCACGGAAAGATTTATTTTTATTTCAAAATATGTAAAATATACATATAATTTCTTCAAAGGGAATGAGTTAATTCTTCGTAACTCGTTGATACAATATACGGGTTATTAATTCGTAATGATGTCCATAGTGATTCTTGAGCTGACGGAGTTTGTGATGTTATAGGTGTTGTTGATTCTGATGTTGACTGTACTGATGATGCTGGTGACGCTGACGGTACTATTGATACTGTTGGTAAAACAAGTTTAGCTTGTTAATCACACACCATTTTTGTCAGGGTTTCTACTCTTCCTTCTATCATTTTGGTTCGCTTAACTGATTTATGGTTAGGGCTAGATTAGATAATCTCTAAGACTTTAGAGATTACATAATCTGCGCGGAATGTTTCTCCAATGAAGTTATGAATTAATACTTCGTCGGTTATTGTTGTTGGTATTCCTTGGTATCTACAGGGCGTATGATATTGGTGCTCGTGGGACAGAGTGTAAAGTTGAGGTTTACGACGTGGTTGTGGTTGGGGTGGTAATGGTACTATTGGCGTTGATGATGGTGTTACTTGTTATGCTGCTGATGCTGCTGCTGGTGTTTGTAATCTCTGCACCATATTCTCCAAAGCCACTACCCGAGCGCGAAGCTCGTTGACTTCTTCTATTACACCGGGGTGATTGTCGGTTCGGACGAGCGGATAAATAAAATCTAAAATTTGATGTAATATATAATCGTGACGAGATACTCTGGAAATGAGCGAGAAAATGGTGTTTCAGACAGGTTCGCCGGTAAGTGCTTCAGGTTCTTCGTCAAGAGGGCAATGTGGTGGATGGAAGGGATCACCTTCTTCTTGTCTCCAATGATTGAGGAGGCTACGAACCCATCCCCAATTCATCCAGAATAGGTGATGACTGATTGGTTGATCTATTCCGGTCACACTGCTTTCGGAGCTGGAGTGGGATTCCATTTCGAAATCCGAGGAACTTGAATTAATGATGAATTCCATTTCGTACGATTGAATAAGGATTTTTTTTTTTCGATATAAAATGATTTTCGGTTATCGGATGGTATTCTAATTACATAGAATATCCATATATATAGAATAAAAGATTTTGTAAATTACGGAGGAATTTACGGGATATATCAGGCAACGTTTACAGTAATAGATACGATAATATATGATTTAGCAGATACGCTAAGATATGAATTTTTGTCTATACACTATTCATGCAATCAATGCAGCAAGACGTGTCTTAGACTAAAAATGATAAGCAGGTAATTTCCTGAGGATGATAAGTAGTTAATTTTTGACACAAAATGATAAGCAAAACTATTGACATGCAGACACGGTCGAAGTCCAGACTCACTAATGCATCCTATCGACTTATCTGTTAGACACACTAATGCAGACCTGGTTCGCTAAGACCACCGCTCTGATACCAACTGAAATGACCCGTTCATATACATTATAAACGATTCACAATAGTTGATTACATTGCGAGGTATTTGACCTCTATATGATACATTTTACAAACATTGCATTCGTTTTTAAAAGACAATCTTTCTTTACATCGAAAATTGACAAGCATGCATACCATTTCATAATATCCACTATTCAACTATAAATTGATTTAATAATAATCTTTGATGAACTCAATGACTCGAATGCAACGTTCTTCGAAATATGCTATGAAAGACTCCAAGTAATATCTTTAAAATGAGCAAATGCACAGCGGAAGATTTCTTTAACACCTGAGAATAAACATGCTTTAAAGTGTCAACCAAAAGGTTGGTGAGTTCATTAGTTTATCATAATCATTTATTTCCATCATTTTAATAGACCACAAGAATTTCATTTCCAGTTCTCATAAATATACGTCCCATGCATAGAGACAAAAATAATCATTCATATGGTGAACACCTGGTAACCGACATTAACTAGATACATATAAGAATATCCCCTATCATTCCGGGATCCTCCTTCGGACATGATATAAATTTCGAAGTACTAAAGCATCCGGTACTTTGGATGGGGTTTGTTAGGCCCAATAGATCTATCTTTAGGATTCGCGTCAATTAGGGTGTCTGTTCCCTAATTCTTAGATTACCAGACTTTATATGAAAATTCATCTACTCGACGAGTAGAATCCAAATAACCACTTTTTATAACCCGAAAAATTAGTTCACTAATTATCATCAGCAATTTTAATTACGAAATTAATTATGCAATTTGTTTATTTCATAACTTTCTAACCATTACTTGGATTCAAGTGATTCTTAAACCAAAATTCAACTATTTTTCGCTAGCTTTCCAACGACATGCATATCTTATACCTTATCTCAATCGTATATGTAACTAATTCAGGAATCAACATAACCTATCTAATGGCAATATCAAAAGTACAAGCATGCATAATCCTATATACTCGAGCACTAGTCAGGGATACACTATTAGTATGTAAAAATTAAATTATGAGTACTCACATATCAATATTGAGATTCAATATTGCAGGAAAGGTACGTAAATGCAACGGAGATGATAAACACTATATTGACCTCACGAGCATACCCATGAACCATACTCAATCACCTCCATAGCTATAACCCATAATTTCCTTAATCCTATCCCACTCGAAAAAAACAACTTCGAAATCACTCGGACAGCACTCCGTCATAATATTTTATGTATACTAATAATATCTTGAGATAATACGGAGTAAATATATATATGTAAATCGATTGAGAGAGTTTAGAGAAAACTATTTTCAAGTTTCTATGAAATAATGAAACCTATTGAATTCTATTTATAATAGATTTTTGAATTATTAAAGTGAATTATTAAAGTATGAATTATTAAAGTGAATTATTAAAGAATGAATTATTAAAGTGAATTATTAAAGTATGAATTATTAAAGTGAATTATTAAAGTATGAATTATTAAAGTGAATTATTAAAGTATGAATTATTAAAGTTAAAGTAAAGTAAAAATAAAGTAAAGATAAAGTTTAAGTATAGTAAAAGTATAAAACTATGTACGTATAATACGCGTATAAATATATATAATATTAATTTAAATCGTTATATATATTTAATAAAATAAAATATAAATATCGTTATCTTTATCATACTAGTTAAGTAATGAGTTGTCAAAAGTGGTTCTAGATATTTATAAAAGTTATATACGTTTTAATAATAAAGTTCTTTTTAAACTGAAAACGTTTTTGTACGTTTGAAACTAAATAGATCAATCGAGTCTTTATGAGATTCAATCTTCCACTATCCTTTGTCTAGTTCTCAATGATTGATAATTTGTTCATATTTATAAATCACTTTACCATTTTCCGAATATTGTTAAAATGAAAAGATTTCTCAAATCAACGTGGGCCTTTCAACAGAGACTTGTAATCATAATTCAATATATCTGATAATTCAATCATTTGATCTTATCTTCTAATTCCATTGATAAACATTTTGAAACAGATACAATCATATAAAGTATTTAATCTAATATTTTGTTTACGTTTCAAGTTAAAATATATATACACATATACATATATAATCATATTCATTTAATGGTTCGTGAATCGTTGGAACTTGGTCGAGGTTGAATGAATGTATGAACATAGTTTAAAATTCTTGAAATTTAACTTAACAAATATTGCTTATCGTGTCGGAAACATATAAAGATTAAAGTTTAAATTTGGTTGGAAATTTCCGGGTTGTCACACTTCCTAGCTTTGAATCTTCACCTACTTTGTAGATCTAAATCTTTTAACTTTAATCTTGTTATTTTGTTATAAAGATTCAAACTTGTGTTTGTAATCTTCATGTAACTTAAAGATCCAAGCTTTATGCTTCAAGATCTTCAAGAACAACCAAGATGCAAGCTTTCTAGCTTGAATCTTCATATCTTTTGTTGGATCTAAGTTTTCTAACTTATGATCTCATTACTTTGTTATAAAGATCAAAACTTGTGTTTATGGTCTTCATGTAACTTAAAGATCTAAGCTTTATGATTCAAGGTCTTCAAGAACACCAAAGGTTCAAGCTTTCTAGCTTTGTGATCTTGTAACTTGTGTGAAAAGGATCCAAGCTCTCTATCTTAGGGTTCCATCACTTTATTTGACTTAGATTATGTTCATACTTGCTTGATTTGAAGTAAAGTTTGTAGCTTTAGTTGTAAATGTAACTTGTAATTGTGTTAAGACTAAGGATATGATGTAACCTTGGTTCATCATCCATCTAAGACTCTTAAATGAGTTGTGTTCTTACTTGGTCTTAACATATTATGTGTTGATGGTAGAATCTTGGTCAAGGTGATGCTAACCCATCAACGAGTTGTACACTTGAAGCTACAAGCATCAAGGATGAGAACCGTGATGAGCATCAAGCACTAAGAACCCTATCGGAGCACCTTGTTTACTGTTTTCAGGATCTGATCAGACCACCTGGGCTACTGGAAAGTTGATTTTCAGTTAGTTCGGTTCGATTAGATGATTTTTTCGTTTAGACCTTGTCTTAATCCGAGTTACGATTTAGGATTTATGGCCTTCCGAAAGTCACTACACCCTATTAACGTTGTGCTAAAATTTCTGACCTACTCGCACTTAAACCGTCGCCACAGTCAAACGAAGACGATTTTGGTTCTGGAAATTGGTCAGCAACTAGAGGACTCCCATACGGAGCCATGGCCACTGATTACGCGTCTTTTCTATTTACGTAGAGGCCGTAGAATCTGATCAAAGTCCGCCAATTGTTTCGACCTCTATACTTGTTAAACTTACTTAGCTTTTACGATGATGAATGATGATGATGATGATGATGATGATGATGACACTTAAACTTATTTTATGCACTATTAGAACTTATGAGGACAACCTACTGACCTAGTAACCTTTGACTTAGGTTGACGACCTTTCGGACCGACTTACTACTTGCACACTTTCGTGACGACTTTTACTGCTTATTCACTGTGAGTTATAGCATCCCTTTTTACTTTAATTATTTTGGGACTGAGAATACATGTGCGTTTTACGTTTTACATACTAGGCACGAGTACTTAAACTTTATATATGTGTGGGTTATACAACGGCATAAACTTTCCCCTTAGCTCGGTAACGTTTAGTCATTGGTTTTTGAACCGGTGAACGAGAATCTTAGATATGGATCCATAGGGTTTGACATCCCCTTTCGGGCTAGTCGCGCTAGCATTTAACGGGTGTTTAATACTTCGTAAACTTACGCACTCACCAAGTGTACTTTTAGGGGGTAATATTACGTTAAGTTAGTTACCGGGTGCCCACGGATAAGCATATACTTTATCATACTGATTTGAAATACTGATTTGAAACGCTGGTTGAAGCACTGAAATCTCGTGGCCTACATTACATTACTGATTACAGACAAACTATAGCTTACCAACATTCATGTTTTTTAAGCATGTATTTCTCAGGTGCTTAGACGTTGTTGCTTTCGCTGTTAGACTTGCTGTCATACTGTTACATCTTTGCTGTTAAGGACCTGCTGTGTTAGATTTCCGCTGCATTACTTAGAGATGTCTCAATCATGGAACTTTTCTTTTACATTCGTAACTTATGTTATTTTCAAACAATGACTTTGTAACGACCTTTGTGTCACGTTATCTTTTGTAAAGCGCTATCTTTTTATGAATGCAAAACCGGTTTTTAAACAACATATAGTGTTTGACCTTGTAATGATCATGTTGTTGATGAACCGTACACGATGGTTTTGTACGGGGCGTCACAAGTCAAAGGGTAACTGAATCTATATAAACATTTCAAAAAATTTTTGAGACTCAACATTACAGTCTTTGCTTATCGTGTCGAAATCATATAAAGATCAAGTTTAAATTTGGTCAGAAATTTTCGGGTTATCACAGTACATACCCGTTAAAGAAATTTCGTCCCCGAAATTTGATCGAGATCGTCATGGTTAACAATACGAATGTTTTCCTTACGAATAGGAGCTGATAAATAGAGTTTCATTACTGTTGAGTAATATGGATAAGATAATTCGATTACTCGAAAAGTACGAGTAAAGCTATCGTAAAAGAGTGCAATGAGAAAATAAAGTTTCGTCATATCTTTTAACGTAGCCACGATTGATTTCCGAAATTTAAGGGATTTAGAGAAAATCTTCGTAATAAGATTTGATTCTTTGGTAATTAATGAAATTAGGATCTTCCTTGGTTAAATGCGATAATCTGTTTTGATTGCTCTGTCGAATATTTCACTATATATCCACCCTCTTCGTTTCTTTATTTCTACAGCTCACTTCTTCTATTCTTTCTCCTTCAATTCATACTTTTGTTTTCTCTTCTCGACTTTAAGTAGCAAATAATGATCCAGAATTCGTAGATACGAATTTTGGAATGAACATAGTTAATATTCTAAGAAAGAAATTGAAGTAGCACGATCTTGATTTGTCAAATTACTAGAAGTCACGGAAAAGATAGAACTATCAAGAAAATATGTTCTTGATACGTTTATAGATTAGATAGAATGTAAGAGTCGTGTAACATGGCACATGATGATGTTATGGTATGTGAATCATCACGTTTCATTAGAAACTCAGCATGACTTACTATAATATAATCACGTTGATCAAGTGTCATTATATTACACTAACTCATGCTTCAGTTCTCAACACTACTTCAATAACATTTATATTTTAAGTTCGAATTTTTTTTTTTAAATTTAGAAACTAAAACAGTTTTCTTTCTGATGTAATACTGATATCGCGAAGATATAAATGATTTTAGATAAGAATAGTTATGAAAAAATCTTCAGAAATATCGAAGATATTTATAATGAAAAATATGATGATATCTTAGAATTTCTAATTGATGGAATTCAACATAATAACAAGTTTCTTAATGTTAATAAAATCATGAAACCAATTCATATTAAGTTATAACAAGCGGAAGCATAATTACTAAGAAAACAAGTTAATAGCATAACCATTTTAGTTGAATTCCATATAGTTAATATCAAGTCTTGAAAGATATGCTTACAAATAAGATGAGAAGATAAGAATGTACCTCCTCAAGCTAGTTGAGGGTAGTTTTCAAGCAAGCAAGATGATGAAAAAGATGATGAAAATTGAGCTTCAAATGGATGAAACCTCAAGTGATTATACCCCAAACTTATCACCAACACTTTGCACTTTGGTTAGGATTTTGTCACACTTTAAAATGAACCTTCAAATAAACTTAAGACCACCTTCTTGATGCCAAAAGGAATTCAGCCAGAATTCTCAAGGAAAGAAAAAGGAGAGCTTGTTTGAATTATTACTTGATATTTGATAATGCATGTGTAATTCTTTTGGTCAAGGAACAAATACATAAGGTGTTGTGCATTTTGAAACTCACAAACAAGCATGGGTGGACCTCTTGGTACTCACAAAAACCGTCCCCCATGGGGATTTTTATAAAATATTAGCCATTAAATTTTATAAAACTAGTTCCATTTTAATTACCATGTATTTGTTACTTGTTCCATTTTAATTACCATTTTATAAAACCTTTTATAAAATGTATCATAATACAACTATTTAATCTTATAAATAATTAATTCCATATCATATAAATTATCCAAATTATTTATCTCAAGTAATAATATTTTAGAAAACCGATTTTCTAAAGTCCAAGTGTCGCGTATTTATTTAACGACCCAATCGTTAAGATTAAATACATATAAGGTGTTGGTAAGTTTGTTATTGGGTATGACCCGACTTGGATCACAACACATTAGCCACATTAATTTAATATGTCTCTCGGGCATACGAAATACCATCAATCTCCTACTTGCACGAGTAACATAAGAAATTAATGCAAGTGACGGATACCACCTAACGACCGTCCATCACCCCCAATATGTTATGACTTTTGCCATTCAATAACATCATCTCTTTCGAGTTCCATCTCGAATATGAATAGGCGAATCTTTTCATTACATCCTTTCATCCTAGATGTCATGTTAAATCCAAGAGACACAGAGTGATCACTCTCTTCTAGATTTAACTTAATCAGGCCTTAGACATCTGACTCTTAACGAATAAGAGGGATAAATTCCATCTTGACTACATACGTCCTAAATATATACCTTGCATTGTATCTGAGCTCTTCCTTATGAACTACCATATTTCAGAATAGCGAAGGAAAGAATCAAGGCACAATACTTGGTAAATATCCGAGCCCAATACGTATCTCAGGTCAGAGGATACAATGATATTCGCCTTTACTCAAGATTACCCGTGATCAACCACAAAGGCTCCATTTATTAAATCTTGAGGGCGGGTCTTCCAATATTTGTATCCAACAAATATCTATGAACCTTGGTTGCAACCTTTCCCCACATTCATCCCGTGAATGCATACCAATCCAAGTTCATAATAGTCCAAACCTCACATTCGCTCCCACAAATGTGATCGACTACGGAATTTAGAATAATTGCTTATTCATGGATAAAATATGCAAAATAGGAACATAACTCAAAATAAATTAATGCCATAATTATATAAATGAGTTTGAACAATTTCGTTCCATTACAATACTTAAACAGATCATGACCAATCACTAGAATATCGAAGCCCTAATGCACAAACATGTCCTGCATGTTTTGGTCCATGTAAGAGCTTCGTGAGAGGATCCGCTATATTAAGATCTGTGTGAACTTTGCGAATACATATCTTTCCCTTTTCAACTTCATCCCTTATATAGTTGAATCTCCGCTCAATGTGATGGGTCTTTTGGTGAGCACGAGGTTCTTTGATTTGAGCAATCGCACCCTCGTTGTCATAAAAGATCTCAAGAGGGTCCTGAATGGAAGGGACTACTCCTAAGTCGTCGATGAATTTCTTCATCTATGCAGCTTCCTGAGCTGCCAATGATGCGGCGATGTACTCCGACTCTGTAGTGGATAATGCAACAACATCCTGTTTTGAACTCTTCCAAGAGACTGCACCTCCATTTAACGTGAAGACACAACCGGATTGTGATCGAGAATCATCTCGATCAGTTTGGAAACTCGCGTCCACGTAACCTTTTACTGCGAGTTCCTCCTCACCAGACCCGTATATAAGAAACATATCCTTAGTCCTCCTAAGGTATTTCAATATACTTTTAACAGCAATCCAATGACTGTTTCCTGGGTTATTCTGGTATCTACTTGTCAGGCTAAGAGCGCATGACACATCCGGTCTAGTGCATATCATTGCATACATGATTGACCCAATAGAAGATGCATAAGGGACCTTCTTCATTCTCTCCTGTTCATCTTTCGTGGTGGGGCACTGAGATGAACTAAGGAGCGTTCTCTTTGAATAGGTACCAAACCTTTCTTAGAGTTCTCCATCTTGAACCTTTTCAAGACCTTTTCAATGTATGCACTTTGATTCAAACCTATCAGTTTCTTGGATCTATCCCTGTAGATCCCAATCCCCAAAACGTATTGTGCTTCTCCAAGATCCTTAATGGAGAAGCATTTACTTAGCCAAGTTTTAACACCTTGCATTACCGGAATATCATTTCCAAATAACAATATATCATCCACATATAGTACAAGGAACATGATAGTGCTCCCACTAGCTTTCTTGTATACACAAGCTTCATCACCATTTTTAATGAAGCCAAATTTCTTGGCCTCCTCATTAAATCGATGATTCCACATTCTAGATGCTTGTTTCAATCCGTAGATTGACTTCTTTAACTTGCATACCTTTTTAGGATATTTCGGATCAATAAAACCTTCAGGCTGAACCATATAGACGTCTTCCTCAAGATGTCCATTTAGGAAAGCGGTCTTGACATCCATTTGCCATATTTCATAATCATAATGAGCAACAATGGCAAGTAATATCCTAATAGACTTCAGCATTGCCACAGGCGAAAAAGTTTCATCATAGTCAACCCCTTGAGTTTGAGTGAAACCTTTTGCTACAAGTCTAGCTTTATATGTATCCAAGTTTCCATGTATGTCGGTTTTCATTTTGAAAAGCCATTTACAATCAACTAGCCTTGAGCCAGTAGGTTGTACAACCAGTTCCCAAACTTGGTTGTCATACATGGATTGCATCTCAGCGTTCATGGCTTCCTGCCATTTATCCTTATCAGTCCTCGACAAAGCATCTTGGTAGTTTGTTGGTTCATCCAAATCAACCACATAGCAACCATCCATGAGAAACCCATATCTCTCAGGAGGATTACTAATCCTACTAGATTTGCGAACGTCTTGTGTATTTTGATCATCCATCTGATCACTCTCAACATTTTCATGTTGAGTGCTAGTGTCAGCCAATTATGTATCATCTACTTGATCTTTAACCTCTTCAAGATCCACCTTCCTTTCACTATTTCCTTCCATTAGGAACTTAGTTTCAAGGAATTCAGCCTTTCGAGCAACAAATACATTTTGCTCGGTTGGATCATAGAAATAGTATCCCATATCATCCTTGGGATATCCTATGAAGATACACTTCGTGGATCGAGCATTCAACTTATTAGGGACGTAACGCTTAGGATAAGCTTCACATCCCCATACCTTTAAGTATGATAGAGATGGAGGTTTTCCAAACCACATCTCATGAGGTGTTCGTTCCACTTTCTTGGTTGGGGCCATATTTAAAATACGAGCCGCAGAGCATAGACAATAACCCCAAAATGATAGAGGTAACGAGCTTCTAGCCATCATAGATCGAACCATATCCATTAGGGTTCGGTTCCTCCTTTCGGAAACTCCGTTAAGTTGTGGTGTCCCGGGTGGAGTAAGTTGCGAGATAATCCCACAACTTCTAAGATGATCTTGGAAAGCATCACTAGGTATTCACCTCCTCTATCGGTACGAAGTACCTTGATTGTCTTATTGAGTTGATTTTGTACTTCGTTTTGATATTCCTTGAATGCCTCAAAAGTTTCGTCCTTATGTCTTAATAAGTAGACATATCCGAAATGACTGAAGTCATCAATGAAAGTAACGAAGTATCTTTCACTATTCCTAGTTATGGGCTTAAAGGGTCCACATACATCCGAGTGTATTAATCCCAATAAGTCCTTAGCCCTTTCATAGGTCCCTTTGAAAGGTGCTTTAGTCATTTTGCCTTGTAAGCAAGACTCACATACATCAAACAAGTCTAGTTCATTTGATTTCAAAAGTCCATTCTTTTGAAGTGTATGCATTCGGTTCTTGTTTATGTGACCAAGGCAACAATGCCATAAGTAGGAATCACTCAAATCCCTTTTGAGTTTCTTGGTGTTCGTATGGAACATTGAGCTACTCCTAGAAGTGTCATTATGAACCAATTCATAAATACCATTCGAAGGCGAAGCCTTAAAATAAAACACATTATCTAAAGAAACATGGATATCATCATTAATGAAATTAAGATTAAAACCACATTGTTTCAAACGGGATACAGAAATAATGTTTCGGGATAAATCGGGTGCATACAAAACATTTTTCAAAATAAGCTCCAAACCACTTGGTAGCTTTAAAACAAAGTCTCCTTGAGCTTTCACTTGCACCCTTGCTCCATTTCCCATGAAGAAACTTGTCGTTCCCGCTTCTCGATCACTTCTTTTGAACCCCTGCAAAGAATTGCAAATATGAGTTCCACATCCTGTGTCTAATACCCATGTATTAGAAGAAGTAATACTAAGCTCAATGTATACCATATATACATTACCTGAGGTTTGCCCTTCATCCCTCTTTTCCTTCAACTCCTTAAGGTAGACCGGGCAGTTTCGTTTCCAGTGACCCATTTCACCGCAACCGAAGCACGGTTCTTCCTTGGGGTTAGCTTTACCGGTAACCTTTTGCTTCTTGTTGTTGGTTGGGGTAACCATTTTCCCTTTTCCCTTGCCCTTGCCTTGGTGGGCGGGTCCTTTCCTCTTAGCCGCCTTTGGCTTAGAAGTGTTATGGTTTTTGGACCCGCCTTCATTGACCGTAAACACGGGTGAAGCCCTTTTTCCCATGCTTGCTTCTGCCGTCTTAAGCATGGCATGTAATTCGCCAATGCTTTTATCCCAACCATTCATGTTATAGTTTAACACGAATGTGTCAAACCTCTTTGACAATGAGTTAAGGATAAGGTCTGTGGCTAATTCATTAGACACGCTGCAATTTAGACGGTTTGCTCGATCAATGAGGCTTTTCATCTTAAGGACATAAGATGAAACGGATTGGGTGTCGTCCATCCGACATGCATGAAGCGCGTGAACCGTTTCAAAGCGCTCGACACGAGCTTGTTGAAGGAACATCTCCTTCAATTGTGTGATCATGTCATATGCACTATGATGCTCGAAATCCTTTTGGAGTTCGGGTATCATAGTCCCAAGCATGAGGCAAGAAACTTGCAATGAATCGGTGCAATATTTCTCCCAATAAGCCATGGCTTCCGTATCATCCTCGTCCGGTTGATCGGGAATGGGGTCTTCCAACACATACGCCCTGTCCTCAAGTTTGAGGACTATTCTTAGATTGCGGAACCAATCCATGAAGTTTGTATGGTTGAGTTTTTCCTTTTCGAGGATTGACCTCAACGATAGGTTGTTAAAGTTGATAGGTGCGTTTGGAATGTTGTTGTTGTTATTGGCGGCCATCTACAAAATTTAACAAAGTTGTTTAAGTATTAATTTTAATTTAACAATCAATACCCTTTAAATCCAATTGATATTTATTAAATTTTAGAATCCAACGGTAAACCAAATTTCGGTTAGGTGACCTTTATCCCGTCGTTTGATTTAGCTAGGTAGTCATTATATGACAATTGCAATCCTTTTGCAACTTCTAAGTTATGGGATCATGCAATCCTTTTGCATGGCATATTATCCCATCAACGCCTATTTGTTCATCATGCTTCGGTGACCCTAAGTTCATGATTCCCAAATCAAGTCATCCTACTTGTGCTAACTTGTAAATTCAACATACTAGTGGTTAGGTGACCTTTATCCCACAAGTGTGCGAAATTCACTTCAATCATATTAGTTTGCTCATAATGGTTAGGTGACCTTTATCCCATTAAGAGTTCCCTAATATTTTTAAGTGTTTGCACAAAAGGATGGCATTTAACTTGCTTGTCTTGTTGTTAAAGGGATTTTAAGTTTCATAATTTCTTGTTTGAGAAAACATTTATGCCATACACTGAAAGGACCCATTCATATACATTATAAACGATTCACAATAGTTGATTACATCGCGAGGTATTTGACCTCTATATGATACATTTTACAAACATTGCATTCGTTTTTAAAAGACAAACTTTCTTTACAACAAAAGTTGACGGCACGCACACCATTTCATAATACATCCAACTATAATTGGCTTAATAATAATCTTGATGAAGTCAATGACTCGAATGCAACGTCTTTCAAAATATGCCATGAATGACTCCAATTAATATCCTTAAAATGAGCTAATGCACAGCGGAAGATTTCTTTAATACCTGAGAATAAACATGCTTTAAAGTGTCAATCAAAAGGTTGGTGAGTTCATAGGTTTATCATAACAATCATTTCAATATATTAATAGACCACAAGATTTCCGTTTATAAATATATGTACACTCGCAAGTGTATAAAAGTATTCTATAAGTTGTAGGCACCCGGTAACAAGCCTTAACGTTCATGTTTTACCCTCTAAAGTACACCAGATCAGGTGTGTTTAAAATAACCTCGAAGTACTAAAGCATTCCATAGTCAGGATGGGGTTTGTCAGGCCCAATAGATCTATCTTTAGGATTTGCGCCTGCCGTACATAGACAAGTAGTTTAATGTTACCAAGCTAAGGGTATATTTCTGGTTTAAACCCACGTAGAATTAGTTTTAGTACTTGTGCCTATTTCGTAAAGCATTTGTAATTAACAAGTATGTATGTAATTAACAAGTAATCCAATAAAAAGCCCAAGTAACTAACTAACAACTTTAGTTAAATAAAATGATTAATAAAACTTAATCATGAATGTAAATAATACTTGAAAATATTATTCGTGCAAGTTTCGTGTGTCACAAAGACGTTTCGGGCAATTAAAGTCAAGTTCGGGCAATCATGGCAACATGTAAATGTAATAACGTACATTTGTTTAATCACATGTATTAATAATAATAATTATTAATAAATAAACGTTGGAAAATCCAGGGTCATTACATTACCCACCTGTTAAAGAAAATTTCGTCCCGAAATTTAAGCTGAGGTAGATGGAGGAGTCGGGAAAAGGTGAGGATACTTCCGCATCATTTGATCCTCTCGCTCCCAAGTAAACTCAGGTCCTCGTTTGGCATTCCATCGTACTCGGACGATCGGAATCTTGTTGCGTTTCAAATTTTTGATCTCACGATCCATAATTTCAACAGGTTCTTCCACGAAGTGGAGTTTGTCATCAATAGTAAGTTCCTCAAGTGGTATGATAAGTTCAGGTGCAGCTAGACACTTCTTCAAGTTTGACACGTGGAAGGTAGGATGAACTGAGCTCAATTGTGCTGGTAGATCCAAACGGTATGCAACGGGTCCAACACGTTCCAAGATTTCAAAAGGACCAATGTATCGTGGGTTTAACTTTCCACGTTTTCCAAAACGGATCACACCTTTCCAAGGTGCAACCTTCAACATTACACGATCACCAATGTTGAATTCAAAGTCTTTACGTTTAAGATCGGCATAACTCTTTTGACGATCGCGTGCAGTCTTAAATCTCACATGTATCTGAGCAATCTTCTCCGTTGTTTCATGGACTACCTCGGGTCCGGTGATTTGCTTCTCGCCTACTTCGGCCCAACAAATAGGAGATCGGCACTTACGGCCATACAACGCTTCAAAAGGTGCAGCATTAATGCTAGAGTGATAACTGTTGTTGTACGAGAATTTGGCTAATGGCAAATGCCTTTCCCAATCCTTTCCAAAATCAATGACACATGCACGCAACATGTCTTCGAACGTCTGAATCGTTCGTTCACTTTGCCCGTCAGTCTGAGGATGATAAGCAGTACTCATGTCAAGACGAGTTCCCATGGCTTCTTGCAAAGAACGCCAAAATCTAAAAGCAAAATGGGGATCGCGATCTGAGATGATCCATAAAGGTAAACCATGACGAGATACAACCTCTTTGATGTATAATTGAGCAAGTCTCTCCATTGTATCTGTTTCCTTCATCGCTAGAAAGTGTGCAGATTTGGTAAGGCGGTCAACAATAACCCAAATGGTATCGTATCCGCCCACCGTCTTTGGTAGCTTGGTAATGAAATCCATCGTGATCCTTTCCCACTTCCATTGTGGGATTTCCGGCTGTTGAAGTAACCCAGAAGGTCTCTGATGCTCGGCTTTAACTTTCGAGCAGGTTAAACATTTACCAACATAGGTCGCAACATCCTTCTTAAGATTCGTCCACCAATACTGTTCTTTAAGGTCGTGGTACATCTTGCCCGCTCCAGGATGAATCGAATATTTCGATTTGTGTGCTTCATCAAGTATAAGGTTCCGTAGATCTCCATAAAGAGGTACCCAAATTCTTCCGGCATAACATCGGAGTCTAGACTCCCTAACCTCGAATCGAGAGACAAGTATGTTCAAATGTTCATGAGATATATTCTCCTCCTTGAAGAGCCTCAACTTGGGCTACTCTGATCTGGCTGTTGAGGTTCGAATGGATGGTGATGTTTAGAGCCCTAACACGAAGAGGTGTCGTCCTCTCCTTTCGGCTTAAAGCGTCAGCTACAACATTGGCCTTGCCAGGATGATAAGGAAGTTTACAATCGTAGTCGTTGAGCGTCTCGATCCATCGATGCTGTCTTATATTCAGTTGCTTCTGATCGAAAATGTGCTGGAGACTCTTGTGATCGGTGAAGATAGTGCTCTTAGTTCCATACAAATAGTGTCTCCACAATTTGAGCGCAAAGACAACGGCTCCAAGTTCAAGATCGTGAATGGTGTAGTTCCGCTCGTGAATCTTCAGTTAACGAGAAGCATAGGCAATAACCTTTGATCGTTGCAGCAGTACACAACCAAAACCACTCTTCGATGCATCGCAATAAACGATGAAGTCGTCAATTCCTTCAGGAAGTGATAGGATAGGTGCGGTGGTTAACTTCTTCTTCAAAGTTTGAAATGCTGATTCGTGTGCGGGTTCCCAAATGAACTTCTTGCCCTTGTGAGTCAGCGCGGTCAAGGGACGCGCAATCAGAGAAAATCCTTCAATGAACCTTCGGTAGTAACCGGCGAGACCTAGGAATTGGCGAATATGCGTCGGAGTAGTGGGGGTTTCCCACTTGCTGATAGCTTCAATCTTGGTGGGATCTACTTTGATACCCTGGTCGCTCACAACATGACCCAGAAATTGAACTTCCTTCAACCAAAATTCACACTTAGAGAATTTGGCGTAAAGTTGCTCTTGTCTTAAGAGTTCAAGCACTAGTCGGAGGTGTTGCTCATGTTCTTCTTCGCTCTTAGAGTAGATGAGAATATCATCTATGAAGACGATAACGAACTTATCCAAGTACGGCTTGCAGACACGATTCATGAGGTCCATGAACACGGCAGGTGCATTTGTTAAACCGAATGACATCACGAGAAACTCATAATGACCATAACGAGTCCTGAATGCAGTTTTCATCACGTCACTTTCCTTCACCCTCAACTGGTGATAACCGGATCGTAAATCGATCTTTGAGTAGACACTCGATCTTTGTATTTGATCAAAAAGATCATCAATTCGTGGAAGAGGATACCGATTCTTGATAGTCAATTTGTTGAGTTCACGGTAGTCGATACGCATACGGAAGGATCCATCCTTCTTCTTCACAAACAACACAGGTGCGCCCCAAGGTGAGAAACTTGGTTGGATAAATCCACGGTCAAGTAGTTCTTGTAGTTGGCTTTGTAATTCTTGCATCTCGAAAGGTGCGAGTCTATAAGGTGCGCGAGCTACAGGTGCAGCTCCTGGCACTAAATCAATCTGAAACTCTACTGCTCTCTGCGGCGGCAATCCAGGCAATTCCTCTGGGAAGACATCGGAAAATTCGTTCACAATTCGAACGTCGTTCACGCTCTTCACCTCAGTTTCTACCGCTTTCACATGTGCTAGGACAGCAAAACGTCCCTTCTTCATGATCTTTTGCGCTTTCACGCAACTAATGAGGTTCAGCTTCAAGGTACATCTCTCTCCGTAGATGATTAGTGGCTCACCGTCTCCTTGTGGTATAAGAAGTGCTTTATCTCCACAAATAATATCAGCCTTTATCTTGGTCAACCAATCCATACCAACGATCGCGTCAAAACTTCCCAGTTTGATAGGTATCAAATCAATTTCGAAATCTGCACCAGCTATGTTGATAATAGCTCCACGACTAATATGGTCAACCTTTTCAAGTTTTCCATTGGCGACCTCGACAAGCATACTCTCTTTTAACAGGACTAATGACAAATTAATCTTATCGCAAAAATGTCTACATACATAACTTCTATCTGCACCAGTATCAAACAAGACAGAAGCTAAAAGATTGTTGATTTTGAATATACCTGTCACCAAGTCGGGGTTTTCGCATGCGTCCCTTGCATTAACATTGAAAGCTCTAGCGCGGGGTGGTCCGCCATATTTTCGCTTATTTGGACACGCATTTCTGAAATGGCCTGTCTGCCCACATTCGTAACACTTCCTTGGCCCTGTGGGGTTCGGCTTCCCATTCAAAGTGGTGACCTTGCAGTCTTTTCCAACATGCCCAGACCGTTGGCACTTCTCGCAGATAACATTAGAATACCCAGTGTGGTGTTGTTGTTGTTGTTGTTGTTGTTGTTGTTGTTGTTGTTGTTGTTGTTGTTGTTGTTGTTGTTGTTGTTGTTGTTGTTGTTGTTGTTGTTGTTGTTGTTGTTTTTGTTTTTGTTGTTGTTGTTGTTGTTGTTGTTGTTGTTGTTGTTGTTGTTGTTGTTGTTGTTGTTGTTGTTGTTGTTGTTGTTGTTGTTGTTGTTGTTGTTGTTGTTGTTGTTGTTGTTGTTGTTGTTGTTGTTGTTGTTGTTGTTGTTGTTGTTGTTGTTGTTGTTGTTGTTGTTGTTGTTGTTGTTGTTGTTGTTGTTGTTGTTGTTGTTGTTGTTGTTGTTGTTGTTGTTGTTGTTGTTGTTGTTGTTGTTGTTGCAGAATTTTAGAATTTTAGAATGGAAGATCATAATTCTAAGAGATAAATGTTATTTGTATACATATAACTGTTGATGCAGACATGCTGCGAGATTTCAAAATACTGATTGCTAATTCCCGGTAATTGATATGGCAATTCTCGTTACAAGGTGCGGATGAGTATATGATAGGGTTATAATGAACAAATATAATGGTTCTTCGGAGAGACTTAAGTCAATGAGTAATGAAGTTGCTGGTAAGTTTACTGCTAATGTGGTGAGATATAAAAGGTTCCCCGGTAACGATGACGAAAAGGGTAATCGTATATATCAGGGTTATAATAAGGCTATTTCGGATGAAAAGTCGAAGCTGTCTTGCTGAAGCTGCGACAAAATTCGCTACCTTGAAAAGGGATTGTAAAATTATTTTGGGTAATAATAATGCTAAAGGATCTAGCACAGATACATGTTAAACGTTTACTCAGGTTCCGAGAGTTTTTCAAGTGCATAACTATATGCATAAATCTTTCATTCTGTATATGAAGTGCGGTTGGTTCATCCTCTCGATTGAGGTGTTTTCAAGAATCATTAAGAGTTTGAACACAGATTGTAATCGTCAAGATACATCGAAGTTTAAGATGAAATCAAGTGGCAAACATGAAGAATTGTTTAGTTTCATATGTTATAATCAATATTTTAATTCATTTTAATTGTCCAATGTTGGTAGTCCACAGTTAGTAGTCCACAGTTAGAAATTCAATAATTCATATGTAGTTTAATATATAATATTCGAATTAATTAATACGTATCGTGACCCATTGTATACATATCTCAGACTCGATCACAACTCAAAGTATATATATTATTTTAGAATCAACCTCGACCCTTTATATGCTAACTCGAGCATTACCGCGATATAGAGTGACTTACAGTTATTCCAAATAATATATATAGATGCGTCGATATGTGTAACAACCCTCACTTTTCGACTTCTAAATTACTGAATTAACCCTAGGGTTATATGTCTGACTATATGTATTAAGGGTTGTTATATACAATTAAATATTGACCGAATAGTAATTTTTAGTCAACAATGTACGCTTAAATAAATAATATATTATTAATTTATATAATTTGAAATAATTTAACTAAGTATATAAACTTTGTATCACTTTTATTATTTAGTTAATGTATTATATATTTAACTATATAATAAATCCAATTATATATAAATGTAATAATATTTACAAACTTACTAAAGCTATAGTTTAATAATTAAAATCATAATTATTATTAAAAATACAAAATACCGAATTATTTATTATTTTTATGCAAAATTTGTATTTATTAATTAAATAAAAAAATTAAATAAAAATAAAATAAAATATTATTGACAAATATTCTTGGAAAAACATTAAATAAATTTGTTTATTTACATAACAAAAAAAATCCTTAAAATAAATAAAAAATAAATAAATAAATAAATAAATAAATAAATTACTTTTTAATTAAAAATTTTAATGGAAAAACTACTTTTATTATTTTATTTTGTGCATTATCACATGACCTAACATTTAATACTTTTAAATTTTAAAATCCCATTAAGAATTAAATATTTCTTTTTTTTTAATTATTTTATTCTTTTTACCTAATTTTTTTTCAAGTATAAATTGTTGGGATTTAACAAGTTCATATATCTTAAAACCTTTTAAGAATCATTATAAACGGAAGCGTGTAATTATCAAATTTCACTTGTTATCTTTAAACCAATTTAAAGTTAATTCCCACAAGGATCAAGTTGTTAAATATACTCTCAAATTAAAGAGAAGGAGAGAGTTTATACCTCCTCAAAATGGATTTTGAGGGCTGTTTGGATGGAGCAGAAAATGGATGAAGATGATGAAGAAATAGGCTCCTAACTTGAACTTTCAAGTAAGCAAAACCCTAGCCTTTGATTCACCAACAACACCCTTGAGCTTGCTAATGTTTAAGACCCTTAAACACCTTAAACACAAGCTTGAAACCCTCCTGTACCTGCTGGAAAATTCGACCAGCTGCTGCCTTAAAAGGATGGAGAATGCAAGTTCTAAAAGTATAGAACCTCAAGGGATAATACCCCAAACTATGCCCAACACCTAATACAATGGTTAGGATTTATTTACACTTGAAAATAAGCATTCAAACAAGCTCAAGAACACTCCCTTCACCCCCAAACTTTCGGCCAGGCTGCAGCAAGAAAAGAATGAGAGTGTTTTTTCTTGTATCTTAATGTTTGAATGCATGTTAGTCTTTTTTATTACTTGAGTCAAACCTAGGTAAACATGTAGAGCATGCACCTTTGAAGTTGTGTCATCTTGGAGTTGCAACTAAGCATGGGAGACATCCTTTTGTTCCCCTCAAAACCGCCACCCTTGAAGGGTTTTATAAAATATGTGTTATTTTTATAAAACTTGTTAATTTGCTTAGTTACTTTTGTTTTATAAATCATTTTATAAAATAACACAACTTAATTATTTAAAACTTGTAAATAATCAAATCCTTATCATTTAAATTATCCAAGTAATTGATCTCAAGTAATAATACTTTAGAAAACCGATTTTCTAAAGTCCAAGTGTCGTGTATTTATTTAATGATCCATTCATTAAGATTAAATACGTTTAAAGTGTTGGTAAGCTTGTTATTGGGTATGACCCGACTTGGATCATAACATATTAGCCACATTAATTTGAATATGTCTCTTGGGCATACGAAAAACCTTCAATCTCCCACTTGCACGAGAAACATAAGAAATTAATGCAAGTGATGGATACAGCCTAACACACCGTCCATCACCCCTAATATGTTATGATTTTGTGCCATTCAATAACATCATCCCTTTCGAGCTCCCTACTCGAACTGATATATGTAGGTGAATCTTTCATTATATCCTTTTATCCTAGATGTCATGTTAAATCCAAGAGATACAGAGTGATCACTCTCTTATAGATTTAACTTTTCAGGCCTTAGACATCTGACTCTCAACGAATAAGAGGGACAAATTCCATCTTGACTACATACGTCCTAGATATACACTTTGTAATATACCTGAGTTCTTCCTTATGTGCTACCATGTTTCAGAATAGCGAAGGAAAGAATCAAGGTACGATATTCAGTGAATATCTGAACCCAATATGTATCTCAGGTCAGAGGATACAATGATATTCTCCTTTACTCAAGATTACATGTGATCAACCACAAAGGCTCCATTTAGTAAATCTTGAGAGCGGGTCTTCCAATATTTGTATCCTACAAATATCTATGAACCTTGGTTGCAACCTTGCCCCACATTCATCCCGTGAATGTATACCAATCCAAGTTCATAATAGTCTAAACCTCACATTTGCTCCCACAAATGTGATCGACTACGGAATTCAGAATAATTACTTATTCTTGGATAAAATATGCAAAATAGGAACATAACTCAAAATAAATTAATACCATAATTATATTAATGAGTTTGAACAATTTCGTTCCGTTACAATACTTAAAATAGATCATGACCAATCACTAGAATATCGAAGCCCTAATGCACAAACATGTCCTGCATGTTTTGGTCCATGTAAGAGCTTCGTGAGAGGATCCGCCATATTAAGATCTGTGTGAACTTTGCGAATACATATCTTCCCCTTTTCAACTTCATCCCTTATGTAGTTGAATCTCCGCTCAATGTGACGGGTCTTTTGATGAGCACGAGGTTCCTTGATTTGAGCAATCGCACCCTCATTGTCACAAAAGATCTCAAGAGGGTCCTGAATGGAAGGGACTACTCCTAAGTCGTCGATGAATTTCTTCATCCATGCAGCTTCCTGAGCTGCCAATGATGCGGTGATGTACTCCGACTCTGTAGTGGATAGAGCAACAACATCCTGTTTTGAACTCTTCCAAGAGACCGCACCTCCATTTAATGTGAAGACATAGCCGGATTGTGATCGAGAGTCATCTCGATCAGTTTGGAAACTCGCGTCCACGTAACCTTTTACAGCGAGTTCCTCCTCACCAGACCCATATATTAGAAACATATCCTTAGTCCTCCTAAGATATTTCAATATACTTTTAACAGCAATCCAATGACTGTTTCCTGGGTTATTCTGGTATCTACTTGTCAAGCTTAGAGCGCATGACACATCCGGTCTAGTACATATCATTGCATACATGATAGACCCAATAGCAGATGCGTATGGGACTTTCTTCATTCTCTCTTGTTCATCTTTCGTGGTAGGACACTGAGATGAACTGAGAACGGTTCCTCTTTGAATAGGTACCAAACCTTTCTTAGAGTTTTCCATCTTGAACCTTTTCAAGATTTTGTCAATGTATGTACTTTGACTTAAACCTATCAATCTCTTGGATCTATTCCTATAGATCCCAATCCCTAATATGTATTGTGCTTCTCCAAGATCCTTAATGGAGAAGCAACCTTTTAGCCAAGTTTTGACCTCTTGCATTGTGGTTATATCATTCCCAAACAATAATATATCATCCACATATAGCACAAGGAACATTATAGAGCTCCCACTAGCCTTTTTGTATACACAAGCTTCATCACCATTTTTAATGAAGCCAAATATCTTTGCCTCTTCATTAAAACGATGATTCCACATTCTAGATGCTTGTTTCAATCCGTAGATTGATTTCTTTAACTTGCATACCTTTTTAGGATTTTTCGGATCAACAAAACCTTCGGGCTGTACCATATAAACATCTTCCTCAAGATATCCATTTAGGAAAGCGGTTTTGACATCCATTTGCCATATTTCATAGTCATAGTGAGCAGCAATGGCAAATAATATCCTAATAGACTTTAGCATTGCCACTGGCGAGAAAGTTTCATCATAATCAATCCCTTGAGTTTGAGTGAAACCTTTTGCTACAAGTCTAGCTTTGTATGTATCCAAGTTTCCATGTATGTCGGTTTTCATTTTGAAAAGCCATTTACAATCAACTAGCCTAGAGCCAGGAGGTTGCGTAACAAGTTCCCAAACTTGGTTGTCATACATGGATTGCATCTCAGATTTCATGGCTTCCTGCCATTTATCTTTATCAATCCTTGATAAAGCATCTTGGTAGTTTGTTGGTTCATCCAAATCAACCGTATAGCAACCATCTATGAGAAAACCATATCTCTCAGGAGGATTGCTAATCCTACCAGATCTACGAATGTCTTGTGTATTTTGATCATCCATTTGATCACTATCAACATTTTCATGTTGAGTGCTAGTGTCAACCAATTGTGTATCATCTATTTGATCTTGAACCTCTTCAAGATCTATCTTCCTTTCACTACTTCCTTCCATTAGGAACTTAGTTTCAAGGAATTCCGCCTTCCGAGCAACAAATACATTCTGCTCGGATGGATCATAGAAATAATATCCCATATTATCCTTGGGATATCCTATGAAGATACACTTCGTGGATCGAGCATTCAACTTATTAGGGATGTAACGCTTAGGATAAGCTTCACATCCCCATATCTTTAAGTATGATAGGGATGGAGGTTTTCCAAACCACATCTCATGAGGTGTTCGTTCCACTTTCTTGGTTGGGGCCATATTTAAAATACGAGCCGCGGAGCATAGACAATAACCCCAAAATGATAGAGGTAACGTGCTTCTAGCCATCATAGATCGAACCATATCCATTAGGGTTCGGTTCCTCCTTTCAGAAACTCCATTAAGTTGGGGTGTTCCAGGTGGATTAAGTTGTGAGATAATCCCACAACTCCTAAGATGATCTTGGAAAGCATCGCTTAGGTATTCACCTCCTCTATCGGTACGAAGTACCTTGATTGTCTTATTGAGTTGATTTTGTACTTCGCTTTGATATTCTTTGAATGCTTCAAAAGTTTCGTCCTTATGTCTTAACAAGTAGACATACCCAAAACGACTGAAGTCATCAATGAAAGTAACGAAGTATCTTTCACCATTCCTAGCTATGGGCTTAAAGGGTCCACATACATCCGAATGTATTAATCCCAATAAGTCCTTAGCCCTTTCATAGGTCCCTTTGAAAGGTGCTTTAGTCATTTTGCCTTGTAAACAAGATTCACACACATCAAACGAGTCCATCTCATTTGATTTCAAGAGTCCATTCTTTTGAAGTGTATGCATTCGGTTCTTGTTTATGTGACCAAGGCGACAATGCCATAAGTAGGAATCACTCAAATCCCTTTTGAGTTTCTTGGTGCTAGTATGGTATATAGAGCTCGATGATGTGTCATCATGAACCAATTCATAAATTCCATTTGAAGGCGAAGCCTTGAAATAGAATACATTATCTTTAGAAACATGAATATCATCATCAATAAAATTAACAACGTAACCACATTGTTTTAAGCGAGAAATAGAAATAATGTTTCTACACAAATCCGGAGCATACAAAACATTTTCTAAAATAAGTTCCAATCCGCTTGGAAGCTTCAAAATAAAATCTCCTTGAGCTTTAACATGCACCTTTGCACCATTGCCCATATAGAGACTTGATGTTCCCGCCTTATGATCACTTCTTTTGAACCCCTGCAAAGAATTGCAAATATGAGTTCCACATCCCGTGTCTAATACCCATGTATTAGAAGAAGTAATACTAAGCTCTATATATACCATATACATATTACCTGAGGTTTGCCCTGCATCCCTCTTGTCCTTCAACTCCTTAAGATAGACCGGACAGTTTCGTTTCCAATGACCCATCTCACCGCAACCGAAACATGGGTCTTCTTTGGGGTTTGCCTTCTCGGCTACCTTTTGCTTCTTAGCCTTGTTGATGGTTGGGGTAACCATCTTCCCTTTCCCTTTGCCTTGATGGGCGGGTCCTTTTCTCTTGGCCACCTTTGGCTTAGAGGTGTTACCTTTTGACCCACCTTGATCGATTGCTAACACGGGTAAAGCCCTTTTACCCATGCTAGTTTCCGCCGTTCTAAGCATACCGTGAAGCTCACCTATGCTCTTATCCATCCCATTCATATTGTAATTAATTACAAATTGATCAAACCTTTTTGATAGGGAGTTAAGGATAAGATCGGTGGCTAACTCATTTGATATGTTTAGGTTAAGACGGTTAGCACGATCGATAAGGCTTTTCATCTTAAGTACATAAGATGAAACCGATTGGGTATCGTCCATACGACAAGCATGTAGCGCCCGAACCGTTTCGAAACGCTCGACACGCGCTTGTTGGAGGAACATCTCCTTCAATTGCGTTATCATGTCGTATGCACTATGATGCTCGAAATCCTTTTGGAGTTCGGGTATCATAGTCCCAAGCATTAAGCATGAGACTTGAAGGGAGTCGTGGCAATACTTATCATAAGAGGCCATTGCTTCCACATCATTCTCATCCGGTTGATCGGGAATGGGGTCCTCAAGTACATACGCTTTATCCTCTTGTTTGAGGACAATCCGAAGATTGCGGAACCAATCCATAAAGTTGGTATGGTTAAGTTTGTCTTTCTCGAGGAGAGACCGTAATGATAGGTTGTTCATGTTAAGTGGTGCGTTTTGCATGTTGTTGTTGTTATTAGCGGCCATCTACAAAATTCAACAAAGTTCATTTTAAGTATCGATTTTAGATTTAATAAACAATACCCTTTTAATTTGATTGATATTTATTAAATTTTAGAATCCAACGGTAAACCAAATTTCGGTTAGGTGACCTTTATCCCGTTATTTGATTTAGCTAGGTAGTCATTATATGACAATTGCAATCCTTTGCAACTTCTAAGTTATGGGATCATGCAATCCTTTTGCATGGCATATTATCCCATCAACGCCTATTTGTTCATCATGCTTCGGTGACCCTAAGTTCATGATTCCCAAATCAAGTCGTCCTATTTGTATAGACTTGTAAATTTAACATACAAGTGGTTAGGTGACCTTTATCCCACAAGCATGCGAAATTTACCTTAATCATATTAGTTTGCTCATAACGGTTAGGTGACCTTTATCCCATCATGAGTTCCCTAATACTTTTAAGTGTCACACAATAGGATGGCGTTAAACTTGTTTACCTTGTTTGTAAAAGGGATTTTAAGTTTTCGTTAATTCTATTTTGAGAAAACTTTTATGCCATTCACTAACATGCATTTAGTGTATGGTACTTATGAAAAACCAATTTCATGTCTTGTAATTTAGCCAATTACTTGATATAAACCATTTTATATACGTTATCCTTTTCTTGTTCTTAATAACCATTTATTAAGGTTTTTAGTTGCTTTCAATTTAACCAATTAAATTGTCATTTTGCATGTGCTTAGTACGTCTAATTTAACCCATTAAATTGTCGTTTTGTTTGTGGTAATCTTGTGATTAATTGTATCAACCAAACCTACAAAATAATAATCATACAAACAACCACACATGCAAAATTAGTATGTTCACAATCTAGCCATTTTGGTGGACATTTGTTTAGCCGAAAACAAATGTCACCGGGTAAGGGTTAATCATACAAAGTAGGAGATTTCAAATCTCCCACTTAATCTTGCATCCATATGCTCCTTGTGTTCTTCAAGTCTTCATCATCTTGTATCTTCATTTTACAAAATATGTATCCTAATACATTTTATCTAGAAAATGAAATACAACCTATTCTATTTTACATACCAAATGTAGAACAAATTACATAGCCAAAATAATAATTATTACATGCCAATTGAATGAATAATATTACATACCAAATGAATATAACAAATCAACCAAATATAGCATGCAATCAACACAAGGTCAAGGCTAGGATTGTGAACTTTACATACAACAAAATATGACCAATTTGCAAGTTCCAAACCCTCTTGGAACCTCTTACAAATTCGGCCAAGCTTACAAACCCACCCAAACCCATTTGTTTTTGCAATCTACATTCATGCATATTAGTAGATTGCAAATATAGTGGGTTTTAGACAGCAATTCGAAGCATATTTCAACAACTTCGGCTCTAGATACCATTGTTGGGATTTAACAAGTTCATATATCTTAAAACCTTTTAAGAATCATTATAAACGGAAGCGTGTAATTATCAAATTTCACTTGTTATCTTTAAACCAATTTAAAGTTAATTCCCACAAGGATCAAGTTGTTAAATATACTCTCAAATTAAAGAGAAGGAGAGAGTTTATACCTCCTCAAAATGGATTTTGAGGGCTGTTTGGATGGAGCAGAAAATGGATGAAGATGATGAAGAAATAGGCTCCTAACTTGAACTTTCAAGTAAGCAAAACCCTAGCCTTTGATTCACCAACAACACCCTTGAGCTTGCTAATGTTTAAGACCCTTAAACACCTTAAACACAAGCTTGAAACCCTCCTGTACCTGCTGGAAAATTCGACCAGCTGCTGCCTTAAAAGGATGGAGAATGCAAGTTCTAAAAGTATAGAACCTCAAGGGATAATACCCCAAACTATGCCCAACACCTAATACAATGGTTAGGATTTATTTACACTTGAAAATAAGCATTCAAACAAGCTCAAGAACACTCCCTTCACCCCCAAACTTTCGGCCAGGCTGCAGCAAGAAAAGAATGAGAGTGTTTTTTCTTGTATCTTAATGTTTGAATGCATGTTAGTCTTTTTTATTACTTGAGTCAAACCTAGGTAAACATGTAGAGCATGCACCTTTGAAGTTGTGTCATCTTGGAGTTGCAACTAAGCATGGGAGACATCCTTTTGTTCCCCTCAAAACCGCCACCCTTGAAGGGTTTTATAAAATATGTGTTATTTTTATAAAACTTGTTAATTTGCTTAGTTACTTTTGTTTTATAAATCATTTTATAAAATGACACAACTTAATTATTTAAAACTTGTAATTAATCAAATCCTTATCATTTAAATTATCCAAGTAATTGATCTCAAGTAATAATACTTTAGAAAACCGATTTTCTAAAGTCCAAGTGTCGTGTATTTATTTAATGATCCATTCATTAAGATTAAATACGTTTAAAGTGTTGGTAAGCTTGTTATTGGGTATGACCCGACTTGGATCATAACATATTAGCCACATTAATTTGAATATGTCTCTAGGGCATACGAAAAACCTTCATAAATACCCCTCATTTCTCATTCAAACTCACACCAAAATTTCTCTCATTCTCTCTTTGAAGAATTACTACTAGTAAGTATTCTTTTCTTACATTTTATTTTTTTTACTTTTTACTTTTTACTTTTTACTTTTTACTTTTTACTTTTTACTTCGGTTATTATTTTTACCGAAATATGTAAATAATGTTATAAATTATATGCAATTAAAAATAAAATAAATAACATGTATACATTATTACTATTACTAGCACCTATAACCTACTACTTATATTGTAACATAAAAACATTTTGGGATATGTATTAGAGATGTATAGATCTTCGAACTTTCTTGACGAATGGTTTCTATGAGATTCTAGGCAGAGGGTTTGGATTTCCGATTTAAAGGGTCCTATGGCTCAAGCCCCTAGATCTAAATTAGCCATTCGAAGGGAAAGGGGTGATTGGAAGCTTATCTAATACGGCAAGTATCCTAAAATGGAAAACACTGATAAAAGTAGAAACTCTCTAGTCATAGGAACTTAGTAAAATAAGAAACTTTCTAAAAATGGAAACTTTATAAAAATAGTAACTTACTAGGAATAGAAACTTAGTAAAACAAACTATACTTAAACACATACTTAAACTTAAACATGGGCAAAACACTTAACTACTCTTAAATGTCAATAGGTTGACTTTCCTGCTCACTCGTTCAACTCTTTATTCCGAGGAATAACTCTCTCTCTACTTACTAAGGTGAATTCATAGTCCCTCTTTAATTGCTAGCAAACTTACTTACTTTTACTTGGGGTGAGACACATGCTGTTTTTAATTTTACACTTTAGACACAAGTACCAAACTGTTAAACTATGCTATACCCGGCTATGTCCGACTAAGTCCCTACAGTGATATTTTTAATTGCTGCGGCATGCTTAATTATTGGGGGTAGGCCTATCGGGAGTAACGTCCCCGATACATTTGACCAAGTCATTGTATTACTTAATAATGAAATTAAACCGACAAGGACAGACACAACTTGTCATGGGGCAAACTTGAACGTTTAGTCTAAATATCACGCATTGGCATAACTTTTTGATCCTGCGGGAGATCAACTTTACAAACTAAATCTTGTGGTCTAAAACAAAGACAAACTTTTTGTTAAACCTATGAACTTCACTCAACCTTTTTGGTTGACACTTTAGCATGTTTTGTCTCAGGTGCTGTTTGATTCAAGCTCTTATACTTACTGCTTATGTGATGCTACTTGGACATAGGATCAAGAGATATCGCATTTATTACTTCTGCATGTGAACATTTACGATATTGTTATTCCTGTCATTGTAACGACATTTCATTTTCCGCTGCGTACTCATTAAAGTTAAATTCATCATTTAGTATTGTTCTCGTTTATTATAATAGGTTGGTATGTTTTGATAATAGTGACGTTCCTTCCAGACCCTATTGGGAGGACGTTACAATATGATATGTCAAATCATTGTATATGTGTCCCGATTTATTTAATAACCCGTCCTAATCCATCTGGACGAATACATTACATTTGGTTACATCGCGAGGTACTTGACCTCTATATGATACATTTTACAAACATTGCATTCGTTTTTAAAAGACAAACTTCCATTTCTTCGAAAGTTGACAGATATGCATATCCTTTCATAATATATCCAAGCTATGAATGACTTAATATTAATCTTGATGAATTCAACGACTCGAATGCAAGGTCTTTTGAAATATGTCATGAATGACTCCAAGTAATATCTCTAAAATGAGCAAATGCACAACGGAAGATTTCTTTAATACCTGAGAATAAACAAGCTTTAAAGTGTCAACCAAAAGGTTGGTGAGTTCATTAGTTTATCATAATTAATCATTTCCAATAATATAATAGACCACAAGATACTCATATTTAGAAAACAATCTGTGCAGGTCTACTCCTGCTGTAAAATCATTCATATGAAGAACACCGGAACCTTTCAAACAACTCACCAACGGTAGCTAATGCGTGCGTGCAATGCAAAATCATCAAACCGTGGTAGTTAATATAATTTTACAACGGGAGCTAATGCGTGCGTGCAATGCAAAATCATCTCTCCGAGGGTAGCTAAAACGGGAGCTAATGCGTGCGTGCAATGACAAAATCATCTCTCCGTTACTAACTATAAAGTCGAATACAATACAATACAATACATCGGGAGCTAATGCGTGCGTGCAATGCAAAATCATCTCGCCAATGGTAGCTAAAACGGGAGCTAATGCGTGCGTGCAATGACAAAATCATCTCACCGTTACTAACTACTAAATCGAACCATTTCGGGAGCTAATGCGTGCGTGCAATGACAAAATCATCTCGCCGATGGTCGATAATACAATCTTTATAGAAATCGAACATCTGAATCCAAATAATTCTATCATAGAATGTAGTTTTGAATATTTGTGTCTATTTCATCAAACGTTTATAAAAGCAATTCATGTATTCTCAGTTCAAAAATATATCTCAAAGCATTTAGTAAAACAGTTATAAAAACAGCGCATGTATTCTCAGTCCAAAAATGTAAAGAGTAAAAGGGGATCAAATGAACTCACACATATAAATATTGTAAAACAATTAATAAAGCATTTGCATGTATTCTCAGCCCAAAAACGTAAAGAGTAAAAGGGAGCAAATGAACTCACTATACGATATTTTGTAGTAAAAATATGCATACGACTGAACTAAACAATTGCATGGTTGACCTCGGATTCACGAACCTTTCAAAAGGTTTTCTAAAATAAAAATGCCTGGAGTCGGGCTCGAACCCGAGACCTCTCGATAAACAACCACACTTTAAACCAATGAACTGCATTTGCGTTTTTGAATTACAGCCCATGTTAAATTGTTTTAACATATTGATGCTTAAAGCCCAAATTCCACTAGTCCAATAACAATTAGGCCAAAACACCCCTTGTAACTTTTCGGCCCAAGAAGAAACCCAAGTACAGCAGCCCAATAACAGTCCAATGCAATAACAGTTTAAATGACCCAGTTGTATTGATAGATTAAAAAGGGGTTTCGTTTATTTTTTTTATTTTTTATTTTTATAACCGAATAGAACAAGCAGCAGCTGTTATGGGTTGCAATGGAACCAAAAACAGGAAACAGTATAAGGTGTGTTTGGCTTGAATCAAACCAGAAACTATAACGGGGCAATAGTAGTCGCAGGTTCTTGTCATGGGTTATTGGATGTCCTACAAAATAGTAACCATGGTTGCAGATTCTTCGTAGCAGTAGTGGTTCTTGTTGGGTGTTCACGAAGGACAAGAATGGAAGAGTATTCGGATATGAAGTGGTGATGGCTTTCGATGGTGAGTGAGTTGTGGTTTACAATGAAAAAGAAAATGAAGGAATGTGGTTTCTATGGTGTTATAATTTCAATCAAAACAATAACAGGTGGTGACGGTTATATAGTTTTTGGATCTGTTCGAATAATAAAGAAAATAGAAGTGAGCAGTATGGTTTATGGTGGTGATCGATATTAGGAGAAGACATAGTAATAGTAGTAGCT
Organism: Rutidosis leptorrhynchoides; assembly: GCF_046630445.1. Taxonomy (NCBI): domain Eukaryota; kingdom Viridiplantae; phylum Streptophyta; class Magnoliopsida; order Asterales; family Asteraceae; genus Rutidosis; species Rutidosis leptorrhynchoides. The sequence goes on from NC_092334.1 coordinate 258,018,946, forward strand.
GCAGGTGTGTGATTGTTCCGGCCCACCACAGGAATCAAAGCAGAAACATGCGACATTATTAATATATCATTATTGTTTGTTCATCAATCTCATTCCATCATCAATAACACCATACGAATTGGCTGCAGGTGCAGGTGCACCACCAAGTTCATCATCAACATTTTTTAAGTCATCATCATCATTTAAAACAGTAGCAGAAGGGAGCTGCAACAACGATCAAAAAGGAGTTTGTTTTGGGTGGATTCTCGACTTACATAGTAACCAAAGTAGCAGTAATAGCTCGTCATTAAAGGGGCTGTAGCAGCAGGGATAAAACGAGAGAAATAGGTGTGGTGTTGGTTGGTGTTTGATGGTTGTAGTGGTGGCCGGTTGTGGACTGTTCATTGTGGGTGAATGGTGCACGGTTTATAGATGTTTTCACGATGGTAATGGGTTTGGAGATAAGAGGTGGTTCGGTTGTGGCTGTAGTAATAGGATCACTGTAGCAGCGGCCATAAACGCAAGTACTTTAATGTTGGTTTTCGATATAGTTGTATAGGAATTAAGGGTGACGATGGAGTGATTCTAGTGGTCATCGATGATGAGGGATGAGGGTTATCAAGGTGATGGAAGAAGGTGGTGCAAGGGTGGAGGTTTGTAGGGTGGTGGATGGTGATGAACACGAGGGGTGTTCATGGCGCAGTGAAGGTTGATGGGTTTACAAAATAGAAGGCAGGAAAACACAAGTGGGTTTGTTAGATGGTTTGAGTGGATGACAAAAGGAGGAAATGAATTTGATTAATTCTCTATCCCTCGATACATATATATAGAATTATATGTAATATGTTTAGTGGGAATGAGTATCAATCACTAAATTTAAGGATGTCAACACTAGTAAGTGTTGAATTTGTGGTTGAAAACTATACATGCATATAATCATATACATAAACTTACAAATGAAGTTACAATTAATAATGTAATATGAATATTATAAACGTCCACTTATTTCTAAAAGATTAATAAACATCACTAATGTAATAGATTAAAGATTAATAAACGTGTGATTTTTAAAGCAGTCACTTATTTCTACCGAGAGTTTCTCTCGGATAGTATATTGTGGTCCGTTGTTAATCAGTGGCGGATAAAAAATCTCCAGAAAAATCCCAAAATTTTAAATTAACTATATTTATTTATTTTGGTCATTATGGTATAAAATTATATCCTTAATTTTGTAGTGACCCGAACTTTTCCATGTTTATATATATTAATTGAGATTGATGTTTACATGATTAAATGTTTCCAACATGTTAAGCAATCAAACTTGTTAAGACTTGATTAATTGAAATAGGTTTCATATAGACAATTGACCACCCAAGTTGACCGGTGATTCACGAACGTTAAAACTTGTAAAAAAAAACTATATGATGACATATATATGGTTATATATATAGTTAACATGATATTATGATAAGTAAACATATCATTAATTATATTAACAATGAACTACATATGTAAAAACAAGACTACTAACTTAATGATTTTGAAACGAGACATATATGTAACGTTTATCGTTGTAACGACATTTAATGTATATATATCATATTAAGAGATATTCGTACATCATAATATCATGATAATATAATAATTTAAAATCTCTTTTGATATTATAAACATTGGGTTAACAACATTTAACAAGATCGTTAACCTAAAGGTTTCAAAACAACACTTACATGTAACGACTAACGATGACTTAACGACTCAGTTAAAATGTATATACATGTAGTGTTTTAATATGTATTTATACACTTTTGAAAGACTTCAATACACTTATCGAAATACTTCTACTTAACAAAAATGCTTACAATTACATTCTCGTTCAGTTTCATCAACAATTCTACTCGTATGCACCCGTATTCGTACTCGTACAATACACAGCTTTTAGATGTATGTACTATTGGTATATACACTCCAATGATCAGCTCTTAGCAGCCCATGTGAGTCACCTAACACATGTGGGAACCATCATTTGGCAACTAGCATGAAATATCTCATAAGATTACAAAAATATGAGTAATCATTCATGACTTATTTACATGAAAACAAAATTACATATCCTTTATATCTAATCCATACACCAACGACCAAAAACACCTACAAACACTTTCATTCTTCAATTTTCTTCATCTAATTGAACTCTCTCATGTTCTATCTTCAAGTTCTAAGTGTTCTTCATAAATTCCAAAAGTTCTAGTTTCATAAAATCAAGAATACTTTCAAGTTTGCTAGCTCACTTCCAATCTTGTAAGGTGATCATCCAACCTCAAGAAATCTTTGTTTCTTACAGTAGGTTATCATTCTAATACAAGGTAATAATCATATTCAAACTTTGGTTCAATTTCTATAACTATAACAATCTTATTTCAAGTGATGATCTTACTTGAACTTGTTTTCGTGTCATGATTCTGCTTCAAGAACTTCGAGCCATCCAAGGATCCATTGAAGCTAGATCCATTTTTCTCTTTTCCAGTAGGTTTATCCAAGGAAATTAAGGTAGTAATGATGTTCATAACATCATTCGATTCATACATATAAAGCTATCTTATTCGAAGGTTTAAACTTGTAATCACTAGAACATAGTTTAGTTAATTCTAAACTTGTTCGCAAACAAAAGTTAATCCTTCTAACTTGACTTTTAAAATCAACTAAACACATGTTCTATATCTATATGATATGCTAACTTAATGATTTAAAACCTGGAAACACGAAAAACACCGTAAAACCGGATTTACGCCGTCGTAGTAACACCGCGGGCTGTTTTGGGTTAGTTAATTAAAAACTATGATAAACTTTGATTTAAAAGTTGTTATTCTGAGAAAATGATTTTTATTATGAACATGAAACTAAATCCAAAAATTATGGTTAAACTCAAAGTGGAAGTATGTTTTCTAAAATGGTCATCTAGACGTCGTTCTTTCGACTGAAATGACTACCTTTACAAAAACGACTTGTAACTTATTTTTCCGACTAGAAACCTATATTTTTTTTGTTTAGATTCATAAAATAGAGTTCAATATGAAACCATAGCAATTTGATTCACTCAAAACGGATTTAAAATGAAGAAGTTATGGGTAAAACAAGATGGGATAATTTTTCTCATTTTAGCTACGTGAAAATTGGTAACAAATCTATTCCAACCATAACTTAATCAACTTGTATTATATATTATGTAATCTTGAGATACCATAGACACGTATACAATGTTTCGACCTATCATGTCGACACATCTATATATATTTCGGAACAACCATAGACACTCTATATGTGAATGTTGGAGTTAGCTATACAGGGTTGAGGTTGATTCCAAAATATATATAGTTTGAGTTGTGATCAATACTGAGATACGTATACACTGGGTCGTGGATTGATTCAAGATAATATTTATCGATTTATTTCTGTACATCTAACTGTGGACAACTAGTTGTAGGTTACTAACGAGGACAGCTGACTTAATAAACTTAAAACATCAAAATATATTAAAAGTGTTGTAAATATATTTTGAACATACTTTGATATATATGTATATATTGTTATAGGTTCGTGAATCAACCAGTGGCCAAGTCTTACTTCCCGACGAAGTAAAAATCTGTGAAAGTGAGTTATAGTCCCACTTTTAAAATCTAATATTTTTGGGATGAGAATACATGCAGGTTTTATAAATGATTTACAAAATAGACACAAGTACGTGAAACTACATTCTATGGTTGAATTATCGAAATCGAATATGCCCCTTTTTATTAAGTCTGGTAATCTAAGAATTAGGGAACAGACACCCTAATTGACGCGAATCCTAAAGATAGATCTATTGGGCCTAACAAACCCCATCCAAAGTACCGGATGCTTTAGTACTTCGAAATTTATATCATATCCGAAGGGTGTCCCGGAATGATGGGGATATTCTTATATATGCATCTTGTTATTGTCGGTTACCAGGTGTTCACCATATGAATGATTTTTATCTCTATGTATGGGATGTGTATTGAAATATGAAATCTTGTGGTCTATTGTTACGATTTGATATGTATAGGTTAAACCTATAACTCACCAACATTTTTGTTGACGTTTAAAGCATGTTTATTCTCAGGTGAATATTAAGAGCTTCCGCTGTTGCATACTAAAATAAGGATAAGATTTGGAGTCCATGTTTGTATGATATTGTGTAAAAACTGCATTCAAGAAACTGATTTCGATGTAATATATTTGTATTGTAAACCATTATGTAATGGTCGTGTGTAAACAGGATATTTTAGATTATCATTATTTGATAATCTACGTAAAGTTTTTTAAACCTTTATTTATGAAATAAAGGTTATGGTTTGTTTTAAAAATGAATGCAGTCTTTGAAAAACGTCTCATATAGAGGTCAAAACCTCGCAACGAAATCAATTAATATGGAACGTTTTTAATCAATAAGAACGGGACATTTCAGTTGGTATCCGAGCGTTGGTCTTAGAGAACCAGAAAATTTGCATTAGTGTGTCTTATCGAGTTTGTTAGGATGCATTAGTGAGTCTGGACTTCGACCGTGTTTTCTTTAAAAATGATTGCTTAACATTTTTGTTGGAAACTATATATTTTTAACATATGAATATTATGTGATATATTAATCTCTTAACGTGTTTGATATTATGTGATAGATGTCTACCTCTAGAACAAGTCCCATTGACTCACCTAATAATAATGAAGAGTCAAATGTAAATTGGAATGATTTGTGGACTGATTCACAAGTTCCCGAAGAGGAACCGGAAGAAGAGTCAGAACCGGAAGAAGAATCGGAACCGGAAGAAGAATCGGAACCGGATGAAGAAATAGAACCGGTGGGGGAAATAATAAAACGGTTAAGTAAAAGAAAATCCTCAACCAACCGACCAAAGTTAATTATGGTCAATGGTGTTTCCGCCAAGGAAGCAAAATATTGGGAGGACTACCAATTCTCCGATGAATCGGATTCCGACGAGAATTCCGATGATGTTATAGAAATTACCCCAACTGAATTTAAAAAGGCAAAAGAAAATAATAAGGGAAAGGGCATAAAAATAGAGAAATCTAATTCCAACCCCGATGAACTTTATATGTATCGTCAACCCCCGAAGTCCTTAAGTTGTAACAATGACCCGGGAACCTCTAAACCACCAGGTTTTTCTAGACCAATGTGGACAACGACGGCTCGTATTAGGGGAACATCATATATCCCTAGAAACTTGGCAAAACGAACCAAAACCGAAGAAGAAGAAACGAGCGAGTCGGAATAAGATAGTTGTATTCGTGTGGTGTAATATATGTAATATAGTGTTCTTATGCTTTATGATATATGTAAAAATTGCTTGTATTAATAAGTATTTTTTTTATGAATCTAACTCTTGTCTATTTTACAGTTTAAAAACACAAAATGGATAGACAACCCAATATTTTAAGAGACCTACCCGGAGACATGATTGATGAAATCTTGTCTAGAGTCGGCCAGAATTCTTCGGCACAACTATTTAAGGCGAGATCAGTTTGTAAGACATTCGAAGAACGTTCCAAGAATGTCTTGGTTTATAAGAGACTTTCGTTTGAAAGATGGGGGATATCACATTGGGAAACCCATAAGTTACGATGTGTTTACTTTGACGCATATATTGCGGGGAACCCAAATGCTATTTTACGCAACGGGTTAAGAAATTATTTTGACTCAATATATCCGAATATTGGACTTCGTGATTTAGAAAAAGCGGCTAACATGCAACATAAAGAAGCATGTTATGCTTACGGATTAGTAATGTTCGCTTCTCACCAAAGTGAGAACAAGAACATCGGGCTACAACTATTAAACAAAACGTTTCCACAAGTGACGGAGTCGGTAATTGGGGTAAGAAATGAGGTTTTTAGATTATTACGGGACTGTTGGACATTACGTAACCCTCGTCCCTTTGATGACGTTACAACACGCTGTCTTATCAACGGCCATAACGGTTATGTTGCACAAGACCAAGGATGGGAAGTAGTCCTAGTAAAACCAGAATGCATGACTTGTTTCTGGACGTATGAATTACGTGTCTTTATTGCCTTTGCTGAACGACTTGTGTACTAGCTAGAATTGTCTTCACAACTATCTTGTATCAAAGTTATTGTGTGCTATATTTCATGCTTTATGTAAAATAAGCGGTATTGTAAGTTTGTAAAATATTGTATAAAAGTTTGAACGCGAAATATTATTATAATCAGTTTTTCATATAGAATTGTAGTAGTTGAATTGTATATTAGCTACTAAGTATGAACTTAACGGGTAGGTACTACCCGAATTTAAACTTATAAAACGCTAATATGAAGAAAAAGCTTTTATAAATGAGTTCATATTATGCTACGAAATACTATTAACTACTCTTAATATTCTGTATGATTAACTTGTTCCATTTAACTATTTTGAAGGAAATGGCACCGACTACTCGACACACCGTGAATATGAATGAAGAGGAATTCCGTACTTTTCTAGCTTCAAACATAGCCGCAGTACAGGCTGCGCTACATACCAACAATAACCTTGGATCTAGCAGTACAGGAAATCGTGTAGGATGCACCTACAAAGAATTCACTGCCTGCAAACCTTTGGAATTTGATGGAACCGAAGGACCGATCGGATTGAAACGGTGGACCGAGAAGGTTGAATCGGTGTTTGCCATAAGTAAGTGTACTGAAGAGGACAAAGTGAAGTACGCTACGCATACCTTCACAGGTTCTGCGTTAACATGGTGGAATACCTATCTAGAGCAAGTGGGACAAGATGATGCGTACGCACTACCGTGGTCAGCATTCAAGCACTTGATGAACGAGAAGTACCGTCCCAGAACCGAGGTCAATAAGCTCAAGACAGAACTTAGAGGGTTACGAACCCAAGGATTTGATATTACCACGTACGAAAGACGATTCACAGAATTGTGCCTATTGTGTCCGGGAGCATTCGAAGATGAGGAAGAGAAGATCGACGCGTTTGTGAAAGGATTACCGGAAAGAATCCAAGAAGATATAAGTTCACACGAGCCCGCCTCCATACAACAGGCATGTAGAATGGCTCACAAACTAGTGAACCAGATTGAAGAAAGAATTAAAGAACAGACTGCTGAAGAGGCCAATGTGAAGCAAGTCAAAAGAAAGTGGGAGGAAAACGGTGATAAGAATCACCAATACAACAACAACAGCAATTACAACAATAATCGCAACAATTATCCCAACAATCGCAACATCAATCGCAACTACAACAAACGGCCCAACAACAACAACAACAACAACAACAACAACAACAACAACAGCAACTACAACAATCATCCCAACAACAATAATAACCGCAACAACAACAACAATCAGAAGCAACTATGCCAAAGGTGTGAAAAGAATCACTCGGGGTTCTGCACCAAATTTTGCAACAAGTGTAAAAGAAATGGTCATAGCGCGGCGAAGTGTGAGGTTTACGGACCAGGGGTTAATAGAACGAAAGGAACAAATGGTGTCGGAACGAGTAATGGCGGAGCAAGTAGTGTCGGAGCAAGTTATGCCAATGTAGTTTGTTATAAATGTGGAAAACCAGGCCACATTATTAGAAATTGCCCGAACCAGGAGAACACGAATGGACAAGGCCGTGGAAGAGTTTTCAATATTAATGCGGTAGAGGCACAGGAAGACCCGGAGCTTGTTACGGGTACGTTTCTTATTGAAAATAAATCTGCTTACGTTTTATTTGATTCGGGTGCGGATAGAAGCTATATGAGTAGAGATTTTTGTGCTAAATTAAGTTGTCCATTGACGCCTTTGGATAGTAAATTTTTACTCGAATCAGCAAATGGTAAATTAATTTCAGCAGATAATATATGTCGGAATCGAGAAATTAAACTGGTTAGCGAAACATTTAAGATTGATTTGATACCAGTAGAGTTAGGGAGTTTTGATGTGATAATCGGTATGGACTGGTTGAAAGAAGTGAAAGCGGAGATCGTTTGTTACAAAAATGCAATTCGCATTATACGAGAAAAAGGAAAACCCTTAATGGTGTACGGAGAAAAGGGCAACACGAAGCTACATCTTATTAGTAATTTGAAGGCACAAAAACTAATAAGAAAAGGTTGCTATGCTGTTCTAGCACACGTCGAGAAAGTACAAACTGAAGAAAAGAGCATCAATGATGTTCCCATTGCAAAAGAATTTCCCGATGTATTTCCGAAAGAATTACCGGGATTACCCCCACATCGATCCGTTGAATTCCAAATAGATCTTGTACCAGGAGCTGCACCAATAGCTCGTGCTCCTTACAGACTCGCACCCAGCGAGATGAAAGAACTGCAAAGCCAATTACAAGAACTTTTAGAGCGTGGTTTCATTCGACCAAGCACATCACCGTGGGGAGCTCCTGTTTTGTTTGTCAAGAAGAAAGATGGTACATTCAGGTTGTGTATCGACTACCGAGAGTTGAACAAACTTACCATCAAGAACCGCTACCCACTACCGAGAATCGACGACTTATTTGATCAACTACAAGGCTCGTCTGTTTATTCAAAGATTGACTTACGTTCCGGGTATCATCAAATGCGGGTGAAAGAAGATGATATTCCAAAGACTGCTTTCAGAACACGTTACGGTCATTACGAGTTTATGGTCATGCCGTTTGGTTTAACTAATGCACCAGCTGTGTTCATGGACCTTATGAACCGAGTGTGTGGACCATACCTTGACAAGTTTGTCATTGTTTTCATTGATGACATACTTATTTACTCAAAGAATGACCAAGAACACGGTGAACATTTGAGAAAGGTGTTAGAAGTATTGAGGAAGGAAGAATTGTACGCTAAGTTTTCAAAGTGTGCATTTTGGTTGGAAGAAGTTCAATTCCTCGGTCACATAGTGAACAAAGAAGGTATTAAGGTGGATCCGGCAAAGATAGAAACTGTTGAAAAGTGGGAAACCCCGAAAACTCCGAAACACATACGCCAGTTTTTAGGACTAGCTGGTTACTACAGAAGGTTCATCCAAGACTTTTCCAGAATAGCAAAACCCTTGACTGCATTAACGCATAAAGGGAAGAAATTTGAATGGAATGATGAACAAGAGAAAGCGTTTCAGTTATTGAAGAAAAAGCTAACTACGGCACCTATATTGTCATTGCCTGAAGGGAATGATGATTTTGTGATTTATTGTGACGCATCAAAGCAAGGTCTCGATTGTGTATTAATGCAACGAACGAAGGTGATTGCTTATGCGCCTAGACAATTGAAGATTCACGAACAAAATTATACGACGCATGATTTGGAATTAGGCGCGGTTGTTTTTGCATTAAAGACTTGGAGGCACTACTTATATGGGGTCAAAAGTATTATATATACCGACCACAAAAGTCTTCAACACATATTTAATCAGAAACAACTGAATATGAGGCAGCGTAGGTGGATTGAATTATTGAATGATTACGATTTTGAGATTCGTTACCACCCGGGGAAGGCAAATGTGGTAGCCGATGCCTTGAGCAGGAAGGATAGAGAACCCATTCGAGTAAAATCTATGAATATAATGATTCATAATAACATTACTACTCAAATAAAGGAGGCGCAACAAGGAGTTTTAAAAGAGGGAAATTTAAAGGATGAAATACCCAAAGGATCGGAGAAGCATCTTAATATTCGAGAAGACGGAACCCGGTATAGGGCTGAAAGGATTTGGGTACCAAAATTTGGAGATATGAGAGAAATGGTACTTAGAGAAGCTCATAAAACCAGATACTCAATACATCCTGGAACGGGGAAGATGTACAAGGATCTCAAGAAACATTTTTGGTGGCCGGGTATGAAAGCCGATGTTGCTAAATACGTAGGAGAATGTTTGACGTGTTCTAAGGTCAAAGCTGAGCATCAGAAACCATCAGGTCTACTTCAACAACCCGAAATCCCGGAATGGAAATGGGAAAACATTACCATGGATTTCATCACTAAATTGCCAAGGACTGCAAGTGGTTTTGATACTATTTGGGTAATAGTTGATCGTCTCACCAAATCAGCACACTTCCTGCCAATAAGAGAAGATGACAAGTTGGAGAAGTTAGCACGACTGTATTTGAAGGAAGTCATCTCCAGACATGGAATACCAATCTCTATTATCTCTGATAGGGATGGCAGATTTATTTCAAGATTCTGGCAGACATTACAGCAAGCATTAGGAACTCGTCTAGACATGAGTACTGCCTATCATCCACAAACTGATGGGCAGAGTGAAAGGACGATACAAACGCTTGAAGACATGCTACGAGCATGTGTTATTGATTTCGGAAACAGTTGGGATCGACATCTACCGTTAGCAGAATTTTCCTACAACAACAGCTACCATTCAAGCATTGAGATGGCGCCGTTTGAAGCACTTTATGGTAGAAAGTGCAGGTCTCCGATTTGTTGGAGTGAGGTGGGGGATAGACAGATTACGGGTCCGGAGATTATACAAGAAACTACCGAGAAGATCATCCAAATTCAACAACGGTTGAAAACCGCCCAAAGTCGACAAAAGAGCTACGCTGACATTAAAAGAAAAGATATAGAATTTGAAATTGGAGAGATGGTCATGCTTAAAGTTTCACCTTGGAAAGGCGTTGTTCGATTTGGTAAACGAGGGAAATTAAATCCAAGGTATATTGGACCATTCAAGATTATTGATCGTGTCGGACCAGTAGCTTACCGACTTGAGTTACCTCAACAACTCGCGGCTGTACATAACACTTTCCACGTCTCGAATTTGAAGAAATGTTTTGCTAAAGAAGATCTCACTATTCCGTTAGATGAAATCCAAATCAACGAAAAACTCCAATTCATCGAAGAACCCGTCGAAATAATGGATCGTGAGGTTAAAAGACTTAAGCAAAACAAGATACCAATTGTTAAGGTTCGATGGAATGCTCGTAGAGGACCCGAGTTCACCTGGGAGCGTGAAGATCAGATGAAGAAGAAATACCCGCATCTATTTCCAGAAGATTCGTCAACACCTTCAACAGCTTAAAATTTCGGGACGAAATTTATTTAACGGGTAGGTACTGTAGTGACCCGAACTTTTCCATGTTTATATATATTAATTGAGATTGATGTTTACATGATTAAATGTTTCCAACATGTTAAGCAATCAAACTTGTTAAGACTTGATTAATTGAAATAGGTTTCATATAGACAATTGACCACCCAAGTTGACCGGTGATTCACGAACGTTAAAACTTGTAAAAAAAAACTATATGATGACATATATATGGTTATATATATAGTTAACATGATATTATGATAAGTAAACATATCATTAATTATATTAACAATGAACTACATATGTAAAAACAAGACTACTAACTTAATGATTTTGAAACGAGACATATATGTAACGTTTATCGTTGTAACGACATTTAATGTATATATATCATATTAAGAGATATTCGTACATCATAATATCATGATAATATAATAATTTAAAATCTCTTTTGATATTATAAACATTGGGTTAACAACATTTAACAAGATCGTTAACCTAAAGGTTTCAAAACAACACTTACATGTAACGACTAACGATGACTTAACGACTCAGTTAAAATGTATATACATGTAGTGTTTTAATATGTATTTATACACTTTTGAAAGACTTCAATACACTTATCGAAATACTTCTACTTAACAAAAATGCTTACAATTACATTCTCGTTCAGTTTCATCAACAATTCTACTCGTATGCACCCGTATTCGTACTCGTACAATACACAGCTTTTAGATGTATGTACTATTGGTATATACACTCCAATGATCAGCTCTTAGCAGCCCATGTGAGTCACCTAACACATGTGGGAACCATCATTTGGCAACTAGCATGAAATATCTCATAAGATTACAAAAATATGAGTAATCATTCATGACTTATTTACATGAAAACAAAATTACATATCCTTTATATCTAATCCATACACCAACGACCAAAAACACCTACAAACACTTTCATTCTTCAATTTTCTTCATCTAATTGAACTCTCTCATGTTCTATCTTCAAGTTCTAAGTGTTCTTCATAAATTCCAAAAGTTCTAGTTTCATAAAATCAAGAATACTTTCAAGTTTGCTAGCTCACTTCCAATCTTGTAAGGTGATCATCCAACCTCAAGAAATCTTTGTTTCTTACAGTAGGTTATCATTCTAATACAAGGTAATAATCATATTCAAACTTTGGTTCAATTTCTATAACTATAACAATCTTATTTCAAGTGATGATCTTACTTGAACTTGTTTTCGTGTCATGATTCTGCTTCAAGAACTTCGAGCCATCCAAGGATCCATTGAAGCTAGATCCATTTTTCTCTTTTCCAGTAGGTTTATCCAAGGAAATTAAGGTAGTAATGATGTTCATAACATCATTCGATTCATACATATAAAGCTATCTTATTCGAAGGTTTAAACTTGTAATCACTAGAACATAGTTTAGTTAATTCTAAACTTGTTCGCAAACAAAAGTTAATCCTTCTAACTTGACTTTTAAAATCAACTAAACACATGTTCTATATCTATATGATATGCTAACTTAATGATTTAAAACCTGGAAACACGAAAAACACCGTAAAACCGGATTTACGCCGTCGTAGTAACACCGCGGGCTGTTTTGGGTTAGTTAATTAAAAACTATGATAAACTTTGATTTAAAAGTTGTTATTCTGAGAAAATGATTTTTATTATGAACATGAAACTAAATCCAAAAATTATGGTTAAACTCAAAGTGGAAGTATGTTTTCTAAAATGGTCATCTAGACGTCGTTCTTTCGACTGAAATGACTACCTTTACAAAAACGACTTGTAACTTATTTTTCCGACTAGAAACCTATATTTTTTTTGTTTAGATTCATAAAATAGAGTTCAATATGAAACCATAGCTATTTGATTCACTCAAAACGGATTTAAAATGAAGAAGTTATGGGTAAAACAAGATGGGATAATTTTTCTCATTTTAGCTACGTGAAAATTGGTAACAAATCTATTCCAACCATAACTTAATCAACTTGTATTATATATTATGTAATCTTGAGATACCATAGACACGTATACAATGTTTCGACCTATCATGTCGACACATCTATATATATTTCGGAACAACCATAGACACTCTATATGTGAATGTTGGAGTTAGCTATACAGGGTTGAGGTTGATTCCAAAATATATATAGTTTGAGTTGTGATCAATACTGAGATACGTATACACTGGGTCGTGGATTGATTCAAGATAATATTTATCGATTTATTTCTGTACATCTAACTGTGGACAACTAGTTGTAGGTTACTAACGAGGACAGCTGACTTAATAAACTTAAAACATCAAAATATATTAAAAGTGTTGTAAATATATTTTGAACATACTTTGATATATATGTATATATTGTTATAGGTTCGTGAATCAACCAGTGGCCAAGTCTTACTTCCCGACGAAGTAAAAATCTGTGAAAGTGAGTTATAGTCCCACTTTTAAAATCTAATATTTTTGGGATGAGAATACATGCAGGTTTTATAAATGATTTACAAAATAGACACAAGTACGTGAAACTACATTCTATGGTTGAATTATCGAAATCGAATATGCCCCTTTTTATTAAGTCTGGTAATCTAAGAATTAGGGAACAGACACCCTAATTGACGCGAATCCTAAAGATAGATCTATTGGGCCTAACAAACCCCATCCAAAGTACCGGATGCTTTAGTACTTCGAAATTTATATCATATCCGAAGGGTGTCCCGGAATGATGGGGATATTCTTATATATGCATCTTGTTATTGTCGGTTACCAGGTGTTCACCATATGAATGATTTTTATCTCTATGTATGGGATGTGTATTGAAATATGAAATCTTGTGGTCTATTGTTACGATTTGATATGTATAGGTTAAACCTATAACTCACCAACATTTTTGTTGACGTTTAAAGCATGTTTATTCTCAGGTGAATATTAAGAGCTTCCGCTGTTGCATACTAAAATAAGGATAAGATTTGGAGTCCATGTTTGTATGATATTGTGTAAAAACTGCATTCAAGAAACTGATTTCGATGTAATATATTTGTATTGTAAACCATTATGTAATGGTCGTGTGTAAACAGGATATTTTAGATTATCATTATTTGATAATCTACGTAAAGTTTTTTAAACCTTTATTTATGAAATAAAGGTTATGGTTTGTTTTAAAAATGAATGCAGTCTTTGAAAAACGTCTCATATAGAGGTCAAAACCTCGCAACGAAATCAATTAATATGGAACGTTTTTAATCAATAAGAACGGGACATTTCAAATTTGTTAACTAAAAATTACATCAACTGTCCCTCTCAATTCTGGGTAAAATATAAAAAGTGTTAAAACTTAACAAATAGTTCCTAAATACATTTTTAATAAGCCTAAAATTTATAGAACTCATTTTCGTATCACCGTTTATTTTAAAATTACATAAGTTTGAATTTAACTTGCTTAATATCAATCGGAACATCAAACGAGTATTACAATCATTTAATATATTTTTTTAATATACTTTATTTATATATAGAGATATATTTTTTATAATAATTATTATAATATCCTATTTTTATTTTATTAATTTTTAATAACAACAACATATAATACTTCAAATTATTATTTATATATACATACACACATATCTATTTACAATTAATTGTTCGTGAATCGTCGAGAGCAGTCGAAAGTCAATTGAATATATGAAACAGTTCAAACTTTTTGAGACTCAACCTTACAGACTTTGCTTATTGTGTCAAAATATTAAATCGTATCGAGAGTTTGGTTTAAAATTAGTCGAAATTTTCCCGGTCGTCACAATTTATCCGACGATATTTGAAGTGCGTAAAATAAATAACAGAAATTAAATGAAGATAAATAAAATTGCAATAAATAAAATGTAATCAGTTAGCTAGGAACAGTTAGCTAGAAACAGTTAGCGTGGATTCTTACAAAATTTTTTATCATAGTTAATTTGTTTGTTTCTAACAATTTTTATTTTGTCTAATGTTTTCTCATTATGCCACTTGTTGGATTCTGATAAGTTAAAATCCAAATATGAAATTGAACGAAAATGGTTATTCTGTAGTGAACGGATTCGTATATCTGTGGATGTAAGTATGATAGTAAATGACCGTTGAATCAGATTCGAAGAATGTACAGTGTAACTTATTAATGTAAAATTTAAATATTCCTCGGGTATTACCTACCCGTTAAAATATTTTCACCATTAACAGTTTGTACAAAAGAATTTTTAATTATAATCTTTATGAAAATATACTTACTTTTTCTTCAGATGTAATCATAGATTTAATGAGTCAATATGATATTAATCTCATTTGATTTACCGATAGAACTAGTAGAATATATAATCTCTAAAACATTATTTCTTTTTTTTAATTATTTTTAATTATTTTATTCTTTTTACCTAATTTTTTTCCAAGTATAAATACCCCTCATTTATCATTCAAACTCACACCAAAATTTTTCTCATTCTCTCTTTGAAGAATTACTACTAGTAAGTATTCTTTTCTTACTTTTTATTTTTTTTACTTTTTACTTTTTACTTTTTACTTCGGTTATTATTTTTACCGAAATATGTAAATAATGTTATAAATTATATGCAATTAAAAATAAAATAAATAACATGTATACATTATTACTATTACTAGCACCTACCTACTACTTATATTGTAACATAAAAACATTTTGGGATATGTATTAGAGATGTATAGATCTTCGAACTTTCTTGACGAATGGTTTCTATGAGATTCTAGGCAGAGGGTTTGGATTTCCGATTTAAAGGGTCCTATGGCTCAAGCCCCTAGATCTAAATTAGCCATTCGAAGGGAAAGGGGTGATTGGAAGCTTATCTAATACAGCAAGTATCCTAAAATGGAAAACACTGATAATAGTAGAAACTCTCTAGTCATAGGAACTTAGTAAAATAAGAAACTTTCTAAAAATGGAAACTTTATAAAAATAGTAACTTACTAAGAATAGAAACTTAGTAAAACAAACTATACTTAAACACATACTTAAACTTAAACATGGGCAAAACACTTAACTACTCTTAAATGTCAATAGGTTGACTTTCCTGCTCACTCGTTCAACTCTTTATTCCGAGGAATAACTCTCTCTCTACTTACTAAGGTGAATTCATAGTCCCTCTTTAATTGCTAGCAAACTTACTTACTTTTACTTGGGGTGAGACACATGCTGTTTTTAATTTTACACTTTAGACACAAGTACCAAACTGTTAAACTATGCTATACCCGGCTATGTCCGACTAAGTCCCTACAGTGATATTTTTAATTGCTGCGGCATGCTTAATTATTGGGGGTAGGCCTATCGGGAGTAACGTCCCCGATACATTTGACCAAGTCATTGTATTACTTAATAATGAAATTAAACCGACAAGGACAGACACAACTTGTCATGGGGCAAACTTGAACGTTTAGTCTAAATATCACGCATTGGCATAACTTTTTGATCCTACGGGAGATCAACTTTACAAACTAAATCTTGTGGTCTAAAATAACGACAAACTTTTTGTTAAACTTATGAACTTCACTCAACCTTTTTGGTTGACACTTTAGCATGTTTTATCTCAGGTGCTGTTTGATTCAAGCTCTTATACTTACTGCTTATGTGATGCTACTTGGACATAGGATCAAGAGATATCGCATTTATTACTTCTGCATGTGAACATTTACGATATTATTATTCCTGTCATTGTAACGACATTTCATTTTCCGTTGCGTACTCATTAAAGTTAAATTCATCATTTAGTATTGTTCTCGTTTATTATAATATGTTGGTATGTTTTGATAATAGTGACGTTCCTTCCAGACCCTATTGGGAGGACGTTACAGATTGGTATCAGAGCATAACCAGGCTGTTATAGAGAACCAGGATTGCATTTTTATGTGTGCCTTACTTGTTAGCTAGGGTGCCTTAGCAATCTAGGAAACTATAACCTTTCCTGCCTTAGAATTAAATCACTTAGGATTGCCCCATAATCTTAACGATTATGCTTTAATAAACTTGACTTAAAGATTCTAATCAAAATATCCTTCCTAATGTTAGGATGTCTAATTATCATCAAACGACCAAAATGAATCTTTTCAAGCCAACCGAAAAAAGATACTGAAAGGTCTTCCACAGAAAAACCAGTCCAAAGTCCACCTTATGGTTTTGGTGGTCCTCCCTCACCAAATTATAGCCCAAATACTACTCTAAAGTTACATGGGTCTCCTGAATACTATCCAACCCCGAGGAATAAAGACAAGAGGAAATGTTTTGAAGAAACTGGGCCGTCAAAGAAAAGATCCCGATCTCCTTTCTACGATGAAGTTGATGCCAAGTACGAGCTCATGAATCTGCGAAAAACTACCGATGACCTAATTCGCCATATTGCAAGGATCGATTTTCAAATGAAGGAAAAAGACCTAGCGATCAAGAAGCTCATGGAGGAAAATGCTGAACTAAAGAAAGAGATAAAGTTGGTGAAGTATGAAGGTGATAGAAATACCCGATGGGGGAAGCAATCTCTCTCTTGCCTAAGAGAAGATGTTGACCTTAGATTGAAGATGGAGGAAAACCGCGTGAATAATCAACTTTCTATAAGGGACCACAAGTACCATGTAATCAACAATGAAGTTTCTAACCTTTATGATAATCTCGAGTTCCTGCATGAGAAATAAAAGGCGAGGAACGAGAAAGTTGATGAGTTTATGAAGAAGGTGGAGGATGAGAAGAAGAAATATGAAGATTACTTCAATCTTAATATTTCCTACATTATTTTTCCAATTCCTTGTCTATGTAAAGGCTATGCCTTAAACTATTTCTATTTCCGAATCGTGTAATAAAGGCTTATTTAATGCCTCGTTCTAATAATATAAAGTGTTTTATTAATATCATGCGATATTAATACTTTATTTTATTCATACTTGTGATTGCTCAAACTTATAACTTGTTAAACTTATCAAACATATGTTCACTTTTATGTATTGACATCATGGTTCGTTCAGCTGTACCTACCGTTAACAACGTTGTGTTAACTACTGAACAATTCCAACAGTTACTCGCTGCCGCCCAAGGCAACTCCCAAGCTAATCATGCTAATACTCAACCGAAACCTTGTTCCTACAAGGATTTTTCAAACTGTCATCCTCCTGCATTTAAGGGGACTGAAGAAGCTGTCGAACTAGTCCGTTGGTTCGAGAAGATGGAATCTATTTTTCGTATTTGCAACTGTGGTGATAACGATCGAGTAAAGTATGCCACTAGCTCATTGGGTGGCAATGCTTTAACTTGGTGGACTGCTCATGCCAAGTCCATAGGAATTGATAATGCTAATGCAATTCCATGGGATGAACTCAAAAGCATGATGGTCAACAAATTCTGTCCTCGAAGTCAAGTTCAGAAACTTGAAGCTGAGTTCTGGGAACTCAAGGTCAAGGGTACAGACATTGAGAACTATACCAATCGTTATCTGGAGCTATCTACTCTATGTCCTGAAATGTTTCCTACTGAAGCTAGAAGAATTGAGCGGTATATCAAAGGTCTTCCCGAGGATGTTCAAGGGAATGTTATTGCTGCTGAGAAGGTTACTTTGGATGCTGTGATTCTCATGGCACAAAATCTCATGTTGGCCAAGAGAAGAAGGGCGTCGACCAATAAGCAAGTTGAAACTAAGGGTAATGATGGTAAGAGGAAGTTTGAGCCATCTCAAGGTTCGGCTCAGAATTATAATAAGAAGCCTGCGGATGGTTCAAGGTCGAATTATAAGGGTACTTATCCTTTTTGTATTCGTTGTGAAAGGCATCACCCGGGGAAGTGTACTGCGGTTTGTGCGTTGTGTAAGAAAGTGGGACACGTTTCTAAGACGTGTAAGACTCCTCCGAAGGATAAGGCTATTGTTCCGGCCAAAGCTCCTCCTACATGCTATACTTGTGGAGAGAAGGGACACATTAGTCCGAATTGTCCTAAGAAGAAAGATAATCCCGCTACTGAAGCTAATGCTACTGCTGCTGAAATGTATCAAATTTATTGTGTGCTATATTTCATGCTATATGTAAAATAAGCGGTATTGTAAGTTTGTAAAATATTGTGTAAAAGTTTGAACGCGAAATATTATTATAATCAGTTTTTCATATAGAATTGTAGTAGTTGAATTGTATATTAGCTACTAAGTATGAACTTAACGGGTAGGTACTACCCGAATTTAAACTTATAAAATGCTAATATGAAGAAAAAGCTTTTATAAATGAGTTCATATTATGCTACGAAATACTATTAACTACTCTTAATATTCTGTATGATTAACTTGTTCCATTTGACTATTTTGAAGGAAATGGCACCGACTACTCGACACACCTTGAATATGAATGAAGAGGAATTCCGTACTTTTCTAGCTTCAAACATAGCCGCAGTACAGGTTGCGCTACATACCAACAATAACCTTGGATCTAGCAGTACAGGAAATCATGTAGGATGCACCTACAAAGAATTCACTGCCTGCAAACCTTTGGAATTTGATGGAACCGAAGGACCGATCGGATTGAAACGGTGGACCGAGAAGGTCGAATCGGTGTTTGCCATAAGTAAGTATACTGAAGAGGACAAAGTGAAGTACGCTACACATACCTTCACAGGTTCTGCGTTAACATGGTGGAATACCTATCTAGAGCAAGTGGGACAAGACGATGCGTACGCACTACCGTGGTCAGTATTCAAGCACTTGATGAACGAGAAGTATCGTCCCAGAACCGAGGTCAATAAACTCAAGACAGAACTTAGAGGGTTACGAACCCAAGGATTTGATATTACCACGTACGAAAGACGATTCACAGAATTGTGCCTATTGTGTCCGGGAGCATTCGAAGATGAGGAAGAGAAGATCGACGCGTTTGTGAAAGGATTACCGGAAAGAATCCAAGAAGATATAAGTTCACACAAGCCCGCCTCCATACAACAGGCATGTAGAATGGCTCACAAACTAGTGAACCAGATTGAAGAAAGAATTAAAGAACAGACTGTTGAAGAGGCCAATGTGAAGCAAGTCAAAAGAAAGTGGGAGGAAAACGGTGATAAGAATCACCAATACAACAACAACAACAACAACAATTACAACAATAATCGCAACAATTATCCCAACAATCGCAACATCAATCGCAACTACAACAAACGGCCCAACAACAACAACAACAACAACAACAGCAACTACAACAATCATCCCAACAATAATAATAACCGCAACAACAACAACAATCAGAAGCAGCTATGCCAAAGGTGTGAAAAGTATCACTCGGGGTTCTGCACCAAATTTTGCAACAAGTGTAAAAGAAATGGTCATAGCGCGGCGAAGTGTGAGGTCTACGAACCAGGGGTTAATAGAACGAAAGGAACAAATGGTGTCGAAACGAGTAATGGCGGAGGAAGTAGTGTCGGAGCAAGTTATGCCAATGTAGTTTGTTATAAATGTGGAAAATCGGGCCACATTATTAGAAATTGCCCGAACCAGGAGAACACGAATGGACAAGGCCGCGGAAGAGTTTTCAATATTAATGCGGCAGAGGCACAGGAAGACCCGGAGCTTGTTACGGGTATGTTTCTTATTGACAATAAATCTGCTTACGTTTTATTTGATTCGGGTGTGGATAGAAGCTATATGAGTAGAGATTTTTGTGCTAAATTAAGTTGTCCATTGACGCCTTTGGATAGTAAATTTTTACTCGAATTAGCAAATGGTAAATTAATTTCAGCAGATAATATATGTCGGAATCGAGAAATTAAACTGGTTAGCGAAACATTTAAGATTGATTTGATACCAGTAGAGTTAGGGAGTTTTGATGCGATAATCGGTATGGACTGGTTGAAAGAAGTGAAAGCAGAGATCGTTTGTTACAAAAATGCAATTCGCATTATACGAGAAAAAGGAAAACCCTTAATGGTGTACGGAGAAAAGGGCAACACGAAGCTACATCTTATTAGTAATTTGAAGGCACAAAAACTAATAAGAAAAGGTTGCTATGCTGTTCTAGCACACGTCGAGAAAGTACAAACTGAAGAAAAGAGCATCAATGATGTTCCCATTGCAAAAGAATTTCCCGATGTATTTCCGAAAGAATTACCGGGATTACCCCCACATCGATCCGATGAATTTCAAATAGATCTTGTACTAGGAGCTGTACCAATAGCTCGTGCTCCTTACAGACTCGCACCCAGCGAGATGAAAGAACTGCAAAGCCAATTACAAGAACTTTTAGAGCGTGGTTTCATTCGACCAAGCACATCACCGTGGGGAGCTCCTGTTTTGTTTGTCAAGAAGAAAGATGGTACATTCAGGTTGTGTATCGACTACCGAGAGTTGAACAAACTTACCATCAAGAACCGCTACCCACTACCGAGAATCGACGACTTATTTGATCAACTACAAGGCTCGTCTGTTTATTCAAAGATTGACTTACGTTCCGGGTATCATCAAATGCGGGTGAAAGAAGATGATATTCCAAAGACTGCTTACAGAACACGTTACGGTCATTACGAGTTTATGGTCATGCCGTTTGGTTTAACTAATGCACCAGCTGTGTTCATGGACCTTATAAACCGAGTGTGTGGACCATACCTTGACAAGTTTGTCATTGTTTTCATCGATGACATACTTATTTACTCAAAGAATGACCAAGAACACGGTGAACATTTGAGAAAGGTGTTAGAAGTATTGAGGAAGGAAGAATTGTACGCTAAGTTTTCAAAGTGTGCATTTTGGTTGGAAGAAGTTCAATTCCTCGGTCACATAGTGAACAAAGAAGGTATTAAGGTGGATCCGGCAAAGATAGAAACTGTTGAAAAGTGGGAAACCCTGAAAACTCCGAAACACATACGCCAGTTTTTAGGACTAGCTGGTTACTACAGAAGGTTCATCCAAGACTTTTCCAGAATAGCAAAACCCTTGACTGCATTAACGTATAAAGGGAAGAAATTTGAATGGAATGATGAACAAGAGAAAGCGTTTCAGTTATTGAAGAAAAAGCTAACTACGGCACCTATATTGTCATTGCCTGAAGGGAATGATGATTTTGTGATTTATTGTGATGCATCAAAGCAAGGTCTCGGTTGTGTATTAATGCAACGAACGAAGGTGATTGCTTATGCGTCTAGACAATTGAAGATTCACGAACAAAATTATACGACACATGATTTGGAATTAGGCGCGGTTGTTTTTGCATTAAAGACTTGGAGGCACTACTTATATGGGGTCAAAAGTATTATATATACCGACCACAAAAGTCTTCAACACATATTTAATCAGAAACAACTGAATATGAGGCAGCGTAGGTGGATTGAATTATTGAATGATTACGACTTTGAGATTCATTACCACCCAGGGAAGGCAAATGTGGTAGCCGATGCCTTCAGCAGGAAGGACAGAGAACCCATTCGAGTAAAATCTATGAATATAATGATTCATAATAACCTTACTACTCAAATAAAGGAGGTGCAACAAGGAGTTTTAAAAGAGGGAAATTTAAAGGATGAAATACCCAAAGGATCGGAGAAGCATCTTAATATTCGGGAAGACGGAACCCGGTATAGGGCTGAAAGGATTTGGGTACCAAAATTTGGAGATATGAGAGAAATGGTACTTAGAGAAGCTCATAAAACCAGATACTCAATACATCCTGGAACGGGGAAGATGTACAAGGATCTCAAGAAACATTTTTGGTGGCCGGGTATGAAAGCCGATGTTGCTAAATACGTAGGAGAATCTTTGACGTGTTCTAAGGTCAAAGCTGAGCATCAGAAACCATCAGGTCTACTTCAACAACCCGAAATCCCGGAATGGAAATGGGAAAACATTACCATGGATTTCATCACTAAATTGCCAAGGACTGCAAGTGGTTTTGATACTATTTGGGTTATAGTTGATCGTCTCACCAAATCAGCACATTTCCTGCCAATAAGAGAAGATGACAAGATGGAGAAGTTAGCACGACTGTATTTGAAGGAAGTCGTCTCCAGACATGGAATACCAATCTCTATTATCTCTGATAGGGATGGCAGATTTATTTCAAGATTCTGGCAGACATTACAGCAAGCATTAGGAACTCATCTAGACATGAGTACTGCCTATCATCCACAAACTGATGGGCAGAGCGAAAGGATGATACAAACGCTTGAAGACATGCTACGAGCATGTGTTATTGATTTTGGAAACAGTTGGGATCGACATCTACCGTTAGCAGAATTTTCCTACAACAACAGCTACCATTCAAGCATTGAGATGGCGCCGTTTGAAGCACTTTATGGTAGAAAGTGCAGGTCTCCGATTTGTTGGAGTGAAGTGGGGGATAGACAGATTACAGGTCCGGAGATTATACAAGAAACTACCGAGAAGATCATCCAAATTCAACAACGGTTGAAAACCGCCCAAAGTCGACAAAAGAGCTATGCTGACATTAAAAGAAAAGATATAGAATTTGAAATTGGAGAGATGGTCATGCTTAAAGTTGCACCTTGGAAAGGCGTTGTTCGATTTGGTAAACGAGGGAAATTAAATCCAAGGTATATTGGACCATTCAAGATTATTGATCGTGTCGGACCAGTAGCTTACCGACTTGAGTTACCTCAACAACTCGCGGCTGTACATAACACTTTCCACGTCTTGAATTTGAAGAAATGTTTTGCTAAATAAGATCTCACTATTCCGTTAGATGAAATCCAAATCAACGAAAAACTTCAATTCATCGAAGAACCCCTCGAAATAATGGATCGTGAGGTTAAAAGACTTAAGCAAAACAAGATACTAATTGTTAAGGTTCGATGGAATGCTCGTAGAGGACCCGAGTTCACCTGGGAGTGTGAAGATCAGATGAAGAAGAAATACCCGCATCTATTTCCAGAAGATTCGTCAACACCTTCAACAGCTTAAAATTTCGGGACGAAATTTATTTAACGGGTAGGTACTGTAGTGACCCGAACTTTTCCATGTTTATATTAATTAATTGAGATTGATATTTACATGATTAAATGTTTATAACATGTTAAGCAATCAAACTTGTTAAGACTTGATTAATTGAAATATGTTTCATATAGACAATTGACCACCCAAGTTGACCGGTGATTCACGAACGTTAAAACTTGTAAAAACTATATGATGACATATATATGGATATATATATAGTTAACATGATACTATGATAAGTAAACATATCATTAAGTATATTAACAATGAACTACATATGTAAAAACAAGACTACTAACTTAATGATTTTTAAACGAGACATATATGTAACGATTATCGCTGTAAAGACATTTAATGTATATATATCATATTAAGAGATATTCATACATCATAATATCATGATAATATAATAATTTAAAATCTCATTTGATATTATAAACATTGGGTTAACAACATTTAACAAGATCGTTAACCTAAAGGTTTCAAAACAACACTTACATGTAACGACTAACGATGACTTAACGACTCAGTTAAAATGTATATACATGTAGTGTTTTAATATGTATTTATACACTTTTGAAAGACTTCAATACACTTATCAAAATACTTCTACTTAACAAAAATTCTTACCATTACATCCTCGTTCAGTTTCATCAACAATTCTACTCGTATGCACCCGTATTCGTACTCGTACAATACACAGCTTTTAGATGTATGTACTATTGGTATATACACTCCAATGATCAGCTCTTAGCAGCCCATGTGAGTCACCTAACACATGTGGGAACCATCATTTGGCAACTAGCATGAAATATCTCATAAAATTACAAAAATATGAGTAATCATTCATGACTTATTTACATGAAAACAAAATTACATATCCTTTATATCTAATCCATACACCAACGACCAAAAACACCTACAAACACTTTCATTATTCAATTTTCTTCATCTAATTGATCTCTCTCAAGTTCTATCTTCAAGTTCTAAGTGTTCTTCATATATTCTACAAGTTCTAGTTACATAAAATCAAGAATACTTTCAAGTTTGCTAGCTCACTTCCAATCTTGTAAGGTGATCATCCAACCTCAAGAAATCTTTGTTTCTTACAGTAGGTTATCATTCTAATACAAGGTAATAATCATATTCAAACTTTGGTTCAATTTCTATAACTATAACAATCTTATTTCAAGTGATGATCTTACTTGAACTTGTTTTCGTGTCATGATTCTGCTTCAAGAACTTCGAGCCATCCAATGATCCGTTGAAGCTAGATCCATTTTTCTCTTTTCCAGTAGGTTTATCCAAGGAACTTAAGGTAGTAATGATATTCATAACATCATTCGATTCATACATATAAAGCTATCTTATTCGAAGGTTTAAACTTGTAATCACTAGAACATAGTTTAGTTAATTCTAAACTTGTTCGCAAACAAAAGTTAATCCTTCTAACTTGACTTTTAAAATCAACTAAACACATGTTCTATATCTATATGATATGCTAACTTAATGATTTAAAACCTGGAAACACGAAAAACACCGTAAAACCGGATTTACGCCGTCGTAGTAACACCGCGGGCTGTTTTGGGTTAGTTAATTAAAAACTATGATAAACTTTGATTTAAAAGTTGTTATTCTGAGAAAATGATTTTTATTATGAACATGAAACTATATCTAAAAATTATGGTTAAACTCAAAGTGGAAGTATGTTTTCTAAAATGGTCATCTAGACGTCGTTCTTTCGACTGAAATGACTACCTTTACAAAAATGACTTGTAACTTATTTTTCCGACTATAAACCTATACTTTTTCTATTTAGATTCATAAAATAGAGTTCAATATGAAACCATAGCAATTTGATTCACTCAAAACGGATTTAAAATGAAGAAGTTATGGGTAAAACAAGATTGGATAATTTTTCTCATTTTAGCTACGTGAAAATTGGTAACAAATCTATTCCAACCATAACTTAATCAACTTGTATTGTATATTATGTAATCTTGAGATACCATAGACACGTATACAATGTTTCAACCTATCATGTCGACACATCTATATATATTTCGGAACAACCATAGACACTCTATATGTGAATGTTGGAGTTAGCTATACAGGGTTGAGGTTGATTCCAAAATATATATAGTTTGAATTGTGATCAATACTGAGATACGTATACACTGGGTCGTGGATTGATTCAAGATAATATTTATTGATTTATTTCTGTACATCAAACCGTGGACAACTAGTTGTAGGTTACTAACGAGGACAGCTGACTTAATAAACTTAAAACATCAAAACATATTAAAAGTGTTGTAAATATATTTTGAACATACTTTGATATATATGTATATATTGTTATAGGTTCGTGAATCAACCAGTGGTCAAGTCTTACTTCCCGACGAAGTAAAAATCTGTGAAAGTGAGTTATAGTCCCACTTTTAAAATCTAATATTTTTGGGATGAGAATACATGCAGGTTTTATAAATGATTTACAAAATAGACACAAGTACGTGAAACTACATTCTATGGTTGAATTATCGAAATCAAATATGCCCCATTTTATTAAGTCTGGTAATCTAAGAATTAGGGAACAGACACCCTAATTGACGCGAATCCTAAAGATAGATCTATTGGGCCTAACAAACCCCATCCAAAGTACCGGATGCTTTAGTACTTCGAAATTTATATCATATCCGAAGGGTGTCCCGGAATGATGGGGATATTCTTATATATGCATCTTGTTAATGTCGGTTACCAGGTGTTCACCATATGAATGATTTTTATCTCTATGTATGGGATGTGTATCGAAATATGAAATCTTGTGGTCTATTGTTACGATTTGATATATATAGGTTAAACCTATAACTCACCAACATTTTTGTTGACGTTTAAAGCATGTTTATTCTCAGGTGAATATTAAGAGCTTCCGCTGTTGCATACTAAAATAAGGACAAGATTTGGAGTCCATGTTTGTATGATATTGTGTAAAAACTGCATTCAAGAAACTGATTTCGATGTAACATATTTGTATTGTAAACCATTATGTAATGGTCGTGTGTAAACAGGATATTTTAGATTATCATTATTTGAGAATCTACGTAAAGCTTTTGAAACCTTTATTTATGAAATAAAGGTTATGGTTTGTTTTAAAAATGAATGCAGTCTTTGAAAAATGTCTCATATAGAGGTCAAAACCTCGCAACGAAATCAATTAATATGGAACGTTTTTAATCAATAAGAACGGGACATTTCATTATGGAAATACAAAATCTTGTGGTTCAAAAACAATGTTTACAAACACCTATGATTTCACCAACGTTTTTCGTTGACAGTTTTCTATATGTTTCTCAGGTTCATACTTGGCTATTTGATATATGCTTCCGCGTACACTCATACTTGCTTGGAGTCAAGCATACATGCATACACTCTGATTTCTTGCTTGGGGTCAAGCATACTTACATACTTACACTATTTATAGCAACCGTGATTTTCAACTTATATTATGTCGCAAGCTTATTTCATTTTTACTTTATTACTTTTGTAAACTTAAACTTATTGTTGAACCGTTGGTAAACTGAGCTTTGCAAATCTTGTACTTTCAAATGAATGCGACATAATTTTGGTCAAACGAGTCTCATATAAGGACTACGACCACGTAACGGGACCTTAGTAGTCGGCGCCGTCAAATGACGATTTTGTCGGGTCGCTACAGATGGTATCAGAGTGTTGGTTGTAGGGAACTAGGATGTGCATTAGTGTGTCTGACAGAGTCGTTAGGACGCATTAGTGAATCTAGACTACAACCGGATAGTTAGCCATTGCATTCTGACATACATTTGCTATAGATAGCACTTACTTGACTACTTCTGCATTATACTTGAATCATTCTTAGGTGAACTTTTTAATGGTACCAAGTTTTCATCATACGAACTCGTATTCTGCAACTTTCTGGTAACACGCGTAAATTCAAGATTCATACAAGTATGGATGACGACGACTTCATTAGTCACACTTGTTCGGGAATTCTGTCTCCCGGATTGTTATTCGCCACCGTTTCAACTTACTATCGGTTTCCCACTGGTGTTTCTTACTATCTACTTTTTTGGTGTTACTACCATCACTACTTTAGGTGAGTATCGTCATCAACACTTATCACTACGGTTGCATACTATTCGTTATCATGATTCGTTACTCATTTCGTGCCTAAATGCATTATTGTTTGACTTGAACCGCATTGACGTGAACAATCATTTATACACTTCCCTCGGGGAACGTTTCTTTAGAGTTGCACTAATTCTTTCGATTCAATACGAGTCATGTTTGAGACGTCGTTACACTTTGTTCATTCTAGATCTTCACAGTTATACGAACCTGATGTTATGGAGTGATGTGGGAATGGAGGTATGAGTTAGCGTAATATAACGACACTCGATCAACGTGGTTATATTATGGTAAGTCATACCAAAGTTCTAATGACTCGTGATGGTGATTGGACTCGATCAACCTAATCACCACCATGTGCCATGTACATGACTTCATTTTTCTTGTTTGAATATCCGAAAACTCCGAGAATGTTGATAACAACCATACCAGGGAGACATCTTCGATTATTGTCGAACCATACCCATGCTTCCGAAGGAATGACAAATTCTTTCAACTTCAAACATATGTTACACGTGTATACTATCTCGTTTTTGCACAGTTTTATCGACGAACTACGATATGCTTGTTATGCTCATATCGAGGCGGAAACTTCTTCCGCATTACACTCGTACTTTTGTATAAAGAAACCTTCTATCTAAATTCTCAATGGAGAGAGAGGCTCTTCACACTATACTAGCATTCGCCACGAGGGTGAATAGTCCTAACGAACATTTTCGAAAATTGATAAATCTTCCGCGGCGCGAATTTCTTGAGAAACTTGTTCTATCTAACGTTTTCAAGCCCTAACAAAATTTTTCAAATATACCTTAAAGAAATATACCTCGTTTCGGATCGAGATTCTCATTTCACTTCTAGATTTCGGAGTGCCTTACAAAAAGCCTCGGGACCACGTTTAAACATGAGTACAACACATCAACCACAACCCGACGGACCGAGCAAACATACGATTCAAACTTTGGAAACCAAAATACGAGTTCGTGTTATCGACTTCAAATTTACTTGAGAAAAGTACTTGCCTTTAGTCAAATTCTCTTACTACAATAATTTTCATTCGAGTATTAACGTCACACTTTTCGAGGACCCGTATAGCCGTAAATGTCATTTTCTTAAATTGTTGAACCGAAGTAGGTGACAAGCGAACCACCGGACCCGAACTCATTCATGAAACAACCGGAAAATTATTCAATTCCAAAGAAAGGCTCAAGACGGCCCGTAGTCGCCAAAAGAGTCATACAAGTGTTAAACGTAAACCTCTCGAATTCCAAGTGGGAAATCGCGTAACGTTAAAAGTCGCACCTTGAAAAGGTGTAGTCCGTTTCAGAAGCGTAGAAAGCTAAATCCGTGATATTTTTAGTCCTTTTGAAATCTTGGGGCGTGTTGTGCCCGTTGCTTACTGCTTCGAACTTCCGACTCAAACAAATTCAGTTCATCCTACATTCTGTGT
This sequence comes from Rutidosis leptorrhynchoides, assembly GCF_046630445.1. Classification (NCBI taxonomy): domain Eukaryota; kingdom Viridiplantae; phylum Streptophyta; class Magnoliopsida; order Asterales; family Asteraceae; genus Rutidosis; species Rutidosis leptorrhynchoides. Next base: position 258,048,572 of record NC_092334.1, read on the forward strand.
ATCAAACTTAAAGGCGTGTCTTGTGAGACAAGAACTTGTTATCCTCTTCGATGAACTTACTATCAACGATAAACCTCACTTCCAAGGAGGACCGGTTGAAACTATAAATCGTGAAGCCAAACTTTAAACCAACGTAAAATCCCAACTGTCAAAGTTCGTTGAAATGCCCAAGGAAGAACCTTCACATATCCGTAGAATTTGCAACGTAAGGTTTCGAAGAAGAAACAACAACTACTACTTCCAACTAAATTTCGGGACGAAATTTCTTTTAAGGTGTAGGTAATGTAACATCCCGCGTTTTTCCGTTAAATTTATTTTTTTTAACACTATCTTTTTTTTTAAATAATATCTTTCGTTATTTAAATTAAAGTTTCCGTTGACTAACGTTCATTATATTCCCGCTATTTAATTATAACATCACTTGTTTACTCGAGCATTTTTAAAATATTCGTTTGGTTAATTCCCGCACCTGCTTTGAAACTTGAGGGACCAATGTTGTCAAGAGGGCAAAGTGGTGACTAGGTCAACTAGTCAACCACTTCACCTCCTCCACTCATTTTTCATCTTCACCATCTTTATTACTTCCATCTTTTCTCTTAACCTTCAAACAAGAGATTCATCATCTAAATCCGATTGGAAAAGCAAACATCAAAACAAATTACATTCTCGTGATCCTCTATTCATCCTCTACATTTTGGTACCAATTTCTTCACATTTGGGTAACATTTCTAAAACTCTAGATTTCTCTAAATTCATTTTATATACTTGAAATGGTGTTAGTTAGTGTCTATGGCTCGTATATAACATGAATATAAGTTTTGTTTGCTCGATTTGTTGTTTTGGAGTAACTAGCATGAACTTGAAAATGGGTGTGCTTAATCTTTGATTTTGGATGAGTTAATATTGTTAAATTGTTAAAGTTCATGTTTTAATTATGTTACTAGTATCACTAACTTCGTTATGATGCGTAGGTTGAGTAAGAAAACTTCAAGAACATGATTAATGAGTTTGTGAAGTTTGGTTAGGGTTTGATAGCTTTAAAACGAACTTTTGATGCATTGAATGCTTGTTAATGTTATTGATAAGTGTTTAGTTGTAATGTATGTTTCATTACCTTCAAAACGGCATATCATACATGTAAATTGGTTGCCCGAATCATGAAACGCATTTTACAAACTTGAAACTTTGATTATGAACGTTCATTGAACATTTGACGAGAATTTTATTATTTTAAATGCACGTTTTGATTGATAATATGTACTTATTTGTGTTCCTTGTCAAAAGAGCTTTCCAACGATATAAGATACGCATTCTAAGTGTTTACGGTTTGTGATTTGGGTTTGTTTGAATTTTGAGTTTGAGACTTGAACAATTGAGACTGACCAGGTACCAGCAACCGTTATTCGCCGCGGCGCAGCCAGCCTTTGTCGCGGCGCGACAATAGGCATGGTTTGATTCTGACCTACATGGTCAAAATATGAAAAATGTTTGGCACGCTAGGGACCTCCGATCCACTTGTAACTTGTTCTAACATGCTTATATATGAATAATTAGCACCGGAAAATAGTTCGGGACCCGACCCGAACGTGTTGACTTTTTGTTGACTTTGACTTGACCAAGTTTGACTTTTAGTCAAACTTAAACAAACGTTTATGAAATCGTTCTAATCTTCGTTTATACTTGATTCTTGCATGAAACTTGACAACGTGATTCACATGCTATACTATTCGAGTCGTAACGAGCCATAGGACTAAGTGAACACAATTGGCCCGACCTTGTGACGTAACCGGTTAATTGATACAACTTACTTGTTTAGGTCAAGGCTAAGCAACTTTCATGCACACGTTTACTTTGTGAAGTACATTTATACTCATGCACTCGAGGTGAGATCATAGTCCCATCTTTTAACAACTTTTATACTTTTAAATTATGGGATGAGAAACATATACAGTTTTATACTACATACTTTTATACTTTGAACACAAGTACAAGGAAACAAACATTCCACAGTGAGTTAGAACAAAAATCCTCAATTCGATTATCATTAGTTACACTTGCAGGGTGTAAGCGAGAACTTATATTGTGTGGCCATACGGGTTTGACAAACCCTCATTACGGACGGTTCGCTACCGTCTACGGATGAAATATATTTTTGAGAAACAGTGTATGTTCTAACACTATTGTGATGGGGTTCTATGGAAGGAAACGTTAAGTCTTGATAATTGGGTGCTCGCGAACAATACTTTTGGAATGCAAACGATTTAGATAATCAACGTTATGGAAATACAAAATCTTGTGGTTCAAAAACAACGTTTACAAACACTAATGATTTCACCAACATTTTTCGTTGACAGTTTTCTATATGTTTCTCAGGTTCATACTTGGCTATTTGATATATGCTTCCACGTACACTCATACTTGCTTGGAGTCAAGCATACATGCATACACTCTGATTTTTTGCTTGGGGTCAAGCATACTTACATACTTACGCTATTTATAGCAACCGTGATTTTCAACTTATATTATGTCGCAAGCTTATTTCATTTTTACTTTATTACTTTTGTAAACTTAAACTTATTGTTGAACCGTTGGTAAACTGAACTTTGCAAATCTTGTACTTTCAAATGAATGCGACATAATTTTGGTCAAACGAGTCTCATATAGGGACTACGACCACGTAACGGGACCTAAGTAGTCGGCGCCGTGAAATGACGATTTTGTCGGGTCGCTACAATTATTATTACAAATATTATTAATGTTATTATTATAAATAATTATTAATAACATGAATATTATTAGTATTATCACTTTTACTAAAATTTTTAAGATTATTATAAATATCATTATTATTAATACAACTTATTATTAATAATATTATTATTATTATTAATAGTATTATTAACATTTTATAATGATTATTATCAATATTATTAATTATAATTAAAATTATCATTTTTATTATTAATATTATCATATTAATATTATTATCATTATTCTTATTTATCATTAATAATTTTATTATTATTATTAATATAATTATTATTAATTAGTATTATAATTATTAATATAATTATTAATTATTAATATCAATAAAAAAAATAAAAATTAAAAAGTAAAATAAAGGGTATCTGCTTTGATTTTTTTTAACTAATCTGATTCTGCATTATTAACCTGCTTTTAATTTTTTTTAAGTGATCTGTTTTTTATATTTTGATCTTATCTGCTTTTGATCTTTTTTTTATCTTCTTCCTGATTATATTTATTCTACTTTTTTATATTTTTTTTTATATTTTCTTCTTGTGTGTGCTGAATGTCGACCACTATCATTAAACAAACAATCACAATTCCTGCTTTACACGTTCGATTAACATCATCATTACCATTTATATACTGGTTGAATCTTGCTGCTAATTGAAAATCAAACAGGAAAAGCCATTTAAAAGCTCGTACCTCTGTTTTCTTTTATTTTTCCAAAACTTCGAATTCGAAATTAATTTCAAAATGTAATATTGTAGTTTTGTTAGGTATCGTCTACTAAAACTATCTGCAAAAGTTGAAGCTCCAATTCATTCTATCAAACTCAAATTTCGAAGTCAAAGTTTATTTTTCAAAAGTCAAACTGTTTGTTCATCGAGAAATTCGAAGTTGTTTTGAAAGTTTCAGATTAAATTAAGGATTCATAAAGTTTCTAATAATGATTTAGCACCTTTTTCATGAAGTAATCGAAGTCTAAAACGTCCTTAAATTCCCAATCAAGATTTGAGTTTATATGGTTCTTGCGTAACCTGCTGCTGCTTAAATTTTTTTTTCTTCTGTTAAATCAATTCAACAAACAACCTTATCTCTGTTTCATTTGCAATTTCTAAAAACCTAAACAAATTTCGTGTTGCTGTTATGGGCTCGATTCACCTCTGGTCGAATTATATGAAGAAGATGATAAAAGAAAAATGGGATAAAAATATTTAAGGGTAATTTAAATCAGAAAAACAGAAGCAGCGGAGTGGTTTGAGAGTATTGCGAGTGAGCTAGAGGTTGCGGGTTCAAGCCCGGTTCGGGGAATTTTTTTTAGAAAAGCTTTGAAGGTAGTTTCCATTACCAAAATTATTATTATTATTATTAACTAGAAAAAAATTCGACAGCGCGTTGCTGCAATTGTATTCAACGCGCGGTCGAATTTGGATATACGTTGTTTGGTACCTAATATATCTAGTAGGTTGGGTTGTTTGTTGGATATGTATGTATGTATATATATATATATATATATATATATATATATATATATATATATATATATATATATATATATATATATGAAATACAGCCCGAAAGATTTAGTGGTTTTTTAACGTTGTCCGTTTCACGTATAGTTAGTCTCGTTGTGTTCATAAAATTATTTCGAGTTGAACGGTGGACTCAAAAAAATTTAACTCGCACCGAGCGAGAATATAAGGCCCGTTATTTAGTGTTTTTTAACGATGTCCGTTTGTGTATAGTTAGTCGCGTTGTGTTCATCAGATTTTTTCGAGTTGAACGGTAGGCTCGGAAAAATTTAACTCGCACCGAGCGAGAAGATCGGGCCCGTTAAAAATTCAGGTGGAATTAGTTTCTTTTATTTTAATAAAATTATATAATTACGTTTTCTACCCCCGAAAAAGTGAAAACTCGAGGGGTCGTTGTGTAAAGTAAGCCGAAGTTGAGGGGTCGGTTGTAGTGTGAACCCAAACTCAAAACGACAATTCGATATAACTGAAACGACGAATATTGCCACGCATATTAGTATATATGGATAATATTATTATTAGTATTATAATAATAATAATTATTATTATTATTATTTATCACATATTATTATTATTATTATGATTATAGTAAGTATAATTATTATTAATATTGTTATTACTAATATTATTATCATTACTAAATATTATCATTTAGTATTATTATTATTATTATTATTACTACTAATATTAAAATAAGTATTATTATTAACATTATCATTAATATTATGAGTATAATCATTAACGAACTATTATTAAAATTATTATCATTAATAGTGAAATGGTTATTTTTATAGTTATTATTATTATTATTGGTATTATTATTGATATCAGTAATACTAAAAGTATCATTATTTTTAAATCTATCAATTTATTAGTATTATCATTAAGAATATTATTAGTAGTATCATTATTATTATTTTTATGAATATTACCATTATCATTACGAGTATTATTATTATTACAAAATAATACAACTCTTTATTCATTATCATTATTAATATTATTTTATCAAATAAATACTTATATATAGAATATATATATATATATATATATATATATATATATATATATATATATATATATATATATATATATATATATATATATATATATATATATAGAAATATATAACAATTGAAATAATATATATAAACTTGTTCGATTACGAGTATATGTGTTAATATATATACTTGATATAGGTTCGTGAATCCGAGGTCAACCCTGCACTTGTTCGGTGCCATCATATGCGTAATTACTACGAAATACAGTATCGTGAGTTTTCATAGCTCCCTTTTTATATATATTTTTGGGCTGAGAATACATGCACTATTTTATATCTGTTTTACAAAATAAATATGAGTATTAAACTTAATTCTACGTGGGTTAGAATCACAAATATTCCCTTAGCTTGGTAAGTTAATCTATTGGTCTCTGTATCGTAGGCGCGAATCCTATTGATAGATCTATCGGGTTTGACAACCCATCCGGGCTAGTCGCGCTAGCAGTCAACGAATGTTTAGTACTTCGAGGGTCGAATCCTATTGATAGATCTATCGGGTTTTGATCAATCTTAGATTCGTCTTCCTCACGGAATTGGATCTAGATTGAGTGCAATGAGGAGGATTGGGGTGTCGTTTTATGTTTTGGGCCCAATGATCGTCTTTCACTTTAGAAATCAAGTGATCAACCACCCCGACCCGGTCTTGATTGTAAATTAGCATGATTCACCTTAGCGCGATGTAAAAATCCCTTGGGCAAGGTCACAAGTGGAAATCACAAAGGCTTGGTGTAACAACCCAAACCAACCCTCGACCAAACCACGCGAAAATACAAAATAAAAAAAAAAAAATATTTCCTGTGCAGCATACCCGCGCGGCGCGCCAGATAGGGGCGCGGCGCGCCAAAGTGGACTGTCCGGAAAGTCTCAAAATGCGAAAAAGATTGACTAGTTCCCGACACTTTTAGACGAAACGCTTTTTACCATACATCCAAATATGTAAAACTAACTTGCTTCAAATATAAAATCAATGTATTACGGGCGGGGCCCACATCGGCCGTTTTACGAGTTTAATACAATTTACGAGTTTCGACCACCAAAAAGTTTAAGTTCCAAACTACACAATGAGCATGGCGTTTGGGATTAAACTACCCAACTATCGGTCAAACTCCAAGAGCTACTAAAGCCAAAAGCGTCCCTTAGCATCAAGCGGGATCTCTAGTCCAAAACGATGCCCTTACCCTTGTCCAAAACCGAACCTATAAAATTGTAAACAACGAGAGGGTAAGAAAAGCTTAGTGAATGCAATAATTATACGAATACATATATAATTATACCTACTTGCATACACTTACACAACCGCAAACATGCTAGCAAACAACATTAGCTTATCGTCGCAATAACAAGCTATAATTCACCAATACCCCCAAGCTAGCATAACATCCGCATATAAATATAACTCGAATAATATAATATGCTTACAACACAAATAACCATGGTTAACCAATAGTACAAGGGAACGGCGCTCGCGAAAACGCCATCGGTGTTCGTAACATCCGTTAGGGCACTTAACACCTCGCACCACTAACCCCTAGGGTGGCACCTTAACACCTCGGCACATCACCCCGAGTGGCATCTTAACACCTCGATGCATCACTCATTATTTTTACGGAGTGGTGTCTTAACACCTCGACACTACACTCCTAGGTGGCATCTTAACACCTCGATGCTACACCCGAGTGGCATCTTAACACCTCGATGCTACACTCTTCACGTGAAACGTGGTGTCTTAACACCTCGACACTACACATTTCACGCTACAACAAATAGATACATTATATACCTACACATATAATTATTCCACTCACCTCAAAGTCTTGTGAAAAGATACCCGAGCTTGCGAAACCTCAAAGTAACGTACCTATCACATTATACATATTATCAAACGCAAACTCAAGTCGGTCAACCAATTCTTTCACCATTCCTAAGTCATTTTGACCCAAAGTGCAATCCCGACCCATTTTGCACCATTAACCCTAATAATGGGTCAACTTCACCAAAAACCCTAACTCTAGTCAAATATGGTCTTATTACATTTTTAAATCACCAATTTAACTCATTTTCACACATGCAAGACCACTTAGGTCATTAAAGACCCATTTGACCCATTGCAAGGTCAACACACCCATTTGGGTCATCCATGCCCAATTAACACCCATTTACATATCATTGAAGTGTTCTAGTACTTTAACTAGCTAATTAGGTTCATAAACATAAATTAACACTTTGAAAACCCTAATTAGTTACCTTTGAGTCTACATGACCCAAATTCACGCAAAACCCCCAAATTACTAGCAAGTGGGTTTTGTGTGCATCACTAACCCAAACCCTAACCCTTAATGCAATTAAAGTAAGAATCTAGGTTTTAGAACTTACCAACACAATCACTACGTAGCTAGCGACTAGATGAACGACTTTAGAACTCGCACTAAGACCCGATTCAACCTCCTTTACTCTTTAATGAAGCTTTCTCACTCAAGAAATGCACTCTCTCACTAGAATTGAATTGGAGAGGATAAGGTGGTTGTGAATGGAGTTAATGAGCTCCCAAAACTGATCTAAGGCATTAAATTCGGACCCCAAGGTGATTTTACCAAAATGCCCTCAAAATATCTAATTAAAAAGAAAAGGGGAATCTGTCGCAGACAGATGGCGCGGCGCGCCACCTAGCCGCGTGGCGCGCGACCTCCCAGTTCAGCATCTTTTGTCTTTTTAATTATGTGCAACAAAAACCCCAAACTTGAGTAACTCATATACACATATGTACACTACGAATATTCGGGTCTTACAACTCTCCCCCACTTATTCGGATTGCGTCCTCGCAATCCAAGCCGCATGACACGAGGGAAGAGAAACTAACACGAACTCTTCGGGCTCCCAAGTGAACTCGGAACATTTACTTCGTCGCCATTGAACCTTGAAAGTTCTCACCTCTTTATTTCTCAACATTTTCACCTTCTTGTCAAGGATAGCAATCGGTTCCTCGACATATTCTAACTTGTTGTTTAGCTCGATCTCGTCTAAAGGCATCCATGAGGAATCATCCGCAAGAGACTTACGGAGGTGGGAAACATGAAATGTATTATGGATCCCCGCAAGCTCTTCGGGTAATTCCAATCGATATGCAACTTCACCAACACGAGCTAAAACCTTGAATGGCCCAATAAACCGAGGAGCTAACTTTCCCCGTTTTTGAAATCGAATAATACCCTTCCATGGCGAAACCTTAAGCATCACCATATCACCTTCTTGGAACTCAATCAATCGCCTACGTCTATCGGCATACGACTTTTGCCTATCTTGAGCCTTCTTCAAATGTTCCCGAATCAAATCGATCTTGCTATTGGTCTCTAAAACCAAATCGGTACCCCCGATCTCTCTTTGACCCACTTCTCCCCAACAAACGGGAGTTCGACACCTACGCCCATAAAGCATTTCGTAAGGTGGCATCCCGATACTAGTATGATAACTATTATTGTACGAGAATTCCACCAAAGGCAAATGCTCATCCCAACTACCACCGAAGTCAATGATGCACGCTCGTAGCATATCTTCTAAAGTTTGATTCGTACGTTCGGTTTGACCGTCCGTTTGAGGATGATACGCCGTGCTCAACTTCAATTGCGTACCCATATCTTCATGAAACTTTTCCCAAAACTGAGATGTAAAACGGGTATCTCGATCCGAAATAATAGATATTGGAACCCCATGTCGCGAGACCACTTCCTTGATAAAAAACTTAGCCAAGGTCTCCGACGATATCGCTTCTTTAATGGGAAGAAACAAAGCGCTTTTTGTCAATCGGTCAACTATAACCCAAATCGAATCGAATTGGGTTCTCGCCGTTTTAGGTAACTTTGTAATGAAATCCATGGTAATATGCTCCCATTTCCATTTCGTGATTTCTAATGGTTGCAACTTACCATACGGCTTTTGATGTTCGGCTTTTACTTGTAAACACGTGACACATTGCTCAACATACTTCACAAAATCACGTTTCATGCCCGGCCACCAATAATCTTTCTTCAAGTCAAGATACATTTTCGTCGCGCCCGGATGAATGGAGTATTTTGACTTATGTGCTTCATCAAGTAGCACTCGTCGGTAATCACCTATCTTAGGCACCCACACCATTCCTTGGAAGGACAACAAACCACGCGGACCCATAGTAATAAACTCCGATTGGCCCACGATTCGCTTCGTATGCTTGTTGTGAACATAAGCCTCTATTTGAATCTCACCAAGCTTTTCAAGAAAATCGTTGGTAATAATCAAACGTAATGACCCCACTTTTATCGCCGGATGTTGACTCTTTCGACTCAACGCATCCGCGACCACATTCGCCTTACTCGGATGATAAAGTATTTCACAATCGTAGTCTTTCACCACATCCATCCACCTACGTTGGCGATAATTCAAATCTCGTTGATTAAAGAGATGTTTCAAACTCTTATGATCCGAATAAATCGTACACTTGACACCATACAAGTAATGGCGCCAAATTTTCAACGCATGCACTACCGCCACCAACTCAAGATCATGAGTCGGATACCTCGTTTCATGTTCCTTTAATTGTCGAGAGGCATAAGCGATGACCTTACCTCTTTGCATTAGAACACACCCGAGACCATTTAAGGAAGCATCACAATAAACCACCATGTCTTCAACACCTTCCGGTAACACTAACACCAGAGCTTGACACAACTTCTCTTTTAACAATTGAAAAGCAATTTCTTGCTCGTCCTCCCAACCAAACCTCGCATTCTTCCTTGTCAATTTCGTCAATGGAGAAGCAATCTTAGAAAAGTCTTGGATAAACCGACGATAATAACCGGCCAATCCGAGAAAACTTCGAATTTCCGTAGGCGTAGTCGGTCGCCCCCAACTCTTCACCGTTTCGATCTTCCCCGGATCTACTTGAATACCGTTTTCGTTCACGATATGACCAAGGAATTGAACTTCCCTTAGCCAAAATTCACATTTGGAGAACTTTGCATACAACTTCTCCTTTCGTAGCATCTTCAATACTTCACGCAAATGACGTTCATGCTCGTTCATACTTTTCGAGTAGACTAGTATGTCGTCAATGAACACTATTACCGACTTGTCCAACATAGGTTGGCACACTCGGTTCATAAGATCCATGAATGTCGCCAGTGCATTCGTAAGACCAAAGGGCATAACTACAAACTCATAATGCCCGTAACGCGTTCGAAAAGCCGTTTTCTCTATGTCTTCCTCACGGACCCGCATTTGGTGATAGCCGGACCGTAGGTCGATCTTAGAGAAATACGTTGCACCTTGAAGTTGATCAAATAAATCGTCAATCCTAGGTAATGGATAACGATTCTTGATCGTCACTTTATTCAACTCACGGTAATCAATGCACATACGCATACTACCATCTTTCTTCTTCACAAATAACACCGGAGCGCCCCATGGCGAAGCACTCGGTCGAATAAAACCCTTCTCGAGCAACTCTTAGGTTTGATTTAACAACTCTTGCATTTCCGTTGGTGCTAAACGATAAGGAGTTTTAGCAATGGGAGTAGCTCCCGGAACCAACTCAATACGAAACTCAACTTGTCTTTCCGCCGGAACACCCGGTAATTCGTCCAGAAAAACGTCTTCGAATTCACTAACAACCGGAATTTCACGAATAGGTGGTGGCTCATTGCGAGTATCAACAACATGAGCAAGGAAAGCCATGCCACCGGTAACAACAAAACGACGTGCCCGTGCTAAAGTGCATATCGGCACCGGTCTCCTTCGCTTATCACCATGAATAATTAACTCTCCCCCACTTAGGGTCTTCACACGAATAAACTTATCATGGCATGCAATATCGGCTCTATAACGATCGAGCCAATCCATACCAATGACAATATCAAAGTCGCCCAAGGTCATTGGAATAAGATCAATTTTAAAGGTTTCGGCACCAAAAACAACATCACAATTTTCACACACATCAACCACTAGCACCGTCTTGCCGTCCGCTATTTCGACTTCTATCGGACGACTTAACTTAGCTAACGGTCTATTAAGTTTAGGCACAAATTTAGGAGACACAAACGACAAATTTGCACCGCTATCAAAAAGAATCCTTTCCGGATTAGAATTAACCATGTAAGTACCTGAGACAACTTCGTGAAATTGTTTGGCTTCATCATTGGTCATCAAATAGTTGCAACCCCTAGCCGTACCCGCCGCCTTCTCTAACCGTTTAACATTGTTGTTTCACAAGTCGGGACACTCTGGCTTCTTATGCCCTTCTTTGCCGCAATTAAAACAAGTGACTTTGTTCCCAAAACGTGGTTTCGGACACTCACGAGCCATATGACCCGGTTGCCCACAATTGTAGCACGTATAAGAAAACCCGCCGGTAGTGCCCTTCTTTGCACTATTGACACTTTCGGCCCCCCTCTTGCTCTTGCTCTTCTTGCTTGAGGCGTTAGAGTAACTAAAACCTTCAAATTTTCTTTTGGAAAACATGAAATCACTCTTTCTTGGAACCTCCGGCTCAAAACCCCGAGCCAACTCGAACAATTCATCAAAAGACTTAGCCATACCCCGACTAATCTTCCCCTTGTACTCATCATTCAAAGTACGGTAGAAATCCTTCATGAGCTTATGATCATCACCAACATATTCCGGGCAAAAACGGGTCTTTTCCAAGAATGTAGACTTAAGAGTAACTAAGTCCATTGAGCCTTGTTGCAAATGGTGCAACTCGTCCCGGATTCTATCGAGATCGGAAGAAGTTCGGTATTCCTTGAAAAACTCCTTCTTAAACTCTTCCCACGTCAAGCCCATACATTGTTCCTCACCATACAAGTTGATTTTATCATCCCACCATAACTTAGCCTCTTCTCGTAGCATGCTAGAGCCATACCTCGCCTTCTTCTCGGGAGGACATTCCGAGGTACGGAAAGCTCCCTCGATGTTGGAGATCCAACATGTACTTTTTAAAGGATCTCGTACCCCATTAAACATCGGGGGTTGAGCGTCCTTGAAATTCTTGTAGTGGAAGTCCCGCCTTCCTTCACCTCCTTCACCACGAGGATAAATGTTTCTAGCATCAAGGGCCTCTTCGATAGTGTAGTGACCCGAAATTTTCCATGTTTATATATATTAATTGAGATTGATATTTACATGATTAAATGTTTCCAACATGTTAAGCAATCAAACTTGTTAAGACTTGATTAATTGAAATATGTTTCATATAGACAATTGACCACCCAAGTTGACCGGTGATTCACGAACGTTAAAACTTGTAAAAACTATATGATGACATATATATGGATATATATATAGTTAACATGATACTATGATAAGTAAATATATCATTAATTATATTAACAATGAACTACATATGTAAAAACAAGACTACTAACTTAATGATTTTTAAACGAGACATATATGTAACGATTATCGTTGTAAAGACATTTAATGTATATATATCATATTAAGAGATATTCATACATGATAATATCATGATAATATAATAATTTAAAATCTCATTTGATATTATAAACATTGGGTTAACAACATTTAACAAGATCGTTAACCTAAAGGTTTCAAAACAACACTTACATGTAACGACTAACGATGACTTAACGACTCAGTTAAAATGTATATACATGTAGTGTTTTAATATGTATTTATACACTTTTGAAAGACTTCAATACACTTATCAAAATACTTCTACTTAACAAAAATGCTTACAATTACATCCTCGTTCAGTTTCATCAACAATTCTACTCGTATGCACCCGTATTCGTACTCGTACAATACACAGCTTTTAGATGTATGTACTATTGGTATATACACTCTAATGATCAGATCTTAGCAGCCCATGTGAGTCACCTAACACATGTGGGAACCATCATTTGGCAACTAGCATGAAATATCTCATAAAATTACAAAAATATGAGTAATCATTCATGACTTATTTACATGAAAACAAAATTACATATCCTTTATATCTAATCCATACACCAACGACCAAAAACACCTACAAACACTTTCATTCTTCAATTTTCTTCATCTAATTGATCTCTCTCAAGTTCTATCTTCAAGTTCTAAGTGTTCTTCATATATTCTACAAGTTCTAGTTACATAAAATCAAGAATACTTTCAAGTTTGCTAGCTCACTTCCAATCTTGTAAGGTGATCATCCAACCTCAAGAAATCTTTGTTTCTTACAGTAGGTTATCATTCTAATACAAGGTAATAATCATATTCAAACTTTAGTTCAATTTCTATAACTATAACAATCTTATTTCAAGTGATGATCTTACTTGAACTTGTTTTCGTGTCATGATTCTGCTTCAAGAACTTCGAGCCATCCAAGGATCCGTTGAAGCTAGATCCATTTTTTCTCTTTTCCAGTAGGTTTATCCAAGGAACTTAAGATAGTAATGATGTTCATAACATCATTCAATTCATACATATAAAGCTATCTTATTCGAAGGTTTAAACTTGTAATCACTAGAACATAGTTTAGTTAATTCTAAACTTGTTCGCAAACAAAAGTTAATCCTTCTAACTTGACTTTTAAAATCAACTAAACACATGATATATATCTATATTATATGCTAACTTAATGATTTAAAACCTGGAAACACGAAAAACAACGTAAAACCGGATTTACGCCGTCGTAGTAACACCGCGGGCTGTTTTGGGTTAGTTAATTAAAAACTATGATAAACTTTGATTTAAAAGTTGTTATTCTGAGAAAATTATTATTATTATGAACATGAAACTATATCCAAAAATTATGGTTAAACTCAAAGTGGAAGTATGTTTTCTAAAATGGTCATCTAGACGTCGTTCTTTCGACTGAAATGACTACCTTTACAAAAATGACTTGTAACTTATTTTTCCGACAAAAAACCTATACTTTTTCTATTTATATTCATAAAATATAGTTCAATATGAAACCATAGCAATTTGATTCACTCAAAACGGATTTAAAATGAAGAAGTTATGGGTAAAACAAGATTGGATAATTTTTCTCATTTTAGCTACGTGAAAATTGGTAACAAATCTATTCCAACCATAACTTAATCAACTTGTATTGTATATTATGTAATTTTGAGATACCATAGACACGCATACAATGTTTCGACCTATCATTTCGACACATCTATATATATTTCGGAACAACCATAGACACTCTATATGTGAATGTTGGAGTTAGCTATACAGGGTTGAGGTTGATTCCAAAATATATATAGTTTGAGTTGTGATCAATACTGAGATACGTATACACTGGGTCGTGGATTGATTCAAGATAATATTTATCGATTTATTTCTGTACATCTAACTGTGGACAACTAGTTATAGGTTACTAACGAGGACAGCTGACTTAATAAACTTAAAACATCAAAATATATTAAAAGTGTTGTAAATATATTTTGAACATACTTTGATATATATGTATATATTGTTATAGGTTCGTGAATCAACCAGTGGCCAAGTCTTACTTCCCGACGAAGTAAAAATCTGTGAAAGTGAGTTATAGTCCCACTTTTAAAATCTAATATTTTTGGGATGAGAATACATGCAGGTTTTATAAATGATTTACAAAATAGACACAAGTACGTGAAACTACATTCTATGGTTGAATTATCGAAATCGAATATGCCCCTTTTTATTAAGTCTGGTAATCTAAGAATTAGGGAACAGACACCCTAATTGACGCGAAACCTAAAGATAGATCTATTGGGCCTAACAAACCCCATCCAAAGTACCGGATGCTTTAGTACTTCGAAAGTTATATCATATCCGAAGGGTGTCCCGGAATGATGGGGATATTCTTATATATGCATCTTGTTAATGTCGGTTACCAGGTGTTCACCATATGAATGATTTTTATCTCTATGTATGGGATGTGTATTGAAATATGAAATCTTGTGGTCTATTATTATGATTTGATATATATAGGTTAAACCTATAACTCACCAACATTTTTTGTTGACGTTTTAAGCATGTTTATTCTCAGGTGATTATTAAGAGCTTCCGCTGTCGCATACTTAAATAAGGACGAGATTTGGAGTCCATGCTTGTATGATATTGTGTAAAAACTGCATTCAAGAAACTTATTTTGTTGTAACATATTTGTATTGTAAACCATTATGTAATGGTCGTGTGTAAACAGGATATTTTAGATTATCATTATTTGATAATCTACGTAAAGCTTTTTAAACCTTTATTGATGAAATAAAGGTTATGGTTTGTTTTAAAAATGAATGCAGTCTTTGAAAAACGTCTCATATAGAGGTCAAAACCTCGCAACGAAATCAATTAATATGGAACGTTTTTAATCAATAAGAACGGGACATTTCAGATAGTGGCCTTCATTCGTTCATTTATCAAATCGGTCACTTGCCCATCGACCGAATCTTGGAAGACTTTTCGGATGTCCGTAAGAAAATCCGCTTTTAACTTTTTAAAGATGGCCTCAACCTTGGCCGAAAACTCGGCGTCCTCACTTGTACTTCCGTTATCATGATCGGGTCCGTTTCTCGTCTTCATTCTATAAAACGAAGTAGGTTAAGCGGCGAAACAAAAAGACATAACACGTATGTATATACATATACACCACACTACCCCATCTTGCTCAACAATCGTCGTACATTGCTTGTTCGACACGATTTGCGCCCGTAACAATGGTAGCTAATCATTGTTACGCGAGCACGTCGCATTAACTTGCTAGTACAACGTCCATCTCGCTCGATGCTCGCTAAACATACATAACAAATAGCGCATGATTAGTTTACATAAACCTATGCACAAACCAATCCCGATCCGACCCAAAGTCCTACAAGTCCCGCATAGCGCACACAAAAAGTCTAAGTCTAGGCGCCTATCTCAAGTCACCTAAATCCCTTAGACCATGCTCTGATACCACTTGTAACAACCCAAACCAACCCTCGACCAAACCACGCGAAAATACAAAATAAAAAAAAAATTTTCCTGTGCAGCATACCCGCGCGGCGCGCCAGATAGGTGGCATCTTAACACCTCGATGCTACACTCATTATTTACCTGTGCACCTCAATGCATCACTCATTATTTTTACGGAGTGGTGTCTTAACACCTCGACACTACACTCCTAGGTGGTATCTTAACACCTCGATGCTACACCCGAGTGGCATCTTAACACCTCGATGCTACACTCTTCACGTGAAACGTGGTGTCTTAACACCTCGACACTACACATTTCACGCTACAACAAATAGATACATTATATACCTACACATATAATTATTCCACTCACCTCAAAGTCTTGTGAAAAGATACCTGAGCTTGCGAAACCTCAAAGTAACGTACCTATCACATTATACATATTATCAAACGCAAACTCAAGTCGGTCAACCAATTCTTTCACCATTCCTAAGTCATTTTGACCCAAAGTGCAATCCCGACCCATTTTGCACCATTAACCCTAATAATGGGTCAACTTCACCAAAAACCCTAACTCTAGTCAAATATGGTCTTATTACATTTTTAAATCACCAATTTAACTCATTTTCACACATGCAAGACCACTTAGGTCATTAAAGACCCATTTGACCCATTGCAAGGTCAACACACCCATTTGGGTCATCCATGCCCAATTAACACCCATTTACATATCATTGAAGTGTTCTAGTACTTTAACTAACTAATTAGGTTCATAAACATAAATTAACACTTTGAAAACCCTAATTAGTTACCTTTGAGTCTACATGACCCAAATTCACCCAAAACCCCCAAATTACTAGCAAGTGGGTTTTGTGTGCATCACTAACCCAAACCCTAACCCTTAATGCAATTAAAGTAAGAATCTAGGTTTTAGAACTTACCAACACAATCACTACGTAGCTAGCGACTAGATGAACGACTTTAGAACTCGCACTAAGACCCGATTCAACCTCCTTTACTCTTTAATGAAGCTTTCTCACTCAAGAAATGCACTCTCTCACTAGAATTGAATTGGAGAGGATAAGATGGTTGTGAATGGAGTTAATGAGCTCCCAAAACTGATCTAAGGCATTAAATTCGGACCCCAAGGTGATTTTACCAAAATGCCCTCAAAATATCTAATTAAAAAGAAAAGGGGAATCTGTCGCAGACAGATGGCGCGGCGCGCCACCTAGCCGCGCGGCGCGCGACCTCCCAGTTCAGCATCTTTTGTCTTTTTTAATTATGTGCAACAAAAACCCCAAACTTGAGTAACTCATATACACATATGTACACTACGAATATTCGGGTCTTTTGTTAATGCGAAAACATAACTGCTGTGCTTAATTTCAACGAATATTGCATAACTTTGGATTATAATTCGCGTAATTCTGTCTTTAGCTCTTGGCAAATAAAATATACATATACAATACTATGTATATGATCAAGTCCCCCCAGTTTATTATGATACATCTCGCATAGCAGATGTATCATGATAAACTCTAAAAATAAAACCATGCTTCCTTAAAATATATTCGCAAGTGATTTTTAATTATTTTTACCATCGAATTTTTACCGTTGATTTTATGAAGTTTAACGCATAATTACAATGGTAACTATCTCAAAACTGTCAAATTAGAAACGCTGTAACGGCTATAAAATTACCGTTTACACATTACGGTAATTTTAGCAGTTTAAAAGCAATCATTACTCCTTCGACTTCGTCGCCCTAACTTCAATTATAAATAGCTGGATTACTCGCATAAAAAACTTTACACTTTCTCACTCAATTACGTGTTCAATCAAATTCATCTGTTCACACGCGTTGTTTGCAATTAATCAATTTAACCCTTAATACCTTCAATTCATCAGCCGTTTTACTTATCTTACTACAAATGGCATCTTCTTCATCTGCCCGTACTCCTGGAGGTTTCGTTTCATATATGACGGAAGCGAAACTCCAAACCCTACAGCAGTGGTATCATCCACTTGCTCAATTTGTTCCCACCGCACCTTCAGTAGAAGATCGAGCTAACGCTCCCCCCAAGGGGATGATTACTATTTATGAGGCCGACATCTCTCAGGGCAACCTACGCTTTCCACTAACTCAATTTTTTCGCAGTGTCTGCGAATATTACAAAATCGCTATTGCTCAACTTCATCCGAATGCGATTAACAAAATCGTGTTGTTTGAGATGTACTGTAATGCTATCAACAAACAACCGCTGCTTAATGTGTTTTGCTCCTGCAATAGCCTTATGCTATACGACGCGGGATGGTTCTCATTCCGCAGTAAGCTTGGCGTAATGACTTTGCCAAAAGACTCGATTGGCAACTGGCGCAGTTCTTTCCTTTTTATCAACAACACTGCTCATGTGTATAGAAGTATACCAAAAAAGTGGTGTACTGAACTTGATGGCACTCTTAATGACAGGGTTGCGCTTGACGATCTTGAATCTGACATTCTTAAAACAATCAAGGGTGCAGGCCTAATCCTGCGAACATACTCAAATATACCGTTATACATTGGTAGGGTTTCGATCCAGTGGCCATGGAGCGACTGCGATGCATTTTTAATCGACCAAATGAATAATGGTATTTCGCGTAAACTTTTCGCATTATATAATATATTTTTTCTTGTCTTCGCATAAAATTATGCGTTTTGATTTTCGCAGTGATTGAGCTTGACCTAATCATGAGGTCAGCAGATATTAGCAGGATCAGACCTGCTCGCCGTTTAAAAAACGGCAACGGCGAGATTATCCCAATTGATGAACCAATCATCAATACGCTTTTCATTTTCGGCGGTGAAGACCGCGGTAAGCGGAAAGCCACAGAAAGTGCAACTACCCCGCGCAAAAGATGCATGCGCTCTATATCTGAACAAGAAGTAAGTAAGCAATTGTTAATTTTCGCAATATTTGTTCATTACACACTTATTATTCTCGCACAGATTTGCTATATTTGCTTATCTGTTTGTAGTTGTACTTTCAGATTCAACTAGTGAAGCTACACCACTCTACAATATTACTGGGAGTATCCCCACGGATATTCTTGAAGAGCCTGGTCATGATGACTTGACAATTCCTTCCAATGCAGAAGCGTCTAATCAGGAAGAAGAAGAGGAAGAAGAAGATGCGGAAGAAGCCGCAGAGGCAGAAAAATCCAATCGATTATACCGCAGGCTCTATAAATTCATTCCCAAAGAAACAAAAGATCAATACCGCAAGCTGACATATCCTCAAGCGGAAAGACAGCGACTGCACAATTGCTATAATGAAATTTGCCTAGCTGTTGACAACATTGAGCGTTTCACCGAAATTTCTGATGAATATGAAAAGCAAGTCAAAATTGCTAATGCTCATGAAAGAAAAGCGCAGAAGGTTGAGGCACAGCTGAAAAAGGCTGCAGAGGAAAAAGCCAAACTTAAAAAGAGGGAGGCGAATGCTGAAAAAGAATTCGCTCAGCTTGTCAAGTATCTGCCGGAACTCGCCGACAAAGTGATGGATTCGAAACCTGTCACCGAGAAGTTTCGAGCGTACGCCCAAGCATCCAAACTCGCCACACGATGTGAGTGGTATGACTTATTGTGCAAACTTGGCGATCTCTCTCAACCCCTCCCTTCAGATATGGCCGAAGAAATATGTGCCACGGATGATGCCCGAGAAGCGCTTCCGAGAGCAAAGAAGGAGGTTGAGAAAGTCAGCATACCAGCCTTAGAGGAACTGGTTCAACAAGAGGGCGTTACTTTTGCAGACATTAAAGCGCTAGAGCTTTAGATTGTCTTAGTTAGATTTCAAACGTTTATTTCGCAATCCTTAATTGCGTTATTTGTAATTATTCGCATTTTTTCGCGCATAATATTAGTAACATATTTTCTTTCCGCAGTTGCAACTTATCTTATTTATATAGCGCTTTACTTTATCATATATTTATAATTCAGACTTGCCCTTTGCAATTTCCGCATTCGCTATTGTGCACATAACAAACACGTACTTTATGCGAAACAATCTTTTAATCATTATGAATCTTCTAAGTCCGACAAATCGATCCTTAGGTAAATTTAGCATTGCGAAGCATCTAAGTATTGGCAAGATCAAATACTTAGGAAATTTTATCCTTTCGCAATATTTACAATTTAACACAAGTGAGCAACTTCATCACTTAATGCAATTACATATTAATTCGCAATGTATGCTTGCATTATTATAATATTTAAGCAGGTCATGTTTAGCGAAACCATGCCATTTTACTTAAAGTATCCGCAGAACAAACATTAACTTAGTGTTATAAAAAATAAGTAACTGTATTCTGCAAAATAAGCACTACGCGTGGCCACACACAGTGTTTTTGCTTTGTAGAGAAACAACTACTAACACTGAAATTAACTTTGCTTTGTTCATTACTTTTTTGCAATACGAAATTCAGAATACAATCGTAGCATATCAAACATTGATCAAATTTCGACTAAGCATATCATAACTTTTGTCTGCTATAAATTTTCGCACTTATTCAGAGTGGATTGAATGCCCCTCAACACCCATATTTTCACTTACCATAATCATAGCGCAAAACGGCTCTACTTTCGCAGAAGTTTGCGTGCCAATTCCCGTATTAGCAGAAAATTTAACCATGCCATATATAGTAGAAGGGATAGCGCCAAACATGCGTAAAGCAGTGCGCCCAAGTATCATATTAAATCGCAACTGATTACGCATTATATACAGATTTAACAAGGCTTGGCGTCTCAGTGACTCATCATAATCATCAACTAGCTCCATTTGCAATTCTAACTGGCCAACAGGCCAAGTTGACTCTCCTGAAAATCCAGCAAGTGAAACCGTAGTAGGTTTCATCAAAGCCTGGATATGTGTGGGTAGTTTGCTAAAACATTGTTCGTACATGACATCTACACTGCTACCAGTGTCCACATGTACCATCATAACCATAATTCCAGTGTTTGCAATGCGGCATGAAACAACCACTGGTTTATCAACATCCACGGTCAGACTTGTAGGAGGAAAAGTAATAGAAGGACATTTCTAACTTACAATCTGTTCAGATACTTGAAGTACCGATATTTCGCCTTGCACTTCTACCACATTAATGACCTGAATTCTGCGCTGGTTTTCTTTCTTACTCACCATCTTTACTCTCAGATTTTTCACCACAGGAGCCTTTCGCTCAGCCACATTTGGTACATTTGGAGCATTAGCTTCTGCAGGCATTATAATCGCATTCGCAGTACTTGTAGCACCTTGCGCGATTAAATGGTCCAGCTTGCCTTGCTCGTACGCCTCCACGATTAGTTCCGCTAAGTCTCTACAGCGATTGGTGTCATGACCATAATCATCATGGAAAACACAAAACTTTAACCTATCCCGCCTACTATTCTCCCCTAAAGGCTGCGGATCAGGAAACGACTTAGCAACCCTTTCTTGTAACAAAATTTCCTTAGGCGTTTTTGTTAACATCTGAATGATATTAAAAGACTCATTGTTCCATCTTCGCGTAGAATAGCGATCTCGACGACCATATCCATGGTTATCATTCTGACCTTGAAACCTATCATTTCGCAGGTAACCACTGCCGCCATTTCTCCGTGGAAAACTGTTACCGCGGTAATTATCACTGTTGCCATCGCGAAAAGAATCATTGTCATCCCGCCAACTTTTTTCTTTACCCCACCCACATGAAGGAGTTATAGTACTATCTTCTTCACCACGAAGATAGTCATATGTTTCCTGTTGAACCTTATCAAAAGTTGGCGGAACATCTCTTCGCAATCTTCGCACAAGCGTTGGATGTCGATGTGGGTTAATAGCATGCAAAAAATCAGAAACTTTTTTGTCTTCATTTAAACTTGGTATCTTTTGGCACTCATAAATGTACCGCGTAAGTAACGCACTCAGAGTTTCTTTGTTGCCTTGTTTAATATCGTGACATTCTATATGTGTTTTCTTCTGCAGTAAAAGATTCTAAAAATGCAACAAAAATTTATCGCGAAGATCAATGAAACCAATGATACTGCGAGCTTGTAGGCTATGAAACCATTTCATAGCGGATCCTTGCAAGACCATAGGGAATACTCTACACGCAACTGGTTCATCCCAATTATAGGTGCTTACCACACCTTCAAATCGCTGCAAAAAGTCCAAGGGGTCAGTTAACCCTGAATAAACTCCCAACGTTGTTGGTACAATAGGCGGTGTAACAATTGGATAATCAGAAATATGTTGGACAAACTTGTCTGCAGCAGTGGTGATTTCAGTTGCCTTTTTTGTGCGAGTATCAGTATTGTCTGCACAAAACTTGGCGATCATATCTTGCAAAAAATTCGGTTGTGTAAACTTATGTTGCAATGACTTAGGCGCAATGCTTCTAAAAGCATCCGCTAAAAAATGTTGAGCATCTTCTCTGCGAATATCATCAGATGCTTCACCTTCATTCCCATAACGAGGAGAAGGTGTTGGTGGTCGCCTTCGCTTAACATGTGGAATTTTTACAAATTCTTCCGCATTGTCCGAATCATAAGAAAATTCATTCTCTTCTCTTGGCGCTTTCACAGTCTTCAAATTATAAACAGAATTTAGAACCACATGTTCATCCGCACCATCGCTATCACTATCGTAATGATCAATGACTAAGCGATCAGCTTGTGATCCAGAATCATTCAACGGCTGTAAGTAAGTTCGACGTACACGAGATTCATGAAAATCTTTTCTAGCTTGCTCAATAGCTGTGCTAAGTATTTTGTCTGCTTTGCCAGCCAAAACCTTTAATCGTTTACCATCAGCGACGGTTTCTTCACGATGTTGTTGCAAATTCCTGCGCGCAACCATTTTTTCAGCAGCAACCTTTAATTGCGAATCAGCGTTAACAAGATTGCCACTAGGTGCTTTATCTAGCGATTCCTTCCCTGAACTACCCGCTGTAGTATTAACGTGTGCTTGTGTACCACTTAACAAGGCATTTTGCGAATCATTAACCAACTCATCAACATTGATGGAACCTCCTGCGTGTTTCATGTTAGCTGCCATATTCAACGACCAAATCAACTAATACGCTTCATCGACTTCCTGCAAATCATCGTAACAATACACGATTTAAATTAAACCAAGCAATTGATTGTTTGTCAGTACAAAACAAAAAATTTCAAGTTTAATTCGTAAAACGTGTCCCACGGATAGCGCCAATTGATCAATCCTAGATCCGTCTTCCTCACGGAATTGGATCTAGGATTGAGCGCAATGAGGAGGATTGGGGTGTTGTTGTTTGTTTTGGGCCCCGATGATCGTCTTTCACTTTAGCAATCAAGTGATCAACCACCCCGACCCGGTCTTGATTGTCAATTAGCATGATTAACCTTAGCGCGATGTAAAAATCCCTTGGGCAAGGTCACAAGTGGAAATCACAAAGGGTTGGGCAAATGGCAGAGAATCAACAACCTATAAATGAGAGGCCATGCCCTCTATTTATAGTATTCAAAATATTCGCAGTTTGCGGATTGCTAAACTATCTGCAGAAACTTAGCGGATTAAACCGCAGTCTTTTGTTAATTCAAAAACATAACTGCTGTGCTTAATTTTAGCGAATATTGCATAACTTTGAATTATAATTCGCGTAATTCTGTCTTTAGCTCTTGGCAAATAAAATATACATATACAATACTAGGTATATGAGCAGGTTTGGTAACCCCATCCGGGCTAGTCGCGCTAGCAGTCAACGAATGTTTAGTACTTCGAGGGTATTTATCGCACTTGATTTGGTGCTCTATAGACATTAGGGGTATTCATTATTATATTATTATCGTTAAGGCTATTACCAGGTGCCCATGTTGTATAATCTTTTTATTACACTGCAGTGTAAGGATATTTATGGAAACTGAAATCTTGTGATCTATTACTATCATCAAAATCATTAATTATGATAAACCTATGAACTCACTCAACCTCGTGTTGACTTTTTAAGCATGTTTATTCTCAGGTACTTTTTGCTTCCGCTGTAAAACTTTGCTATTATATAGAAGTCAAGCCAAGCACTGGGACCAGAGTTAACATCGCCGTTAATGGTTTTTGACGGGGTGTTACAGTTGGTATCAGAGCGTTGGTCTTAGCGAACTAGAATTTGCATTAGTGTGTCTAACCGGTAGTTGTTAGGATACATTAGTGAGTCTAGACTTTGATCGTATGTGTTTATTTTAAATTTTACTTTTCATTTCTTTCCGAAAAATTTCAACTTATTTTTAAGTCAATTCTCTATATGATTGAATGCTTTCGACTCGATAAGCAAACTTGTTATTATGAGTCTCAAAATTTTGAAAGGTTTTATGAAGTCATTTTATGTGACTAAATTATATTCTAATATTCATATATTATTTATTAAATAAAAAGGCGTGACTATGTGTTTGTACGTTCCTACGTATAATGTTTTTATTCGATGAATCGTCTCGGTTTCCAAACCAACAATTAGACTTTCGAGATTTCCAAATCGGAATTATTTTAATACGATATTCCGATGTCGTATGAGTTAATAAAATATTCCTATGTTTTATTTCTTAAATTATTATTCTTCTCACGTATTTAATTTGCGTAGCGGTATTTTTCTCGGATCGCGCTCGTTTAATTGTTCGGGTCAATTTATAAAATCAAATTTTGATGAGTGGGTCATCTAGGCCATGTTGGCTGAAATTCTCATGGATAACCCAGATTTATAGGGTGCATTAAAGTCTAGTCTACAGCCTGACCTATAGCTTTAAAATATTATTACTTGCATTATACATATACATATCTCTTATTCTGTCACTCCGGGAGGAACTCTCATTGTGATTCACAAAATTCTATAACTCACGCGCATTATCTCTATAAGATCACCTCGGTTGGTGAAACCGAGGGATGTCACTCATGATTTCTGAAATTCTTGACATTCCTATATCATCTATAGTGGTTTTGTGTATTACGTATGTATTACATGAAATGTCATCCCTGATTTTTGAAATTTCTATATTTGTTACTACTCATACTCATACGTATATAACCTCCTTGGTATATCACGTACCTATGTACCCTTATGCCTTTGTGCATTGGTTTGCGAACTAGAAAATGTCATTATTGACTCTTAAAGATTCTCGATAACTCAAAGACATTATAAATGTCATCACTATCCATATTCATTACTTTTAAATTTTTGTTTTCTCGTTATTTTGATCATTGAACTTTCTTGACGGGTGGCGTCTACGAAACTCTAGAATGGAAGGGTTTGGATTACCGATTTAAAGGATCCTATAGCTCAAGCCCCTAGACCTGAATAGGCCATTACGAATTGAAAGTCTTTAATCGAAAGATTATCTGATTACATACTTATCGCTCTTTATCTTGACACGTCATACTGCAATTATTGCATAAATGAAGTATAGATAAATCATATCTTATTATATTTATCCCAGTAGACTTTGTCTAACACTTTTCCTAAATTTTCTCCGTAAATTACGAAAATCTTTTTGCTATATATATATACGTATTCAAGGAGACGAATATATCATTCAGTATCCAACACCTATTTCATATCAAACCCTATTCCAAACACATAATATGGATTTCTCACTTGATTCCTCGAGCTCCACAGGCAGCGTAACCAGAACGAACGAACGAACCAATTAGTCATCATTAATTCTGGATGGATTGGGGATGGGTTCGTAGTCGACTTAATCAATGGAAAAGTGAAGAAGGTGATCCTTTTCACCCACCACATTGCCTTATTGGCTAAGAACCTGAAGCACTTACCGACGAACCAGTCTGAAACACTATTTTCACCCTCATTTCCAGGATATCCCATCATGAATATATAATATCTAGAATTCTAGATCTTATTCATCCGCTTGTCCGAACCGCCAATCATTCCGGAATAATAGCAGAAGTCAACGAGCTCCGTGCTCGAGTGGTGGCTCTAGAGAATGTGGTGCAATATCTACGACCATCAGCAGCACAAGTAACATAACCAGTGAAATGTCCCGTTCATATTGATTATAAACGTTCCATATTAATTGATTTCGTTGCGAGGTTTTAACCTCTATATGAGACGTTTTTGAAAGACTGCATTCATTTTTAAAACAACCATAACCTTTATTTTATCAATAAAGGTTTCAAAAGCATTACGTAGATTATCAAATAATGATAATCTAAAATATACTATTTACACACGACCATTACATAATGGTTTACAATAGAAATATATTACATCGACATATGTTTCTTGAATGCAGTTTTTACACAATATCATACAAACATGGACTCCAAATCTTGTCCTTATTTTAGTATGCAACAGCGGAAGCTCTTAGTATTCACCTGAGAATAAACATGCTTTAAACGTCAACAAAAATGTTGGTGAGTTATAGGTTTAACCTATATATATATATATATATATATGTATATATATATATATATATATATATATATATATATATATATATATATATATATATATATATATATATCAAATCGTAACAATAGACCACAAGATTTCATATTTCAATATGCATCCCATACATAGAGATAAAAATTATTCATACGGTGAACACCTGGTAACCGACATTAACAAGATGCATATATAAGAATATCCCCATCATTCCGGGACATCCTTCGGATATGATATAAATTTCGAAGTACTAAAGCATCCGGTACTTTGGATGAGGTTTGTTAGGCCCAATAGATCTATCTTTAGGATTCGCGTCAATTAGGGTGTCTGTTCCCTAATTCTTAGATTACCAGAATTAATAAAAAGGGGCATATTCGATTTCGATAATTCAACCATAGAATGTAGTTTCACGTACTTGTGTCTATTTTGTAAATCATTTATAAAACCTGCATGTATTCTCATCTCAAAAATATTAGATTTTAAAAGTGGGACTATAACTCACTTTCACAGATTTTTACTTCGTCAGGAAGTAAGACTTGGCCAGTGGTTGATTCACGAACCTATAACAAATATGTATATATATATCAAAGTATATTCAAAATATATTTACAACACTTTTAATACATTTTGATGTTTTAAGTTTATTAAGTCAGATGTCCTCGTTAGTAACCTACAACTAGTTGTCCAACGTTAGATGTACAGAAAAAAATTGATATATATTATCTTGAATCAATCCACGACCCAGTGTATACAAGTCTCAGGCTAGATCACAACTCAAAGTATATATATTTTTGGAATCAACCTCAACCCTGTATAGCTAACTCCCTCATTACTACATATAGAGTGTCTATGGTTGTTTCAAATAATATATACACATGGGTCGATATGATATGTCAAAACATTTGCATACGTGTCTATGGTATCCCAAGATTACATAATATATTAGAATACATGTATAATACAATATAAGTTAGCTAGGATATGATTAATATAGATTTGTTACCAATTTTCACGTTGCTACAACAAGAAAAATTATCCAATCTTGTTTTACCCATAACTTCTTCATTTTAAATCCGTTTTGAGTGAATCAAATTGCTATGGTTTCATATTGAACTCTATTTTATGAATCTAGACAGAAAAAGTATAGGTTTATAGTCGGAAATATAAGTTACAAGTCGTTTTTGTAAAGGTAGTCATTTCAGTCGAAAGAACGACGTCTAGATGACCATTTTAGAAAACATACTTCCACTTTGAGTTTAACCATGATTTTTGGATATAGTTTCATGTTCATAAGAAAAATCATTTTCCCAGAAGAACAACTTTTAAATCAAAGTTTATCATAGTTTTTAATTAACTAACCCAAAACAGCTCGCGGTGTTACTACGACGGCGTATGTCCGGTTTTACAGTGTTCTTCGTGTTTCCAGGTTTTAAATCATTAAGTTAGCATATCATATAGATATAGAACATGTGTTTAGTTGATTTTAAAAGTCAAGTTAGAAGGATTAACTTTTTTTTGCGAACAAGTTTAGAATTAACTAAACTATGTTCTAGTGATTACAAGTTTAAACCTTCGAATAAGATAGCTTTATATGTATGAATCAAATGATGTTATGAACATCATTACTACCTCAACTTTTCTGCATAAAGCTACTGGAAATGAGAAAAATGGATCTAGCTTCAAAAGATCCTTGGATGGCTTGAAAGTTCTTGAAGCAGAATCATGACACGAAAAACAAGTTCAAGTAAGATTTCCACTCGAAATAAGATTGTTATAGTTATAGAAATTGAATCAAAGTTTGAATATGATTATTACCTTGTATTAGAAAGATATCTTACTATAAATAAGAAAGATTTCTTGAGGTTGGAGGATCATTCTACAAGATTGGAAGTAAGCTAGCAAACTTGAAAGTATTCTTGATTTTATGAAACTAGAATTTGTAGAATTTATGAAGAACACTTAGAACTTGAAGATAGAACTTGAGAGAGATCAATTAGATGAAGAAAATTGAAGAATGAAAGTGTTTGTAGGTGTTTTTGGTCGTTGGTGTATGGATTAGATATAAAGGATATGTAATTTTGTTTTCATGTAAATAAGTCATGAATGATTACTCATATTTTTGTAATATTATGAGATATTTCATGCTAGTTGCCAAATGATGGTTCCCACATGTGTTAGGTGACTCACATGGGCTGCTAAGAGCTGATCATTGGAGTGTATATACCAATAGTACATACATCTAAAAGCTGTGTATTGTACGAGTACGAATACGGGTCATACGAGTAGAATTGTTGATGAAACTGAACGAGGATGTAATTGTAAGCATTTTTGTTAAGTAGAAGTATTTTGATAAGTGTCTTGAAGTCTTTCAAAAGTGTATTAATACATATTAAAACACTACATGTATATACATTTTAACTGAGTCGTTAAGTCATCGTTAGTCGTTACATGTAAGTGTTGTTTTGAAACCTTTAGGTTAACGATCTTGTTAAATGTTGTTAACCCAATGTTTATAATATCAAATGAGATTTTAAATTATTATATTATCATGATAATATGATAAATGAATATCTCTTAATATGATATATATACATTAAATGTCGTTACAACGATAATCGTTACATATATGTCTCGTTTCAAAATCATTAAGTTAGTAGTCTTGCTTTTACATATGTAGTTCATTGTTAATATACTTAATGATATGTTTACTTATCATAATATCATGTTAACTATATATATATTCATATATATGTCATCATATAGCTTTTACAAGTTTTAACGTTCGTGAATCACCGGTCAACTTGGGTGGTCAATTGTCTATATGAAACCTATTTCAATTAATCAAGTCTTAACAAGTTTGATTGCTTAACATGTTGGAAACACTTAATCATTTAAATAACAATTTCATTTAATATATATATATATATATATATATATATATATATATATATATATATAAACATGGAAAAGTTCGGGTCACTACAGTACCTACCCGTTAAATAAATTTTATCCCGAAATTTTAAGCAGTTGGAGGTGTTGACGTATATTCTGGAAATAAATGCATGTATTTCTTCTTCATCTGATCTTCACGCTCCCAGGTGAACTCGAGTCCTCTACGAGCATTCCATCGAACCTTAACAATCGGTATCATGATTTGTTTAAGTCTCTTAACCTCACGATCCATTATTTCGACGGGTTCTTCAATGAATTGAAGTTTTTCATTGATTTGGATTTCGTCCAACAGAATAGTGAGATCTTCTTTAGCAAAACATTTCTTCAAATTCGAGACGTGGAAAGTGTTATGTACATTCGCAAGTTGTTGAGGTAACTCAAGTCGGTAAGCTACTGGTCCGACAAGATCAATAATCTTGAATGGTCCAATATACCTTGGATTTAATTTCCCTCGTTTACCAAATCGAACAACACCTTTCCAAGGTGCAACCTTAAGCATGACCATCTCTCCAATTTTAAATTTTATGTCTTTTCTTTTAATGTCGGCATAGCTTTTTTGTCGACTTTGGGCGGTTTTCAATCGTTGTTGAATTTGGATGATTTTCTCGGTAGTTTCTTGTATTATCTCCGGACCCGTAATCTGTCTATCCCCCACTTCACTCTAACAAATCAGAGACCTGCACTTTCTACCATAAAGTGCTTTAAACGGTGCCATCTCAATGCTTGAATGATAGCTGTTGTTGTAGGAAAATTCTGCTAACGGTAGATGTCGATCCTAACTGTTTCCGAAATCAATAACACATGCTCGTAGTATGTCTTCAAGCATTTGTATCGTCCTTTCTCTCTGCCCATCAGTTTGTGATGATAGGCAGTACTTATGTCTAGACGAGTTCCTAATGCTTGCTGTAATGTCTGCCAGAATCTTGAAATAAATCTGCCATCCCTATCAGAGATAATAGAGATTGGTATTCCATGTCTGGAAACGACTTCCTTCAAATACAGTCGTGCTAACTTCTCCATCTTGTCATCTTCTCTTATTGGCAGGAAGTGTGCTGAATTGGTGAGACGATCAACTATTACCCAAATAGTATCATAACCACTTGCAGTCCTTGGCAATTTAGTAATGAAATCCATGGTAATGTTTTCCCATTTCCATTCCGGGATTTTAGGTTATTGTAGTAGACCTGATGGTTTCTGATGTTCAGCTTTGACCTTAGAACACGTCAAGCATTCTCCTACATATTTAGCAATATCGGCTTTCATACCTGGCCACCAAAAATGTTTCTTAAGATCCTTGTACATCTTCCCCGTTCCAGGATGTATTGAGTATCTGGTTTTATGAGCTTCTCTAAGTACCATTTCTCTCATATCTCCAAATTTTGGTACCCAAATTCTTTCAGCCCTATACTTGGTTCTGTCTTCCCGAATATTAAGATGCTTCTCCGATCCTTTGGGTATTTCATCCTTTAAATTTCCCTCTTTTAAAACTCCTTGTTGCGCCTCCTTTATTTGAGAAGTAAGGTTAGTGTGAATCATTATATTCATAGATTTTACTCGAATGGGTTCTCTGTCCTTTCTGTTCAAGGCGTCGGCTACCACATTTGCCTTCCACGGGTGGTAACGAATCTCAAAGTCGTAATCATTCAACAATTCAATCCACCTACGCTGCCTCATATTCAGTTGTTTCTGATTAAATATATGTTGAAGACTTTTGTGGTCGGTATATATAATACTTTTGACCCCATATAGGTAGTGCCTCCAAGTCTTTAATGCAAAAACAACCGCGCCTAATTTCAAATCATGCGTCGTATAATTTTGCTCGTGAATCTTCAATTGTCTATACGCATAAGCAATCACCTTCGTTCGTTGCATTAATATACAACCGAGACCTTACTTTGATACGTCACAATAAATCACAAAATCATCATTCCCTTCAGGCAATGACAATATAGGTGCTGTAGTTAGCTTTTTCTTCAATAATTGAAACGCCTTCTCTTGTTCATCCTTCCATTCAAATTTCTTCCCTTTATGCGTTAATGCAGTCAAGGGTTTTGCTATTTTGGAGAAATCTTGGATGAATCTTCTGTAGTAACCAGCCAATCCTAAAAATTGACGTATATGCTTCGGAGTTTTTGGGGTTTCCCACTTTTCAATGGTTTCGATCTTTGCCGGATCCACCTGGATACCTTCTTTGTTCACTATGTGATCGAGGAATTGAACTTCTTCCAACCAAAATGCACACTTTGAAAATTTAGCGTACAGTTTTTCTTTCCTCAATACTTCTAGCACTTTTCAAAAATATTCTTCTTGCTCTTGATCATTCTTTGAGTAAATAAGTATGTCATCGATGAAAACAATGACAAACTTGTCAAGATATGGCCCACACACTCGGTTCATAAGGTTCATGAACACAGCTGGTGCGTTAGTCAATCCAAACGGCATAACCATAAACTCGTAATGACCATAACGCGTCCAAAAAGCAGTTTTTGGAATATCATCCTCCTTTACTCGCATTTGATGATATCCAGAACGTAAATCGATCTTCGAATAAACCGACGAGCCTTGTAGTTGATCAAATAAGTCTTCAATTCTCGGCAGTGGATAACGGTTTTTGATGGTAAGTTTGTTCAACTCTCTGTAGTCAATACACAACCTAAATGTACCATCCTTCTTCTTGACAAACAAAACAGGAGCTCCCCATGGTTATGTGCTTGGTCGAATGAAACCACGTTCTAATAGTTCTTGTAGTTGGCTTTGCAGTTCTTTCATCTCGCTGGGTGCGAGTCTATAAGGAGCACGAGCTATTGGTGCAGCTCCTGGTACAAGATCTATTTGAAATTCAACAGATCGATGTGGAGGTAGTCCTGGTAATTCTTTCGAAAATACATCGGGAAATTCTTTTACGACGGGAACATCATTGATGCTCTTTTCTTCAGTTGTACTTTCTCGACGTGTGCTAGAACAGCATAGCAACCTTTTCTTATTAGTTTTTGTGCCTTCAAATTACTATTAAGATGTAGCTTCGTGTTGCCCTTTTCTCCGTACATCATTAAGGGTTCTCCTTCTTCTCGTACAATGCGAATTGCATTTTTATAACATACGATCTCTGCTTTCACCTTCTTCAGCCAGTCCATGCCAACTATTACATCAAAACTCCCTAACTCTACTGGTATCAAATCAATCTTAAATATTTCACTACCCAGTTTAATTTCTCGATTCCGGCATATATAATCTGCTGAAATTAATTTACCGTTTGCTAATTCGAGTAAAAATTTACTATCCAACGGTGTCAATGGACAACTTAATTTAGCACAAAAATATCTACTCATTTAGCTTCTATCCGCACCCGAATCAAATAAAACGTAAGCAGATTTATTTTCAATAAGAAACGTACCCGTAACAAGCTCTGGGTCTTCCTGTGCCTCTGCCGCATTAATATTGAAAACTCTTCCGCGGCCTTGTCCATTCGTGTTCTCCTGCTTCGGGCAATTTCTAATAATGTGGCCCGGTTTTCCACATTTATAATAAACTACATTGGCATAACTTGCTCCGACACTACTTGGTCCACCATTACTCGTTCCGACACCATTTATTCCTTTCGTTCTATTAACCCCTGGTTCGTAGACATAACACTTCACCGCGCTATGACCATTTCTTTTACACTTGTTGCAAAATTTGGTGCAGAACCCCGAGTGATACTTTTCACACCTTTGGCATAGCTGCTTCTGATTGTTGTTGTTGTTGCGGTTGTTATTGTTGTTGGGATGATTGTTGTAGTTGCTGTTGTTGTTATTGTTGTTGGGCCGTTTGTTGTAGTTGCGATTGATGTTGCGATTGTTGGGATAGTTGTTGCGATTATTGTTGTAATTGCTATTGTTGTTGTATTGGTGATTCTTATCACCATTTTCCTCCCACTTTCTTTTAACTTGCTTCACATTGGCCTCTTCAGCCGCCTGTTCTTTAATTCTTTCCTCAATCTGGTTCACTAGTTTGTGAGCCATTCTACATGCCTGTTGTATGGAGGCGGGCTCATGTGAACTAATATCTTCTTGGATTCTTTCCGGTAATCCTTTCACAAACGCGTCGATCTTCTCTTCCTCATCTTCGAACGCTCTCGGACACAATAGGCACAATTCTGTGAATCGTCTTTTGTACGTGGTAATATCATATCCTTGGGTTCGTAACCCTCTAAGTTCTATCTTGAGCTTATTGACCTCGGTTCTGGGATGGTACTTCTCGTTCATCAAGTGCTTGAATGATGACCACGGTAGTGCGTAACCATCATCTTGTCCCACTTGCTCTAGATAGGTATTCCACCATGTTAACGCAGTACCTGTGAAGGTATGCGTAGCGTATTTCACTTTGTCCTCTTCAGTACACTTACTTATGGCAAACACCGATTCGACCTTCTCGGTCCACCATTTCAATCCGATCGGTCCTTCGGTTCCATCAAATTCCAAAGGTTTGCAGGAAGTGAATTCTTTGTAGGTGCATCCTACATGATTTCTTGCGCCGTTAGCTGCATTGCTAGATTCGGAGTTATTGTTGGTATGTAGCGCAGCCTGTACTACGGCTATGTTTACAGTAAGAAAGGTACGAAATTCCTCTTCGCTCATATTCATGGTTTGTCGAGTAGTCGGTGCCATTTCCTTCAAATAGTGAAATGAAACAAGTTAATCATACAAAATATTAAGAGTAGTCAATAGTATCTCGTAGCATAATATGAACTCATTTATAAAAGTTTTTTCTTCATATTAGCGTTTTATAAGTTTAAATTCGGGTAGTACGTACCCGTTAAGTTCATACTTAGTAGCTAATATACAATTCAACTACTACAATTCTATATGAAAAACTGATTATAATAATATTTCGCGTTCAAACTTTTTCACAATATTTTACAAACTTACAATACCGCTTATGTTACATATAACATGAAATATAGCACACAATAACTTTGATACAAGATAATTGTGAAGATAATTCTAGCTAGTACACAAGTCGTTCAGCAAAGGCAATAAAGACACGTAATTCATACGTCCAGAAACAAGTCATGCATTCTGGTTTTACTAGGACTACTTCCCATCCTTGGTCTTGTGGAACATAACCGTTATGGCCGTTGATAAGACCGCGTGTTGTAACGTCGTCAAAGGGATGAAGGTTACGTAATGTCCAACAGTCCCGTAACAATCTAAAAACCTTGTTTCTCACCCCAACTACTGAGTCCGTCACTTGTGGGAACGTTTTGTTTAATAGTTGTAGCCCGATTTTCTTGTTCTCACTTTGGTGAGAAGCGAACATTACTAACCCGTAAGCATAACATGCTTCTTTATGTTGCATGTTAGCCGCTTTTTCTAAATCACGAAGTCCTATATTCGGATATATTGAGTCAAAATAATTTCTTAACCCGTTGCGTAAAATAGCATTTGGGTTCCCCGCAATATATGCGTCAAAGTAAACACATCGTAACTTATGGATTTCCCAATGTGATATCCCCCATCTTTCGAACGAAAGCCTTTTATAAACCATGGCATTCTTGGAACGTTCTTCGAATGTCTTACAAACTGATCTCGCCTTAAATAGTTGTGCCGAGGAATTCTGACCGACTCTAGACAAGATTTCATCAATCATGTCTCCGGGTAGGTCTCTTAAAATATTGGGTTGTCTATCCATTTTGTGTTTTTATACTGTAAAATAGACAAGAGTTAGATTCATAAAAAAAAACTTATTAATACAAGCAATTTTTACATATATCATAAAGCATAAGCACATTATATTATATATATTACACCACACGAATACAACTATCTTATTCCGACTCGCTCATTTCTTCTTCTTCGGTTTTGGTTCGTTTTACCAAGTTTCTAGGGATATATGATGTTCCCCTAATACGAGCCGTCATTTTCCACATTGGTTTAGAAAAACCTGGTGGTTTAGAGGTTCTCGGGTTATTGTCACAACTTAAGAAATACGGGTGTTGACGATACATATAAAGTTCATCGGGTTTGGAATCAAATTTCTCTATTTTTATGCCCTTTCCTTTATTGTTCTCTTTTGCCTTATTAAATTGTGTTGGGGTAATTTCTATAACGTCTTCGGAATCCTTAAATACGGGTGTTGACGATACATATAAAGTTCATCGGGTTTGGAATCAAATTTCTCTATTTTTATGCCCTTTCCTTTATAGTTCTCTTTTGCCTTATTAAATTGTGTTGGGGTAATTTCTATAACGTCATCGGAATCCTTGTCGGGATCCGATTCATCGGAGAATTGGTAATCCTCCCAATACTTTGCTTCCTTGGCGGAAACACCATTGACCATAATTAACTTTGGTCAGTTGGTTGAGGATTTTCTTCTACTTAACCGTTTTATTATTTCCCCCACTGGTTCTATTTCTTCTTCCGGTTTCGATTCTTCTTCCAGTTCTGATTCTTCTTCCGGTTCCGACTCTTCTTCCGGTTCCTCTTCGGGAACTTGTGAATCAGTCCACGAATCATTCCAATTTACATTTGACTTTTCATTATTATTAGGTGAGTCAATGTGACTTGTTCTAGAGGTAGACATCTATCACATAATATCAAACACGTTAAGAGATTAATATATCACATAATATTCACATGTTAAAAATATATAGTTTCCAACAAAATTTGTTAAGCAATCATTTTTCAAGTAAACACGGTCGAAGTCCAGACTCACTAATGCATCCTAACAAACTCGATAAGACACTATAATGCAAAATTCTGGTTCTCTAAGACCAATGCTCGGATACCAACTAAAATGTCCCGTTCATATTGATTATAAACGTTCCATATTAATTGATTTCGTTGCGAGGTTTTGACCTCTATATGAGACGTTTTTCAAAGACTGCATTCATTTTTAAAACAACCATAACCTTTATTTTATCAATAAAGGTTTCAAATGCATTACGTAGATTATCAAATAATGATAATCTAAAATATACTGTTTACACACGACCATTACATAATGGTTTACAATAGAAATATTGTAACAACCCAAACCAACCCGCGAGCAAATCACGTGAAAAATACAAAATAAAAAAAAATTTACTGCACAGTGAACTGGCGCGGCGCGCCAGGATGGCCGCGCGGCGCGCCATTCGGGTCTGTCCGGAAAGTCTCAAAATGCGAAAAAGATCGACTAGTTCCCGACATTTTTAGACTACACGCTTTTAACCACACATTCAAATATGTAAAACTAACACAATTCAAACGTAAAATAAGTTTTACAAAGCGGGGCCCACTTCGGCCGTTTTACGAGTTTAATACAAAATATGAGTTTCGACCGCCAAAAAGTTTAAGTACCAAACTACACTACTAGCATGGCGTTTGGGATTAAACTACCCAAGTCTCGGTCAAACTCCAAGAACTAAACTTCCAAAAAGCGTGCCCTAATCAACAAAGCGGGAATCTCTATTCCATGATAATGCCCTTACCCTTGTCCACAACCGAACCTATAAAAATAGTAAACAACGAGAGGGTAAGCAAAGCTTAGTGAATGCAATAATTATACAAATACATATATAATTATACCTACTTGCATACACTTACACACAAAATCGCAAACACGCTAGCATACACATTTAGCTTATCGTCACAATAGCAAGCTATAAATCTCCAATACCACAAGCTAGCATAACAACCGCATATGAATATAACTCGAATAATATAATATGCTTACAACACAAATAACCATGGTTAACCAATAGTACAAGGGAACGGCGCTCGCGAAAATACCATCAGTGTTTACAACATCCGTTAGGGCACTTAACACCTCGCACCACTAACCCCTAGGGTGGCACCTTAACACCTCGGCACATCACCCTGAGTGGCATCTTAACACCTCGATGCATCACTCATTAATTTACGGAGTGGTGTCTTTGTGAAGACCCATCCTAATCCATCCAGACAAAGTCCATATCGATTATAAACGATTCACAACAGTTGATTACATCGCGAGGTACTTGACCTCTATATGATACATTTTACAAACATTGCATTCGTTTTTGAAAAGACAATCTTTCATTTCATCGAAAGTTGATAGGCATGCATACCATTTCATAATATATCTAATTATAATTGACTTAACAATAATCTTGAAGAACTTGACGACTCGAATGCAACGTCTTTTGAAATATGCCCGGAATGACTTCAAGTAATATCTATAAAATGAGCAAATGCACAGCGGAAGATTTCTTTCGTACCTGAGAATAAACATGCTTTCAAGTGTCAACCAAAAGGTTGGTGAGTTCATTATTTTAACATAAATAATCATTTCATAATTTTAATAGACCACAAGATTTCATATTTCCAATTCTCATAAATATACGTCCCATGCATAGAGACAAAAATATCATTCATATGGATTGAACACCTGGTAACCGACATTCACAATATACATATAAGAATATCCCCATCATTCCGGGATCCTTCTTCGGACATGATATAAATTTCGAAGTACTAAAGCATCCGGTACTTTGGATGGGGCTTGTTGGGCCCGATAGATCTATCTTTAGAGTTCGCGTCAATTAGGGTGTCTGTTCCCTAATTCTTAGATTACCAGACTTAATAAAAAAGGGCATATTCGATTTCGATAATTCAACCATAGAATGTAATTTTGATTACTTGTGTCTATATCGTAAAACATTTATAAAAGCAGCGCATGTATTCTCAGTCCCAAAAATATATATGAAAGGGAGTAATGAAAACTCACCTAATGTATTTTGTAGTAAAAATACATATAACGACATTGAACAAGTATAGGGTTGGCCTCGGATTCACGAACCTATATTAATTGTATAGTCATTAATACATATAATCGAAATCGAACAATTATATATATATATATATATATATATATATTATTATTAGTGATATAATTTTTATATTAATAACCTATATTCATTTTATATAAAAATATTAAGTTTCGTTATGTTATATGTAATAAATATATTTATATATTTGTATATATATATATATTTGTTAATTAAAACAGTATTTTTTTTTTAATAAAACAAGATAATATTTGAAATGATAACATTAATGATAATACTAATATTAATAATAATGATAATAGTATTAATAATTCTATTAATGGTAATTTTAATGATAGTAATAATAATAAATCTCATAACAATGTTAATATTATTAGTTTTTAATAAAATGAAAGGCGTAATAATAATAACAATAATAACTTTGATAATAATACTTAATACTTAATTATAACAATCTTATTACTAATGGTAATCTTAATAATAATATTTTTATTAATAATAATCATAATACTAATAAGTTTATATGATACTAATACTAACATTGATAATATCTAATGATGTTACTTAATAGCAAGATGATAATAATATTAATCGTAGTATTTATGTTTACGTAATACTAATGATAATACATATATTAGTTGTTAATAATAATAATAATAAAAATTAATAATATTAATATTAATTGATATTAATAAGAAAGCTACCTCACTAAGAAGGAGTCCTATAAAGAAAAAAATAGAGTTGCCCTCGTCCAGGCTCGATCCCGCGACCTCTCACTACCCAACACCACTCCGTAACCCCTAGTCTGTTTCTATTTATCTGTTGTAATTCGAAACCCATTTATATTAAACCTATTTTTGCGCCTGTTTCTTTTTCTTCTTCCATCCTAAGTCGACTTCCAACATTACAGTCAATCGAAGGAATCTAGGCCCAATTGTTTAAATTGATCTCGGCCCAACAATCAAACAAGTCCATAATCACACCCATATAATACCACGGCCCAAGATAGCTTCTTTTAGTAAAAAGAAATTGTTTGCAGTCGCCTGGATTTGAACCCAGGACCTCTCGTTCAATAACCACCCACCAAACCATTACGCTGCACATCCTTTTCTGAATTTAGCTCGGCCTAATATCTTTTAAGCTATTATATCTGTCTATCTCTTCTTTTTCTAAAATTACACAGACCCGACACAATGGTAGTGATTCAAGGTTTTGGTTTAGGATTTGAGATTGGAACAGGAAAGATATGAATATGGGACATTTGGATTGTCATAACGGAAAAGATAAAAAAAATTAACGTAGCAGCAGCAGTACTTCGAACAAAAAAAAATGGTGGGGTTAATCTTTAAAACGGAAATAGAAAGCATGCATTTGTTAGGTGATCGATGATGATGATTATTCTGGGTTTAATCGAATAGAAACGAACGTATGCAGCAGCCTTCGATTTGCATTGATTATCATCTTAAATCTTCATTATAATTATTCACCATTGTTCATCATCTTCAACATCAAGTATCATATTTATTTCAATGGAAATCGTAACAAGCACGCAGCAGTAGCAACAGCGAGTTGAAACAGAAAAAAAAAATGGCGAGTAGTAGCAGTCGTTTATACTTGAACATAAGGAGTGTTTGTACGTGGTGATTTTCTTGGTGAAAATCCGGTGACGAAAGGTGGTTGTAAACGGTGATCAATGGGTGAGGTTGGTGTTCAATCAAAGAAACAGAAACTATTACTAGTTTAATGGGTGTTAAAAGGTGATGGCGATTCAAGGTGGTGAGAGTGGCCCGAGGATGGTGATGATTATGTACGTAGGTATATATATATATATATATAGAAATAGGTGGTGATGGTTTCAAAGATGGTGGTTTCGAATAGAGGTGGTAGCATGGTGGTGATGAGCATGGTGGTCTCGGTTAATAACAACCACGAACAAGAAACGAAAACGGTGGACTTCGAATGAGCTACAAATGGGTTTTCGAAAA
The DNA here is from genome assembly GCF_046630445.1 of Rutidosis leptorrhynchoides. Taxonomy (NCBI): domain Eukaryota; kingdom Viridiplantae; phylum Streptophyta; class Magnoliopsida; order Asterales; family Asteraceae; genus Rutidosis; species Rutidosis leptorrhynchoides. The sequence continues at coordinate 258,088,997 of NC_092334.1, forward strand.
TCATATCAATAACAGTGGAGTGATCGAAGGTTGTATTTGTATGGTGATCATGTAGGGTGTCTGATAACGGAGATGGTGGTAGTAATGCTCGATGAAAAAGGTTTTAAAGTTTCAAGGTGGTTCAAAGGAGATGGTGGTTATCATGGTCTTCAACAACTAAAGATGATGGATGTTTTAGGGGTGTTTGATGGTACAGAGAATTAAGGAAAAGAAAAGAAGAAAGACCTCTTGCAAACTCATATAGCATATAATTATATATAAGTACTTGGGATATTATAATATGGAATACAGTATCATCCACTTAATTCAATCAAACGTGTTTTAAATCAACGAAATAATATTTATATAATATTGATCATACTATAATATCAAACACAGTAAACTACTTTATCAACATTTCAATTCTCGTGAACTCAATTGTCCATATGTTACCGACAGTTTTCACGGACTGTGTGTAGTGTCCATTGCTAAACAGCTAACGTATAAAAGTGTTCCTAAAAATCCCAAATTTTTAGATTAATTATATTTAATTATTTCACCCATTAACTGTTTGAAACCTGATCAAAAAGATTAGAGAATTATTTATTTTCTGTTCCAATTTATATGTATGGAGTACTAATATTTAAACTTAAAAAGGTAAAAATATTTTTAACAAATCTAAAATCTTCGTAATCAATTTACAGTCCAACTTTTATTTCAACCCTTCATGAATATGTACTATGTCTACATTAAATCAAACAAAACGTCAACCGAGTGTTACTGACGTTTACTAATTAAGCTCGAAATCATTTATTTTTAATATATTCTCTTTCTATATATAAACAGTTTTAAAATAGCAAGTTTATTACTAAAAAAAAATATATTATATATTTTTTAAACAAATATATCTTTATATATTTACCAGTAATATTTATATACATAATTATATATATCCATATATTTATAAATATAGTTTTCATTACAATGCATATTATTTTACATATTCATTTCCAACAACTAATCATATATTATTTCAAATAATATTTCAAATTATTATAAATATACATATATTTAAATATACATGTATCTATTTACAAATAGTTGTTCGTGAATCGTCGAGAACGGTCGAAAGTCAAATGTATATATGAAACAGTTCAAAATTTTTGAGACTCAACATTACAGACTTTGCTTATCATGTCGAATTCATATAAAGATTAAGTTTAATTTTTGGTCGGAAATTCCCGGGTCATCACAGTACCTACCCGTTAAATAAATTTCGTCCCGAAATTTGAGTGAGGTGGTCATGGCTAACAATAAAAATGTTTTCATGACGAACATAAGTTGATAAATAGAGTTTTATCATCATTGAGTAATATGGATAAAATAATTCGATTATTCGAAGAGTACGAATGAAGCTATTCACAAAAGAATGAAATGAGAAACAAGGATTTGTTTTTAACTTTTGACGTAGTCAGGTTTGAATTCCGGAATTCAAGGGATTTAAAAGAAAATCTTGAAGATCTTTAAGATCTGATTCTTCGGCGAAAAAGGAAATTAAGATCTCTTGAATTAAATGCGGTGATCTGCTTCGATTACTCTGTCTGATATTTCCATTATAAATTAAATTCTTCCGTTCCATTATTCTCACCATTTCTATACTTTCTTTCTTGTTTCATATATCCAAAGGATTCTGAGAATGCTTAATCCAGTTCTGATCCTTGTCCTCATCCTTATTATCACAACAATTATTCTTCTTTTCCAACTTCCACCAGAGGAATCTGCTTATTTCTACTTTGCCCTTTGGGTTATAGTACTTATAATTCTCCCGTGTCTTTATGTTGCGATAAACATTGATATACACGGTTTGTAATTTAGGTGTTGTTATCGGGCTTCATATCTTTCCTTATATTTCAATGTCCTTATATCTGTTTTCTATAATCATTGTCCTCCACAGTTAATACTCCTTCCTCTTTGCTGCGATTTATACTCCAATTTCTATTCCTTTTGGAGCTTTGTCCCTTCGTTTCTTCTTTTTACGATTGGACACCTCTTGTAATGGTCCAGAATTCGTAAGTATGGAGTTTCGAATGAATATAATGTTCTAAACAAGAAAGAACGTAATAACACGATTTGATTTGTCAAATTACCAGAGTCACTGAGAATAGAACTATCAAGAACATATTTTCTTGATATGTTCAGAAGTTAATCAGAATGAAAGAGTTATGTAACATGTCACATGATGACGTTATAATCTGTGAATCATCATGTTTCATTTAGAAACTCAGCATGACTTACTGTAATATAATCACGTTGATCAAGTGTCATTATATTATACTAATTCATGCATCAGTTCCCAACATTACTTCAATAACATTCATATTTTAAGCTCGAAAGTTTACAGATTATAGAAACTAACAGTTTCTATATGATGTAACACTGATAGCACGAAGAGATTTATGATTTCAGATAAGAATAGTTATGAAAGTATCTTCAGAAATATGGAGGATATTTATAATGAAAGATACGATGATATCTTGGAATTTCTAATATCGAGAGATAATGAAGAAGATTTATCTGTAAGGGTTTAGATTCGGAAGCAAGGTATTCGCTAAGGATTTCATTAGAAACAGAATCATTTGGATTCTTTGAAGTCAAACTTATTCTTTGTGATTTGTCCACGGCTTCCTTCATAGTTTCGCATAATTTGCTTTTCGGTGCTAAATTTTCTATTGAATGTTTCCAATATAATGATACACAGGAAGCACGAGGAGGTATATAATTTCGAACGAGAATATTTATGAAAATATCCTCAGAAATATCGAAGATATTGATGATGATATTTTGGAATTTCTAAGTTCGATGATTGATGGAGAAAGATTTTCCGCAAGATTTTAACATGACTTCGGAGCAAGATATTCTCTAAAGGTTTCAACGGATCCAGAATTACCTGAATCCTTTGAATATAGGGTTTGGTCCTTGTATTTGTCCTTGGTCTCCTTCATGGGTAGCTCAATCTGTTTTTCAATACTCAATTTTCTATCGAGCGTTCCTAACACTCCTTTCTTTATCATCAAACTTTTGGTCGTTTAGGCCATCCACCATTCTTCTGTTTCCTCTGCATTTAATGCTATGATATCTGAATCATTGGTTATTAACCCGAGGTGGTTTCAGGAAAATTGTGTTTTTAGATGATTAAACGCTGATGGTAATATGGTAGAATATGAAAGGTTCCCTAGTAACAATAAAAGAGCACGCGTATATATCAACGTTATAATAAGGTTGTTTCATACGAAAAGTCGAAGTTGTCTTGCTGGAGCTGTGACAAAATTTGCTACTTTGAAAGGAATTACCAAGTTATTTTGGGTAATAATAACATTAAGGAATTAGCACAACTATGTGCTAAACGTTTACTCCGTTTCCGAGAGTTTTTCAGATGTATAACTAAATGCATAAATATTTCCTTCCGTAGATGGAGTGCGGTTGATTCATCCTATCGATTGAGGTGTTTTCAAAAATCATGAAAGGTTTGAACGCAGATTGTAATCGTGAAGATACAAATGATGTTTAAGACGAAATCAAGTGGCAACTTGAAGAATTGTTTAGTTTCATATATTATAATCAATATTTTAATTCATTTTAATTGTCCAATGTTATTAGTCCACAGTCGATAGTCCACAGTAACAATCCAATAATTCATATATAGTTTAATATACAATATTCGAATTAATTAATACGTATCGTGACCCGTATAAGTCTCAGACTCGATCACAACTCAAAGTATATATATTATTATAGAATCAACCTCAACCCTGTATAGAGAACTCGATCATTACTGCATATAGAGTGTCTATGGTGATTCCAAATAATATATATAGATGTGTCGATATGATATGTCAAAACTTTGTATACGTGTCCCGATATTTAAAGTGCGTAAAATAAATACAGAAATTAAATGACGATAAATAAAATGCGTAAAGTAAATAACAGAAGTTAAATAACGATAAATAAAATTGCGAGAATTAAAATTGCGATAAATAAAATGTAATATGGAATTAACAGTTAGCTAGGAACAGTTAGCTAGGATTTTGTTAGCGTGGTTTCTTAACAAAATTTCATATTGTCAATTAGTCTGTTTCTAATCAATTTTTATTGTATCCATTATTTCTTCATTACGCCACTTGTTGGATTCTGATAAATCAACATCCAAATATGAAATTGAATTTTGAATGAAAATAGTTATTCTTTGGTGAACGGATACATATCTCGGTGGTTGTAAATAGGATAGTGAATAACTGTTGAATCAGATTCGAAGAATATACAGTGTAACTTATTAATGTGAAATTTAAATATTCCTCGGGTATTACCTACTCGTTAAAATATTTTCACCATTAACAGTTTGTACAAAAGAATTTTTAATTACAATCTTTATGAAAACATACTTAAATATATATTTTCTTCAGATGTAATTATAGATTTAATGAGTCGATATGATATTAAACTCATTTGATTTACCATTTGAACAAGAATATATAATCTCTAAAACATTAGAGTTTACATAATCATCATATCGAACGAAGATAAACGATGTAGAACGTCATGTAGAAAGATGATTATACTCGAGGTACAGAATGAGACGTCGAAGCTGGTGATGCGGATGTTGTTGTTGGTGGTACTAGTGCTGTTGGTGCTAAGGTTGGTGATGTTACTGGTGTTGGTGATACTGCTGGTGATTGCAATTTGTGTACTGTGCTCTCTAAAGTTAACACTCGAGCTCGGAGTTCTTTAACTTCTTCTACTAACCCTGGTTGGTTATCAGTGTGAGGTAGAGGTCGGATATCTCCTCTATTTCCGTTAATGGTAGCCTCAAGACGAAAAATTCTTGCAAAAAGGGTATAAACGGTGTTGCGAACGGGTTCGCCGGTGAGCGGGTCAAGTACTCCAAGGTTAGGTGGTAGATTCGGTTCATGATATGGAGTACCTTCTTCCCTTCTCCATAGGGTGAGTATGTCGCGAACCCACCCCCATTTTCTCCAGTAATCACGGTAGTTGATTGGTTGGTGAGTTCCTGTCACGCTGTCTTCGGAGTCAGATGAACTTGGTTGGTTCGTAGAGGCCATCTTACGCGATCTCAAAAAAAATTTTGGTATGAAAAGTTAAGTGACAGCAATTGATAGTTGGATGGTATTCTCAATGCATAATATGCATAGATATATAGTACCAGGTTCCCTTAAATTACGGAGAAATTTACGGAAGATATCAGGCAAGATCTACAGTAACAGATACGCTAAGATATGAATTTTTGTCTATACACTATTTATGCAGTCAATGCAGTAAAACGTGTCTAGACTAAGAATGATAAGCAAGTGATTCTCTAAGAATGATAAGCAGGTAATTTTTGACACGAAATGATAAGCAAAACTTTTGACATGCAGACACGGTCGAAGTCCAGACTCACTAATGCATCCTAACGACTTATCAGTTAGACACACTAATGCAGACATGGTTCGCTAAGACCACCGCTCTGATACCAACTGTGAAGACCCGTCCTAATCCATCCAGACAAAGTCCATATCGATTATAAACGATTCACAACAGTTGATTACATCGCGAGGTACTTGACCTCTATATGATACATTTTACAAACATTGCATTCATTTTTGAAAAGACAATCTTTCATTTCATCGAAATTTGATAGGCATGCATACCATTTCATAATATATCTAATTATAATTGACTTAACAATAATCTTGAAGAACTTGACGACTCGAATGCAACGTCTTTTGAAATATGCCTGGAATGACTTCAAGTAATATCTATAAAATGAGCAAATGCACAGCGGAAGATTTCTTTCGTACCTGAGAATAAACATGCTTTCAAGTGTCAACCAAAAGGTTGGTGAGTTCATTATTTTAACATAAATAATCATTTCATAATTTTAATAGACCACAAGATTTCATATTTCCAATTCTCATAAATATACGTCCCATGCATAGAGACAAAAATATCATTCATATGGATTGAACACCTGGTAACCGACATTCACAATATACATATAAGAATATCCCCATCATTCCGGGATTCTTCTTCGGACATGATATAAATTTCGAAGTACTAAAGCATCCGGTACTTTGGATGGGGCTTGTTGGGCCCGATAGATCTATCTTTAGAGTTCGCGTCAATTAGGGTGTCTGTTCCCTAATTCTTAGATTACCAGATTTAATAAAAAAGGGCATATTCGATTTCGATAATTCAACCATAGAATGTAATTTTGATTACTTGTGTCTATATCGTAAAACATTTATAAAAGCAGCGCATGTATTCTCAGTCCCAAAAATATATATGAAAGGGAGTAATGAAAACTCACCTAATGTATTTTGTAGTAAAAATACATATAACGACATTGAACAAGTATAGGGTTGGCCTCGGATTCACGAACCTATATTAATTGTATAGTCATTAATACATATAATCGAAATCGAACAATTATATATATATATATATATTATTATTAGTGATATAATTTTTATATTAATAACCTATATTCATTTTATATAAAAATATTAAGTTTCGTTATGTTATATGTAATAAATATATTTATATATTTGTATATATATATATTTGTTAATTAAAACATATTTTTTTTTTAATAAAACAAGATAATATTTGAAATGATAACATTAATGATAATACTAATATTAATAATAATGATAATAGTATTAATAATTCTATTAATGGTAATTTTAATGATAGTAATAATAATAAATCTCATAACAATGTTAATATTATTAGTTTTTAATAAAATGAAAGGCGTAATAATAATAACAATAATAACTTTGATAATAATACTTAATACTTAATTATAACAATCTTATTACTAATGGTAATCTTAATAATAATATTTTTATTAATAATAATCATAATACTAATAAGTTTATATGATACTAATACTAACATTGATAATATCTAATGATGTTACTTAATAGCAAGATGATAATAATATTAATCGTAGTATTTATGTTTACGTAATACTAATGATAATACATATATTAGTTGTTAATAATAATAATAATAAAAATTAATAATATTAATATTAATTGATATTAATAAGAAAGCTACCTCACTAAGAAGGAGTCCTATAAAGAAAAAAATAGAGTTGCCCTCGTCCAGGCTCGATCCCGCGACCTCTCACTACCCAACACCACTCCGTAACCCCTAGTCTGTTTCTATTTATCTGTTGTAATTCGAAACCCATTTATATTAAACCTATTTTTGCGCCTGTTTCTTTTTCTTCTTCCATCCTAAGTCGACTTCCAACATTACAGTCAATCGAAGGAATCTAGGCCCAATTGTTTAAATTGATCTCGGCCCAACAATCAAACAAGTCCATAATCACACCCATATAATACCACGGCCCAAGATAGCTTCTTTTAGTAAAAAGAAATTGTTTGCAGTCGCCTAGATTTGAACCCAGGACCTCTCATTCAATAACCACCCACCAAACCATTACGCTGCACATCCTTTTCTGAATTTAGCTCGGCCTAATATCTTTTAAGCTATTATATCTGTCTATCTCTTCTTTTTCTAAAATTACACAGACCCGACACAATGGTAGTGATTCAAGGTTTTGGTTTAGGATTTGAGATTGGAACAGGAAAATATGAATATGGGACATTTGGATTGTCATAACGGAAAAGATAAAAAAAATTAACGTAGCAGCAGCAGTACTTCGAACAAAAAAAAAATGGTGGGGTTAATCTTTAAAACGGAAATAGAAAGCATGCATTTGTTAGGTGATCGATGATGATGATTATTCTGGGTTTAATCGAATAGAAACGAACGTATGCAGCAGCCTTCGATTTGCATTGATTATCATCTTAAATCATCATTATAATTATTCACCACTGTTCATCATCTTCAACATCAAGTATCATATTTATTTCAATGGAAATCGTAACAAGCACGCAGCAGTAGCAACAGCGAGTTGAAACAGAAAAAAAATGGCGAGTAGTAGCAGTCGTTTATACTTGAACATAAGGAGTGTTTGTACGTGGTGATTTTCTTGGTGAAAATCCGGTGACGAAAGGTGGTTGTAAACGGTGATCAATGGGTGAGGTTGGTGTTCAATCAAATAAACAGAAACTATTACTAGTTTAATGGGTGTTAAAAGGTGATGGCGATTCAAGGTGGTGAGAGTGGCCCGAGGATGGTGATGATTATGTACGTAGGTATATATATATATAGAAATAGGTGGTGATGGTTTCAAAGATGGTGGGTTCGAATAGAGGTGGTAGCATGGTGGTGATGAGCATGGTGGTCTCGGTTAATAACAACCACGAACAAGAAACGAAAACGGTGGACTTCGAATGAGCTACAAATGGGTTTTCGAAAATCATATCAATAACAGTGGAGTGATCGAAGGTTGTATTTGTATGGTGATCATGTAGGGTGTCTGATAACGGAGATGGTGGTAGTAATGCTCGATGAAAAAGGTTTTAAAGTTTCAAGGTGGTTCAAAGGAGATGGTGGTTATCATGGTCTTCAACAACTAAAGATGATGGATGTTTTAGGGGTGTTTGATGGTACAGAGAATTAAGGAAAAGAAAAGAAGAAAGACCTCTTGCAAACTCATATAGCATATAATTATATATAAGTACTTGGGATATTATAATATGGAATACAGTATCATCCACTTAATTCAATCAAACGTGTTTTAAATCAACGAAATAATATTTATATAATATTGATCATACTATAATATCAAACACAGTAAACTACTTTATCAACATTTCAATTCTCGTGAACTCAATTGTCCATATGTTACCGACAGTTTTCACGGACTGTGTGTAGTGTCCATTGCTAAACAGCTAACGTATAAAAGTGTTCCTAAAAATCCCAAATTTTTAGATTAATTATATTTAATTATTTCACCCATTAACTGTTTGAAACCTGATCAAAAAGATTAGCGAATTATTTATTTTCTGTTCCAATTTATATGTATGGAGTACTAATATTTAAACTTAAAAAGGTAAAAATATTTTTAACAAATCTAAAATCTTCGTAATCAATTTACAGTCCAACTTTTATTTCAACCCTTCATGAATATGTACTATGTCTACATTAAATCAAACAAAACGTCAACCGAGTGTTACTGACGTTTACTAATTAAGCTCGAAATCATTTATTTTTAATATATTCTCTTTCTATATATAAACAGTTTTAAAATAGCAAGTTTATTACTAAAAAAAAATATATTATATATTTTTTAAACAAATATATCTTTATATATTTACCAGTAATATTTATATACATAATTATATATATCCATATATTTATAAATATAGTTTTCATTACAATGCATATTATTTTACATATTCATTTCCAACAACTAATCATATATTATTTCAAATAATATTTCAAATTATTATAAATATACATATATTTAAATATACATGTATCTATTTACAAATAGTTGTTCGTGAATCGTCGAGAACGGTCGAAAGTCAAATGTATATATGAAACAGTTCAAAATTTTTGAGACTCAACATTACAGACTTTGCTTATCATGTCGAATTCATATAAAGATTAAGTTTAATTTTTGGTCGGAAATTCCCGGGTCATCACAGTCTTAACACCTCGATACTACACTCCTAGGTGGCATCTTAACACCTCGATGCTACACTCTTCACGTGAAACATGGTGTCTTAGCACCTCGACACTACACATTTCAAGCTACAACAAATAGATACATTATATACATACGCATATAATTATTCCACTCACCTCAAAGTCTTGTGAAAAGATACCCGAGCTTGCAAGACCTCAAAGTAACGTACCTATCATATTATACACCTCATTAAACGAAAACTCAAGTCGGTCAACCAAACCCTTTCACCATTCTAAGCCATTTTGACCCAAGGTGCAATTTCAAACCATTTGCACCCTTAACCCTAATTTGGGTCAACACCCACCAAAACCCTAATCATTCGTCAAGATGGGTTTAAAACACATTTAGGTCACAAGGCTAACTCGTTTTCATACTTGCTAGGCCACTTAGGTCATTAAAGACTCATTTGACCCATTTCAAAGTCAACACACCCATTTGGGTCATCCATACTCAATAACACCCATTTACATATTATAAAAGTGTTCTAGCCACCAACTAACCAAATTTTAAGACTCAAAAGTCCAATTAACACATTCAAACCCTAGGTTAGTAATCAATGAGTCTTCATAACCCATAATCACCCAAAATCCCCAAAATACTAACAAAATGGGTCTTTGGTTCATCACTAGCCCAAAACCTAACGCTTAAAGCAATTGAAGTAAGAAATTGGGTTTTATAACTTACCAACACAATCACCACGTAGCTATCGACTAGATGAACGACTTTAAAACTTGCACCAAGACCCGATTCAACCTCTTTCATCCTTAAATGGAGCTTTCTCTCTCAAGGATTGCACTCTCTGACTAAAATTCAATTGGAGGAGATGAGGTTGTTGTGGGAGTAGTAAATGAGCTCCCCAAAACTGATCTAGGGTAATAAATTCTGCCCCAAAGTGAAATTACACAATTGCCCTCAAAATATCTATTTTAAAAAGAAGAAAGGAATCTGTTGCAGACAGATGGCGCGGCGCGCCACATAGCCGCTGAAATGTCCCGTTCTTATTGATTAAAAACGTTCCATATTAATTGATTTCGTTGCGAGGTTTTGACCTCTATATGAGACGTTTTGCAAAGACTGCATTCATTTTAAAACAAACCATAACCTTTATTTCATCAATAAAGGTTTAAAAAGCTTTACGTAGATTATCAAATAATGATAATCTAAAATATCCTGTTTGCACACGACCATTACATAATGGTTTACAATACAAATATGTTACAACAAAATAAGTTTCTTGAATGCAGTTTTTACACAATATCATACAAGCATGGACTCCAAATCTCGTCCTTATTTAAGTATGCGACAGCGGAAGCTCTTAATAATCACCTGAGAATAAACATGCTTAAAACGTCAACAAAAATGTTGGTGAGTTATAGGTTTAACCTATATATATCAAATCATAATAATAGACCACAAGATTTCATATTTCAATACACATCCCATACATAGAGATAAAAATCATTCATATGGTGAACACCTGGTAACCGACATTAACAAGATGCATATATAAGAATATCCCCATCATTCCGGGACACCCTTCGGATATGATATAAATTTCGAAGTACTAAAGCATCCGGTTCTTTGGATGGGGTTTGTTAGGCCCAATAGATCTATCTTTAGGATTCGCGTCAATTAGGGTGTCTGTTCCCTAATTCTTAGATTACCAGACTTAATAAAAAGGGGCATATTCGATTTCGATAATTCAACCATAGAATGTAGTTTCACGTACTTGTGTCTACTTTGTAAATCATTTATAAAACCTGCATGTATTCTCATCCCAAAAATATTAGATTTTAAAAGTGGGACTATAACTCACTTTCACAGATTTTTACTTCGTCGGGAAGTAAGACTTGACCACCGGTTGATTCACAAACCTATAACAATATATACATATATATCAAAGTATGTTTAAAATATATTTACAACACTTTTAATATATTTTGATGTTTTAAGTTTATTAAGTCAGCTGTCCTCGTTAGTAACCTACAACTAGTTGTCCACAGTTAGATGTACAGAAATAAATCGATAAATATTATCTTGAATCAATCCACGACCCAGTGTATACGTATCTCAGTATTGATCACAACTCAAACTATATATATTTTGGAATCAACCTCAACCCTGTATAGCTAACTCCAACATTCACATATAGAGTGTCTATGGTTGTTCCGAAATATATATAGATGTGTCGACATGATAGGTCGAAACATTGTATACGTGTCTATGGTATCTCAAGATTACATAATATACAATACAAGTTGATTAAGTTATGGTTGGAATAGATTTGTTACCAATTTTCACGTAGCTAAAATGAGAAAAATTATCCAATCTTGTTTTACCCATAACTTCTTCATTTTAAATCCGTTTTGAGTGAATCAAATTGCTATGGTTTCATATTGAACTCTATTTTATGAATCTAAACAGAAAAGTATAGGTTTATAGTCGGAGAAATAAGTTACAAGTCGTTTTTGTAAAGGTAGTCATTTCAGTCGAAAGAACGACGTCTAGATGACCATTTTAGAAAACATACTTCCACTTTGAGTTTAACCATAATTTTTGGATATAGTTTCATGTTCATAATAAAAATCATTTTCTCAGAATAACAACTTTTAAATCAAAGTTTATCATAGTTTTTAATTAACTAACCCAAAACAGCCCGCGGTGTTACTACGACGGCGTAAATCCGGTTTTACGGTGTTTTTCGTGTTTTCAGGTTTTAAATCATTAAGTTAGCATATCATATAGATATAGAACATGTGTTTAGTTGATTTTAAAAGTCAAGTTAGAAGGATTAACTTTTGTTTGCGAACAAGTTTAGAATTAACTAAACTATGTTCTAGTGATTACAAGTTTAAACCTTCGAATAAGATAGCTTTATATGTATGAATCGAATGATGTTATGAACATCATTACTACCTTAAGTTCCTTGGATAAACCTACTGGAAAAGAGAAAAATGGATCTAGCTTCAATGGATCCTTGGATGGCTCGAAGTTCTTGAAGCAGAATCATGACACGAAAACAAGTTCAAGTAAGATCATCACTTGAAATAAGATTGTTATAGTTATAGAAATTGAACCAAAGTTTGAATATGATTATTACCTTGTATTAGAATGATAACCTACTGTAAGAAACAAAGATTTCTTGAGGTTGGATGATCACCTTACAAGATTGGAAGTGAGCTAGCAAACTTGAAAGTATTCTTGATTTTATGAAACTAGAACTTTTGGAATTTATGAAGAACACTTAGAACTTGAAGATAGAACTTGAGAGAGATCAATTAGATGAAGAAAATTGAAGAATGAAAGTGTTTGTAGGTGTTTTTGGTCGTTGGTGTATGGATTAGATATAAAGGATATGTAATTTTGTTTTCATGTAAATAAGTCATGAATGATTACTCATATTTTTGTAATTTTATGAGATATTTCATGCTAGTTGCCAAATGATGGTTCCCACATGTGTTAGGTGACTCACATGGGCTGCTAAAAGCTGATCATTGGAGTGTATATACCAATAGTACATACATCTAAAAGCTGTGTATTGTACGAGTACGAATACGGGTGCATACGAGTAGAATTGTTGATGAAACTGAACGAGGATGTAATTGTAAGCATTTTTGTTAAGTAGAAGTATTTTGATAAGTGTATTGAAGTCTTTCAAAAGTGTATAAATACATATTAAAACACTACATGTATATACATTTTAACTGAGTCGTTAAGTCATCGTTAGTCGTTACATGTAAGTGTTGTTTTGAAACCTTTAGGTTAACGATCTTGTTAAATGTTGTTAACCCAATGTTTATAATATCAAAAGAGATTTTAAATTATTATATTATCATGATATTATGATGTACGAATATCTCTTAATATGATATATATACATTAAATGTCGTTACAACGATAAACGTTACATATATGTCTCGTTTCAAAATCATTAAGTTAGTAGTCTTGTTTTTACATATGTAGTTCATTGTTAATATAATTAATGATATGTTTACTTATCATAATATCATGTTAACTATACATATAACCATATATATGTCATCATATAGTTTTTTACAAGTTTTAACGCTCGTGAATCACCGGTCAACTTGGGTGGTCAATTGTCTATATGAAACCTATTTCAATTAATCAAGTCTTAACAAGTTTGATTGCTTAACATGTTGGAAACATTTAATCATGTAAATATCAATCTCAATTAATATATATAAACATGGAAAAGTTCGGGTCACTACAGTACCTACCCGTTAAATAAATTTCGTCCCGAAATTTTAAGCTGTTGAAGGTGTTGACGAATCTTCTGGAAATAGATGCGAGTATTTCTTCTTCATCTGATCTTCACGCTCCCAGGTGAACTCGGGTCCTCTACGAGCATTCCATTGAACCTTAACAATTGGTATCTTGTTTTGCTTAAGTCTTTTAACCTCACGATCCATTATTTCGACGGGTTCTTCGATGAATTGGAGTTTTTCGTTGATTTGGATTTCATCTAACGGAATAGTGAGATCTTCTTTAGCAAAACATTTCTTCAAATTCGAGACGTGGAAAGTGTTATGTACAGCCGCGAGTTGTTGAGGTAACTCAAGTCGGTAAGCTACTGGTCCGACACGATCAATAATCTTGAATGGTCCAATATACCTTGGATTTAATTTCCCTCGTTTACCAAATCGAACAACGCCTTTCCAAGGTGAAACTTTAAGCATGACCATCTCTCCAATTTCAAATTCTATATCTTTTCTTTTAATGTCAGCATAGCTCTTTTGTCGACTTTGGGCGGTTTTCAACCGTTGTTGAATTTGGATGATCTTCTCGGTAGTTTCTTGTATAATCTCCGGACCCGTAATCTGTCTATCCCCCACCTCACTCCAACAAATCGGAGACCTGCACTTTCTACCATAAAGTGCTTCAAACGGCGCCATCTCAATGCTTGAATGGTAGCTGTTGTTGTAGGAAAATTCTGCTAACGGTAGATGTCGATCCCAACTGTTTCCGAAATCAATAACACATGCTCGTAGCATGTCTTCAAGCGTTTGTATCGTCCTTTCGCTCTGCCCATCAGTTTGTGGATGATAGGCAGTACTCATGTCTAGACGAGTTCCTAATGCTTGCTGTAATGTCTGCCAGAATCTTGAAATAAATCTGCCATCCCTATCAGAGATAATAGAGATTGGTATTCCATGTCTGGAGACGACTTCCTTCAAATACAGTCGTGCTAACTTCTCCATCTTGTCATCTTCTCTTATTGGTAGGAAGTGTGCTGATTTGGTGAGACGATCAACTATTACCCAAATAGTATCAAAACCACTTGCAGTCCTTGGCAATTTAGTGATGAAATCCATGGTAATGTTTTCCCATTTCCATTCCGGGATTTCGGGTTGTTGAAGTAGACCTGATGGTTTCTGATGCTCAGCTTTGACCTTAGAACACGTCAAACATTCTCCTACGTATTTAGCAACATCGGCTTTCATACCCGGCCACCAAAAATGTTTCTTGAGATCCTTGTACATCTTCCCCGTTCCAGGATGTATTGAGTATCTGGTTTTATGAGCTTCTCTAAGTACCATTTCTCTCATATCTCCAAATTTTGGTACCCAAATCCTTTCAGCCCTATACCGGGTTCCGTCTTCCCGAATATTAAGATGCTTCTCCGATCCTTTGGGTATTTCATCCTTTAAATTTCCCTCTTTTAAAACTCCTTGTTGCGCCTCCTTTATTTGAGTAGTAATGTTATTATGAATCATTATATTCATAGATTTTACTCGAATGGGTTCTCTATCCTTCCTGCTCAAGGCATCGGCTACCACATTTGCCTTCCCCGGGTGGTAACGAATCTCAAAATCATAATCATTCAATAATTCAATCCACCTACGCTGCCTCATATTCAGTTGTTTCTGATTAAATATGTGTTGAAGACTTTTGTGGTCGGTATATATAATACTTTTGACCCCATATAAGTAGTGCCTCCAAGTCTTTAATGCAAAAACAACCGCGCCTAATTCCAAATCATGCGTCGTATAATTTTGTTCGTGAATCTTCAATTGTCTAGACGCATAAGCAATCACCTTCGTTCGTTGCATTAATACACAACCGAGACCTTGCTTTGATGCATCACAATAAATCACAAAATCATCATTCCCTTCAGGCAATGTCAATATAGGTGCCGTAGTTAGCTTTTTCTTCAATAACTGAAACGCTTTCTCTTGTTCATCATTCCATTCAAATTTCTTCCCTTTATGCGTTAATGCAGTCAAGGGTTTTGCTATTCTGGAAAAGTCTTGGATGAACCTTCTGTAGTAACCAGCTAGTCCTAAAAACTGGCGTATGTGTTTCGGAGTTTTCGGGGTTTCCCACTTTTCAACAGTTTCTATCTTTGCCGGATCCACCTTAATACCTTCTTTGTTCACTATGTGACCGAGGAATTGAACTTCTTCCAACCAAAATGCACACTTTGAAAACTTAGCGTACAATTCTTCCTTCCTCAATACTTCTAACACCTTTCTCAAATGTTCACCGTGTTCTTGGTCATTCTTTGAGTAAATAAGTATGTCATCAATGAAAACAATGACAAACTTGTCAAGGTATGGTCCACACACTTGGTTCATAAGGTCCATGAATACAGCTAGTGCATTAGTTAAACCAAACGGCATGACCATAAACTCGTAATGACCGTAACGTGTTCTAAAAGCAGTCTTTGGAATATCATCTTCTTTCACCCGCATTTGATAATACCCGGAACGTAAGTCAATCTTTGAATAAACAGACGAGCCTTGTAGTTGATCAAATAAGTCGTCGATTCTCGGTAGTGGGTAGCGGTTCTTGATGGTAAGTTTGTTCAACTCTCGGTAGTCGATACACAACCTGAATGTACCATCTTTCTTCTTGACAAACAAAACAGGAGCTCCCCACGGTGATGTGCTTGGTCGAATGAAACCACGCTCTAAAAGTTCTTGTAATTGGCTTTGCAGTTCTTTCATCTCGCTGGGTGCGAGTCTGTAAGGAGCACGAGCTATTGGTGCAGCTCCTGGTACAAGATCTATTTGAAATTCAACGGATCGATGTGGGGGTAATCCCGGTAATTCTTTCGGAAATACATCGGGAAATTCTTTTGCAATGGGAACATCATTGATGCTCTTTTCTTCAGTTTGTACTTTCTCGACGTGTGCTAGAACAGCATAGCAACCTTTTCTTATTAGTTTTTGTGCCTTCAAATTACTAATAAGATGTAGCTTCGTGTTGCCCTTTTCTCCGTACACCATTAAGGGTTTTCCTTTTTCTCGTATAATGCGAATTGCATTTTTGTAACAAACGATCTTCGCTTTCACTTCTTTCAACCAGTCCATACCGATTATCACATCAAAACTCCCTAACTCTACTGGTATCAAATCAATCTTAAATGTTTCGCTAACCAGTTTAATTTCTCGATTCCGACATATATTATCTGCTGAAATTAATTTACCATTTGCTAATTCGAGTAAAAATTTACTATCCAAAGGCGTCAATGGACAACTTAATTTAGCACAAAAATCTCTACTCATATAGCTTCTATCCGCACCCGAATCAAATAAAACGTAAGCATATTTATTGTCAATAAGAAACGTACCCATAACAAGCTCCGGGTCTTCCTGTGCCTCTACCGCATTAATATTGAAAACTCTTCCACGGCCTTGTCCATTCGTGTTCTCCTGGTTCGGGCAATTTCTAATAATGTGGCCTGGTTTTCCACATTTATAACAAACTACATTGGCATAACTTGCTCCGACACTACTTGCTCCGCCATTACTCGTTCCGACACCATTTGTTCCTTTCGTTCTATTAACCCCTGGTCCGTAAACCTCACACTTCACCGCACTATGACCATTTCTTTTACACTTGTTGCAAAATTTGGTGCAGAACCCCGAGTGATTCTTTTCACACCTTTGGCATAGTTGCTTCTGATTGTTGTTGTTGTTGCGGTTATTATTGTTGTTGGGATGATTGTTGTAGTTGTTGTTGTTGTTGTTGTTGTTGTTGTTGGGCCGTTTGTTGTAGTTGCGATTGATGTTGCGATTGTTGGGATAATTGTTGCGATTATTGTTGTAATTGCTGTTGTTGTTGTATTGGTGATTCTTATCACCGTTTTCCTCCCACTTTCTTTTGACTTGCTTCACATTGGCCTCTTCAGCAGTCTGTTCTTTAATTCTTTCTTCAATCTGGTTCACTAGTTTGTGAGCCATTCTACATGCCTGTTGTATGGAGGCGGGCTCGTGTGAACTTATATCTTCTTGGATTCTTTCCGGTAATCCTTTCACAAACGCGTCGATCTTCTCTTCCTCATCTTCGAATGCTCCCGGACACAATAAGCACAATTCTGTGAATCGTCTTTCGTACGTGGTAATATCAAATCCTTGGGTTCGTAACCCTCTAAGTTCTGTCTTGAGCTTATTAACCTCGGTTCTGGGACGGTACTTCTCGTTCATCAAGTGCTTGAATGCTGACCACGGTAGTGCGTACGCATCATCTTGTCCCACTTGCTCTAGATAGGTATTCCACCATGTTAACGCAGAACCTGTGAAGGTATGCGTAGCGTACTTCACTTTGTCCTCTTCAGTACACTTACTTATGGCAAACACCGATTCAACCTTCTCGGTCCACCGTTTCAATCCGATCGGTCCTTCGGTTCCATCAAATTCCAAAGGTTTGCAGGCAGTGAATTCTTTGTAGGTGCATCCTACACGATTTCCTGTACTGCTAGATCCAAGGTTATTGTTGGTATATAGCGCAGCCTGTACTGCGGCTATGTTTGAAGCTAGAAAAGTACGGAATTCCTCTTCATTCATATTCACGGTGTGTCGAGTAGTCGGTGCCATTTCCTTCAAAATAGTCAAATGGAACAAGTTAATCATACAGAATATTAAGAGTAGTTAATAGTATTTCGTAGCATAATATGAACTCATTTATAAAAGCTTTTTCTTCATATTAGCGTTTTATAAGTTTAAATTCGGGTAGTACCTACCCGTTAAGTTCATACTTAGTAGCTAATATACAATTCAACTACTACAATTCTATATGAAAAACTGATTATAATAATATTTCGCGTTCAAACTTTTACACAATATTTTACAAACTTACAATACCGCTTATTTTACATATAGCATGAAATATAGCACACAATAAATTTGATACAAGATGGTTGTGAAGATAATTCTAGCTAGTACACAAGTCGTTCAGCAAAGGCAATAAAGACACGTAATTCATACGTCCAGAAACAAGTCATGCATTCTGGTTTTACTAGGATTACTTCCCATCCTTGGTTTTGTGGAACATAACCGTTATGGCCGTTGATAAGACATCGTGTTGTAACGTCATCAAAGGGATGAGGGTTACGTAATGTCCAACAGTCCCGTAACAATCTAAAAACCTCATTTCTTACCCCAATTACCGACTCCGTCACTTGTGGGAACGTTTTGTTTAATAGTTGTAGCCTGATGTTCTTGTTCTCACTTTGGTGAGAAGCGAACATTACTAATCCGTAAGCATAACATGCTTCTTTATGTTGCATGTTAGCCGCTTTTTCTAAATCACGAAGTCCAATATTCGGATATATTGAGTCAAAATAATTTCTTAACCCATTGCGTAAAATAGCATTTGGGTTCCCCGCAATATATGCGTCAAAGTAAACACATCGTAACTTATGGATTTCCCAATGTGATATCCCCCATCTTTCGAACGAAAGCCTTTTATAAACCAAGGCATTCTTGGAACGTTCTTCGAATGTCTTACAAACTGATCTCGCCTTAAATAGTTGTGCCGAAGAATTCTGACCAACTCTAGACAAGATTTCATCAATCATGTCTCCGGGTAGGTCTCTTAAAATATTGGGTTGTCTATCCATTTTGTGTTTTTATACTGTAAAATAGACAAGAGTTAGATTCATAAAAAAGATACTTATTAATACAAGCAATTTTTACATATATCATAAAGCATAAGCACACTATATTACATATATTACACCACACGAATACAACTATCTTATTCCGACTCGCTTGTTTCTTCTTCTTCAGTTTTGGTTCGTTTTGCCAAGTTTCTAGGGATATATGATGTTCCCCTAATACGAGCCGTTATTTTCCACATTGGTTTAGAAAAACCTGGTGGTTTAGAGGTTCCCGGGTCATTGTTACAACTTAAGGACTTCGGGGGTTGACGATACATATAAAGTTCATCGGGGTTGGAATTAGATTTCTCTATTTTTATGCCCTTTCCCTTATTATTTTCTTTTGCCTTTTTAAATTCAGTTGGGGTAATTTCTATAACATCATCGGAATTCTCTTCGGAATCCGATTCATCGGAGAATTGATAATCCTCCCAATATTTTGCTTCCTTGGCGCAAACACCATTGACCATAATTAGCCTTGGTCGGTTGGTTGAGGATTTTCTTTTACTTAACCGTTTTATTATTTCCCCCACCGGTTCTATTTCTTCATCCGGTTCCGATTCTTCTTCCGGTTCCGATTCTTCTTCTGGTTCCGACTCTTCTTCCGGTTCCTCTTCGGGAACTTGTGAATCAGTCCACGAATCATTCCAATTTACATTTGACTCTTCATTATTATTAGGTGAGTCAATGGGACTTGTTCTAGAGGTAGACATCTATCACATAATATCAAACGCGTTAAGAGATTAATATATCACATAATATTCATATGTTAAAAATATATAGTTTCCAACAAAATTTGTTAAGCAATCATTTTTTCAAGTAAACACGGTCGAAGTCCAGACTCACTAATGCATCCTAACAAACTCGATAAGACACACTAATGCAAAATTCTGGTTCTCTAAGACCAACGCTCAGATACCAACTGAAATGTCCCGTTCTTATTGATTAAAAACGTTCCATATTAATTGATGGTATCTCAAGATTACATAATATACAATACAAGTTGATTAAGTTATGGTTGGAATAGATTTGTTACCAATTTTCACGTAGCTAAAATGAGAAAAATTATCCAATCTTGTTTTACCCATAACTTCTTCATTTTAAATCCGTTTTGAGTGAATCAAATTGCTATGGTTTCATATTGAACTCTATTTTATGAATCTAAACAGAAAAGTATAGGTTTATAGTCGGAGAAATAAGTTACAAGTCGTTTTTGTAAAGGTAGTCATTTCAGTCGAAAGAACGACGTCTAGATGACCATTTTAGAAAACATACTTCCACTTTGAGTTTAACCATAATTTTTGGATATAGTTTCATGTTCATAATAAAAATCATTTTCTCAGAATAACAACTTTTAAATCAAAGTTTATCATAGTTTTTAATTAACTAACCCAAAACAGCCCGCGGTGTTACTACGACGGCGTAAATCCGGTTTTACGGTGTTTTTCGTGTTTTCAGGTTTTAAATCATTAAGTTAGCATATCATATAGATATAGAACATGTGTTTAGTTGATTTTAAAAGTCAAGTTAGAAGGATTAACTTTTGTTTGCTAACAAGTTTAGAATTAACTAAACTATGTTCTAGTGATTACAAGTTTAAACCTTCGAATAAGATAGCTTTATATGTATGAATCGAATGATGTTATGAACATCATTACTACCTTAAGTTCCTTGGATAAACCTACTGGAAAAGAGAAAAATGGATCTAGCTTCAATGGATCCTTGGATGGCTCGAAGTTCTTGAAGCAGAATCATGACACGAAAACAAGTTCAAGTAAGATCATCACTTGAAATAAGATTGTTATAGTTATAGAAATTGAACCAAAGTTTGAATATGATTATTACCTTGTATTAGAATGATAACCTACTGTAACAAACAAAGATTTCTTGAGGTTGGATGATCACCTTACAAGATTGGAAGTGAGCTAGCAAACTTGAAAGTATTCTTGATTTTATGAAACTAGAACTTTTGGAATTTATGAAGAACACTTAGAACTTGAAGATAGAACTTGAGAGAGATCAATTAGATGAAGAAAATTGAAGAATGAAAGTGTTTGTAGGTGTTTTTGGTCGTTGGTGTATGGATTAGATATAAAGGATATGTAATTTTGTTTTCATGTAAATAAGTCATGAATGATTACTCATATTTTTGTAATTTTATGAGATATTTCATGCTAGTTGCCAAATGATGGTTCCCACATGTGTTAGGTGACTCACATGGGCTGCTAAAAGCTGATCATTGGAGTGTATATACCAATAGTACATACATCTAAAAGCTGTGTATTGTACGAGTACGAATACGGGTGCATACGAGTAGAATTGTTGATGAAACTGAACGAGGATGTAATTGTAAGCATTTTTTTTAAGTAGAAGTATTTTGATAAGTGTATTGAAGTCTTTCAAAAGTGTATAAATACATATTAAAACACTACATGTATATACATTTTAACTGAGTCGTTAAGTCATCGTTAGTCGTTACATGTAAGTGTTGTTTTGAAACCTTTAGGTTAACGATCTTGTTAAATGTTGTTAACCCAATGTTTATAATATCAAAAGAGATTTTAAATTATTATATTATCATGATATTATGATGTACGAATATCTCTTAATATGATATATATACATTAAATGTCGTTACAACGATAAACGTTACATATATGTCTCGTTTCAAAATCATTAAGTTAGTAGTCTTGTTTTTACATATGTAGTTCATTGTTAATATAATTAATGATATGTTTACTTATCATAATATCATGTTAACTATACATATAACCATATATATGTCATCATATAGTTTTTTACAAGTTTTAACGTTCGTGAATCACCGGTCAACTTGGGTGGTCAATTGTCTATATGAAACCTATTTCAATTAATCAAGTCTTAACAAGTTTGATTGCTTAACATGTTGGAAACATTTAATCATGTAAATATCAATCTCAATTAATATATATAAACATGGAAAAGTTCGGGTCACTACAGCCGCGCGGCGCGCGACCTCCCAGTTCAGCATCTTTTCTCTTTTTAATTATGTGCAACCAAAACCCCAAAACTTGAGTAACTTATATACACACATGTACACTACAATTATTCGGGTCTTACAACTCTCCCCCACTTATTCGAATTGCGTCCTCACAATCCAAGCCGCATGACACGAGGGAAGATAAACCAACACGAACTCTTCGGGCTCCCAAGTGAACTCGGAACCTTTACTTCGTCGCCATTGAACCTTAAAGGTCCTCACCTCTTTATTCCTCAACATTTTCACGGTCTCGTCAAGGATAGCAATCGGTTCTTCGACATATTCTAACTTTTTGTTTAGCTCGATCTCATCTAAAGGCATCCATGAGGAATCATCCGCAAGACACTTACGGAGGTGGGAAACATGAAATGTATTATGGATCCCCGCAAGCTCTTCGGGTAATTCTAATCGATATGCAACTTCACCAACACGAGCTAAAACCTTGAACGGCCCAATAAACCGAGGAGCTAACTTTCCCCGTTTTCGAAATCGAATAATACCCTTCCATGGCGAAACCTTAAGCATCACCATATCGCCTTCTTGGAACTCAATCAATCGCCTACGTCTATCGGCATATGACTTTTGCCTATCTTGAGCCTTCTTCAAATGTTCCCGAATCAAATCGATCTTGCTATTGGTCTCTAAAACCAAATCGGTACTCCCGATCTTTCTTTGACCCACTTCTCCCCAACAAACGGGAGTTCGACACCTACGT
Source organism: Rutidosis leptorrhynchoides (assembly GCF_046630445.1). Classification (NCBI taxonomy): domain Eukaryota; kingdom Viridiplantae; phylum Streptophyta; class Magnoliopsida; order Asterales; family Asteraceae; genus Rutidosis; species Rutidosis leptorrhynchoides. The sequence goes on from NC_092334.1 coordinate 258,112,281, forward strand.
CCATAAAGCATTTCGTAAGGTGGCATCCCGATACTAGTATGATAACTATTATTGTACGCGAATTCCACCAAAGGAAAATGCTCATCCCAACTACCACCGAAGTCAATGATGCACGCTCGTAGCATATCTTCCAAAGTTTGATTCGTATTTTCGGTTTGACCGTCCGTTTGAGGATGATACGCCGTGCTCAACTTCAATTGCGTACCCATATCTTCATGAAACTTTTCCCAAAACCGAGATGTAAAACGGGTATCTCGATCCGAAATAATAGATATAGGAACTCCATGTCGCGAGACCACTTCCTTGATAAACAAATTAGCCAAGGCCTCCGACGATATCGCTTCTTTAATGGGAAGAAACAAAGCGCTTTTTGTCAATCGGTCAACTATAACCCAAATCGAATCGAATTGGGTTCTCGCCGTTTTAGGTAACTTTGTAATGAAATCCATGGTAATGTGCTCCCATTTCCATTTCGGGATTTCTAACGGTTGCAACTTACCATACGGCTTTTGGTGATCGGCTTTTACTTGTAAACACGTGACACATTGCTCAACATACTTCAAAACATCACGTTTCATGCCCGGCCACCAATAATCTTTCTTCAAGTCATGATACATTTTTGTCGCGCCCGGATGAATGGAATATTTTGACTTATGTGCTTCATCAAGTAGCACCCGTCGGTAATCACCCATCTTAGGCACCCACACCCTTCCTTGAAAGGACAACAAACCACGCGGGCCCATAGTAATGAACTCCGATTGGCCCACGATTCATTCCACATGCTTATTGTGAACGTAAGCCTCTATTTGAATCTCGCCAAGCTTCTCAAGAAAATTGTTGGAAATAATCAAACGTAACGACCCCACTTTTATCGCCGGATGTTGACTCTTTCGACTCAACGCATCCGCGACAACATTCGCCTTACCCGGATGATAAAGTATTTCACAATCGTAGTCTTTCACCACATCCATCCACCTACGTTGGCGATAATTCAAATCTCATTGATTAAAGAGATGTTTCAAACTCTTATGATCCGAATAAATCGTACACTTGACACCATACAAGTAATGGTGCCAAATTTTCAACGCATGCACAACCGCCGCCAACTCAAGATCATGAGTTTTATATCTTGTTTCGTGTTCCTTTAATTGTCGAAAGGCATAAGCGATGACTTTACCTCTTTGCATCAGAACACACCCGAGCCCTTTTAGCGAAGCATCACAATAAACTGTCATATCTTCCACACCTTCCGGTAATACTAACACCAGAGCTTGACACAACTTCCCTTTTAGCAATTGAAAAGCAATTTCTTGCTCGTTCTCCCAATTAAACTTAGCATTCTTTCTCGTCAACTGCGTTAATGGAGAAGCAATCTTAGAAAAGTCTTGGATAAACCGACGATAATAACCGGCCAATCCGAGGAAACTTCGGATTTCCGTAGGCGTAGTCGGTCGTCCCCAACTCTTCACTGTCTCTATCTTCCCCGGATCTACTTGAATACCGTATTTGTTCACAATATGACCAAGGAATTGGACTTCCCTTAGCCAAAATTCACATTTGGAGAACTTAGCATACAACTTCTCCTTTCGTAAGGTCTTCAATACTTCACGCAAATGACGTTCATGTTCGTTCATACTTTTCGAATAGACTAGTATGTCGTCGATGAACACTATTACCGACTTGTCCAACATAGGTTGGCACACTCGGTTCATAAGATCCATGAATGCCGCCGGTGCATTCGTAAGACCAAAAGGCATCACCACAAACTCAAAATGCCCATACCGCGTTCTAAAACCGTTTTCTCAATGTCTTCCTCACGGACCCGCATTTGGTGATAGCTGGACCGTAGGTCGATCTTAGAGAAATACGTTGCACCTTGAAGTTGATCAAATAAATCGTCAATCCTAGGTAATGGATAACGATTCTTGATCGTCACTTTATTCAACTCATGGTAATCAATGCACATACGCATACTACCATCTTTCTTCTTCACAAATAACACCGGAGCGCCCCACGGTGAAGCACTCGGTCGAATAAAACCCTTCTCGAGCAATTCTTGAATTTGATTTAACAACTCTTGCATCTCCGTTGACGCTAAACGATAAGGAGTTTTAGCAATGGGGGTAGCCCCCGGAACCATCTCGATGCGAAATTCAACTTGTCTTTCCGCCGGAACACCCGGTAATTCGTCCGAAAAAACGTCTTCGAAATCACTAACAACCGGAATTTCACGAATGGGTGGCGGCTCATTACGAGTATCGACAACATGAGCAAGGAAAGCCATGCCACCACTAACAACAAAACAACGTGCCTGTGCAAAAGTGCATGTCGGCACCGGTCTCCTTCGCTTGTCACCATGAATAACCAACTCTCCCCCACTTGGGGTCTTTACACGAATAAACTTATCATGGCATGCAATATCGGCTCTATAACGATCGAGCCAATCCATACCAACGACAATATCAAAGTTGCCCAAGGTCATTGGAATAAGATCAATTTTAAAGGTTTCGGCACCAAAAACAACATCACAATTTTCACACACATCGACCACTAGCACCGTCTTGTCATTCGCTATTTCGACTTCTACCGGACGACTTAACTTAGCTAATGGTCTATCAAGTTTAGGCACAAATCTAGGAGATACAAACGACAAATTTGCACCGCTATCAAAAAGAATTCTTTCCGGATTAGAATTAACCACGAAAGTACCTGAGACAACTTCGTTTGATTGCTTGGCTTCATCATTGGTCATCAAATAATTTCGACCCCTTGCCGTACCCGCCGCCTTCTCTAACCGCTTAACATTATCATTTCACAAATCGGGACACTCCGGCTTCTTATGCCCTTCTTTTCCGCAATTAAAACAAGTGACTTTGTTTCCGGAAGATGGTTTCGGACACTCACGAGTCATATGACCCGGTTGCCCACAATTGTAGCACGTATAAGAAAACCCGCCGGTAGTGCCCTTCTTTACACTATTGACACTTTCGGCCCCCCTCTTGCTCTTGCTCTTCTTGCTTGAGGCGTTAGAGTAACTAAAACCTTCAAATTTTCTTTTGGAAAACATGAAATCACTCTTTCTTGGAACCTCCGGCTCAAAACCCCGAGCCAACTCGAACAATTCATCAAAAGACTTAGCCATACCCCGACTAATCTTCCCCTTGTACTCATCATTCAAAGTACGGTAGAAATCCTTCATGAGCTTATGATCATCACCCACATATTCCGGGCAAAAACGAGTCTTTGCCAAGAATGTAGACTTGAGTGTAACCAAGTCCATTGACCATTGTTGCAAATGGTGCAACTCGTCCCAGATTCTATCGAGATCGGATGAAGTTCGGTATTCTCTGAAAAATTCTTTCTTGAACTCCTCCCATGTCAAGCCCATACATTGTTCTTCACCATACAAGTTGATTTTATCGTCCCACCACAACTTAGCTTCTTCGCGTAACATGCTAGAACCATACCTCGTCTTCTTTTCGGGAGGACATTCTGCGGTACGGAAAGCTCCCTCAATATCAGAGATCCAACATGTACTTTTTAAAGGATCCCGCACCCCATTAAACATCGGGGGTTGAGCATCCTTGAAGTTCTTGTAGTGGAAGTCCCGCCTTCCTTCACCTCCTTCACCGCGAGGATAGATATTCCTAGCGTCAAGGGCCTCTTCGATAGTGGCCTTCATTCGTTCATTAATTAGATCGGTTATTTGCTCATCAACTGAATCTTGAAAGACCTTTCGAATGTCCGCAAGAAAATCAGCTTTTAACTTCTTAAAGACGGCCTCGACCTTGGTTGAGAACTCGGCGTCCCCGCTTGTACTTCCGTTATCATGTTCGGGACCGTTTCTCGTCTTCATTCTATAAAACGAATTAGGTGGCATCTTAACACCTCGATGCTACACCCGAGTGGCATCTTAACACCTCGATGCTACACTCTTTACGTGAAACATGGTGTCTTAGCACCTCAACACTACACATTTCACGCTACAACAAATAGATACATTATATACATACGCATATAATTATTCCACTCACCTCAAAATCTTGTGAAAAGATACCCGAGCTTGCAAGACCTCAAAGTAACGTACCTATCATATTATACACCTCATTAAATGCAAACTCAAGTCGGTCAACCAAACCCTTTCACCATTCTAAGCCATTTTGACCCAAGGTGCAATTTCAACCCATTTGCACCCTTAACCCTAATTTGGGTCAACACCCACCAAAACCCTAATCATTCGTCAAGATGGGTTTAAAACATATTTAGGTCACAAGGCTAACTCGTTTTCATACTTGCTAGGCCACTTAGGTCATTAAAGAATCATTTGACGCATTTCAAAGTCAACACACCCATTTGGGTCATCCATACTCAATAACACCCATTTACATATTATAAAAGTGTTCTAGCCACCAACTAACCAAATTTTAAGACTTAAAAGTCCAATTAACACATTCAAACCCTAGGTTAGTAATCAATGAGTCTTCATAACCCATAATCACCCAAAATCCCCAAAATACTAACAAAATGGGTCTTTGGTTCATCACTAGCCCAAAACCTAACCCTTAAAGCAATTGAAGTAAGAAATTGGGTTTTATAACTTACCAACACAATCACCACGTAGCTATCGACTAGATGAACGACTTTAAAACTTGCACCAAGACCCGATTCAACCTCTTTCACCCTTAAATGGAGCTTTCTCTCTCAAGGATTGCACTCTCTCACTAAAATTCAATTGGAGGAGATGAGGTTGTTGTGGGAGTAGTAAATGAGCTCCCCAAAACTGATCTAGGGTATTAAATTCTGCCCCAAAGTGAAATTACACAATTGCCCTCAAAATATCTATTTTAAAAAGAAGAAAGGAATCTGTTGCAGACAGATGGCGCGGCGCGCCACATAGCCGCGCGGCGCGCGACCTCCCAGTTCAGCATCTTTTCTCTTTTTAATTATGTGCAACCAAAACCCCAAAACTTGAGTAACTTATATACACACATGTACACTACAATTATTCTGGTCTTACAAATATATTACATCGACATATGTTTCTTGAATGCAGTTTTTACACAATATCATACAAACATGGACTCCAAATCTTGTCCTTATTTTAGTATGCAACAGCGGAAGCTCTTAGTATTCACCTGAGAATAAACATGCTTTAAACGTCAACAAAAATGTTGGTGAGTTATAGGTTTAACCTATATATATATATATATATATATATATATATATATATATATATATATATATATATATATATATATATATATCAAATCGTAACAATAGACCACAAGATTTCATATTTCAATACGCATCCCATACATAGAGATAAAAATCATTCATATAGTGAACACCTGGTAACCGACATTAACAAGATGCATATATACGAATATCCCCATCATTCCGGGACACCCTTCGGATATGATATAAATTTCGAAGTACTAAAGCATCCGGTACTTTGAATGGGGTTTGTTAGGCCCAATAGATCTATCTTTAGGATTCGCGTCAATTAGGGTGTCTGTTCCCTAATTCTTAGATTACCAGACTTAATAAAAAGGGGCATATTCGATTTCGATAATTCAACCATAGAATGTAGTTTCACGTACTTGTGTCTATTTTGTAAATCATTTATAAAACCTGCATGTATTCTCATCCCAAAAATATTAGATTTTAAAAGTGGGACTATAACTCACTTTCACATATTTTTACTTCGTCGGGAAGTAAGACTTGGCCACTGGTCGATTCACGAACCTATAACAAATATGTACATATATATCAAAGTATATTCAAAATATATTTACAACACTTTTAATACATTTTGATGTTTTAAGTTTATTAAGTCAGCTGTCCTCGTTAGTAACCTACAACTAGTTGTCCAACGTTAGATGTACAGAAAAAAAATTGATATATATTATCTTGAATCAATCCATGACCCAGTGTATACACGTCTCAGGCTAGATCACAACTCAAAGTATATATATTTTTGGAATCAACCTCAACCCTATATAGCTAACTCCCTCATTACTGCATATAGAGTGTCTATGGTTGTTCCAAATAATATATACACATGGGTCGATATGATATGTCAAAACATTTGCATACGTGTCTATGGTATCCCAAGATTAAATAATATATTAGAATACATGTATAATACAATATAAGTTAGCTAGGATATGATTAATATAGATTTGTTACCAATTTTCACGTTGCTACAACTAGAAAAATTATCCAATCTTGTTTTACCCATAACTTCTTCATTTTAAATCCGTTTCGAGTGAATCAAATTGCTATGGTTTTATATTGAACTCTATTTTATGAATCTAAACAGAAAAAGTATAGGTTTATAGTCGGAAATATAAGTTACAAGTCGTTTTTGTAAAGGTAGTCATTTCAGTCGAAAGAACGACGTCTAGATGACCATTTTAGAAAACATACTTCCACTTTGAGTTTAACCATGATTTTTGGATATAGTTTCATGTTCATAAGAAAAATCATTTTCCCAGAAGAACAACTTTTAAATCAAATTTTATCATAGTTTTTAATTAACTAACCAAAAACAGCTCGCGGTGTTACTACGACGGCGTATGTCCGGTTTTACAGTGTTCTTCGTGTTTTCAGGTTTTAAATCATTAAGTTATCATATCATATAGATATAGAACATGTGTTTAGTTGATTTTAAAAGTCAAGTTAGAAGGATTAACTTTTGTTTGCGAACAAGTTTAGAATTAACTAAACTATGTTCTAGTGATTACAAGTTTAAACTTTCGAATAAGATAACTTTATATGTATGAATCGAATGATGTTATGAACATCATTACTACCTCAAGTTTTCTGGATAAAGCTACTGGAAATGAGAAAAATGGATCTAGCTTCAAAGGATCCTTGGATGGCTTGAATGTTCTTGAAGCAGAATCATGACACGAAAAACAAGTTCAAGTAAGATTTCCACTCGAAATAAGATTGTTATAGTTATAGAAATTGAATCAAAGTTTGAATATGAGTATTACCTTGTATTAGAAAGATATCTTACTATAAATAAGAAAGATTTCTTGAGGTTGGATGATCACTCTACAAGATTGGAAGTAAGCTAGCAAACTTGGAAGTATTCTTGATTTTATGAAACTAGAACTTGTAGAATTTATGAAGAACACTTAGAACTTGAAGATAGAACTTGAGAGAGATCAATTAGATGAAGAAAATTGAAGAATGAAAGTGTTTGTAGGTGTTTTTGGTCGTTGGTGTATGGATTAGATATAAAGGATATGTAATTTTATTTTCATGTAAATAAGTCATGAATGATTACTCATATTTTTGTAATTTTATGAGATATTTCATGCTAGTTGCCAAATGATGGCTCCCACATGTGTTAGGTGACTCATATGGGCTGCTAAGAGCTGAGCATTGGAGTGTATATACCAATAGTACATACATCTAAAAGCTGTACGAGTACGAATACGAGTGCATACGAGTAGAATTGTTGATGAAACTGAACGAGGATGTAATTGTAAGCATTTTTGTTAAGTAGAAGTATTTTGATAAGTGTCTTGAAGTCTTTCAAAAGTGTATGAATACATATTAAAACACTACATGTATATACATTTTAACTGAGTCGTTAAGTCATCGTTAGTCGTTACATGTAAGTGTTGTTTTGAAACCTTTAGGTTAACGATCTTCTTAAATGTTGTTAACCCAATGTTTATAATATCAAATGAGATTTTAAATTATTATATTATCATAATAATATGATTTATGAATATCTCTTAATATGATATATATACATTAAATGTCGTTACAACGATAATCGTTACATATATGTCTCGTTTCAAAATCATTAAGTTAGTAGTCTTGCTTTTACATATGTAGTTCATTGTTAATATACTTAATGATATGTTTACTTATCATAATATCATGTTAACTATATATATATATATATATATATATATATATATATATATATATATATATATATATATATATATATATATATATATATATATATATATATATATATATATATATATATATATATATATATATATATATGTCATCATAAAGTTTTTACAAGTTTTAACGTTCGTGAATCACCGGTCAACTTGGGTGGTCAATTGTCTATATGAAACCTATTTCAATTAATCAAGTCTTAACAAGTTTGATTGCTTAAAATGTTGGAAACACTTAATCATGTAAATAACAATTTCATTTAATATATATATATATATATATATATAAACATGGAAAAGTTCGGGTCACTACAACCAGTACCACCACCCACAACATCCACAACCCACACCTCAACATCACACTCGGTACCTCGAACATCAACGTCATACGCCCCATAGATACTAAAGAATACCAACAACAATGACCGATGAAGTATTGATTCATAACTTCATTGGAGAAATATTCTGCGGCGATTATGTAATCTCTAAAGTTTTAGGGATTATTCAATTCTAGTTCCAACCGTAAATCAAATGAGTTTAATATTATATTAACCCATTAAATCCATGATTACATATGAAGAAAATATATCTGTACGTGTATTTTCATAAAGATTGTAATTAAAAATTCTTTTATACAAACTGTTGATGGTGAAAATATTTAAACGAGTAGGTAATACCCGAGAGATATTTAGATTCACATTAATATATTACATTGTACATTCTTTAGTTCTGATTCAACATTCATTAACTATCCTACTTACATTCACAGATATATGTATCTGTTCATCGAAGAACAACCGTTTTCATTCAAATTCAATTACATATTCAGAAATTTGACAAATCAGAACCCAAGTAAAGCTTTAGCAGGTGTTATCTTCCTAAAAGATCACTACATTCATGAATTATATTCATTTGCATTCTGTGACGAATTATCACATCAAACCATCGAAATTATCATTCCTTACTTATGAAATTTACAACATTTCTTCAACCGCTAAAACCATTGATAGTTACATCCTACGCTTAAACACTTCAACTCAAAATTCTTGAAAACACTTCAGAACTATAACCAATGATTCAGATTCATTAACTTTAAGAATGCTGATGAAGCAGCAAAAGCTATAGATGGTCTTAATGGCCAAAAGATTGATAATAAAGAATGGAGTGTTGGAAACGCTTAATAGAAAATTTGGTACTGGAAACGGATTGAGCAAACCATGAAGGAGGCTGTGGACAAATCACAAGGACTAAACTTATACCGAAAGAATCTAGATGATTCGATTTCTGATGGAAATCACAGAAGATCTTTTTATGCATTCTAAATCCTTACAGAAAATTTTCCTCATTATCCTTCGACTTTAAATATTTTGGAAATTCTAAGATATCACCGTATCTTTAAGTATAAATATCCTCGATATTTCTGAAGATACCTTCATAATTATTCTTGTCTGAAATCACTTATCTCATCATGCTATCTGTATTACATCATAAAGGAAACTGTTTTAGTTTCTATATTCTGTAAAATTCAAGTTTAAATTATGAATGATTTCTGGAGAAGTGTTGGGAATTGAAGCATGAGTTAGTATAATATAATGACGTCGGGCCAACGTGATTATATTACAGTAAGTCATGCTAAATTTTTAATGGAACATGATGACTCACAGACCTTACAATCATCATGTGCCACGTTACACGACTCTTAAATTCTACTTAATCTCTAAACATATCAAGAACATATTTTCTTGATAGTTCTATTTTTTCATGACTTCTGGTAATTTAAAAAATCAAGATCGTACCATTACAATTTCTTTCTAAGAACATTAGCGGTGTTCATTAGAAATTCATACCTATGAATTCTGGACCATTACTTGCTGTACTTAAAGTCGAAAAGAGAAAACAAAAGTATGAAGCTTCAAAAAATAAATAGGAGTATAAATCACAGGAAATAAGCGAGATCATTAACCCTGGATGTCGATAATTATGGAAAGACATATGCAAGGAAGGATTATGAAAACCACTACCCCAAGAGCGAAGTAGAAGTAAACAGATTCCTCCGGTGGGAGTTGGAAAAGAAGGATGATTGTTGTGATAGTTAGGAACATATCTAGGATCAGAACTGGATTAAGCATTTTCACAATCTTTGGAAGTATGGATTAAGGAAGAAAGTATAGGAGTGGTGAAAATAATAAAACAAAAGAGGTTAGTTTATAGTGGAAATATCAGGCATAACAATCGAGGCAAATGATCGCATTTAATCAAAGAAAATTCTAATTTCCTTAATTACCGGAGAATCAAATCTCATAAAGATTATGAAGATTTCTTTAAATCCCTTGAATTCCGGAAAATGACTATAACTATGTCAAAAGTTAAGGAAAATAGATATTTCCTCATTTCAATCTTTTATGATAGCTTCGTTTATACTCTTCCTATAATCAAAACATTTTATCCATATTATTTAAAGATGATAAAACTCTATTTATCAACTCATATTCGTCATGAAAACATTTTTATTGTTAGCCATGATAACCACAATCAAATTTCGGGACGAAATTTCTTTTAACGGGTAGGTACTGTAATGACCTGAAAAATTTTGACTTATTTTTAACTTAAATCTATAAATGATTTCATAATTCAGACGATAAGCAAAGTCTGTTATATCGAATCTCAAAAAGTTGTGAACTATTTATATGGATTCAATTAAACTTCGACCAATTCCGACGATTCACGAGCAGTTATTTGTAAATAATTATGCATTAGTATTAATTTGTTATATTAATACTATTATTATTATTATTAATATCGTTTTTAATAAAATATCACTACTCATTATAATTTACAAGTATTATTATTACAAATATGATTAATGTTATTATTATAAATTATTATTAATAACATTAATATTATTAGTATTATCACTTTTACTAAAATTATTAAGATTATTATAAATATCATTATTATTAATATAACTTATTATTAATAATAATAATATTATTATTAATAGTATTATTAACATTTTATAATGATTATTATCATTATTATTAATTATAATTAAAATTATCATTTTTATTATTAATATTGTCATATTAATATTATTATCATTATTCTTATTTATCATTAATAATATTATTATTATTATTAATATAATTATTCTTAATTAGTATTATTATTAATATAATTATTAATTATTAATATCAATAAAAAAAATTAAAAGGTCAAATAAAGGGTATCTGCTTTGATTTTTTTTAACTAATCTGATTCTGCATTATTAACCTGCTTTTAATTTTTTTAAGTGATCTGCTTTTTATATTTTGATCGTATCTGCTTTTGATCTTTTTTATCTTCTTCTTGATTATTTTTATTCTGCTTTTTTATATATTTTTTATATTTTCTTCTTGTGTGTGCTGAATGTCGACCACTATCTGTGACGACCCGGAAATTTCCGACCAAATTTAAACTTTAATCTTTATATTATTCCGACACGATAAGCAAAGTTTGTTAATTTAAATCTCAAGAATTTTAAACTGTGTTCATACATTCATTATAACCTCGACCAAATTTCGACGATTCACGAACCGTTATATATAAATAGATATGTATATGTATATATATATTATAACTTGAGAATATTAATAAAGTATTAAACGTATAATAATTTACACGAACGTATTTGTTTCAATATGATTTTCGACAAAATTAAAAAATATATATATTAAATGATTGAATTATCAGAAACATTGAATTATGATTACAAGTCTCTGTTGAGAGGTCCACTATGATTTGAGAAAATCTATTCCTCTTAACGATATTCAGAATAATTTGTAAAGCTATTTATAAATAAAAACAAAAAGTGTCATTTACGAAAGTTAGACAAAAGTTAGTGAAGAATTGGTTTCCATAATATTCTATTAATCTATTTTCAAACGTACAAAGACGTTTTCAGTTTAAAAAGAACTTTATTATTAAAACGTATATAACTTTTATAAATATCTAGAATCACTTTTGACAACTCATTACTTAACCAGTATAATAAATATAACGATATTTATATTTTATTTCATTAAATATATATAACGATTTAAATTAATATTATATATATTTATACGCGTATTATACATACATAGTTTTTATACCTTTACTATACTTTAACTTTACCTTTACTTTACTTTTACTTTACTTTAACTTTAATAATTCACTTTAATAATTCATACTTTAATAATTCATACTTTAATAATTCACTTTAATAATTCATACTTTAATAATTCACTTTAATAATTCATACTTTAATAATTCACTTTAATAATTCATACTTTAATAATTCACTTTAATAATTCATACTTTAATAATTCACTTTAATATTTCAAAAATCTATTATAAATAGAATTCAATAGGTTTCATTATTTGATAGAAACTTGAAAATATATTTTTCTAAATTCTCTCAATCGATTTATATATATATATATATATATATATATATATATATATATATATATATATATATATATAGAGCAAAAATATATATATATATATATATATATATATATATATATATATATATATATATATATATATATATATATATATATATATATTTGCTCTGTATTATTTCAAGATATTATTAGTATACATAAAATATTACGACGGAGTGCTGTCCGAGTGATTTCAAAATAGTTTTTTTTGAATGAGTCGAAGCTAAGTAAATTATGGGTTATAGCTATAGAGGTGATGGGTATGGTTCATGGGTATGCTCGTGAGGTCAATCTAGTGTTTATCATCTCCGTTGCGTGTCTACGTACTTTCCTGCAATATTGAATGTCAATATTGATACGTTCGTGAATCCGAGGCCAACCTTGCACTTATTAAATGACGTTATATGTATTTTTACTACGAAATACAGTATTGTGAGTTTCATTTGCTCCCTTTTATATATATTTTTGGGACTGAGAATACATGCGCTGTTTTTATAAATGTTTTACGAAATAGGCACAAGTACTAAAACTAATTCTACGTGGGTTTAAACCAGAAATATACCCTTAGCTTGGTAACATTAAACTACTTGTCTATGTATGGTAGGCGCGAATCCTAAAGATAGATCTATTGGGCCTGACAAACCCCATCCTGACTATGGGATGCTTTAATACTTCGAGGTTATTTTAAACACACCTGATCTGGTGTACTTCAGAGGGTAAAACATGAACGTTAAGGCTTGTTACCAGGTGCCTACAACTTATAGAATACTTTTATACACTTGCGAGTGTACATATATTTATAAACGGAAATCTTGTGGTCTATTAATATATTGAAATGATTGTTATGATAAACCTATGAACTCACCAACCTTTTGGTTGACATTTTAAAGCATGTTTATTCTCCGGTATTAAAGAAATCTTCCGCTGTGCAGTAGCTCATTTTAAGGATATTACTTGGAGTCATTCATGGCATATTTTGAAAGACGTTGCATTCGAGTCATTGAGTTCATCAAGATTATTATTAAGCCAATTATAGTTGGATGTATTATGAAATGGTGTGCATGCCGTCAACTTTCGTTATAAAGAAAGTTTGTCTTTTAAAAACGAACGCAGTGTTTGTAAAATGTATCATATAGAGGTCAAATACCTCGCGATGTAATCAACTATTGTGAATCGTTTATAATGTATATGAACGGGTCCTTTCAGTTGGTATCAGAGCGGTGGTCTTAGTGAACCAGGTCTGCATTAGTGTGTCTAACTGATAGTCGTTAGGATGCATTAGTGAGTCTGGACTTCGACCGTGTCTGCATGTCAAAAGTTTTGCTCATCATTTTTGTCAGAAATTACCTGCTTATCATTCTTAGTCTAGACACATCTTATTGCATTGATTGCATGAATAGTGTATAGATAAAATTCAAATCTTAGCGTATCTGCTAATTCATATCTTAGCGTATCTGTTACTGTAAACTTTGCCTGACATATTTTGTAAATTCCTCCGTAATCTACGAAATCTTTTGTTATATATATAGATATTCTATATAATTAGGATACCACCCGATAGCCGGAAATCATTTCCTATCAAAAAATCCTTTACTCAATCGTACGAAATGGAACTCGTCACTAGTTCAAATTCTTCGGAACCCGACAGCTATTCCGACACCAGAATGAATCAACCAATCATCCATCCCCAATTCATCTGATGGGTTCGTAGCCTCCTTAATCATTGGAGACAAGATAAAGGTGATCCATTCCATCCACCACATTGCCCTCTTGGAAAAGAACCTGAAGCACTTACCGGCGAACCTATCCGAAACACCATTTTCTCTCTTATTTCTAGAGTATCTCGTCACGATTACATACTACACCAAATTCTAGATTTTATTTATCCGCTCGTCCGAACTGACAATCACCCCGGTGTAATAGAAGAAGTCAACGAGCTTCGCGCTCGGGTAGTGGCTTTGGAGAATATGGTGTAAAGGTTACAAACACCAGCAGCATCACCAGCAGCATAAACAGTACCACCATCAGCAACACCAAAAGTACCATCACCACCACCAACAACAACATCCACATCCCACACCGCAACATCACAATCTGCATCTTAAACATCAACGTCATACGCCCTGTAAATATTCAGGAATATCAACAACAACAAACGATGAAGTATTAATTCATAAACTTCATTGAAGAGATATCTCTGCGGCAGTTATGCAATCTCCAAAATCTTAGATATTATTTAATTCTGATCGTAAATCGGATGAGTGAACGGAGATGATAGAGTAGAAACTTTGATCGAAAATGGTGTACGAATTACAAGCTAGAATTGTTTTACCAACAACATCAACAGGACCGTAGCATCATCAACACAGTCAGTGCCGTCAGTATCGTCAGAATCAACAGCACCTGTAACATCACAAACTCTGTTAGTTCAAGAATCATTGTGGACATCATTACGAATCAGCAACAAATATATTGTATCAACGAGTTATGAAGTATTAACTCATTTCCAATCGAAAGATTTATATGTATATTTTATATGTATAAATTTTTAAACCATAATAAATCTTCCCGTACTAAGCTATTATGTGTGAATCTTAACTACTCAGTTAATTCATATTACAAATATGCAATGATGTACGTCCTTCGTCCGCAACTTAACCATCGTTAATTACAATCTCTGTCTCAATTCAATAAAAATCCAATTCATAATAAATCAAGTGTATTATTCGAATATATGTTTGATTTTACACTTTCACCATCGATGTACTCGGAACTTTTCAAATGACATCATTCGTAAAGTTCACAAGAATTTCACGAAAACTAACAAATAACAAAGTAATGATTCATAATTTCAATATTATTGAAGAAATACTTATGCAATTTATAAAGTTTTAGGGATTACTCAATTCTAGTTCCAACCATAAAACAAATGAGTTTAATTTAATATTAACTCATTAAATCTATATTACATCTAAAGAAAATATACACATATATTTTCATAAAGACTGTAATAAACTTCTTTTGTACAAAATATTAATTGTGAAATTTTTTTTAACGGGTAGGTAATACCTGAGAGATATATAAATTCACAATTAATATATTACATTTTTCAAAACTGATTCAGCAATCATCAACTATACTCCCTACTTTCACAACAATATCCATTCTTTCATATAAATCAAAACAATCATACTCATTCAAATTCAATTACATATTCTGATTTTGAAATCGCATAATTCAATTCGAAATATAACCAGTATCATCACTCTTAGATTCCTATATCTTTCAAAGCTATACTTTGACTTCAAAACTGTGTTAGAACATCATATGTATTAACGATTACAATATGTGCTCAAACCCTTCGAAATTCCTGAAGACACTTCAACTAAGGAACAATCGAGATGATGATCCAACCACATGTTACCCACAGTTATACACTGAAAAACTCTCAAAACCCAAGTCATAGTTCGACACGTATCCGTGTTAGACCCTTTGGCATTTACTAGCTAAAATAACTTTTCAATTCCGTTTCAAAATAGACAGTTTTGTCACCGCTCCAGAAGTCAACTTCGACTTCTCAATCAAAACAGTCTTATTATAACCTCGATAGATACGTTGCCCTTTCGCCAACGTTACCGGGGAATCGTTTATATTCACCACATTAGCAATAAACTTACCAACAACTTCACTGATCTTTGACTTTCCAAAAAAAAAAATCATTATAATTATCGAAACCCTATCATATACTCATTCGTACCTTATAACAAGAATTGCCATACCAATTATTGGGAATCAGCAATCAGTATTTTGAAACCTCGCAGCATGTCTACATCAACAATTACATATACACACAACGTCTACCTCCAAGACTTACATTCTTTGAATGAGAAATTCCTGGAAAAAAAACACCCTAAACTGCGAACCAGTTCTCGAAATTTTGAAAAATGCTGATGAAGCAGCAAAAACTGTAAACGACCTTAACAGTAAAAAGTTGGATGATAAAGGATAGTATATTGGCAAAGCTCAGAAAAAGAGAAGCTTTAGAACTGGAAAATGGATTGAGCAAAGTATGAAGGAGGCTGTGGACAAATCACAAAGGCTGAACCTGCCTCCAAAGAATCCAAATGATTCAGTACTTGCTGAAGTCATTAACGAATACCTTGCTCCTGACTCTAAACCCCTGCGGACAATATCCTTCATCATCCTCTGATATTAGACATTCTAAGATATCATCATATCTTTCATTATAAATATCATCCATACTTCTGAAGATATTTTTATAATTATTCTTATCTGAAATCATTTACCTCTTCGCGCTATCTGTATTATATCATAAAAGAAACTATTTTAGTTTCTAAATTCTGAAACATTCGAGTTTAAAATAGGAATATTCTTGAAGAAGTGTTGGGAGCTGAAGCATGAGTTAATATAATATAATGACACTTGATCAACGTGATTATATTACAGTAATTCATGCTGAGTTTCTAAATGGAACATGATGATTCACAGATCATAACGTCATCATGTGCTATGTTACACGACTCTTGTATTCTCTTTGATCTCTAAATATCAAGAAAATATTTCTTGATGATTCGGCCTTTTCCGAGGTATTCTGGTAATTTGACAAGTCAAGATCGTGCCATTACAATTTCCTTCCTAGAACATTAACAATGTTCATTCTGAAATTTATATCTGCGAATTCTGGACTATTACAAGCGGTGCTTAATCGCAAGAAGAAGAAACGAAAGGACAAAGCTCCGAACTAGAAATGGGAGTATAAATCATAGCAAATAGAAGAGAGCATTAACTGTGGATGACAATGATTATAGAAGAATCAAGGACTTTGAAATAGAAGGGAAGATATAAAACCTAACAAAAACCCAGAAATCACAAACCGTATATATCAATGCATATAGCAATATAAAGACACGGGAGAACTAAAAACACTATAAAACCAAGAGTATAGTAGAAGTAAATAGATTCTTCCCGAAGAAGATGAAAAAGAAGAGCGACAGATATGAAAGTTAGGAGTATATCAAGAATCAGCACTGGATGAAGCATATTGACAAATACTTTAAAATATGAGTTGAGAAGGTGTGAGTTGTAAGAAAACAAATGAGGTGGATTTATAGTGAAATATCCGACAGAGAAATCAAAATGGATTACCGCATTAATTTGAAGAGGATCATAATTTCCTTAATCGCTGAATAATCAAATCCAATATAGATTACAAAGATTTTCTTTTCGGAGATCAATCGTGATGACGTCAAAAGATACGACGAATCACTATTATCTTATTTCATTCATTTACGATAACTTCACTCACACACTTCGAGTAATCAAATTATTTTATCCATTCTTCTTGAACATGATAAAACTCTATAATCGTTATAATAACATTCTCATTGTTAGTCATGACGACCTCTATCAAATTTCGGGGACGAAATTTCTTTAACGGGTAGGTACTGTGACGACCCGGAAATTTCCGACCAAATTTAAACTTTAATCTTTATATTATTCCGACACGATAAGCAAAGTTTGTTAAGTTAAATCTCAAGAATTTTAAACTGTGTTCATACATTCATTATAACCTCGACCAAATTCCGACGATTCACGAACCATTATATATAAATAGATATGTATATGTATATATATATTATAACTTGAGAATATTAATAAAGTATTAAACGTATAATACTTTACACGAACGTATTTGTTTCAATATGATTTTCGACAAAATTAAAAAATATATATATTAAATGATTGAATTATCAGAAACATTGAATTATGATTACAAGTCTCTGTTGAGAGGTCCACTATGATTTGAGAAAATCTATTCCTCTTAACGATATTCAGAATAATTTGTAAAGCTATTTATAAATAAAAACAAAAAGTGTCATTTACGAAAGTTAGACAAAAGTTAGTGAAGAATTGGTTTCCATAATATTCTATTAATCCATTTTCAAACGTACAAAGACGTTTTCAGTTTAAAAAGAACTTTATTATTAAAACGTATATAACTTTTAAAAATATCTAGAATCACTTTTGACAACTCATTACTTAACCAGTATAATAAATATAACGATATTTATATTTTATTTCATTAAATATATATAACGATTTAAATTAATATTATATATATTTATACGCGTATTATACATACACAGTTTTTATACCTTTACTATACTTTAACTTTACCTTTACTTTACTTTTACTTTACTTTAACTTTAATAATTCACTTTAATAATTCATGCTTTAATAATTCATACTTTAATAATTTACTTTAATAATTCATACTTTAATAATTCACTTTAATAATTCATACTTTAATAATTCATACTTTAATAATTCACTTTAATAATTCATACTTTAATAATTCACTTTAATAATTCATACTTTAATAATTCACTTTAATATTTCAAAAATCTATTATAAATAGAATTCAATAGGTTTCATTATTTGATAGAAACTTGAAAATATATTTCTCTAAATTCTCTCAATCGATTTATATATATATATATATATATATATATATATAGAGCAAATATATATATATATATATATATATATATATATATATATATATATATATATATATATATATATATATATATATATATATATTTGCTCTGTATTATTTCAAGATATTATTAGTATACATAAAATATTACGACGGAGTGCTGTCCGAGTGATTTCAAAATAGTTTTTTTTGAATGAGTCGAAGCTAAGGAAATTATGGGTTATAGCTATAGAGGTGATGGGTATGGTTCATGGGTATGCTCGTGAGGTCAATCTAGTGTTTATCATCTCCGTTGCGTCTACGTACTTTCCTGCAATATTGAATCTCAATATTGATACGTTCGTGAATCCGAGGCCAACCTTGCACTTGTTAAATGATGTTATATGTATTTTTACTACGAAATACAGTATTGTGAGTTTCATTTGCTCCCTTTTATATATATTTTTGGGACTGAGAATACATGCGCTGTTTTTATAAATGTTTTACGAAATAGGCACAAGTACTAAAACTAATTCTACGTGGGTTTAAACCAGAAATATACCCTTAGCTTGGTAACATTAAACTACTTGTCTATGTACGGTAGGCGCGAATCCTAAAGATAGATCTATTGGGCCTGACAAACCCCATCCTGACTATGGGATGCTTTAATACTTCGAGGTTATTTTAAACACACCTGATCTGGTGTACTTCAGAGGGTAAAACATGAACGTTAAGGCTTGTTACCAGGTGCCTACAACTTATAGAATACTTTTATACACTTGCGAGTGTACATATATTTATAAACGGAAATCTTGTGGTCTATTAATATATTGAAATGATTGTTATGATAAACCTATGAACTCACCAACCTTTTGGTTGACACTTTAAAGCATGTTTATTCTCAGGTATTAAAGAAATCTTCCGCTGTGCATTAGCTCATTTTAAGGATATTACTTGGAGTCATTCATGGCATATTTTGAAAGACGTTGCATTCGAGTCATTGAGTTCATCAAGATTATTATTAAGCCAATTATAGTTGGATGTATTATGAAATGGTGTGCATGCCGTCAACTTTCATTGTAAAGAAAGTTTGCCTTTTAAAAACGAATGCAGTGTTTGTAAAATGTATCATATAGAGGTCAAATACCTCGCGATGTAATCAACTATTGTGAATCGTTTATAATGTATATGAACGGGTCCTTTCACTATCTTTAAACAAATAATCACAATTCCTGCTTTACACGTTCGATTAACATCATCATTACCGTTTATATACTGGTTGAATCTTGCTGCTAATTGAAAATCAAACAGAAAAGCCATTTAAAAGCCCGTACCTCTGTTTTCTTTTATTTTTCCAAAACTCCGAGTTCGAAATTAATTTTAAAATGTAATATTGTAGTTTTGTTAGGTATCGTCTACTAAAACTATCTGCAAAAGTTGAAGCTCTAATTCATTCTATCGAACTCAAATTGCGAAGTCAAAGTTTATTTTTCAAAAGTCAAACTGTTTGTTCATCGAGAAATTCAAAGTTGTTTTGAAGTTTCAGATTAAATTAAGGATTCATAAAGTTTCTAATAATGATTTAGCACCTTTTTCATGAAGGAATCGAAGTCTAAAACGTCCTTAAATCCCCAATCAAGATTTGAGTTCATATGGTTCTTGCGTAACCTGCTGCTGCTTAATTTTTTTTCCTGTTAAATCAATTCAACAAACAACCTTATCTCTGTTTCGTTTGCAATTTCTAAAAACTTAAACAAATTTCGTGTTGCTGTTATGGGTTCGATTCACCTCTGGTCGAATTATATGAAGAAGATGATAAAAGAAAAATGGGTTATAAATATTTAAGGGTAATTTAAATCAGAAAAGCAGAAGCAGCGGAGTGGTTTGGGAGTATTGTGGGTGAGCTAGAGGTCGCGGGTTCAAGCCCGGTTCGGGGAAATTTTTTATAGAAAAGATTTGAAGGTAGTTTCCATTACCAAAATTATTATTATTATTAATATTATTATTAGTATTATAATTATTATTATTATTATTTATCACATATTATTATTATTATGATTATAGTAATTATAATTATTATTAATATTGTTATTACTAATATTATTATCATTACTAAATATTTTCATTTAGTATTATTATTATTATTGTTACTAATATTAATATAAGTATTATTATTAACATTATCATTATTATTATGAGTATCATCATTAACGAACTATTATTAAAATTATTATCATTAATAGTGAAATGGTTATTTTTATAGTTATTATTATTATTGGTATTATTATTGATATCAGTAATACTAAAAGTATCATTATTTTTAAATCTATCAATTTATTTAGTATTATCATTACGAATATTATTAGTAGTATCATTATTATTATTTTTATGAATATTACCATTATCATTATGAGTATTATTATTATTATTACAAAATAATATAACTATTTATTCATTATCATTATTAATATTATTTTACCAAATAAATACTTATAAATAGAATATATATATAAAAGTATGTATATATATATATATATATATATATATATATATATATATATATATATATATATATAAGTATATATATCATAGTTAATAGTATGTAAAATAAACATATTAAAATTTCTTATAAGTTAAAATATTAAATGTTCGATAAATGTTATCATATGATATATGATAATTAAATATTACATAGTTAATAAGATATAATATTAACATATTAAGCTTACTTATAAAATTAAAGTAATTGCTATATCACGTACATTAAAATAAATATTAATAGTAATATCAGTATTAATAATATTATTATATATAACATATAAATATGAAATTTGTTATGTAGAGTTGTTATATTATTATCATTATCAATTTTATTGATAACATTAATATTATTATAATTAGTAGTATTATTAGTATTGTTAATATTGTTATCATTTTTATTATCATTATTAAGATTATCGTTATTGTTATTATTACTATCATCATATTATTATTATTATTATTATTATTATTATTATTATTATTATTATTATTATTATTATTATTATTATTATTATTATTATTATTATTATTATTATTATTATTATTATTATTATTTTAAATTGTATTAATATTATTATCTTATAAATGATATTATGAATATTATCATTAATTATTAACATTTTTTTAAAATATCATCATTATTAGCATTATTTTTAGAATTATTTTTATAAATATTATTATCAGAAATTAGTTATTCTTTATACATTTATATTATTATTATTAGTATGTTTATTATTATTAATAATAATATCAATATTATTATTATTATAATTATTTAATTATTAAAATTAAAATTTATATATATGGAAGTAGGTCTATCTCGTATAATATATATGTATCACTATCTATCTGTTTGGAATTAAATCAAATTTTTTGTTATTATTCATCTTTTTCTTCTCCTCAATGGTTACTCGTGAATACTTGTCGAGCCCTCTTTTTTCCTCATAATCAGTCGGTTCTTGATTATGAAGTAAACCAGCCGATTTCTATCATCAAACACCCAATTATATATACTAATTTATCTACTGCAATTTCAAGGGAAATCAAACAGATTTTATTTTAAAAAGAAACTCGATACCTCTGTTGTGTAACTTTTTGCTCATTATTCGAAATCAAATCCTTTTTAAAAATCTAAAAATACTGAAGTATCCTAAATCACGTCTTGAATGTTTCCACAAATTCTCAGATTCCAATTCGTTATATCAAGCCCAAATTTCTGAGTCAAAGTTTTAGAAATAAAAAGTCAACTTTTGTTCTTAAATCGAATTCAAACTTTCGGTTATGATTTGAGTTAAAAGATGAGTTCCTTTAGTTTCTAGGAGTCGTTTACAATGTTTTTCATGTTATGATTGTTAGCTAAAACAGCTTAGAATTTCGAAAGTGGATTTGAGTTCAATGTCGTGTTCTTGAGAGCTGCTCTTGCATAAATTCTTTTATTTATGATAATTCAATTCATCACAGCAAAATGATTTAATTCTTAATACAAGTTCTAAATAAATTATTTAACTCGCTGTGGGATTTGATTTTAAAATCTGGACAAGTCAATTTTTTTTTCTTTCTTCATCCTTCACGTCGAACAGCAGCAGGATGCTTTTATATTTTTTTTTTATTTTTTTTCTTTGAATTAACTTAAACCTTTGATATTAAATTGTTATTGTTATTCTGAAGTATTAAAATATTTGCTTTATGATTGGTATTAGTATTTTGATCGTGATTTGGTTTTTGGTCGATATATGGATTGAAGAAGGAGAAGAACTTACAATAACGAGTTAAATAAATAACAGATTCATATTTAAAAAGAAAAGCAGTAATGGTTCCATGGTTTGATGAGTGTGTCGGGTTTCGAGAGGTCTCGGGTTCAATCCTTATTTGGTCCATTTTTTAAAGGGGATTTCTAAGGTTCGTGAATCCGAGGACAACCCTACATTGTTTAATATCGTCATATGTATTTTTACTACAAAATACAGCATAGTGAGTTTCATTTGCTCCATTTTTAAATGCTTTTACAATATATATTTTTGGGACTGAGAATACATGTGCTTTTATAAATGTTTGACGAAATAGACACAAGTAATTGAAACTACATTCTATGGTTGAATGATCGAAATCGAATATGCCCCTTTTAGTCTGGTAATCTAAGAATTAGGGAACAGACACCCTAATTGACGCGAATCCTAAAGATAGATCTATCGGGCTCAACAAGCTCCATCCAAAGTACCAGATGCTTTAGTACTTCGAAATTTATCATATCCGAAAGGAGTCCCAGAATGATGGGGATATTCTATATGCATCTTGTGAATGTCGATTACCAGGTGTTCAATCCATATGAATGATTTTTATCTCTATGTATGAGATGTTTATTTATGAGAAATGGAAATGGAAATCTTGTGGTCTATTAAAATGATAAAAATGAATATTGATTATGATAACCTAATGAACTCACCAACCTTTTGGTTGACACTTTAAAGAATGTTTATTCTCAGGTATGAAAGAAATCTTCCACTGTGCATTTGCTCATTTTAGAGATATTACTTAGAGTCATTCATGGCATATTTCAAAAGATGTTGCATTCGAGTCGTCGAGTTCATCAAGATTATTATTAAGTCAATTATAGTTGGATATATTATGAAATGGTATGCATGCCATCAACTTTTGATGAAATGAAAGTTTATCTTTTTAAAACGAATGCAATGTTTGTAAAACGTATCATATAGAGGTCTAGTACCTCGCGATGTAACCAAATGTAATGTATTCGTCCAGGTGGATTTGGACGGGTCACGACATGTGGTATCAAAGCAGTGGTCTTAGCGAACCAGGTTTGCATTAGTGTGTCTAACTGATAGTCGTTAGGATGCATTAGTGAGTCTGGACTTCGACCGTGTCTGCATGTCAAAAGTTTTGCTTATCATTTTTGTCAGAAATTATCTGCTTATCATTCTTAGTCTAGACACATCTTATTGCATTGATTGCATGAATAGTATATAGAAAATTCATATCTTAGCATATCTGTTAATTCATATCTTAGCGTATCTGTTACTGTAAACTTTGCCTGACATATTTCGTAAATTCCTCCGTAATCTACGAAATCTTTTGTTCTATATATATATATATATATATATATATATATATATATATATATATATATATATATATATATATATATATATATATATATATATATACATATATATTCTATGTAATTAGAATACCATCCGATAGCCGAAAATCATTTCATATTGAAAAATCCTTTATTCTATCGTACAAAGTGGAATTCGCCACTAGTTCAAGTCCCTCGGATTCCGATATGGAGTTTCACTCGAGCTCCGAAAGCAATGTGACTGGAATGGATCAACCAATCAGCCATCATCTATTCTAAAAGAATTGGGGATGGGTTCGTAGCCTCCTTAATCATTGGAGACTAGAAGAAGGCGATCCTTTCCATCCACCACATTCCCCTCTTGGCGAAGAACCTGAAGCACTTACCGGCGAACCTATTCGTAATACTATTTTCTCTCTCATTTCCAGAGTATCTCGTCACGACTATATATTATCTCAAATTCTAGACCTTATTCATCCGCTCATTCCGACCGACAATCATCCCAGAATAATAGAAGAAGTCAACGAACTTCTTGCTCGAGTAATCAATTTGGAGAATATGGTGTAAAGATTACCAGCTTCAGCAACATCACCGACACCAACAGTACCATCAACAATCCATGCTTCAACATCTCATTCTGTACCTCAAGTATAATCATCATTCTACGTATCATTTTACATCAATTATTTTCGTTCTTCATGGTGATTATGTAATCTATAATGTTTTAGAGATTATATATTCTTGTTCTAACGATAAATCAGATGAGTTTAATATCATATTGACTCATTAAATCCATGATTACATATGAAGAAAATATATATGTAAGTATATTTTCATAAAGATTGTAATTAAAAATTCTTTTGTACAAATTGTTAATGGTGAAAATATTTTAACGGGTAGGTAATACCCGAGGAATATTTAGATTTCACATTAATAAGTTACACTGAACATTATTCAAACCTGATTCGACAGTCATTTACTATCCTACTTACATCTACAGATATGCGAATCCGTTCACCACAGAATAACCATTTTCATTCAATTTCATATTTGAATTTGGACCTATCAGAATCCAACAAGTGGCATAATGAAGAAAACATTGGACAAAATAAAATTTTTTAGAAACAAACAAACTAACTATGAGAAATTTTGTTAAGAATCCACACTAACAAAATCCTAGTTAACTGTTCCTAGCTAACTGCTAATTCCTTATTACATTTTAATTATCGCAATTTATTTTATCGCAATTTAATTCTCGCAATTTTATTTATTGTCATTTAATTTCTGTTATTTATTTTACGCACTTTATTTATCGTCATTTAAATACTGTTAATTACGCATTTTAAATATCGTGACACGTATACAAGGTTTTGACATATCATATCGACGCATCTATATATATTATTTGGAATAACCATAGACACTCTATATGCAGTAATGCTCGAGTTAGCTATACAGGGTTGAGGTTGATTCTAAAATAATATATATACTTTGAGTTGTGATCGAGTCTGAGACATG
Source organism: Rutidosis leptorrhynchoides (assembly GCF_046630445.1). NCBI lineage: Eukaryota > Viridiplantae > Streptophyta > Magnoliopsida > Asterales > Asteraceae > Rutidosis > Rutidosis leptorrhynchoides. Next base: position 258,138,336 of record NC_092334.1, read on the forward strand.
TATACAATGGGTCACGATACGTATTAATTAATTCGAATATTATATATGAATTATTGAATTACTAACTGTGGACTACTAGCTGTGGACTACCAATATTGGACAATTAAAATGAATTAAAATATTGACTATAACATATGAAACTAAATATTTCTTCAAGTTTGCCACTTGATTTCATCTTAAACCTCATTTGTATCTTGACGATTACAATCTGCGTTCAAACCTTTCATAATTCTTGAAAATACCTCAATCGAGAGGATGAACCAACTGCACTTCATCTACGGAAGAAAAGATTGATGCATATAGTTATGCACCTGAAAATACTCGGAACCTGAGTAAACGTTTAACATGAATCTGTGCTAGCACCTTTGGCATTGTTATTACCGAAAATAACATTGCAATTCTTTTTCAAAATTAGCCAATTATGTCACACCTTCAGCAAAATCAATTTCGACTTTTCATTCGGATCTGCCTTATTATAACCTTGATATAAGTTTGCTTTTCGTCATTGTTACCGGGGAACCGTATATATCCCATCACATTAGCAGTAAACTTACAAACAACTTCATTGATCCTTGACTTTCCAAAAAATTATTATATTCATTGAAACCCTATCAAATACTCATCCGCATCTTATAACGAGAATTACCATACCAATTACCGGGAAGTAGCAATCAGTATTTTTGAATCTCGCAACGTTTCTACATTAACAGTTATATGTATACATATAACAATTATTTCTTAAAATTATGATCTTCCATTCTGAAATTCTATAAAGCACCCAGTCTACGAATCAATACTCTGAATGTTGAAAAAGCTGATGAAGCAGTGAAAACTGAAGACTGCCTTAACAGTCAAAAGTTTAATGATAAAGATTGGAGTGTTGAAAAAGCTCAAAGATTTTGATAAACAAATTGAGCAAACCATGAAGGAGACTATGAACAAATCACAAGGATTAAACTTGTACATAAAGAATCCTGATGATTCTATTTCTGATGAAATCATTAACGAATGCTTGCTCCTGACTCTGAACTTTTACGGAAAAATCTTCTTTATCATCCATTGATATTAGAAATTCTAAGATATCACCGTATCTTTCATTATAAATATTCTCCATATTTTTGAAGATATTTTCATAACTATTCTTATCTGAAATCATTTATCTCTTCGCGATATCAGTGTTATGTCAGAAAGGAAACTGTTTTAGTTTCTAAATTCTGAAAAATTCGAACTTAACATATGAATGATATTGAAGTAGTGTTGGGAACTGAAGCATGAGTTAGTGATAATGCTAAAAACGAACATATATTTCATCGCATTATCCCTCAAGAAATACAAGCTTTTAGTTGCAGTTGTCCTATTTACAAGTAATATTCGTTTAAATAATAAAAGGTGAAGACAAAAGAAAGATTCGACGAATTGAAGACGCAAACGACCAAAAAGCTCAAAAGTATAAAGTACAATCAAAGTGGTTCCAATTATTGATAAGAAACGTCTCGAAATTACAAAAGTACAAGACGCGAAACGCAAAATACAAGATATTAAATTGTACGCAAGGACGTTCGAAAATCCGAAACCGGGACCAGAGTCAACTCTCAACGCTCGACGCAACGGACTAAAAATTACAAGTCAACTATGCACATGAATATAATATAATATATAATTAATTCTTAAAATTAATATATATATTATATTATATTATAAAACCGTCGGCAAGCTAGGAGCCAAGCTTGTGTGAGCTGGAATCCACAGCTCCGCACTCGCGGAGCTTATAAAGGCAAAAACCTCCGAACTCGTGGAGGTCAAATAGTATTACGTGGGCCTATAAAAGGCCGAGCATTCGACCGAAATTTACACACCTTTTTCTCTTCACTCATACGTAAACTTATATATATATATATATATATATATATATATATATATATATATATATATATATATATATATATATATATATATATATATATATATATATATATATATATATATTTTAATTTTAATTTTAATTTTAATCCTAATAATAAGGGTATGTTAGCGAATGTTGTAAGGGTGTAAGTCGAAATTCCGTCCGTGTAACGCTACGCTATTTTTAATCATTGTAAGTTATGTTCAACCTTTTTACATTAATGTCTCGTATCTAAATTATTATTATGCTTATTTAAAACGAAGTAATCATGATGTTGGGCTAAATACTAAAATTGGGTAATTGGGCTTTGTACCATAATTGGGGTTTGGACAAAAGAACGACACTTGTGGAAATTAGACTATGGGCTATTAATGGGCTTTATATTTGTTTAACTAAATGATAGTTTGTTAATTTTAATATAAAGATTTACAATTGGACGTCCCTATAAATAACTATATACACTCGATCGGACACGATGGGTAGGATATTTATATGTACGAATAATCGTTCATTTAACCGGACACGGGAATGGATTAATAGTCTATGGAATTATTAAAACAGGGGTGAAATTATGTACAAGGACACTTGGCATAATTGATAACAAAGTATTAAAACCTTGGGTTACACGCAGTCGATAACCTGGTGTAATTATTAAATAAAGTATTAAAACCTCGTTACAGTTTAAGTTCCCAATTAGTTGGAATATTTGACTTCGGGTATAAGGATAATTTGACGAGGATACTCGCACTTTATATTTATGACTGATGGACTGTTATGGACAAAACCAGACGGACATATTAAATAATCCAGGACAAACGACAATTAACCCACGGGCATAAAACTAAAATCAACGCGTCAAACATCATGATTACAGAAGTTTAAATAAGCATAATTCCTTTATTTTCATATTTAATTGCACTTCTAATTATTGCACTTTTATTTATTGTTATTGTATTTAATTGCACTTTTATTTATTATCTTTTTATTTAATTGCACTTTTAATTTTCGTACTCTTTAATTATCGTAATTTTATTTTATCGCACTTTTATTTATCACAATTTCATTATCGTTATTTACTTTACGCTTTAAATTAAGTCTTTTATTTTTTTAATATTTTACATTAGGTTTTAACTGCGACTAAAGTTTTTAAAATCGACAAACCGGTCATTAAACGGTAAAAACCCCCTTTATAATAATAATATTACTTATATATATATTTGTATTTTTATAAATTAAAACTAATATAGCGTTAGCTTTGTTTAAAAGATTCCTTGTGGAACGAACCGGACTTACTAAAAACTACACTACTGTACGATTAGGTACACTGCCTATAAGTGTTGTAGCAGGGTTTAGTTATATCCGTTCTATAAATAAATAAATATCTTGTGTAAAATTGTATCATATTTAATAGTTTTTCCTAGTAAAATATAAGCTATTTCATATACACCTCGCATAACATCAAGTATTTTTGGCGCCGCTGCGGGGTAACTTAAACGCCGAAAGCGCAACGCTAATGATATAAAAAAAAAATAATATAATTTTGTAAAAGTTTTTATTAAGTCCTTCATATAAAAATATAAGTTTTTTTTTAAAATATAAAAATACAAAAAGAGTTTGTTAAAAAATATATAAAGTTTAAAAAAAAGTATTTTTACTTTTGAGTTTAAAAATAAGTATTTTATTGTTTTATAAAAATATTTAGTTATATTTATATTTTATATATATTTGATTAAAGAGAAAAACATAAAAAAAAAAAAAACTGAACCTGTAAAAATCGACCCCTTTTGAGCTGAAATTGAACCCTCCGCGACTCGCGGAGGTTTTGAACTGGGACTATCCGCACTCGCGGAGGTCTTCTGACAGGCCACACAAACAACCCTAATTCTGTAATCATTACGGGGTAATTATTATTATTATAATTTAATTTAAACCCTAATTAGGTTTAGATTATTTAATTATTTAATTTAGTTTTTTTATTTAATTTGTATTTTAAGTCTAAATTAGTTTAATTAATTTATAAAATTAATAGTTTTATTAAATAAATAATATAAAAATAATATTTTTAATAAAAATTATAATTTTTACAACTTTTAGTTTATTTTTATATTTTGTTCCTTTTTATTTGTTTTTAGCGTAATTTTTGTATTTTTCGCTTATATTTAGTTTTTAGACATAGTTTTTGCCATAGTTATTTTTATTTCTAGATTTTTAGGCTTTGCCGTAAAATCCCTTAAGTGCTTTTTCTTTAGACTAAGATTTAGGTGCTTTAGAATTTTGCGACGCTGTTCTAAGTTTTTAGTACCTTTTTAAGTTATTGCCATTTGGGATATAGTTTTACTTGTAAGCTTTAATATTTTTAGACGCAACTTTTAATTCTTAGTTTTTAGTTCCTTTTTAAGTTTCAACGCGCTACTTTCTTATTTTTATTTTTCGACGCCTTTTACCTATGTATCAATTATCACTCCAATTAGTAATCTCAATTTGCAATTTTAATTTTAAGTTAGTGATAATAATAAGGTTGGGTTAGTCGAGTGTTTTTAAAGTTTTATAAGTCACTCTTTTTCTTTCTTATTTCTCCAATTTTAATACCGACGCGCTCTTTTTCTTTCTTATTTCTCGCCATTCTAGTTTTTAGGACATAGAATTTTCTATTTCTTCTCTAAATTTCTTTAGATTACGAAAAATTATTTTAAGCGGTTAAATTGATAGACATCAAAATTTTCTGGTTCGTAGTAATAGTTGGATTTGCACGTGGACCGGGTTATTGGAGCCAAACAGTACTCAATTATATTGAGACCAAACGAACCCTGCCCCTCTGCTGCATCTTTTGGCTATTCGAAACGTGGGCAAAATCAGAAAAGTCTATTAATTGGATAACTTATATAATTTTTCTTTCTTTTTAAAAATTAATAGGATATTCAGTGAATGCACCGAGCAAAACGTTCACCACCTTTTGTACGTTCACCACTGTAACTCGATCAAGTCATCTAGCAAATATTGTCGCCGTTGATTTTTCTTTAGAATCGTCATCCAGTCGACCAAGTACTCCAATTCAAATTTCCGATAATCCATTTTTTGAACCCGACCTCACAATTGAGAACCCAGAGAATATTCAGGGACGATTCCGAGATCCTAAACAATTAATTTTTCCTCCGGAACCACCAATCATTCAAACAGAGATTGTTGAGGAACGAACCATTAAATCAGAATCCTCTAGTGATTCAGATTCAAAAAATTCAATCATGGAGAATCTTGAACCTCTAAGTATGGAAGACCGAATGAGAGCTAAACGCACTGGCCAAGGTCACGCAATTACTCATCCAGACATTAATGCGCCAGATTATGAAATCAAAGGACAAATCCTACACATGGTAACTAATCAATGCCAATTTAGTGGTGCACCGAAGGAAGATCCAAATGAACATCTTCGTACCTTTAATAGGATCTGTACTCTATTTAAAATAAGAGAAGTGGAGGATGAACAGATATATCTCATGTTATTTCCCTGGACTTTAAAGGGAGAAGCCAAAAATTGGTTAGAATCGTTACCTGATGGGGCGATTGATACATGGGACGTTTTAGTTGAAAATTTTCTTAAACAATTCTTTCCGGCATCCAAAGCCGTAAGACTTCAAGGAGAAATTGTTACGTTCACACAGAAGCCAAATGAAACTCTATATGAGGCATGGACCAGATTTGGAAAGTTATTGAGAGGATGTCCGCAACATGGTTTAGACACCTGTCAAATAGTACAAATATTCTACCAAGGATGCGACATCACTACAAGGAAAGACATCGATATAGCAGCTGGTGGTTCTATTATGAAGAAAACAGAAACTGATGCTTATAAAATTATTGATAACACTGCTTCCCACACACATGAGTGGTACCAAGAAAAAGATATCGTTAGATCATCTAAAGCAGTTAGAGCCGATTCTAGCCATGACTTAGATTCCATTTCCGCAAAGATAGATGATGTCGAGAGACGAATGGAAAAGATGACTAAAGATATCCACTCAATACGAATTAGTTGTGAGCAGTGCGGAGGACCACATTTGACAAAAGATTGTCTCAGTATTGAACTAACAATGGAACAAAGAGAGAATGTTTCATATCTAAACCAAAGGCCAAGAAATAATTATCAGAATAATTATCAACCGCCAAGACCGATTTACAATCAAAATCAGAATTATAACCGAAATATTCCATACAACAACCAACAAGGTCCTAGTAATCAACAAGTATCCAACAATACTTACAACCAGCAAAGACCTAATTTTCAAAACAAACCACCACAAACCGATGATAAAAAGCCGAATTTAGAAGATATGATGACGAAGCTAGTTGAATCTCAAACACAGTTTTTCACATCTCAGAAGCAAACCAATGAACAAAATGCTCAAGCATTTAGAAATCAACAAGCTTCTATTCAAAATCTGGAACAAGAAGTAAGTAACCTAGCAAGATTAATAGGTGAAAGAAAACCGGGAAGTCTACCAAGTGATACAAATGCTAACCCCCGGAATGAAACAGCTAAAGCAATTACCACAAGAAGTGGTATTACACTTAAACCACCTGAAATACCTGTAATTTCTGATGAAGCTATTCATACTCCACAAGAACCACAACCTGATCAAGATAAGAAAAAAGAACCGGTAGTTGAAAAGGTTAATGAAGATAACACAGTTAAGGCAAAACCTTATGTTAAACCATACCAACCACCACTTCCTTACCCGAGTAAAATGAAAAACGAGAGACTTGAAGCCGAGCAATCCAAATTCTTGGATATGTTTAAACAGATAAATGTAAATCTTCCTTTCATTGATGTAATTTCAGGAATGCCTAGATATGCTAAATTTCTGAAAGATCTAATCTCAAATAGAAAGAAAATGGAAGAACTCTCGGCTATTACTATGAATGCAAATTGTTCTGCAGTGCTGTTGAATAAGATACCAGAAAAATTATCAGATCCAGGAAGTTTCACAATTCCATGTTTTCTGGGTAGTCTTAGTTCAATAGAAGCATTGGCAGACTTAGGTGCTAGTATAAATTTAATGCCTACGCTAAACTAGACCTTGGAGAATTGAAACCAACACGAATAAGCATACAACTAGCCGATAGATCAGTAAAATATCCTAGAGGGATAATGGAGAACATGCTAGTTAAAGTTGGTACTTTAGTATTTCCAGTAGATTTTGTTGTTCTGGACATGGAAGAAGATTCTCAAGTTCCTCTCATATTAGGAAGACCATTTTTAAACACGGCTAAAGCAATGATAGACGTGTTTGGTAAGAAACTTACCCTAAGTATAGAGGACGAAAGTGTTACCTTTTCAGTTGATAGAGCAATGCAACAACCGCAATCTACAGATGATACATGCAATTATATTCAAACTATAGATTCACATGCAGAATTGTTAAAAGAATTTCCAGAATTACAAGGAACAGGAGAATGTTCTTTAGGAGAAGGAACTGAACCAATTGATGAAACTGAAATGTTAGCTACACTAATGGCTAATGGATACGAACCAACAACAGAAGAAATTCAAATGCTAAAAGAAGAAGACAGATATCGATATAAATCATCGATAGAAGAACCACCAAAATTAGAGTTAAAGCCACTTCCAAACCATTTGGAATATGCTTATTTACATGGTGAATCTGAATTACCTGTAATAATATCGTCTTCTCTTACTAAAAATGAAAAATCTCAACTCATTTCTGTGTTAAAAGCTCATAAACCAGCTATTGCAAGGAAGATTCATGACATTAAAGGAATAAGTCCTTCGTATTGCACACATAAAATCCTTATGGAAGAAGGTCATAAAACGTATGTGCAACGCCAACGAAGACTAAATCCTAATATGCAAGATGTTGTTAAGAAAGAAATTATTAAACTGCTTGATGCAGGTTTAATTTATCCAATTTCTGATAGTCCATGGGTAAGCCCAGTTGAATGCGTGCCTAAGAAGGGTGGCATGACTGTCATCACAAATGAGAAAAACGAGCTTATTCCTACTAGGACTGTAACAGGATGGTGTGTATGTATTGATTATAGAAAATTAAATGACGCCACCAGAAAAGATCACTTTCCCTTACCTTTCATTGATCAAATGTTGGAAAGATTAGCCAGAAACAGTTACTATTGTTTTCTTGATGGATTTTCCGGATACTTTCAGATTCCAATAGCACTCGAAGACCAAGAGAAAACCACATTCACATGCCCTTATGGTACTTTTGCTTACAAACGCATGCCATTTGGACTTTGCAACGCCCCTGCAACCTTTCAAAGGTGCATGATGGCGATTTTTCACGACATGATAGAAGAATGCATGGAAGTTTTCATGGATGAATTTTCAGTCTTCGGTGATACTTTTGAATCATGTCTAGTTAATCTTGAACGAATGCTTATTAGATGCGAACAATCAAATCTAGTACTTAATTGGGAAAAATGCCATTTCATGGTTAAAGAAGGCATCGTTCTTGGACATAAAATTTCAAAGGAAGGAATTGAAGTGGATAGAGCTAAAGTAGATGTAATTGCTAAACTTCCACATCCCACCAATGTTAGAGGAGTTAGGAGTTTTCTAGGGCATGCCAGTTTTTACCGACGTTTCATAAAAGATTTTTCTAAAATTGCCACTCCTATGAATAAACTCCTAGAAAAGGATGCGCCATTCATCTTTTCAAATGACTGTATCAAATCTTTTAATATACTTAAACAAAAACTCACTAATGCACCGATCATGATAACACCAAATTGGAATCTACCATTTGAACAAATGTGCGATGCAAGTGATTTTGCAATGGGAGCCGTTTTAGGACAAAGGATTGAAAAAAGATTTCAACCTATATATTATGCTAGTAAGATGTTACAAGGAGCATAAACAAATTACACAACTACTGAAAAAGAACTCCTTGCTATTGTCTTTGCTTTTGACAAATTTCGTTCATATCTCGTTCTAGCTAAAACGGTGGTCTATACCGACCATTCTGCTCTTAGATACCTATTTTCGAAACAAGATGCTAAACCACAATTAATCCGTTGGATCTTACTCTTACAAGAGCTTGATATTGAAATCCGAGATAAAAAGGGAGCAGAAAATCTCTCCGCTGATCATCTTTCTCGTCTTTAAAATCCCGAATTAGAAGTTCTAAATGAATCGGCCATACAAGACAACTTTCCTGATGAATATCTATTGAAGATAGATTATAATGAAATTCCATGGTTTGCAGACTATGCAAACTACTTAGTATGTGGATTCCTTGAAAAAGGATTATCGTACCAAAAACGAAAGAAATTCTTTAGTGATATAAAACACTATTTCTGGGAAGATCCACATTTGTTTAAAAGTTGTCCCGATGGAATAATACGCCGATGTTTTTTCGGAGATGAAGCTAGTAAAATTTTAAACCATTGTCACACAGGACCAACAGGAGGGCATTATGGGCCTCAACTTACAGCAAGAAAAGTTTACGATGTTGGATTCTATTGGCCTACAATTTACAAAGATGCACACCTTCTTTGCAAATCCTGTGATGCTTGTCAAAGGGCCGGAAAAATAAGTCAACGTGATGAAATGCCACAAAATGTCATTCAAGTATGTGAAGTATTTGACATTTGGGGTATTGACTTTATGGGTCCATTTCCAAAATCTCATAATAATCTCTACATTCTTGTAGCCATTGATTATGTATCTAAATGGGCGGAAGCACAAGCTCTCTCAACTAACGATGCACGAGTTGTAGTCAACTTTTTAAAACGTCTTTTTGCAAGGTTTGGAACACCGAAAGCTTTAATAAGTGATCGGGGTACTCATTTATGTAATAATAAACTTGAGAAAGTTCCTAAAAGATATGGAGTAACTCATAAAATCTCCACCGCATATCATCCACAGACAAGTGGACAAGTTGAAAATACCAACCGAGCTTTAAAACGTATTCTAGAGAAAACCGTAGGATCAAATCCGAAGGAATGGTCTATTAAATTGGAGGATGCACTCTGGGCTTTTAGAACAGCCTACAAAACTCCAATTGGAACCACACCTTTTAAACTCATTTACGGAAAAGCATGTCATCTTACAGTAGAAATTGAACACAAAGTATTTTGGGCTTTGAAGACATGTAATCTTGATTTACATGAAGTCGGACGTCTACGGTTAAGTCAACTAAACGAATTAGAAGAATTAAGACATGAAGCATACGAAAATTCGTTAATCTATAAAGAAAGAACGAAGAAATTGCATGATAAAAGAATTAGAAGTTCAAAAGAATTTAAAGAAGGAGATAGAGTTCTTCTTTTCAATTCACGATTCAAGCTATTTCCTGGAAAATTGAAATCAAGATGGTCTGGACCATTCATAGTCAAAAGAGTTTTTCCGTACGGAACAATAGAATTAATAAATTCAAATGGAATTGAATTTAAGGTTAATGGTCACAGAGTTAAACATTACATAGATAGTTCGATGGAAGTTGACAACGAAGTTAATCACAATTTTGACACCACAGCTAACTAAGTGTGGGGAGAATCAAGTATTTAAAGGATAATATGTATTTCTGTTAAAGTTAGATTTTCTGTTTTCGTGTAGTTCTCGAAAATGGAACCCGAATGGTCTTTCCTTAGCAGACCCTAAAGAACTAGTCTTCTCCCTCCATTCTGAATTTTTATTTTTTTTAGGTTTTTCGAAATGAAGACTTCCTGTGAATTAAACCATGGTCTAATGCTACACGCTTTGATCACTAAACGTAATAATGACACACTTCCAAGTGAATTGGTATCATTAATAAGAGGTAAATTGGATGGAGTAAGAAAAGAATCCAGATGCGAAGATAATAAGTTACAATTTGGTAAAGGAAAATCAAAATCCGCAGCGAAAAGAAGAGCACGACACCTTGAAAAATGTCACAAATGCGGAAAATGGTCACACGAAGGTAAATGTTCAAATAATCAAACCTATTCAAACACCGAATTTGTTACTTTATGCAGAGACGGACCGTTCATATGTTTAGAAGAAAAAACATTAAATGCTCGAGGTTACGCCTATGTAGCCATGGAAAATCAATTAGTCCGACTATCTTATGAGTAGGCTAGAGCATATCACTAAGAATACTATCTTACAGGTAAGTTTGTACAGTTTTTATTTTTATTTTTTAACCTTTTGATAATAAACGCTAATTTGTTCGCTATAAAGTATTAAATTGGTATTCAATAAAATTAGGTCTTGCGACCGAAATTATTGATATCATACAAAAATTTATTACATCACTGCGAAATTTAACGTTTATTCTTAAGTTATAAATATCTTTAATCAATCAACCCAAAATATTTCAAAAATTCGTCATGAGTTAAATTAGGTCGTTGAACCGAAATTACTTTACCGAAAAGAGGGGCGCATATTTTTGATGATATTTGATTGACTAAAGTGGGATAAAAGACCAAAAAGATTTTTAATTTTATTTTTACCATGTTTTTAAAATTAATATATAAATATTAAATTAATATTGTAAACTTCTTTAACATTGTAAATATTTGAAAAATTAATATTTTTAATATAAATTTGTATGTATAAAAATAAAAATATAATTTAAGTTTGGTGTGAATTTTTAATATGAATTTTTTTAATTTTATGCATTTTAAATATAAGTTTGGTGTGAATTTAAAATAAAAATTTACTTTATTTCGCTAAGTTAGAAATATGATTTTTTAAAATTCGTCGTAAGTTGAAGACTAGGTCTTTGAACCGAAATTGCTTTACCCGAGGGAGGGACGAGAACTTTTATTATCATTATTTTTAATCTAATTGAATTAAAGTATGCCAAAAATATTAAAAAACCCAAAAATCTTTGCTTTTAAAACCGCGCTTTGAATTGACAAATTTTAAAATTTTGTCGAGGGACGGACTAGGACATCGATCCGAAACGCCCTCATCCTAAAAAAAACAAAATTTTAATTTTTAAATTAATTTTATGTTTTATAAAGTTATAAGGTTTAAAAAAAAAAACCACCGCGACTCGCGGAGGTTTAAATGGCCCCACCACCACACTCGCGGAGGTCAAAAAACCCAGAAAAAATATAACTGGTCGAACAGACTAGTTTCTTCACCACCATACCCATTTTTCACGAAAAAACCACGAAAAAATCGCCCAAATTCGCAATTTTTCACCATAAATCGTCAAATTTGTTGCTAAAATCACAATGAGGAGACTATTATCAAGGAATTACTCAAGGAAATCGGTAAATTTCTACACCTAAACACCATTTAATCCGAATTTTTAGTGTTCTTGAACAATTTCATGCCTAATTCGATTATAATGCTTTCTAGTGTAATAATGCTTTAATTGTTTGTGTATTATGCTTATATAACCTAGATTGATGCTATTTAACATGATTAGAAGCTTTGAACTTCAATTTTTGAGTAATCTCGGATTTGTGTTCTTGAGCAAAATTAGGGCTTTTTGATATAAACAGGTTATGGCCGAATTTTGTTGTTAGTTTATGCTAAATTGAGTAGTGTAAAATGTTTAGGTTGCTAAATGATCAAAACTTTGATCCTAAACATGATTTATGAAGATTAAAGTGGACTTTTTGAACCAAAATTGCATAAACTTGATTTAATTGATATGAATGCCATGAGGAACTTGTTTAATTGTTATAATGATTATTTTTAACATGTTTTAGAAGTTAAATGCGAAGAAACTTTGTATACATTTATGTATAAGTATATTTGGAAAAGTATAGAATTGTAAAAAAAATGTGAAAATATGTATAAGTTTAATATGGATTAAACATGTCATTGTAATTGTTTAGATTTATGATTTTGCTAAAAGTAATGCATATTTGGATGCACAAAAATTATGTTTGATATATTTTGCAGACTAAAAGGGGTGAATCTTCATCCCAGGCTCGCAATGCTCCTCCGGAAGATGCAGATCAACAGAAAATTAATAACCAATACCGACAAGATATGCCTCACCCAATTGTTTCATATTCAAACATTCATGAGGCAGATTTACATCTGAATTTGAGATTTGATAGATATTGGATAGACTATCCAAAATATCAAAAGAACCTGCACAACCTTGTGTCTAATAATGTTGAGGTACCCAGAGTTATAGATTGGGCACCATTAGAGGTAGTAGAATTGGCCGAGCCAATCAGGGAATTACTTACTCAAACGTATGGTAATTCTACTTTCAGTGATTGGGTACGTTTATTCAACATGCATAGACCTGTGTATAGAGAATGATGTATAGAGTTATTATGTACTATTGAAATAAATGATCGGGTAGATACTTTAACCGATCGTAGTTTTATTAGATTTTTATTAGGAGAGGAGATGCGCCATATGTCCTTACTAGACATGGCTCGGGCTTTAGGTATATATACGTCCGAGGAGCTAGCATCTTATGATTGCCAGAGGTTAATAGTTTATGGTAGGAGGGTGGATGAGAATTTTGAAACAAATGACATATGGAGTAGGATGACTAGCCATCGCCGATTCCAGGGGGGATTATACTCTTATCTTGATATTGATAGAGCTGAATTAAGAGTAATCCATAGGTTTTTAGCCAATACGATTACACAACGAGGTAAGAATAAGAAAAAGGTAAATGAACAGGATTTGTTTTACCACATGTGTATTCGAGACCCACATAGCGCTGTAAGTATACCTTTTTGTGTGGGTTATTATTTATTGACTATGGTTAGGGGTATGAGGCGTGGTAGCATAATAGGAGGTGGTATATTTATTACTTTAATTGCTGAATATCTCGGCGTGGATAGAAGTCGGGGGGGATTATTAATGGTAGAACCAGAACCCCGCGATCGAATAGATTTGCGTGTTTATCATGGTGCTAAGGTCTTAAAGAAAAGAAACAACGCTGCAGCACGTTATGATGGCAGGCATTCACAGGTTGAGAGAGATCAAAATCAAGGTCAACCGGGAGGGGGTAATCCAATGACGGAAATGCAAATTTTTATGGCTCAACACGAGTATGAAATGGCTAGACAAAAAGCATTTCAAGATTGGCAGTATCATCAAAGCCAAATCATAAGTCATTGTACACACGTAGGTAGAGACTACATTCCTACCGTTATGCCCGAATTTGCTCCTTGGACTTTAGAGAGCCGGCCACCATATCCTACATATGACCCGGCCCAAGCATTTTACAGCATCTATGGATATGCTTGGGACTCATACTGGAACCATCCTCCTCATCCATAATTTTCTTATTTTATATTTTTTTTTTATTTTATTGTAATGTTACTAATTCTTAATTTTCTTATTTCTTATTTCTTATTTTATTATTATAATAGCTTTTATAATTTTCTAACTTTATTAGATTTTAATAATTTTAGAATGTGGTGTGAAAACCCAACTTCAAAAATATGTATATATGTGTTTGTAGTTTATCACATGTACAAAACAGGGTAAAACAGCGCATTTTCAAAGACTGGCATTAAGTTCAGCAAAAGCTATTAATTTTGACGACAAAATGAAAAACAAATGTGATGTACCAACAGACGGAATGAACAAATGATGTGCACCATTTATCATTCAGCAAACAAACGCCAATATGTTTGGAAACTTTGGTAAAATTTAATCATTTTTCTAAGCTAATCACCCTCAATAATTTAAATTGTTACTGATTTCTTGCAAATGAGGGCATTGCAAGATCTTAAGTGTGGGAAGGGGTTAAATTATTTCGGATTTTTAAAATTTTTAACTTAAACACTTGGTTACCATTAAAAATACTAGTAACGTAGTAGTTGTATTAGAATCTAGTGCTCTCTGATAACAAAGAACAACCCTAGTCTTATATACTGACTACCCACTTCTAGTAAAATTTTTCAAAATTTTCAATTAAATAAACTCAAAATCATGTTTATACATATTTATGAACGATAAAACTAGGTGTTAACACCGAAATTATTGTTCTCTCGGAAAGGACATAAATTGAGAAACAAACCAAAATGTTAGAATTCATTTAAAATGGAATAGAGGACAATAAAAAGGCAAATAAAAGAAAATAAAAGCCAAGTGTGGGAAAATTTACCAAGTTATCTTAAACATATGTCACATATTTCTGTAACAAATAATTGAAGATACTTTTGCTTTGGACTAAACTAAACAGTTTTACCCGATTTACTATAAGAAAGATGGATCTACACGATGAATCAATTCCATCACTTAAAGGAAGTAAAGTCTTCCGAAAAAGAAACGCGATTCTTGATTTAGGTCATGAAGTTGTCGTCCAGACCAGCTGTAGGTTGACGAAAAATCTAGAAAAGTCATCACTAAAATCCGCAGGAAATCCACGGACCTCAGCATCAAACAGGGTCGCCAAGTGGTCAGACTTATCCTAACCATGAGAGGATCTGTCTTGTAAAATAGGGAGGACGCCGTGCAAATTAGCTGGATAAGACTAATGAACCAGATCCCCAGAAAGGATAATCTCCTTAAAGATTAAAAATCAGCTTTTAAGACTGATATTACTCAATCCTTGAGATTGACCTTAAAGATTGAGAATTACAAACTCATGGAATTCAATGATATCTAAACTCGAGCTTGAACGAGAAAATATTTTGATCAAAATTACAAACCGATTTGTTTTCTGAAAACCCATTTTCAATGAGTTCGTTACCATTGAACGTAAAATCTTAGGAATTCACCTAGAATTCATCAGGTCACCTGAACCAAATCGGGTGTCAACCGTAAGAACAGTAGTTGCATAGCATGGTCAAAGATAAGACCTTGTGCCAGACCGGAAAATTATAAGGGTGAGCTTTACTATTGCTCCTACAAAGGATAGTAATTGCGTCCGACACGTTATAGACCATAATTAAAAGCATGTCAGGGGACATTGCCTTAACAGTTGCTTGTTCAACGCTTTCCTTTACAATCGGATGGTAGTTTACCGAAAGGTAATATTCGGAGCAAGTATACTGGACGTGTTGCTTTCCCAATACAAGGTTAGCAAGTGGGTGACACAAAACCACAAGTTTTGAGCTAAAATTTTCAAATCTGAAACCCACCAAACCCACAAAAATATTTTGCAAACATCGGTGAAGGGTTATTCCGGAAAACTTATCTAGGGTAAAAGCTAGATTTAATTTTCAAAAGATCAAATGTTTTCATAAAGATCCAATTTCCTTAAAGGATCTAAATTTTTATAGTCATGTGGGACTGTAAACCATAACGTTACTACCATTGTTCATACCGCCGTAATGAAATCACTGATGTACAAAGTGTGAAGAATAAAGAAGTGATTCTAGTATATTTTAAGACTATATTGCTTGAGGACAAGCAACGCTCAAGTGTGGGAATATTTGATAATGCTAAAAACGAACATATATTTCATCGCATTATCCCTCAAGAAAGACAAGCTTTTAGTTGCAGTTGTCCTATTTACAAGTAATATTCGTTTAAATAATAAAAGGTGAATACAAAAGAAAGATTCGACGAATTGAAGACGCAAACGACCAAAAAGCTCAAAAGTACAAAGTACAATCAAAGTGGTTCCAATTATTGATAAGAAACGTCTCGAAATTACAAAAGTACAAGACGCGAAACGCAAAATACAAGATATTAAATTGTACGCAAGGACGTTCGAAAATTCGGAACCGGGACCAGAGTCAACTCTCAACGCTCGACGCAACGGACTAAAAATTACAAGTCAACTATGTACATGAATATAATATAATATATAATTAATTCTTAAAATTAATATATATATTATATTATATTATAAAACCGTCGGCAAGCTAAGAGCCAAGCTTGTGTGAGCTGGAATCCACAGCTCCGCACTCGCGGAGCTTATAAAGGCAAAAACCTCCGCACTCGCGGAGGTCAAATAGTATTACGTGGGCCTATAAAAGGCCGAGCATTCGGCCGAAATTTACACACCTTTTTCTCTTCACTCATACGTAAACTTATATATATATATATTTATATTTTAATTTTAATTTTAATCCTAATAATAAGGGTATGTTAGCGAATGTTGTAAGGGTGTAAGTCGAAATTCTGTCCGTGTAACGCTACGCTATTTTTAATCTTTGTAAGTTATGTTCAACCTTTTTACATTAATGTCTCGTAGCTAAATTATTATTATGCTTATTTAAAACGAAGTAATCACGATGTTGAGCTAAATACTAAAATTGGGTAATTGGGCTTCGTACCATAATTGGGGTTTGGACAAAAGAACGACACTTGTGGAAATTAGACTATGGGCTATTAATGGGCTTTATATTTGTTTAACTAAATGATAGTTTGTTAATTTTAATATAAAGATTTACAATTGGACGTCCCTATAAATAACCATATACACTCGATCGGACACGATGGGCAGGATATTTATATGTACGAATAATCGTTCATTTAACCGGACACGTGAATGGATTAATAGTCTATGGAATTATTAAAACAAGTGTGAAATTATGTACAAGGACACTTGGCATAATTGATAACAAAGTATTAAAACCTTGGGTTACACGCAGTCGATAACCTGGTGTAATTATTAAACAAAGTATTAAAACCTCGTTACAGTTTAAGTCCCCAATTAGTTGGAATATTTGACTTCGGATATAAGGATAATTTGACGAGGATACTCGCACTTTATATTTATGACTGATGGACTGTTATGAACAAAAACCAGACGGACATATTAAATAATCCAGGACAAAGGACAATTAACCCATGGGCATAAAACTAAAATCAACGGGTCAAACATCATGATTACAGAAGTTTAAATAAGCATAATTCCTTTATTTTCATATTTAATTGCACTTCTAATTATTGCACTTTTATTTATTGTTATTGTATTTAATTGAACTTTTATTTATTGTCTTTGTATTTAATTGCACTTTTAATTTTCGTACTCTTTAATTATCGTAATTTTATTTTATCGCACTTTTATTTATCGCAATTTCATTATCGTTATTTACTTTACGCTTTAAATTAAGTCTTTTATTTATTTAATATTTTACATTAGGTTTTAACTGCGACTAAAGTTTTTAAAATCGACAAACCGGTCATTAAACGGTAAAAACCCCCCTTTATAATAATAATATTACTTATATATATATTTGTATTTTTATAAATTAAAACTAATATAGCGTTAAGCTTTGTTTAAAAGATTCCCTGTGGAACGAACCGGACTTACTAAAAACTACACTACTGTACGATTAGGTACACTGCCTATAAGTGTTGTAGCAAGGTTTAGTTATATCCGTTCTATAAATAAATAAATATCTTGTGTAAAATTGTATCATATTTAATAGTTTTTCCTAGTAAAATATAAGCTATTTCATATACACCTCGCATAACATCAGTTAGTATAATATAATGACACTTGATCAATGTGATTATATTACAGTAGGTCATGCTGAGTTTCTAATGGGACGTGATGATTCACAGATCATAACGTCATCATGTGCCATGTTACATAACTCTTTCATTCTGCTTAACTTCTGAACATATCAAGAAAGTATATTCTTGATAGTTCTATTCTCAGTGATTCAGGTAATTTGACAAATCAAATTATGTGATTACGTTCTTTCTTGTTTAGAACATTTAGTTCATTCAAAATTCCATACTTACGAATTCTGGACCGTTACTCGCTTTACTAGAAGTCGAGAAGAAAATAAAAAGGCAAAGTGCTCCAAAATAAAAGAGAAAATATAAAGCTCAATAACAACACGGAGGTTACAAACCGTGGATATTAATACGAATAGCAATATAAAGACACGGTAGAATTAAGAATAGTATCACTCCAAGGTAATAGTAGAAGTAAACAGATTTTTCTGGTGGAAGATTAAAAAGAAGGATGACAGAAATGATAATTAGGAAAATATCAAGGATTAGAACGGGATTAAGCATTTTCACAATCTTTTGGATGTATGAACTAAGCAAGAAAGTATAGGAATGGTGAGAATAATGGAACGGAAGAGCTTAACTTATAATGGAAATATCAGACAGAGTAATCGAGGCTGATCACCGTATTTAATTATAGAGATCTTAAAATCCTTACTCGCCGAAGAATCAAATCTTTTAGATTTCGATGATTTTCTTTAATCCCTTGAATTTCGGAATTCAACCCTCCACGTCAAAAGTTAAGACGCACCATATTTTCTAAATTCAACCAAGACAACGTCAAAAGTTAAGACGAAACTTTATTTATTCATTTCACTCTTTTATGATAGCTTCATTCGTACTCTTCGAATAATCGAATTGTTTTATTCATATTACTCAATGATGATAAAACTCTATTCATCAACTCATATCCGTCATGAAAATATTTTTATTGTTAGCCTTGACCACCTCACTCAAATTTTGGGACGAAATTTCTTTAACGGGTAGGTACTGTGACGACCCGAAAATTTTCGATCAAATTTAAACCTAAATCTTTATATGATATCGACGATAAGCAAAGTTTGTAATGTTGAGTCTCAAAATCTTTAAACTATTTACATGAATACATTTGTCCTCTGACTATTCCCAACGATTCATGAACATTATATATATATATATATATATATATATATATATATATATATATATATATATATATATATATATATATATATATATATATATATATATATATATATATATATATATATATATATATATATATATATGTAAGTCTTTATAATAAATTGAAATTCTATAATATAATTTAAACACTAGAATTAAATATGTAAAATAAGATACAAAACTATTAAGTGTAATTTAAAATGAATCTATAGATAAATATATGATTTTATGTATAATTATTTTCATATATATATATATATATATATATATATATATATATATATATATATATATATATATATATATATATATATATATTGTAATATATATAAATAATCAATATATGTTATTATATATAGTAGATAGTTGTTAAGTATTTCATAGTTAATAGTATGTAAAATAAACATATTAAAATTTCATATAAGTTAAAATACTAAATGTTCGATAAATGTTATCATATGATATATGATTATTAAATATTACATAGTTAATAAGATATAATATTAACATATTAAGCTTACTTATAAAATTAAAGTAATTGCTATATCACGTACATTAAAATATATATTAATAGTAATATCAGTATTAATAATATTATTATATATAACATATAAATATGAAATTTGTTATGTAGATTTGTTATATTATTATCATTATCAATTTTATTGATAAAATTAATATTATTATAATTAGTAGTATTATTAGTATTGTTAATATTGTTATCATTTTTATTATCATTATTAAAATTATCCTTATTGTTATTATTACTATCATATATTATTATTATTATTATTATTATTATTATTATTATTTTTATTATTATTATTATTATTATTATTATTATTATTATTATTATTATTATTATTATTTTTATTATTATTATTATTATTATTATTATTATTATTATTTTAAATTGTATTAATATTATTATCTTATAAATGATATTATGAATATTTTCATTAATTATTAACAATTTTTTTAAAAAAATATCATCATTATTAGCATTATTTTTAGCATTATTTTTATAAATATTATTATTATCAGAAATTAGTTATTCTTTATACATTTATATTATTATTATTAGTATGTTTATTATTATTAATAATAATATCAATATTATTATTATTATAATTATTTAATTATTAAAATTAAAATTTATATATATGGAAGCAGGTCTATCTCGCGTAATATATCTGTATCCCTATCTATCTGTTTGGAATCAAATCAAATTTTTTGTTATTATACATCTTTTTCTTCTCCTCTCTGGTTACTCGTGAATACTTGTCGAGCCCTCTTTTTTCCTCATAATCAGTTAGTTCTTGATTATGAAGTAAACCAGCCGATTTCTATCATCAAACACCCAATTATATATACTAATTTATCTACTGCAATTTCAAGGGAAATCAAACATATTTTATTTTAAAAAGAAACTCGATACCTCTGTTGTGTAACTTTTTGCTCATTATTTGAAATCAAATCCTTTTTAAAAAATCTAAAAATACAGAAGTATCATAAATCACGTCTTGAATGTTTCCTCAAATTCTCAGATTCCAATTCGTTATATCAAGCCCAAATTTCTGAGTCAAAGTTTTAGAAATAAAAAGTCAACTTTTGTTCTTAAATCGAATTCAAACTTTCTGTTACGATTTGAGTTAAAATGAGAGTTACTATAGTTTCTAGGAGTCGTTTACAATGTTTTTCATGTTATGATTGTTAGCTAAAATAGCTTAGAATTTCCAAAGTGGCTTTGAGTTCAATGTCGTGTTCTTGAGAGCTGCTGTTGCATAAATTCTTTTATTTCTGATAATTCAATTCATCACAGCAAAACGATTTAATTCTTAATACAAGTTCTAAATAAATTATTTAACTCACTGTGGGATTTGATTTTAAGTTCTGGACATGTCAATTTTTTTTTCTTTCTTCATCCTTCACGTCGAACAGCAGCAGGATGCTTTTATATTTGTTTTTATTTATTTTATTTATTTTATTTTTTTCTTTCAATTAACTTAAACCTTTGATATTAAATTGTTATTGTTATTCTGAAGTATTAAAATATTTGCTTTATGATTGGTATTGGTATTTTGATCGTGATTTGGTTTTTGGTCGATATATGGATTGAAGAAGGAGAAGAACTTACAGTAACGAGTTAAATAAATAACAGATTCATATTTAAACAGAAAAGCAGTAATGGTTCCATGGTTTGATGAGTGTATCGGGTTTCGAGAGGTCTCGGGTTCAATCCTTGTTTGGTGCATTTTTTTAAAGGGGATTTCTAAGGTTCGTGAATCCGAGGACAACCCTGCATTGTTCAATATCGTCATATGTATTTTTACTACAAAATATAGTATAGTGAGTTTCATTTGCTCCCTTTTTAAATGCTTTTGCAATATATATTTTTGGGACTGAGAATACATGCGCTTTTATAAATGTTTGACGAAATAGACACAAATAATTGAAACTACATTCTATGGTTGAATGTTCGAAATCAAATATGCCCCTTTTAGTCTGGTAATCCAAGAATTAAGGAACAGACACCCTAATTGACGCGAATCCTAAAAATAGATCTATTGGGTTCAACAAGCCCCATCCAAAGTACCGGATGCTTTAGTACTTTGAAATTTATCATGTCCGAAGGGAGTCCCGGAATGATGGGGATATTCTATATGCATCTTGTGAATGTCGATTACCAGGTGTTCAATCCATATGAATGATTTTTATCTCTATGTATGTGATGTTTATTTATGAGAAATGGAAATGGAATTCTTGTGGTCTATTAAAATGATGAAAATGAATATTAATTATGATAAACTAATGAACTCACCAACCTTTTGGTTGACACTTTAAAGCATGTTTATTCTCAGGTATGAAAGAAATCTTCCGCTGTGCATTTGCTCATTTTAGAGATATTACTTGGAGTCATTCATGGCATATTTCAAAAGACGTTGCATTCGAGTCGTCGAGTTCATCAAGATTATTATTAAATCAATTATAGTTGGATATATTATGAAATGGTATGCATGCCGTCAACTTTCGATGAAATGAAAGTTTGTCTTTAAAAAACGAATGTAATGTTTGTAAAACGTATCATATAGAGGTCTAGTACCTCGCGATGTAACCAAATGTAATGTATTCGTCTAGGTGGATTTGGACGGGTCACGACAGGCTAGTCGCACTAGCAGTCAATGGATGTTTAGTACTTCGAGGGTCGAATCCTATTGATAGATCTATCGGGTTTGACAACCCCATCCTGAAATGTCCCGTTCTTATTGATTAAAAACGTTCCATATTAATTGATTTCGTTGCGAGGTTTTGACCTCTATATGAGACGTTTTTCAAAGACTGCATTCATTTTTAAAACAAACCATAACCTTTATTTCATAGATAAAGGTTTTAAAAAACTTTACGTAGATTATCAAATAATGATAATCTAAAATATCCTGTTTACACACGACCATTACATAATGGTTTACAATACAAATATGTTACAACAAAATAAGTTTCTTGAATGCAGTTTTTACACAATATCATACAAGCATGGACTCCAAATCTCGTCCTTATTTAAGTATGCGACAGCGGAAGCTCTTAATAATCACCTGAGAATAAACATGCTTAAAACGTCAACAAAAATGTTGGTGAGTTATAGGTTTAACCTATATATATCAAATCATAATAATAGACCACAAGATTACATATTTCAATACACATCCCATACATAGAGATAAAAATCATTCATATGGTGAACACCTGGTAACTGACATTAACAAGATGCATATATAAGAATATCCCCATCATTCCGGGACACCCTTCGGATATGATATAAATTTCGAAGTACTAAAGCATCCGGTACTTTGGATGGGGTTTGTTAGGCCCAATAGATCTATCTTTAGGATTCGCGTCAATTAGGGTGTCTGTTCCCTAATTCTTAGATTACCAGACTTAATAAAAAGGGGCATATTCGATTTCGATAATTCAACCATAGAATGTAGTTTCACGTACTTGTGTCTATTTTGAAAATCATTTATAAAACCTGCATGTATTCTCATCCCAAAAATATTAGATTTTAAAAGTGGGACTATAACTCACTTTCACAGATTTTTACTTCGTCGGGAAGTAAGACTTGGCCACTGGTTAATTCACGAACCTATAACAATATATACATATATATCAAAGTATGTTCAAAATATATTTACAACACTTTTAATATATTTTGATGTTTTAAGTTTATTAAGTCAGCTGTCCTCGTTAGTAACCTACAACTAGTTGTCCACAGTTAGATGTACAAAAATAAATCGATAAATATTATCTTGAATCAATCCACGACCCAGTGTATACGTATCTCAGTATTGATCACAACTCAAACTATATATATTTTGGAATCAACCTCAACCCTGTATAGCTAACTCCAACATTCACATATAGAGTGTCTATGGTTGTTCCGAAATATATATAGATGTGTCGACATGATAGGTCGAAACATTGTATACGTGTCTATGGTATCTCAAGATTACATAATATACAATACAAGTTGATTAAGTTATGGTTGGAATAGATTTGTTACCAATTTTCACGTAGCTAAAATGAGAAAAATTATCCAATCTTGTTTTACCCATAACTTCTTCATTTTAAATCCGTTTTGAGTGAATCAAATTGCTATGGTTTCATATTGAACTCTATTTTATGAATCTAAATAGAAAAAGTATAGGTTTATAGTCGGAAAAATAAGTTACAAGTCGTTTTTGTAAAGGTAGTCATTTCAGTCGAAAGAACGACGTCTAGATGACCATTTTAGAAAACATACTTCCACTTTGAGTTTAACCATAATTTTTGGATATAGTTTCATGTTCATAATAAAAATCATTTTCCCAGAATAACAACTTTTAAATCAAAGTTTATCATAGTTTTTAATTAACTAACCCAAAATAGCCCGCGGTGTTACTACGACGGCGTAAATCCGGTTTTACGGTGTTTTTCGTGTTTCCAGGTTTTAAATCATTAAGTTAGCATATCATATAGATATAGAACATGTGTTTAGTTGATTTTAAAAGTCAAGTTAGAAGGATTAACTTTTATTTGCGAACAAGTTTAGAATTAACTAAACTATGTTCTAGTGATTACAAGTTTAAACCTTCGAATAAGATAGCTTTATATGTATGAATCGAATGATGTTATGAACATCATTACTACCTTAAGTTCCTTGGATAAACCTACTAGAAAAGAGAAAAGTAGATCTAGCTTCAATGGATCCTTGGATGGCTCGAAGTTCTTGAAGCAGAATCATGACACGAAAACAAGTTCAAGTAAGATCATTACTTGAAATAAGATTGTTATAGTTATAGAAATTGAACCAAAGTTTGAATATGATTATTATCTTGTATTAGAATGATAACCTACTGTAAGAACCAAAGATTTCTTGAGGTTGGATGATCACCTTACAAGATTGGAAGTGAGCTAGCAAACTTGAAAGTATTCTTGATTTTATGAAACTAGAACTTTTGAAATTTATGAAGAACACTTAGAACTTGAAGATAGAACTTGAGAGAGATCAATTAGATGAAGAAAATTGATGAATGAAAGTGTTTGTAGGTGTTTTTGGTCGTTGGTGTATGGATTAGATATAAAGGATATGTAATTTTGTTTTCATGTAAATAAGTCATGAATGATTACTCATATTTTTGTAATTTTATGAGATATTTCATGCTAGTTGCCAAATGATGGTTCCCACATGTGTTAGGTGACTCACATGGGCTGCTAAGAGCTGATCATTGGAGTGTATATACCAATAGTACATACATCTAAAAGCTGTGTATTGTACGAGTACGAATACGGGTGCATACGAGTAGAATTGTTGATGAAACTGAACGAGGATGTAATTGTAAGAATTTTTGTTAAGTAGAAGTATTTTGATAAGTGTATTGAGGTCTTTCAAAAGTGTATAAATACATATTAAAACACTACATGTATATACATTTTAACTGAGTCGTTAAGTCATCGTTAGTCGTTACATGTAAGTGTTGTTTTGAAACCTTTAGGTTAACGATCTTGTTAAATGTTGTTAACCCAATGTTTATAATATCAAATGAGATTTTAAATTATTATATTATCATGATATTATCATGTATGAATATCTCTTAATATGATATATATACATTAAATGTCTTTACAACGATAATCGTTACATATATGTCTCGTTTAAAATCATTAAGTTAGTAGTCTTGTTTTTACATATGTAGTTCATTGTTAATATACTTAATGATATGTTTACTTATCATAGTATCATGTTAACTATATATATATATATATATATATATATATATATCCATATATATGTCATCATATAGTTTTTACAAGTTTTAACGTTCGTGAATCATCGGTCAACTTGGGTGGTCAATTGTCTATATGAAACATATTTCAATTAATCAAGTCTTAACAAGTTTGATTGCTTAACATGTTGGAAACATTTAATCATGTAAATATCAATCTCAATTAATATATATAAACATGAAAAAGTTCGGGTCACTACAGTACCTACCCGTTAAATAAATTTCGTCCCGAAATTTTAAGCTGTTGAAGGTGTTGACGAATCTTCTGGAAATAGATGCGGGTATTTCTTCTTCATCTGATCTTCACGCTCCCAGGTGAACTCGGGTCCTCTACGAGCATTTCATCGAACCTTAACAATTGGTATCTTGTTTTGCTTAAGTCTTTTAACCTCACGATCCATTATTTCGACGGGTTCTTCTATGAATTGAAGTTTTTCGTTGATTTGGATTTCATCTAACGGAATATTGAGATCTTCTTTAGCAAAACATTTCTTCAAATTCGAGACGTGGAAAGTGTTATGTACAGCCGCGAGTTGTTGAGGTAACTCAAGTCGGTAAGCTACTGGTCCGACACGATCAATAATCTTGAATGGTCCAATATACCTTGTATTTAATTTCCCTCGTTTACCAAATCGAACAACGCCTTTCCAAGGTGCAACTTTGAGCATGACCATCTCTCTAATTTCAAATTCTATATCTTTTCTTTTAATGTCAGCGTAGCTCTTTTGTCGACTTTGGGCGGTTTTCAACCGTTGTTGAATTTGGATGATCTTCTCGGTAGTTTCTTGTATAATCTCCGGACCCGTAATCTGTCTATCCCCCACTTCACTCCAACAAATCGGAGACCTGCACTTTCTACCATAAAGTGCTTCAAACGGCGCCATCTCAATGCTTAAATGGCAGCTGTTGTTGTAGGAAAATTCTGCTAACGGTAGATGTCGATCCCAACTGTTTCCGAAATCAATAACACATGCTCGTAGCATGTCTTCAAGTGTATGTATCGTCCTTTCGCTCTGCCCATCAGTTTGTGGATGATAGGCAGTACTCATGTCTAGACGAGTTCCTAATGCTTGCTGTAATGTCTACCAGAATCTTGAAATAAATCTGCCATCCCTATCGGAGATAATAGAGATTGGTATTCCATGTCTGGAGACGACTTCCTTCAAATACAGTCGTGCTAACTTCTCCATCTTGTCATCTTCTCTTATTGGCAGGAAGTGTGCTGATTTGGTGAGACGATCAACTATTACCCAAATAGTATCAAAACCACTTGCAGTCCTTGGCAATTTAGTGATGAAATCCATGGTAATGTTTTCCCATTTCCATTCCGGGATTTTGGGTTATTGAAGTAGACCTGATGGTTTCTGATGCTCAGCTTTGACCTTAGAACACGTCAAACATTCTCCTACGTATTTAGCAACATCGGCTTTCATACCCGGCCACCAAAAATGTTTCTTGAGATCCTTGTACATCTTCCCCGTTCCAGGATGTATTGAGTATCTGGTTTTATGAGCTTCTCTAAGTACCATTTCTCTCATATCTCCAAATTTTGGTACCCAAATCCTTTCAGCCCTATACCGGGTTCCGTCTTCCCGAATATTAAGATGCTTCTCCGATCCTTTGGGTATTTCATCCTTTAAATTTCCCTCTTTTAAAACTCCTTGTTGCGCCTCCTTTATTTGAGTAGTAAGGTTATTATGAATCATTATATTCATAGATTTTACTCGAATGGGTTCTCTGTCCTTCCTGCTCAAGGCATCAGCTACCACATTTGCCTTCCCCGGGTGGTAACGAATCTCAAAGTCGTAATCATTCAATAATTCAATCCACCTACGCTGCCTCATATTCAGTTGTTTCTGATTAAATATGTGTTGAAGACTTTTGTGGTCGGTATATATAATACTTTTGACCCCATATAAGTAGTGCCTCCAAGTCTTTAATGCAAAAACAACCGCGCCTAATTCCAAATCATGCGTCGTATAATTTTGTTCGTGAATCTTCAATTGTCTAGACGCATAAGCAATCACCTTCGTTCGTTGCATTAATACACAACCGAGACCTTGCTTTGATGCGTCACAATAAATCAGAAAATCATCATTCCCTTCAGGCAATGACAATATAGGTGCCGTAGTTAGCTTTTTCTTCAATAACTGAAACGCTTTCTCTTGTTCATCATTCCATTCAAATTTCTTCCCTTTATGCGTTAATGCAGTCAAGGGTTTTGCTATTCTGGAAAAGTCTTGGATGAACCTTCTGTAGTAACCAGCTAGCCCTAAAAACTGGCGTATGTGTTTCGGAGTTTTCGAGGTTTCCCACTTTTCAACAGTTTCTATCTTTGCCGGATCCACCTTAATACCTTCTTTGTTCACTATGTGACCGAGGAATTGAACTTCTTCCAACCAAAATGCACACTTTGAAAACTTAGCGTACAATTCTTCCTTCCTCAATACTTCTAACACCTTTCTCAAATGTTCACCGTGTTCATGGACATTCTTTGAGTAAATAAGTATGTCATCAATGAAAACAATGACAAACTTGTCAAGGTATGGTCCACACACTCGGTTCATAAGGTCCATGAACACAGCTGGTGCATTAGTTAAACCAAATGGCATGATCATAAACTCGTAATGACCGTAACGTGTTCTGAAAGCAGTCTTTGGAATATCATCTTCTTTCACCCGCATTTGATGATACCCGGAACGTAAGTCAATCTTTGAATAAACAGACGAGCCTTGTAGTTGATCAAATAAGTCGTCGATTCTCGGTAGAGGGTAGCGGTTCTTGATGGTAGGTTTGTTCAACTCTCGGTAGTCGATACACAACCTTAATGTACCATCTTTCTTCTTGACAAACAAAACAGGAGCTCCCCACGGTGATGTGCTTGGTCGAATGAAACCACGCTCTAAAAGTTCTTGTAATTGGCTTTGCAGTTCTTTCATCTCGCTGGGTGCGAGTCTGTAAGGAGCACGAGCTATTGGTGCAGCTCCTGGTACAAGATCTATTTGAAATTCAACGGATCGATGTGGGGGTAATCCCGGTAATTCTTTCGAAAATACATCAGGAAATTCTTTTGCAATGGGAACATCATTGATGCTCTTTTCTTCAGTTTGTACTTTCTCGACGTGTGCTAGAATAGCATAGCAACCTTTTCTTATTAGTTTTTGTGCCTTTAAATTACTAATAAGATGTAGCTTCGTGTTGCCCTTTTCTCCGTACACCATTAAGGGTTTTCCTTTTTCTCGTATAATGCGAATTGCATTTTTGTAACAAACGATCTCTGCTTTCACATCTTTCAACCAGTCCATACCGATTATCACATCAAAACTCCCTAACTCTACTGGTATCAAATCAATCTTAAATGTTTCGCTAACCAGTTTAATTTCCCGATTCCGACATATATTATCTGCTGAAATTAATTTACCATTTGCTAATTCGAGTAAAAAGTTACTATCCAAAGGCGTCAATGGACAACTTAATTTAGCACAAAAATCTCTACTCATATAGCTTCTATCCGCACCCGAATCAAATAAAACGTAAGCAGATTTATTGTCAATAAGAAACGTACCCGTAACAAGCTCTGGGTCTTCCTGTGCCTCTGCCGCATTAATATTTAAAACTCTTCCGCGGCCTTGTCCAGTCGTGTTCTCCTGGTTCGGGAAATTTCTAATAATGTGGCCCGGTTTTCCACATTTATAACAAACTACATTGGCATAACTTGCTCTGACACTACTTGCTCCACCATTAGTTGTTCCGACACCATTTGTTCCTTTCGTTCTATTAACCCCTGGTCCGTAGACCTCACACTTCACCGCGCTATGACCATTTCTTTTACACTTGTTGCAAAATTTGGTGCAGAACCCCGAGTGATACTTTTCACACCTTTGGCATAACTGCTTCTGATTGTTGTTGTTGCGGTTATTATTGTGGTTGGGATGATTGTTGTAGTTGCTGCTGTTGTTGTTGTTGTTGTTGTTGGGCCATTTGTTGTTGTTGCGATTGATGTTGCGATTGTTGGGATAATTGTTGCGATTATTGTTGTAATTGCTGTTGTTGTTGTATTGGTGATTCTTATCACCGTTTTCCTCCCACTGTGACGATCGCTCCAAATCCATATGGACGAACACGTCATTCATTGATTTCATTGCGAGGTATTTGACCTCTATATGATACGTTTTGTAAACATTGCATTCTTTTGAAAAGGCACACCATAAATGAATATTTAAATAAAAGGTTTTCGACATCTGATGATTTTTACATATAGACAATCACCATAAATAATAGTTTACAACAGTATTTCCGTTGACAATGCAGTCAAAATAAGATACATGGTGATGATTTGGTGAATGCAACGTCTCTTTAAAAAAATATGTCATGTAAGACTCCATGCACATAGCTTGTTTAACATCTAAGCAAACAGCGGAAGACTTCTAGGAAACCTGAGAATAAACATGCTAACAAGTGTCAACACAAAGGTTGGTGAGTTCATAGTTTTAATGTTGCGCATAATCTGTATATAAAGGTGGATCACAAGATTTCAGTTGTTCAATCCAGAAACGTTTATCAAAATATTCTACGAAATTGAGCACCCTGGTAACTAAACTTTAACGTATATATAATTTATACCCTTTGTATAATCATCTTAATAATACATGCAAACCAACGTGTACGCTTCTCAAATAGCATACGTCTGTTAAAAGGCTAGCGCTCTAGCTCGGACGGGGATATCAAGCCCTATGGATCCATATACTACTACTCGCGCCCACCAGTTCTTATAACCGGCAGTTACTAGTTACCAAAGCTAAGGGATTTTTGGTTCAAACTCATTGTAGAATTCAGTATGTACTTGTATCCATTGCGTTTAAAATAAGGTGCATGTATTCTCAGCCCAAAAATATAGATTGCAAAAGCAATTAAAAAGGGAGCAAATGAAACTCACACTTTATAATTATTGTAAAACAGTTATTAAAGCATTTGCATGTATTCTCAGCCCAAAAATGTAAAGGGTAAAAGGGATCATATGAAACTCACCTTAGCAGCATATAAAGTCGTTCACCAAAATGTGATCGAAACACGGATTACCAAATAACCGTAGATCTCAACATATCAATATTGAGATTCAATATTGTAGAAAAGTACGTAGACGTAACGGAGATGATAACACTAGGTTTGACTTGCAAATAATACCCATGAATATTACCCATAATTTCCTTAGCTTTATCCCGCTCATAAAACTATTTTGAAAGTGACACGCTCATGACCTCGTCGTAGTATTTTATGTATAATACTAATAATAATACAAATACTACTAATAATAATAAGATTAATAATAATATTAATCTTAATAATAATAATAATAATAATAATAATAATAATAATAATAATAATAATAATAATAATAATAATAATAATAATAATAATATAATTGATAAATATAATACGGAGTAATTTTTAAATTAAAACAGAGGTAGATATCTCGAGCTTTTATAGGTGTGGCCTGTCCAGGACTGCCATGCGATCGCATGGCCTCCAAGACCATTTCCCATGCGATCGCATGGGATGGATTTCCAGCTCATGATCTTTTAACTTCTAGTTTGTCGACATATTTTTTAATTATAAATATAATATATTTAATTTATATAATTAATTATATATTATATTAAATTCACATGCATAGTTGACTTGTAATTTTCGTTCCGATAAGTCGTACGTCGTCACTCGACTTATGTCCCGGTTCCGGTTTTTCGAACGTCCTATCGTATACTGAGAAAACTTGTACTTTACGTTTCGTGAATCGTACCTTTGTCAAAATATAGCCTTAAATCATCCATAAACTATACCACTGTAGCAATTCACTGTAGCAAAGTCAATTTTTACTGTAGCAATTCACTGTAGCAAAGTCCATTTCAATGTAGCAAATAGTGATTTTCGAAAACACTGTAGCATTTTGGGTACTGTAGCAATTTGAAAATGTTACTATCGTTTACTAAATAACTTGAAATTATATATATGTATATATCTTTTTAATATACAATAATCAGTTTTTAAATACACATTGGAAGTTATTTATAAATAAATTTTAATAATAAATATTTCAACTTATCATATATATTCAAATAGATATTTAAACCAATAAGTTTAATGTACGGTATCAAATAATTAATACATTGTTACCTTTTCAAGTTATAGTATATATGTATCTATTTACATATAATTGTTCGCGAATCGTCGAAAACAACCGAAGGGTATTTAAATATATAAAAGTAGTTCAAAAATTTTGAGTTTCAGTTTTACAGACTTTGCTTATCGTGTCGGAAATGTTAATCATACAAAGATTAAGTTTAAATTTGTCAGAAATTTTCGGGTCATCACACCCACTTTCTTTTGACTTGCTTCACATTGGCCTCTTCAGCAGTCTGTTCTTTAATTCTTTCTTCAATCTGGTTCACTAGTTTGTGAGCCATTCTACATGCCTGTTGTATGGAGGCAGGCTCGTGTGAACTTATATCTTCTTGGATTCTTTCCGGTAATCCTTTTACAAATGCGTCGATCTTCTCTTCCTCATCTTCGAATGCTCCCGGACACAATAGGCACAATTCTGTGAATCGTCTTTCGTACGTGGTAATATCAAATCCTTGGGTTCGTAACCCTCTAAGTTCTGTCTTGAGCTTATTGACCTCGGTTCTGGGACGGTACTTCTCGTTCATCAAGTGCTTGAATGCTGACCACGGTAGTGCGTACGCATCGTCTTGTCCCACTTGCTCTAGATAGGTATTCCACCATGTTAACGCAGAACCTGTGAAGGTATGCGTAGCGTACTTCACTTTGTCCTCTTCAGTACACTTACTTATGGCAAACACCGATTCGACCTTCTCGGTCCACCGTTTCAATCCGATCGGTCCTTCGGTTCCATCAAATTCCAAAGGTTTGCAGGCAGTGAATTCTTTGTAGGTGCATCCTACACGATTTCCTGTACTGCTAGATCCAAGGTTATTGTTGGTATGTAGCGCAGCCTGTACTGCGGCTATGTTTGAAGCTAGAAAAGTACGGAATTCCTCTTCATTCATATTCACGGTGTGTCGAGTAGTCGGTGCCATTTCCTTCAAAATAGTCAAATGGAACAAGTTAATCATACAGAATATTAAGAGTAGTTAATAGTATTTCGTAGCATAATATGAACTCATTTATAAAAG
This sequence comes from Rutidosis leptorrhynchoides, assembly GCF_046630445.1. Lineage (NCBI taxonomy): Eukaryota > Viridiplantae > Streptophyta > Magnoliopsida > Asterales > Asteraceae > Rutidosis > Rutidosis leptorrhynchoides. The sequence continues at coordinate 258,171,282 of NC_092334.1, forward strand.
CTTTTTCTTCATATTAGCGTTTTATAAGTTTAAATTCGGGTAGTACCTACCCGTTAAGTTCATACTTAGTAGCTAATATACAATTCAACTACTACAATTCTATATGAAAAACTGATTATAATAATATTTCGCGTTCAAACTTTTACACAATATTTTACAAACTTACAATACCGCTTATTTTACATATAGCATGAAATATAGCACAAAATAAATTTGATACAAGATGGTTGTGAAGATAATTCTAGCTAGTACACAAGTCGTTCAGCAAAGGCAATAAAGACACGTAATTCATACGTCCAGAAACAAGTCATGCATTCTGGTTTTACTAGGATTACTTCCCATCCTTGGTCTTGTGGAACATAACCGTTATGGCCGTTGATAAGACAGCGTGTTGTAACGTCGTCAAAGGGACGAGAGTTACGTAATGTCCAACAGTCCCGTAACAATCTAAAAACCTCATTTCTTACCCCAATTACCGACTCCGTCACTTGTGGGAACGTTTTGTTTAATAGTTGTAGCCCGATGTTCTTGTTCTCACTTTGGTGAGAAGCGAACATTACTAATCCGTAAGCATAACATGCTTCTTTATGTTGCATGTTAGCCGCTTTTTCTAAATCACGAAGTCCAATATTCGGATATATTGAGTCAAAATAATTTCTTAACCCATTGCGTAAAATAGCATTTGGGTTCCCCGCAATATATGCGTCAAAGTAAACACATCGTAACTTATGGATTTCCCAATGTGATATCCCCCATCTTTTGAACGAAAGCCTTTTATAAACCAAGGCATTCTTGGAACGTTCTTCGAATGTCTTACAAACTGATCTCGCCTTAAATAGTTGTGCCGAAAAATTCTGACCGACTCTAGACAAGATTTCATCAATCATGTCTCCGGGTAGGTCTCTTAAAATATTGGGTTGTCTATCCATTTTTGTGTTTTTATACTGTAAAATAGACAAGAGTTAGATTCATAAAAAAAATACTTATTAATACAAGCAATTTTTACATATATCATAAAGCATAAGCACACTATATTACATACACCACACGAATACAACTATCTTATTCTGACTCGCTTGTTTCTTCTTCTTCGGTTTTGGTTCGTTTTGCCAAGTTTCTTGGGATATATGATGTTCCCCTAATACGAACCGTCGTTTTCCACATTGGTTTAGAAAAACCTGGTGGTTTAGAGGTTCCCGGGTCATTGTTACAACTTAAGGACTTCGGGGTTTGATGATACATATAAAGTTCATCGGGGTTGGAATTAGATTTCTCTTTTAAGCCCTTTCCCTTATTATTTTCTTTTGCCTTTTTAAATTCAGTTGGGGTAATTTCTATAACATCATCGGAATTCTCGTCGGAATCCGATTCATCGGAGAATTGGTAATCCTCCCAATATTTTGCTTCCTTGGCGGAAACACCATTGACCATAATTAACCTTGGTCGGTTGGTTGAGGATTTTCTTTTACTTAACCGTTTTATTATTTCCCCCACCGGTTCTATTTCTTCTTCTGGTTCCGATTCTTCTTCCGGTTCCGATTCTTCTTCCGGTTCCGACTCTTCTTCCGGTTCCTCTTCGGGAACTTGTGGATCAGTCCACGAATCATTCCAATTTACATTTGACTCTTCATTATTATTAGGTGAGTCAATGGGACTTGTTTTAGAGGTAGACATCTATCACATAATATCAAACGCGTTAAGAGATTAATATATCACATAATATTCACATGTTAAAAATATATAGTTTCCAACAAAATTTGTTAAGCAATCATTTTTCAAGTAAACACGGTCGAAGTCCAGACTCACTAATGCATCCTAACAAACTCGATAAGACACACTAATGCAAAATTCTGGTTCTCTAAGACCAACGCTCGGATACCAACTGAAATGTCCCGTTCTTATTGATTAAAAACGTTCCATATTAATTGATTTCGTTGCGAGGTTTTGACCTCTATATGAGACGTTTTTCAAAGACTGTATTCATTTTTAAAATAAACCATAACCTTTATTTCATAGATAAAGGTTTTAAAAAACTTTACGTAGATTATCAAATAATGATAATCTAAAATATCCTGTTTACACACGACCATTACATAATGGTTTACAATACAAATATGTTACAACAAAATAAGTTTCTTGAATGCAGTTTTTACACAATATCATACAAGCATGGACTCCAAATCTCGTCCTTATTTAAGTATGCGACAGCGGAAGCTCTTAATAATCACCTGAGAATAAACATGCTTAAAACGTCAACAAAAATGTTGGTGAGTTATAGGTTTAACCTATATATAACAAATCATAATAATAGACCACAAGATTTCATATTTCAATACACATCCCATACATAGAGATAAAAATCATTCATATGGTGAACACCTGGTAACCGACATTAACAAGATGCATATATAAGAATATCCCCATCATTCCGGGACACCCTTCGGATATGATATAAATTTCGAAGTACTAAAGCATCCGGTACTTTGGATGGAGTTTGTTAGGCCCAATAGATCTATCTTTAGGATTCGCGTCAATTAGGGTGTCTGTTCCCTAATTCTTAGATTACCAGACTTAATAAAAAGGGGCATATTCGATTTCGATAATTCAACCATAGAATGTAGTTTCACGTACTTGTGTCTATTTTGAAAATCATTTATAAAACCTGCATGTATTCTCATCCCAAAAATATTAGATTTTAAAAGTGGGACTATAACTCACTTTCACAGATTTTTACTTCGTCGGGAAGTAAGACTTGGCCACTGGTTGATTCACGAACCTATAACAATATATACATATATATCAAAGTATGTTCAAAATATATTTACAACACTTTTAATATATTTTGATGTTTTAAGTTAATTAAGTCAGCTGTCCTCGTTAGTAACCTACAACTAGTTGTCCACAGTTAGATGTACAGAAATAAATCGATAAATATTATCTTGAATCAATCCACGACCCAGTGTATACGTATCTCAGTATTGATCACAACTCAAACTATATATATTTTGGAATCAACCTCAACCCTGTATAGCTAACTCCAACAATCACATATAGAGTGTCTATGGTTGTTCCGAAATATATATAGATGTGTCGACATGATAGGTCGAAACATTGTATACGTGTCTATGGTATCTCAAGATTACATAATATACAATACAAGTTGATTAAGTTATGGTTGGAATAGATTTGTTACCAATTTTCACGTAGCTAAAATGAGAAAAATTATCCAATCTTGTTTTACCCTTAACTTCTTCATTTTAAATCCGTTTTGAGTGAATCAAATTGCTATGGTTTTATATTGAACTCTATTTTATGAATCTAAATAGAAAAAGTATAGGTTTATAGTCGGAAAAATAAGTTACAAGTCATTTTTGTAAAGGTAGTCATTTCAGTCGAAAGAACGACGTCTAGATGACCATTTTAGAAAACATACTTCCACTTTGAGTTTAACCATAATTTTTGGATATATTTTCATGTTCATAATAAAAATCATTTTCCCAGAATAACAACTTTTAAATCAAAGTTTATCATAGTTTTTAATTAACTAACCGAAAACAGCCCGCGGTGTTACTACGACGGCGTAAATCCGGTTTTACGGTGTTTTTCGTGTTTCCAGGTTTTAAATCATTAAGTTAGCTTATCATATAGATATAGAACATGTGTTTAGTTGATTTTAAAAGTCAAGTTAGAAGGATTAACTTTTATTTGCGAACAAGTTTAGAATTAACTAAACTATGTTCTAGTGATTACAAGTTTAAACCTTCGAATAAGATAGCTTTATATGTATGAATCCAATGATGTTATGAACATCATTACTACCTTAAGTTCCTTGGATAAACCTACTGGAAAAAAGAAAAGTAGATCTAGCTTCAATGGATCCTTGGATGGCTCGAAGTTCTTGAAGCAGAATCATGACACGAAAACAAGTTCAAGTAAGATCATCACTTGAAATAAGATTGTTATAGTTATAGAAATTGAACCAAAGTTTGAATATGATTATTACCTTGTATTAGAATGATAACCTACTGTAAGAAACAAAGATTTCTTGAGGTTGGATGATCACCTTACAAGATTGGAAGTGAGCTAGCAAACTTGAAAGTATTCTTGATTTTATGAAACTAGAACTTTTGAAATTTATGAAGAACACTTAGAACTTGAAGATAGAACTTGAGAGAGATCAATTAGATGAATAAAATTGATGAATGAAAGTGTTTGTAGGTGTTTTTGGTCGTTGGTGTATGGATTAGATATAAAGGATATGTAATTTTGTTTTCATGTAAATAAGTCATGAATGATTACTCATATTTTTGTAATTTTATGAGATATTTCATGCTAGTTGCCAAATGATGGTTCCCACATGTGTTAGGTGACTCACATGGGCTGCTAAGAGCTGATCATTGGAGTGTATATACCAATAGTACATACATCTAAAAGCTGTGTATTGTACGAGTACGAATACGGGTGCATACGAGTATAATTGTTGATGAAACTGAACGAGGATGTAATTGTAAGAATTTTTGTTAAGTAGAAGTATTTTGATAAGTGTATTAAGGTCTTTCAAAAGTGTATAAATACATATTAAAACACTACATGTATATACATTTTAACTGAGTCGTTAAGTCATCGTTAGTCGTTACATGTAAGTGTTGTTTTGAAACCTTTAGGTTAACGATCTTGTTAAATGTTGTTAACCCAATGTTTATAATATCAAATGAGATTTTAAATTATTATATTATCATGATATTATCATGTATGAATATCTCTTAATATGATATATATACATTAAATGTCTTTACAACGATAATCGTTACATATATGTCTCGTTTAAAATCATTATGTTAGTAGTCTTGTTTTTACATATGTAGTTCATTGTTAATATACTTAATGATATGTTTACTTATCATAGTATCATGTTAACTATATATATATATATATATATATATATATATATATATATATATATATATATATATATATATATATATATATATCCATATATATGTCATCATATAGTTTTTACAAGTTTTAACGTTCGTGAATCACCGGTCAACTTGGGTGGTCAATTGTCTATATGAAACATATTTCAATTAATCAAGTCTTAACAAGTTTGATTGCTTAACATGTTGGAAACATTTAATCATGTAAATATCAATCTCAATTAATATATATAAACATGAAAAAGTTCGGGTCACTACACATCCGGGCTAGTCGCGCTAGCAGTCAACGGATGTTTAGTACTTCAAGGGTATTTATCGCACTTGATTCGGTGCTCTATAGACATCAGGGGTATTCATTATTATATTATTATCATTAAGACTGTTACCAGGTGCCCATGGTTGTAGAATCTTTTTATTACAATGAGGTGTAAGGATATTTATGGAAACTGAAATCTTGTGATCTATTACTATCATCAAAATCATTAATTATGACAAACCTATGAACTCACCCAACCCCGTGTTGACTTTTTAAGCATGTTTATTCTCAGGTACTTTTTGCTTCCGCTGTAAAACTTTGCTGTTATATAGAAGTCAAGCCAAGCACTGGGACTAGAGTTAACATCGCCGTTAATGGTTTTTGACGGGGTGTTACAGTTGGTATCAGAGCGTTGGTTTTAGCGAACTAGAATTTGCATTAGTGTATCTAACAAGTAGTTGTTAGGATGTATTAGTGAGTCTAGACTTTGACCGTATGTGTTTATTTTAAATTTTACTTATCATTTCTTGCCGGAAAATTTCAACTTATTTTTAAGTCAATTCTCTATATGATTGAATGCTTTCGACTCGATAAGCAAATTTGTTATTATGAGTCTCAAAATTTTGAAAGGTTTTATGAAGTCATTTTATGTGACTAAATTATATTCTAATATTCCTATATTATTTATTAAATAAAAAGGTATGGCTATGTGTTTGTACGTTCTTACGTATAACGTTTTTATTTGATGAATCGTCTCGGTTTCCAAACCAACGATTAGACTTTCGAGATTTCCAAATCCGAATTATTTTAATACGATATTCCGATGTCGTATGAGTTAATAAAATATTCCTATGTTTTATTTCTTAAATTATTATTCTTCTCGCGTATTTAATTTACATAGTGGTATTTTTCTCGGATCGCGCTCGTTTAATTATTCGGGTCAATTTATAAAATCAAATTTTGATGAGTGGGTCATCTAGGTCATGTTGGCTGAAATTCTCATGGATAACCCAGATTTATAGGGTGCATTAAAGTCTAGTCTACAGCCTGACCTATAGCTTTAAAATAGTATTACTTGCATTATACATATACATATCTCTTATTCTGTCACTCCGGGAGGAACTCCCATTGTTATTCACAATATGCTATAACTCACGCGCATTATCTCTATAAGATCACCTCGGTTGGTGAAACCGAGGGATGTCACTCATGATTTCTGAAATTCTTGACATTCCTATGTCATCTATCCTGGTTTTGTGTATTACGTATGTATTACATGAAATGTCATCCCTTATTTTTGAAATTTCTATATTTGTTACTACTCATACTCATACGTATCTAACCTCCTTGGTATATCACGTACCTATGTGCCCTTATGCCTTTGTGCATTGGTTTGTGAACTGGAAAATGTCATTATTGACTCATAAAGATTCTCGATAACTCAAAGACATTATAAATGTCATCACTATCCATATTCATTACTTTTAAATTTTTGTTTTCTCGTTATTTTGATCATTGAACTTTCTTGACGGGTGGCGTCTACAAAACTCTAGAATGGAAGGGTTTGGATTACCGATTTAAAGGATCTTATAGCTCAAGCCCCTAGACATGAATAGGCCATTACGAATTGAAAGTCTTTAATAGAAAGATTATCTGATTACATACTTATCGTTCTTTATCTCAACACGTCATACTGCAATTATTGCATAAATGGAGTATAGACAAATCATATCTTATTATATTTATCCCAGTAGACTTTGTCTAACACTTTTCCTAAATTTCCTCCGTAAATTACGGAAATCTTTTTGCTATATATATACGTATTTAAGGAGACGAATATATCATTCGGTATCCAACACCTATTTCATATCAAACCCTATTCCAAACACATAATATGGATTTCTCACTTGATTCCTCGAGCTCCACAGGTAGCTTAACCGGAACGAATGAACCAATTAGTCATCATCAATTCTGGATGGATTGGGGATAGGTTTGTAGTTGACTTAATCAATGGAGAAGTGAAGAAGGTGATCCTTTTCACCCACCACATTGCCCTATTGGCGAAGAACCTGAAGCACTTACCGGCGAACCAGTCCGAAACACTATTTTCACCCTCATTTCCAGGATATCCCGTCACGAATATATAATATCTAGAATTCTAGATCTTATTCATCCGCTTGTCTGAACCGCCAATCATTCCAGAATAATAGCAGAAGTCAACGAGCTCCGCACTCGAGTGATGGCTCTAGAGAATGTGGTGCAATATCTACGAGCATCAGCATCAGCAGCACCAGCAACATAACCAGTACCACCACCCACAACATCCACAACCCACGCCTCAACATCACACTCGGTACCTCGAACATCAACATCATACACCTCATACATACCAAAGAATACCAACAACAATAACCGATGAAGTATTGATTCATAACTTCATTGGAGAAATATTCTGCGGTGATTGTGTAATCTCTAACGTTTTAGGGATTATTCAATTCTAGTTCCAACCGTAAATCAAATGAGTTTAATATTATATTAACCCATTAAATCCATGATTACATATGAAGAAAATATATATGTACGTATATTTTCATAAAGATTGTAATTAAAAATTCTTTTATACAAACTGTTGATGGTGAAAATATTTAAATGGGTAGGTAATACCCGAGAGATATTTAGATTCACATTAATATATTACATTGTACATTCTTTAGTTCTGATTCAACATTCATTAACTATCCTACTTACATTCACAGATATATGTATCTGTACATCGAAGAACAACCGTTTTCATTCAAATTCAATTACATATTCAGAAATTTGACAAATCAGAACCCAAGTAAAGCTTTAGTCGGTGTTATCTTCCTAAAAGATCACTACATTCATGAATTATATTCATTTGCAATCTGTGACGAATTATCACATCAAACCATCGAAATTATCATTCCTTACTTATGAAATTTACAACATTTCTTCAATCGCTAAAACCATTGATAGTTACATCCTACGCTTAAACACTTCAACTCAAAATTCTTGAAAACACCTCAGAACTATAACCAATGATTCAGATTCATTAACTTTAAGAATGCTGACGAAGCAGCAAAAGCTATAGATGGTCTTAATGGCTAAAAGATTGATAATAAAGAATGGAGTGTTGGAAACGCTTAATAGAAAATTTGGTACTGGAAAATGGATTGAGCAAACCATGAAGGAGGCTGTGGACAAATCATAAGGACTAAACTTATACCCAAAGAATCTAGATGATTCGATTTCTGATGGAAATCACAGAAAATCTTTTTCCTCATTATCCTTCGACTTTAAATATTTTGGAAATTCTAAGATATCACCGTATCTTTAAGTATAAATATCCTCGATATTTTTGAAGATACCTTCATAATTATTCTTGTCTGAAATCACTTATCTCCTCATGCTATCTGTGTTACATCATAAAGGAAACTGTTTTAGTTTCCATATTCTGTAAAATTCAAGTTTAAATTATGAATGATTTCTGGAGAAGTGTTGGGAATTGAAGCATGAGTTAGTATAATATAATGACGTCAGGCCAACGTGATTATATTACAGTAAGTCATGCTAAATTTTTAATGGAACATGATGACTCACAGACCTTACAATCATCATGTGCCATGTTACACAACTCTTAAATTCTACTTAATCTCTAAACATATCAAGGCCATATTTTCTTGATAGTTCTATTTTTTCGTGACTTCTGGTAATTTAACAAATCAAGATCGTGCTATTACAATTTCTTTCTAAGAACATTAGCGATGTTCATTAGAAATTCATACCTACGAATTCTGGACCATTACTTGCTGTACTTTAAAGTCGAAAAGAGAAAACAAAAGCATGAAGCTTCGAAAAATAAATAGGAGTATAAATCACAGTAAATAAGCGAGATCATTAACCTTGGATGTCGATAATTATGGAAAGACATATGCAAGGAAGGATTATGAAAACCACTACCCCAAGAGCGAAGTTAAGAACATATCAAGGATCAGAACTGGATTAAGCATTTTCACAATCTTTGGAAATATGGATTAAGGAAGAAAGTATAAGAGTGGTGAAAATAATAAAACAAAAGAGGTTAATTTATAGTGGAAATATCAGGTATAACAATTGAGGCAGATGATCGCATTTAATCAAAGAAAATTCTAATTTCCTTAATTATCGGAGAATCAAATCTCATAAAGATTATAAAGATTTCTTTAAATCCCTTGAATTCCAGAAAACGACTATAACTATGTCAAAAGTTAAGGCAAACAGATATTTCCTCATTTCAATCTTTTATGATAGCTTCATTTATACTCTTCCTATAATCGAATCATTTTATCCATATTATTCAAAGATGATAAAACTCTATTTATCAACTCATATTCGTCATGAAAACATTTTTATTTTTAGCCATGATAACCACAATCAAATTTCGGGACGAAATTTCTTTTAACGGGTAGGTACTGTAATGACCCGGAAAATTTCGACTTATTTTTAACTTAAATCTATAAATGATTTCATAATTCAGACGATAAGCAAAGTTTGTTATCCCGAATCTCAAAAATTTTTGAACTATTTATATGGATTCAATTAAATTCGATTAATTCTGATGATTCACGAACAGTTATTTGTAAATAATTATGCATTAGTATTAATTTGTTATATTAATACTATTATTATTATTATTATTATTATTATTATTATTATTATTATTATTATTATTATTATTATTAATATCATTTTTAATAAAATATCACTACTCATTATCATTTACAAGTATTATTATTACAAATATGATTAATGTTATTATTATAAATAATTATTAAGAACATTAGTATTATTAGTATTATCACTTTTACTAAAATTATTAAGATTATTATAAGTATCATTATTATTAATACAACTTATTATTAATATTATTATTATTATTATTAATAGTATTATTAACATTTTATAATGATTATTATCATTATTATTAATTATAATTAAAATTATCATTTTTATTATTAATATTGTCATATTAATATTATTATCATTATTCTTATTTATCATTAATATTATTATTATTATTATTATTATTAATATAATTATTATTAATTAGTATTATTATTATTAATATAATTATTAATTATTAATATCAATAAAAAAATAAAAATTAAAAAGTCAAATAAAGGGTATCTGCTTTGATTTTTTTTAACTAATCTGATTCTGCATTATTAACCTGCTTTTAATTTTTTTTAGTGATCTGCTTTTTATATTTTGATCGTATCTGCTTTTGATCTTTTTTTTTATCTTCTACCTGATTATTTTTATTCTGCTTTTTTATATTTTCTTCTTGTGTGTGCTGAATGTCGACCACTATCATTAAACAAACAATCACAATTCCTGCTTTACACGTTCGATTAACATCATCATTACCGTTTATATACTGGTTGAATCTTGCTGCTAATTGAAAATCAAACAGAAAAGCCATTTAAAAGCTCATACCTCTGTTTTCTTTTATTTTTCCAAAACTTCAAATTCGAAATTAATTTCAAAATGTAATATTGTAGTTTTATTAGGTATCGTCTACTAAAACTATCTGCAAAAGTTGAAGCTCCAATTCATTCTATCAAACTCAAATTTCGAAGTCAAAGTTTATTTTTCAAAAGTCAAACTGTTTGTTCATCGAGAAATTCGAAGTTGTTTTGAAGTTTCAGATTAAATTAAGGATTCATAAAGTTTCTAATAATGATTTAGCACCTTTTTCATGAAGGAATCGAAGTCTAAAACGTCCTTAAATTCCCAATCAAGATTTGAGTTCATTTGGTTCTTGCGTAACCTGCTGCTGCTTAAATTTTTTTTTCTTCTGTTAAATCAATTCAACAAACAACCTTATCTCTGTTTTGTTTGCAATTTCTAAAAACCTAAACAAATTTCGTGTTGCTGTTATGGGCTCGATTCACCTCTGATCGAATTATATGAAGAAGATGATAAAAGAAAAACGGGTTATAAAATTTGAAGGGTAATTTAAATCAGAAAAACAGAAGCAGAGGAGTCGTTTGGGAGTATTGCGGGTGAGCTAGAGGTCACGGGTTCAAGCCCGGTTCGGGGCAAATTTTTTTAGAAAAGCTTTGAAGGTAGTTTCCATTACCAAAATTATTATTATTATTATTATTATTATTATTATTATTATTATTATTATTATTATTATTATTATTATTATTATTATTATTATTATTATTATTATTATTATTATTATTATTATTTTTATTATTATTATTATTATTATTATTATTATTATTATTATTATTATTATTATAATTATTATTATTATTATTTATCACATATTATTATTATTATTATTATGATTATAGTAAGTATAATTATTATTAATATTGTTAGGTAAGAACCAGTTTTTCCAAATTATATTGGACGCCGTCCAAATTAGTGGGACGCCGTCCCGTTGTAAAGGGCTAGACGCCGTCCAGAAATCTGGACGCCGTCCAGATTGGCTGGCAGGCCAGCTACCTTGTTTTTAGATATTTAAAGTGGGTATTTTGGTAATTTCACATGGGGGCCGAATTGAAAGCCCTAGATCAGTTTTTGGAGCTTCATTTACTCCATTTACAACCACCAAACTTCATCCACTTCAATTCTAGTGAGAGAGTGTATTTCAAGAGTGAGAAAGCTCAAATAGAAGAGGAAGAAGCTTGTTTCGGGTTAGAGCTCGAGCATTAAAGTCGTTCATTTAGCCGCTAGCTACGTGGTGATTGTGTTGGTAATTCTTAACCTTGATTTCTTTACTTTGATTAGTTTACGGGTTAGGGTTTGGATTAGGGTTGCACTTAAAACTCATTTGTTATTGACTTGAGGGGGGGGGGGGGTTGGGTAAGTTTGGGTCATGAAGACCCAAAAGATGACTAACCTAGGGTTTCAAAAAGTTAAAGTGTGTAAATGGGTCTTAAAAGCTTAGTAAATCACTAGCACATTTGTAGTTAATATTAGTGGGTGTCATTTGGGTTGTGGGTGGCCCAAATGGGCGTATTGACCTCGAAATGGGTCAAATGGGTCTTGGGTGACCTAGGTTGTTAAATGTGTATGAGGACACACTAAACTTGTTATTATAAAGTGTTTAAGACCATATTTTGGCTAGTATTAGGGTTGTGTTGGTGTTAACCCAAATATTAGGGTTAGGGGTGCAAATGGGTCGGAATTGCATCTTGGGTCAAAATGGCACTAGAATGTGGAGTAAGTTGGTTGACCAACTTAAGTTGTGATTGATTATGTGCTAAATGTAATAGGTACGTTACATTGAAGTTGTGAGATCGGTTATCCTTCGCAAAAGACTCTAAGGTGAGTGGAATAATTATATGCGTAGGTATATAATGTATTTATTTGTTGTAGCGTGAGATGTGAAGTGTCGAGGTGTTAAGTGTAACGACCCGGATTTTTCCGCTAATATATAGAAGATTAATATTTACATAATTAATATTTCCAACATGTTAAGCGATCAAACTCATTAAGATTTGGTTATTTGAAATGATTTTTATACAAATGTTTGGCCACCTAGTTTGTCTGACGATTCACAAACGTCACAACTCGAAATAATTATATAATGATGTATATATGGATATATATATACTTATGATTTGATAAAATGATATTTAAGTATCTCATTACATATAATAACAATTGGTTATATACATAAAATGAGATTACTAACCTAAAGACTTCAAGATTATATACATATATATATATATATATATATATATATATATATATATATATATATATATATATATATATATATATATATATATATATATATATATATATATATATATATATATATATGTATATAACGATTAACGTTGTAATAACTTCTAAATTAAAATGTATGTATATGTATTGTATTAATATGTATTAATACACTTTTGAAGGACTTAAACATATATACTAACATACTTATACTCAACAAAGATAGCTATACTCATAATCTCATTCAATTCCATCAAGAATTATATTCGTATTCATTCGGTATTTATACCCGTATCATACCCAGCTTCCATACTTAAATACTATGAGTATATACCAATATGAAATACAAATTATAGCCTCCTTAAAAGCCCTATGAGTCACAAGACAAGGATAAACATGATGGAGACTTGTGGGAACCAACAATTAACTTCTAGTTTGCATTATTATGCTATATTCTAAATTTTGATAAAGTCTCTTAACCATATGCATGAACCATGACTTTTAACACTCTTTTTACTCATTCATATCAGCTATTTAACTTACCTTCACTCTCATAATACTCACACACAAGAACTCTAAATATTCTCTCCATTTCTTACTCTTTAAACACTCTTTAAACACATATACTTCAAGTACTAGAAAATCTTCATTCACTTTGATCATAAACTAGCTTCAAGAACACTTTGTTAACTCATCTACTCCTCTTTATCAAGGTAAGAATCATATATAAGCTTTGGTTCAATTCATATACTGATAACTATCTTAATTCAAGATAGAAATCTTATTCGAACTTTATCTTATTCGAACTTTTATTCATTCTATGATTCTACTCCAAGGATTACAAGCCATCAAGGATATCTTTGATCACAAGATTATCATCTTATTTTCTCAGTAACTTTGTTCATTTAATTTGAGGTAGTCACCTTATTCATAATCTTTTTCAATTCATATCCATATAGCTATCTTATTATGAGTTTATAACTTACAACAACAAGAACATAGTTTAGATTAATTCTAAACTTGTTCACAAACAAATTTAATCCTTCTAACTTGACTTTTAAAAAACTTCAACACATGTATTATGATAGTATGTCAAGCTAACATAAGGATATAAAACTTGTAAACACGAAGAACACCTTAAAACTGAACATACGCCGTCATAGATCATCGGGGGCTATTTTGGGTTTAATTTTAAAAAACTATTTTAAACTTTGAATTAAAAGATTTCCTTTGGTGAAAAATCTTATTTTATATGGATATGAAATATATCTAAAATCCATGGTTTAACTCTAAGTGGAAGTATGTTTTTCAAAAGGGTCATCAAGATGTCGTTCTTACGATGGATATGACTATCTTCTCTTATTTGACACCTAAGCTGTATTTTTGACTATAAACTTATACTTTTTCTATTAAGATTAATAATGTTGAGTTCGATAAAAAACCATGGCAACTCGAATCACTCAAAACGGATTTGTAACGAAGAAATTATGGATAAAACAAAATTGTATATTTTTGCTTGTTTTTAGCTACGGTTTTGATTAATAAAAATGAAAGCTAACCTTATCCTAGCTAACTTACCTTGTATCCTACATGTATTTATACATGTCTTGTTCCCGAACTTATGGAAATACAATTTTTAATAGTCGTGATTAAGTTCTACGACAATATATTATAGTCTTAATAAAGATCGTAAGACACCATATATATACATATATATATATATATATATATATATATATATATATATATATATATACATATATATACATATATATACATATATATATATATATATATATATATATATATATATATATATATATATATATATATATATATATATATGACTTGATCACCGTGGATCCGTATAGAGCGTTTTGATATATCATTTTGATTTCTTCTATATATATTATTGGAATGAACTATAAGACACCATTGGCAGTAATTTCGAGTTAGCTGTGGGTCGAAGTGGATTCCAAAATATTATATACTTTGAGTTGTGATCGAGCCTGAGACATGTATACAATGGGTCGCGGATTGCTTCAGACAATATACATATTATATGTCTTATTATATTAAGACAATATATTATATTGTTAGTGAATTCTAACACAATATACGCATTTATATTTATATATATATTTATACTGTTGGACTATTGGACTATTGGACTACGGACGTTGGACCACTAACAATGGATAATTAAAATTATCACAAGTATCATAAGTATGGAATATTAATTATATATATATATATATATATATATATATATATATATATATATATATATATATATATATATATATATATATATATATATATATCTTGACACAAGAATATTATTATTAGGTTCGTGAATTTGTCAAAAGGCCAAGTCTTATCACAATCTATTCGGAAATCATCACAAGTGAGTTATAGTCCCATTTTTACTATCTAAATTATTTTGGGATAAAAATACATGCAAATTTATAAATGTTTTACAAAATAAGCACAAGTTCATGAAACTACATTCTACGACTGTATTGTTATATCGGATATCTGTACTTATTATTATTATGCTTCGTAACCTAAGAATTAGTGAAAAACACTAATTGACGTGAATCCTAAAGGTAGATCTACGGGCACCAACTACCCCCATTTTCGAATAGTGGAAATGCTTTAGTACTTCGAAGGGTTCTTGTCATATATTTGAAAAGTGGAATGTATGATGCCAGATATCTTAAGCGCTCTATGTTAAGGTCGGTTACCAGGCGACTCATCGTATGAATGATTTTTGCAGTTGTAATGATCCTGCACATTTATTTAAATGAAATCTTGTGGCTTATTAAATGTTATGATTATTATATAAAAATTAATCCTATGACTCACCAACATTTTTGTTGACATTTTAAGCATGTTTATTCTCAGGTGAATATTAAAAACGCTTCCGCTGTTGTATGCCAACCCAAGGTCAAGATTTGGAGTCGGCACAATTGTTTATATTGTTTAAACTTGCATTCGGAGTATTTGTTGTAATATATTTGATCATATTGTGATGGGTTGTGTAAAAACTTATTTATTTGAGGAGATTGTCTTTGATAGACAATCTAAATTATGTCATTAAGACCTTTATTCAATAATAAAGGTTATGGTTGTTTTTAAAAACGAATGCAAGGTTTGAAAAACGTCTCATATAGAGGTCAAAACCTCGCAAAGAAACCAATTAATATGAAACGTTTATAATTAATATGAACGGGGCATTTCAGTTGGTATCCGAGCGTTGGTCTTAGAGAATCAGAAATTTTTTCATTAGTGTGTCTAACTGATTTTTGATGCATTAGTGAGTCTGGACTTCGACCGTAATTATTTTAAAAATGATTGCTTAATATAATTGTTGGAAACATAAGATTATTAACATATAAATATTATAAGATATATCATTCTCTTAACGTGCCTGCTATTATGTGATAGATGACTTCATCCGATCATATAAGCATCTCTAGTGATTCAGATTTCATTTACTTATCAAGTGATTCAGAGGCTGAGTCAAAGCATACGACTTATGAACCAACAGAAAAGTTAACTTTTGGTGCTACCATTAAAGTGAAAAATTGTTGGGAAAATTGGTAAGATTCACAATTGCCAGTAGAGGTTCCAGAAGAGGATCCAGAAGAAGATCCCGAAGAGGAACCCGAAGAAGAGGATCCTGAAGAAGTTGTGGAAATTACCGGTCCACAACGTGATTTGTGAAAATCTTTGGCTGTTATATCCGATCCCAAACCCGATGAATCTATTATGACCCAAAATGTTTGTGATCATCCACCTGAACCACCTAAGAGACCAGTTTATAAAATGACCGCTCGTATAACGACTGTTGGTTTTGCTCCCAAACAATTAGCTGAAAGAACCAATTGAGAGGAATTGGAAAAAGAACTATCCAAATGAAAATCCAAAATTTTGGCCGAGAAAGAAACAACTTCAACATCTAAGAAATCTCGTCGTTCTTGAACCATCGGCAGCTATCCTGTATTCCATGCATTGTATAATATGTATTATATTGTGTGTTTAAGTTTGTAAGAAAATCCGCAATGTAATTTTCCTTATGATTGTATAATAATGAGAATAAGCATGGAAGGTTTATTATTATTATTACAACTTATTATTACATAGTAACGTAATAACTTACCATAGTTTTTCATATTAGAATTTTAGTAGTTAATTTGTGTGTTAGCTGCTAAGTATGAACATTATTATAGTTATAAAACGCTAATATGAAGAAAAGGCTTTTATAATAATAAGTTCATATTAAGCTACAAAATACATTTTGGCTACTTCTAAAATTCTATATGATTAACTCAGTCAGCTATTTTTAAAGGAAATGGCTCCTCCAGCTACTAGACAACAACAATTGAACACAGAAGAACTTCAAGCTTTCGCTGCAAATATGGCTGCAGTGGTGAATGCAATGAACAACAATAACCAATAGGGTTCCAGCAGTGGAGGAAACAATGGCAACCGGGAAGGATGTTCCTACAAAGCTTTTATGGCCTGCAAACCCAATGAGTTTGAAGGAACTGAAGGACCCGTTGGACTAAAGTGGTGGACAGAGAAGGTTGAAGCCGTGTTCGCAATCAGCAACTGCGCAGAAGAGGATAAAGTTAAGTATGCCACACATACTTTTAGGGGTACCGCTTTGACATGGTGGAATACCTACATAGATTACGTAGGACAGAATACCGCCTACGCACTTCCATGGTCCGCTTTCAAGCACATGATGACGGAAGAGTACCGTCCCAGAACCGAAATCAACAAGCTCAAGGAAGAGCTTAAAGCACTGACAACCCAATGGTTAGATGTCACTACCTACGAGCGACGTTTCAATGAACTGGATTTAATGTGTCTTGGAGCATTTGAGGACGAAGAAGCAAAAATTGAAGCATTCATAAAAGGGTTGCCGGAACGAATCCAAGAGCATGTAGGAGCTAACGACCCTGCAATAATACAGAAAGCTAGCCGTATAGCCCACAAATTCATAAGCCAAATTACAGGAAGGATAAAGAAAGAAGCGGCCAAGGAGGCCATAATGAAACAGGTAAAAAGAAAGTGGGAGGAAAGCAGTAATCAGGGTCACCAGTACAACAACAAAAATCAAAACAACAACTACAACAACAATCGCAACCACCCTAACAACTACAATAATCGCAACAACAACCGTAAAAATAATCGCAACAACCATCCCGATAATAATAACAACAACAATAATCCCAATCACAACAATAACAACAACAAACGACTCAACAACAATAACCCTAACAACAACAACAACAACAACAACAACAACAACGACAACAAAAGGCAAAGAACTATATGCCCCAGGTGTGATACGTTTCATCCGGAATGGTTTTGTAGAGAATTATGTACCAAGTGTAATATGAATGGCCATATTGCGGCAAAGTGTGAAGTCTACGGACCAAATAGAAACAAAGGAGTAAATAATACCGGAACAAATAATAACGGCGTTGTTTGCTATGGATGTGGAAAACCAGGCCATACCATAAACCAGTGCAGGAATGGAAATAGGGAAGGCCGTGGGAGAGCCTTCAACATTAATGGGAAGAAAGCACAGGAAGACCCAGAGCTTGTTATGGGTACGTTTCTTATCAACAATACACCTGCTTATGTTTTATTTGATTCGGGTGCCGATAGAAGTTATATGAGCAGAGAATTTTGTGCCAAATTAAATTGCCCGTTAACTTCTTTGGATAAAAAGTGTATAGTTGAAGTAGCAAACGGTAAACTAATTAAGGTTGATAAAATTTGCCAAAATCGAATAATTAGTTTAGTAAGCGAAACGTTTGCAATTGATTTAATACCGGTGGAATTGGGAAGCTTCAATGTAATTATTGGAATGGACTGGATGTCCAAGGTGAAAGCCGAAGTTGTTTGTCATGAGAAGGCGATTCGCATTCCGAGAGAAAACAGGTTACCCGTAATGGTGTACGGAGAAAAGGGTAATGCCAAATTAAATCTTATTAGTAGTTTGAAGGCGCGCAAACTAACAAGAAAAGGTTTCTATGCCATACTAGCACACGTCGAGAAGGTTGAAAAAGAAGAAAATAAAATCGATGACGTTCCTGTTGCAAGAGAATTTCCTGAGGTGTTTTTGGACGAATTACCGGGACTACCTCCACACCGATCCGTTGAATTTCAAATAGATCTTGTACCAGGAGCCGCACCAATAGCTCGTGCTCCATATAGACTTGCGCCCACCGAAATGAAAGAATTACAAAGTCAGCTACAAGAATTATTATAACGTGGTTTTATCCGACCGAGTACGTCACCATGGGGAGCTCCAATTTTGTTCGTTAAAAAGAAAGATAGGTCTTTTCGCATGTGTATCGATTACAATGAGCTGAACAAAGTAACCATCAAAAACTGATACCCTTTACCCCGAATCGACGACCTATTTGATCAACTCCAAGGTTCAAGTGTATACTCCAAAATCGACTTAAGATCGGGTTATCATCAACTGAGGGTTAAAGAAGCCGATATACCAAAAACAGCCTTCATAACTCGTTATGGCCATTACGAATTCATGGTTATGCCATTTGGTCTAACCAATGCACCGCAGTTTTCATGGATCTCATGCACCGAGTATGTAGTCCATATTTAGATAAGTTTGTTATTGTCTTTATTGATGACATTCTTATCTATTTGAAGAATAACCAAGAACACGAACAACACTTGAGACTTGTATTAGAGTTGTTAAGAAAAGAACAACTTTATGCAAAATTCTCTAAGTGCGCTTTTTGGTTAAATGAAGTACAATTTCTTGGCCACGTAGTCAGTAGTAATGGAATCAAAGTTGATCCCGCCAAGAACGAAGCCATCAAAAATTGGGAAACCCCGAAAACTCCAACGCAAATACGTTAATTTTTGGGTTTAGCCGGTTATTATAGGAGATTTATTCAAGATTTCTCCTGAGTAGCCAAACCTTTAATTGCCTTGACACACAAAGGGAAAAAGTATGAATGGACTTCCGAATAAGAGGGTGCCTTTCAATTGTTGAAAAAGAAGTTGACTACGGCACCTATTTTATCGTTACCTGACGGAATGGAAGATTTTTTTATCTACTGCGACGCATCAAGAATGTGTTTTGGGTGTGTTCTTATGCAACGGAATAAGGTGATTGCATATGCTTCTCGACAACTCAAAATTCATGAACAAAACTACACCACACTGTAGAAACCCGTCCTAATCCATCCGGACGAAGTCCATATCGATTATAAACGATTCACAACAGTTGATTACATCACGAGGTACTTGACCTCTATATGATACATTTTTCAAACATTGCATTCGTTTTTGAAAAGTCAAACTTTTAATACATCGGAAGTTGACGGCATACATACCATTTCATAATATATCTAAACTATAAATGACATGATAATAATATTGATGACATCAACGACTCGAATGCAACGTCTTTTGAAATATGTCATGAATGACTCCGAATAATGTCTCTAAAATGAGCAAATGCACAGCGAAAGACTTCTTTCATACCTGAGAATAAACATGCTTTAAAGTGTCAACCAAAAAGTTGGTGAGTTCATTAGTATAACATAAATACACATTTCCATCATTTTAATAGACCACAAGATTTCATATTTCCATTTCTCATAAATATATGTCCCATGCATAGAGACAAAAATATCATTCATATGGATTGAACACCTGGTAACCGACATTCACAATATGCATATAAGAATATCCCCATCATTCCGGGATCCTCCTTTGGACATGATATAAATTTCGAATGTACCAAAGCATCCTGTACTTTGGATGGGGCTTGTTGGGCCCAATAGATCTATCTTTAGAGTTCGCGTCAATTAGAGTGTCTGTTCCCTAATTCTTAGATTACCAGACTTAATAAAAAGGGGCATATTCGATTTCGATAATTCAACCATAGAATGTAGTTTCGATTACTTGTGTCTATTTCGTCAAACATTTATAAAAGCAGCGCATGTATTCTCAGTCTCAAAATATATATTGCAAAAGCATTTAAAAAAGGAGCAAATGAAACTCACCATACTGTATTTTGTAGTAAAAATACATATAACATTAATGAACAAGTATAAGGTTGGCCTCGGATTCACGAACCCATATCATTTGTATATATATTAATAAATATCCTTGTAATCGAACATATATATTTATTATTATTAATGATAAAATTTTATATTATTAATTTATATATCTCATCATTTCTATATAAAAATATACTTTTGTTATGTTATATGTATCAAATATTTTATATGTATGTATTTCATTAATTTGTTAACATAGTACTTATATTA
The DNA here is from genome assembly GCF_046630445.1 of Rutidosis leptorrhynchoides. NCBI lineage: Eukaryota > Viridiplantae > Streptophyta > Magnoliopsida > Asterales > Asteraceae > Rutidosis > Rutidosis leptorrhynchoides. Next base: position 258,192,560 of record NC_092334.1, read on the forward strand.
ATACTAAAATAATATTAGCATTGATTAAAATAATGATAATGATAATACTAGTGTCAATAGTATTAATAATATTAATGAGTTTATTCATAAAGATAGTTTTAAATGATAATTTTTATGGTAATGTTTGTAGTTTTTAATAAATTAAGTAATTTAATAATATTGATAATGAAAATTATGCTTTTTAATATTAATACTTAGTACTTAATAATACTAGTTGTACAACCTTTTTATTTATGGAAATCTTTAATAGCAATACTTTTATAAACATAATAATTCTAAAATGTTACTAATATAAATAAAAATGATAGTAAATTTTATTATTTTCATTATAATACTAATAACGATCCTCATAATACTTAATGATATTACTTAATAACAAAATGATAATATTATTAATCACAGTATTTCTGTTAACATAATAATAATGATGATGATAATAGTAATAACAATATTCTTAGGTAACTATGATTATAATAATAATAATAATAATAATAATAATAATAATAATAATTGATAATTAATACATATTAGTAATAATAATAACTATAATATTTAGTACTAATAAAAATACTTAATTATGACATTAATAATAATAATAATAATACTTGTACCGATATTAATAATCATAATAATACTAATAGTGCTTTAGTGATATTAATTAGTAATAACCAAAAATGATAATAATATTAACCTTATTATTTATATTAACCTAATCAACAACAATCATTAATAATAATAACAATTACAATAACAATAATAATAATAATAATAATAATAATAATAATAATAATAATAATAATAATAATAATAATAATAATAATAATAATAATAATAATAATAATAATAAATGAGAGTAACTACCTCATAAAGGCTTTTCTAAAAAAAAGGCTGGTGCAAGACTAGAACTGAAGACCTCTCGATAACCCAACATAACCCCAAACCATTCCGCTGCTTCGATTTTTTTGATTAATAATGGATTCTGTTTTATTTATACCTAAAATAAAGTTATGTTCTTCTTCTTCAAAATCCCAACGACCAGAAACAAATCCACCATCAGTAATTTATATGTTTGGTTTATACTTTGAATTTAAAATAGAAAATGTTTCATTGTTGCTGTTGAATTAACAGAAAAATATTAAAAAGGAAATTAAATGGCAGTTACAGTATCGTGATGACTCTTATGAACTCTAACCTTGATTAGGAGATTGAGACAGTTATACATCAAACTTACAACACGAAAAAGATCCCAAACCATCCCTATAAACTTTCTGTATTGTTAATTTATCCAGAAATATCTCACAAATATTGAATTTTTGGATGAACCGAACGTTTGAATTTTTGAAATTATACTTTGGCTCCTAAATTCAGGCTCAATAGAAAGAGTTGGATCCTGAGATTTTGCAAGTAGTTTGATTGATTGATTGCTAAACAAACTGCATTTACAGATATCGAAAAGTGTTTTGAATTCAAGCTTTAGGTTAAATGGTTTAAGAACAGGGGTCGTGGGTTTGTTTCTTGATTTTTTTGGCTAAATTCAATCAGATAAAAATGAGTGAAAGTGATATTGATAATGAGGATGTGAAACTGATTGAATGTGTTAATATCTTTGAAAAATTCGATTGATTTCTACTGTGAATTGGTCGACATTAGCTTTGAGTCAGACAAGGAAGAAAATAAAAAAATAAAGAATAAAAGCTGAATCGATTGTTAACTTATCTGTGATTGAAACACTGATTTGTACGATTCTGATAAAGGAAAACAAATCATCTACAGATTGAAAAGGATTTGAAACTGTATACGTCCTTATTTGTATATATTTTGTATTTAACAGTATTTATATATATATCTATATTTTTATAATACGTGTATATATATTTATTACCGATTCCAACTGGTTCCTAATATATATCTGTATATATGATTCAGTATATATAGATTTATTTGTTCTTGTACATATATTATTCATATAATATAACTAATCTTATTAACTAATAAATATAATAACTATAATAATAATAATAACACTCTTAATATTATAAAAAAAAAATTATTGATAATAATAATATCTATAAGGTTTATAACAATAATATTAATTATAGTAATAACATTTATTATAATAATACTAATATTATTAATGATAATACTAATATTAGTAATGATATTAGTAATAATAATATTATGCAATTTATATTTATCCCACTTCATATCAATGTATTATATATTGAGAAATATTAATTACTAATACAGATTTTAATATTAATGAAAGTAGTCATAGTATTATTAGTATAATAACTATATCTTTAGCTTATATTACATATATTATTATTACAATTTATTAATCTTGTAGTATTTAATAATTATATGATATATATAACAGCATATTTCGATTATTTAATATCTATTTATTTTATATATCAATAATTTTATGTATCCATCAAGTGTATGTATATATATATATATATTTTCCACTGTTACATATTTAATTATGTTTTGAAGACCCAAAAAATAAATATATTAATTATACATATACTGAACAATAATCTTAGAGTATAACATCTAATACTTTGTTAACGTTTTAATATATATATATATATATATATATATATATATATATATATATATATATATATATATATATATATATATATATACACATAAATGTTCGTGAATCGTTGAGCAAAGTCGAAGGGTAATTGATGACATGAATATAGATTTTAAAACTTTCGAGACTCAATATTACAAATTTTGCTTATCGTGTCGGAAACATGTAAAGATTAAAGTTTAAATTTGATCGAAAATTTCCGGGTCATCACAATACCTACCCGTTAAAGAAATTTAGTCCCGAAATTTGAGTGAGGTGGTTATGGCTAACAATAAAAATGTTTTCATGACGAATATGAGTTGATAAATAGAGTTTTATCATCATTGAGCAATATGGATAAAACAATTCGATTATTCGAAGAGTACGAATGAAGCTATCACCAAAGAGTGAAATAGGAAAGTAAAGATTCAGCTTAACTTTTGACAGAGTCAGGGTTGAATTTAGAAAATAAGGTTCGTCTTAACATTTTATGTCGTCTTGGTTGAATTCCGGAATTCAAAGGATTTAAAGAAAATCTTCTAAATCCAAAAGATTTGTTTCTTCGGCGAATCAGGAAATTAGGATTCTCTAATTAAATGCGGAGATCTTCCTTGATTTCTTTATCAAATATTTCACTATAAATTATCTTCTTCCATTTCGTATCTTTTACCATTCATATACTTTCTTTCTTAGTTCATACATTCAAAAGATTGTGAAAATGCTTAATCCCGTTCTAATCATTGATATTTTCCAAACTATCCTTTCTGTCATCCTTCTTTTAAATCTTCCACCAGAAAAATCTGTTTACTTCTACCATTACCTTGGGGTGATACTATTCTTAATTCTACCATGTCTTTATATTGCTATTCGTATTAATATCCATGGTTTGTAACCTCCGTGTTGTTATTGGGCTTTATATTTTCTCTTATATTTTGAAATCCCTGCTTCCGTTTTCTATAATCATTGTCATCCACAGTTAATGCTCTCTCCTATTTTGCTGCGATTTATACTCAAATTTTCAATTTCTTTTGGAGCTTTTTCCCTTCGTTTCTTATTTTTATGATTGGACATCTCTGGTAATGGTCCAGAATTCATAGATATGGAGTTTCGAATGAATTTAATGTTCTAAACAAGAAAGAACGTTATAGCACAATTTGATTTGTCAAATTACTAGAATCACTGAAAATAGAACTATCAAGAATATATTTTCTTGATATGTTCAGAAGTTAATCAAAATGAAAGAGTTATGTAACATGACACATGATGACGTTATAATCTGTGAATCATCATGTTCCATTTAGAAACTCATCATGACTTACTGTAATATAATCACGTTGATCAAGTGTCATTATATTATACTAACTCATGCATCAGTTTCCAACATTACTTCAATAACATTCATATTTTAAGCTCGAAAGTTTACAGAATATAGAAACTAACAGTTTCTATATGATGTAACACTGATAGCACAAAGAGATAATAATTTTAGATAAGAACAGTTATGAAAATATCTTCAGAAATATGGAGGATATTTATAATGAAAGATATGATGATATCTTGGAATTTCTAATATCAAAGGAAGGTGAAGAAAATTTTTCCGCAAGAGTTTGGAGTCAGAAGCAAGGTATTCGCTAAAGATTTTCATCAGAAACAGAATCATCAGGATTCTTAATGTACAAGTTTAGTCCTTGTGATTTGTTTAGAGACTCCTTCATAGTTTGCTAAATCAGTTTTTCAGTTTCAAACTTTTTCTGAGCTTTGCCAACATACAATTCTTTATCATTAACTCTTGGCTGTTGAGGTCGTTTAAAGTTTTTGTTGCTTCATTCAGCTTTTCAAAATCCAGAGCATTAATTTGCAGACTGGGTGCTTTTTAGAATGAAAGATTATAATACAAAGAGATAAGGTTATATGTTTACATATAACTGTTGTTGTAGAAACGTTGCGAGATTCGAAATACTGATTGCTGATTCTCGGTCATTGGTATGGCAATTATCGTTACATAACGCGGATGAGTATATGATAGGGTATTAATGAATAAATATAGTGATTTATCGAAGTGACTTTCGCCAAAGAGTAGTGAAGTTGCTGATACGTTTACTATTAATGGGGTGGGATATAAACAGTTCCCCAGTAACGAAGGCAAAAAGACAACGTATATATCAAGGTTATAATAAGGTTGTTTCGCACAAAAAAATTGAAGTTGACTTGTTGAAGCTGTGACAAAATTGGCTAATTTGAAAAGAGATTGCAAAGTTATTTTTGGTGATAATAACGCTAAAGGAATTAGCACAGCTACGCGTTAAATATTTACTCAGTTTTCGAGAGTTTTCAGGTGCATAACTAGATGCATCGATCTTTTCTTCTGTAGATAAAGTGTCGTTGGTTCATCCTCTCGATTGAGGTGTTTTTAAAAATCATGAAAGGTTTGAACGCAGAATATAATCGTCAAGATACAAATGAGGTTTAAAATGAAATCAAGTGGCAAACTTGAAGAATTGTTTAGTTTCATATGTTATAATCAATATTTTAATTCATTTTAATTGTCCAATATTAATAATCCTCAGTTGATAGTCCACAGTTAGCAATTCAATAATTCATATATAATTATATATATAATATTCAAATTAATAGGTATCCTGACCCGTGTACATGTCTCAGACTCGATCACAACTCAAAGTATATATATATATATTATTGTAGAATCAACCTCAACCCTGTATAGCTAACTCCCGCATTACTGCATATAGAGTGTCTATGGTTATTCCAAATAATATATATAGATGGGTCTATATGATATGTCAAAACTTTGTATACGTGTCTCGATATTTAAAGTGCGAAAAATAAATAACAGAAATTAAATAACGATAAATAAAATTGCGAGAATTTAAATTGCGAGAATGTAAATTGTGATAATTAAATTGCGATAAATAAAATGTAACCAGTTAGCTAGGAACAGTTAGCTAGGAACAGTTAGCGCGGATTCTTAACAAAATTCTTCTCATAGTTAATTTGTTTGTTTCTAACAAATTTTATTTTGTCCAATATTTTTTTCATTATGCCACTTGTTGGATTCTAAGAAGTCAAAATCCAAATATGAAATTGAATAAAATGGCTATTTTGTGGTGACCGGATTCGTATATATGTGGATGTAAGTAGGATAGTAAATGACTGTTGAATCAGATTCGTAGAATGTACAGTGTAACTTATTAATGCAAAATCTAAATATTCTTCGGGTATTACCTACCCGTTAAAATATTTTCACCATTAACAGTTTTTACAATAAAACTTTTTAATTACAATCTTTATGAGAACATATATACATATATATTTTCTTCAGACGTAATTATGGATTTAATGAGTCAATGTGATATTAAACTCATCAGATTTACGGCTAGAACCAGAGTACATAATCTCTAAAACATTAGAGATTACATAATCATCACGAAGGACGAAGATAGTTTATGTAGAACGATTCGTAGAACGATTCGTAGAACGATGATTATGCTTGAGGTATAGATTGCGAGGTTGAGATGTGTGATGATGTTGTTGTTATTGGTACAGGTTATGCTGTTGGTGCTGCTGATGGTGGTACTGTTGCTGTTGGTGCTACAAGTGTTGTTGGTGCTGAGGTTGGTGATGATGTTGGTGTAGTAAGTATAGCTTGTAGATCACGCACCATTCTTGTCAGGGTTTCTATCCTACCCTCTATCATTTCTATCCATCCACTCCTCTGATTCGATAGATCTTGATTATCAATTCGAAGTTCCCTAACTTCTTCTAATATTCCCCTTCGATTGGTATTCGGAAGTAGAGGTTGAATATTTTCTGAGATTGCAGTAATGCGACCTTCGAGGCGGAATATTTTAGCAATAAGGGTGAATACAGTGTTGTGCATAGGTTCACCGGTTAGTACATCGTTTTCTCTAATGTTAGGAGGTAAGTTTGGTTCGCAGTAGGGCTCGCCTTCTTCAAGTCTCCATCGAGTGAGTAAGTCTCGGACCCACCCCCATCTCCTCTAGAAAGAAAAATAACTAAATGGTTGAGGCAATTCTGGTTCATTGACTTCGGAGTCTGCTTTAATATACATCTCGAAATCGCTTCCGGAACTAATGGAATCCAAGCTAGGTGTAGGATCCATCTCTCACGATCAGTTAAAGGGTTTTGATATGAAATGATTTTTGAATATCGAATGATATTCTAATTATATATAGAATATCTATACATACTTCCAAAGATCCCTTGAATTACGGAGAAAATTAAGGAAACGTGTCAGATAAGGTCTACAGTGACAGATACGCTAAGATATGGATTTCGTCTATACACTATTCATGCAATCATTGTAGTAAGATGTGTCTAGACTAAGAATGATAAGCAAGTAATTTCCTAAGGATGATAAACTGATGATTTTCGACAAAGATGATAAGCAAAAATTTTTTGACATGCAGACACGGTCGAAGTCCAGACTCACTAATGTATTCTAACGACTTATCAGTTATACACACTAATGCAAACCTGGTTCGCTAAGACCACCGCTCTGATACCAACTGTATAAACCCGTCCTAATCCATCCGGACGAAGTCCATATCGATTATAAACGATTCACAACAGTTGATTACATCGCGAGGTACTTGACCTCTATATGATACATTTTTCAAACATTGCATTCGTTTTTGAAAAGATAAACTTTTAATACATCGGAAGTTGACGGCATACATACCATTTCATAATATATCTAAACTATAAATGACATGATAATAATATTGATGATATCGACGACTCGAATGCAACGTCTTTTGAAATATGTCACGAATGACTCAGAGTAATGTCTCTAAAATGAGCAAATGCACGGCGGAAGACTTCTTGCATACCTGAGAATAAACATGCTTTAAAGTGTCAACCAAAAGGTTGGTGAGTTCATTAGTATAACATAAATACACATTTCCATCATTTTAATAGACCACAAGATTTCATATTTCCATTTCTCATAAACATATGTCCCATGCATAGAGACAAAAATATCATTCATATGGATTGAACACCTGGTAACCGACATTCACAATATGCATATAAGAATATCCCCATCATTTCGGGATCCTCCCTCGGACATGATATAAATTTCGAATGTACTAAAGCATCCTGTACTTTGGATGGGGCTTGTTGGGCCCAATAGATCTATCTTTAGAGTTCGCGTCAATTAGGGTGTCTGTTCCCTAATTCTTAGATTACCAGACTTAATAAAAAGGGGCATATTCAATTTCGATAATTCAACCATAGAATGTAGTTTCGATTACTTGTGTCTATTTCGTCAAACATTTATAAAAGCAGCGCATGTATTCTCAGTCCCAAAAATATATATTGCAAAAGCATTTAAAAAAGGAGCAAATGAAACTCACCATACTGTATTTTGTAGTAAAAATACATATAATATCAATGAACACGTATAAGGTTGGCCTCAGATTCACGAACCTATATCATTTGTATATATATTAATACATATCCTTGTAATCGAACATATATATTTATTATTATTAATGATAAAATTTTATATTATTAATTTATATATCTCATCATTTCTATATAAAAATATACTTTTGTTATGTTATATGTATCAAATATTTTATATGTATGTATTTCATTAATTTGTTAACATAGTACTTATATTAATACTAAAATAATATTAGCAGTGATTAAAATAATGATAATGATAATGATAATACTAGTGTTAATAGTATTAATAATATTAATGAGTTTATTCATAAAGATAGTTTTAAATGATAATTTTTATGGTAATGTTTGTAGTTTTTAATAAATTAAGTAATTTAATAATATTGATAATGAAAATTATGCTTTTTGATATTAATACTTAGTACTTAATAATACTAATTGTACAACCTTTTTATTTATGGAAATCTTTAATAGCAATACTTTTATAAACATAATAATTCTAAAATGTTACTAATATAAATAAAAATGATAGTAAATTTTATTATTTTCATTATAATACTAATAATGATCCTCATAAAACTTAATGACATTACTTAATAACAAAATGATAATATTATTAATCATAGTATTTCTGTTAACATAATAATAATGATAATGATAATAGTAATAAGACAAAATTACATGGGGGTCCCTGTGGTATGTCCAAAATTAAAACCGGAGTCCAAAATAATTTTTTTGACTTGAGGGGTCAATGTGGTATGCATTGGTTTCGTGGGGAGTCCAATTCATTAACAGACGTTAATTTTTCTGTTAAATCCAATCATGTGCAGTGCATGTGAGGGTAAAAACGTCATTAAACTTTTTCAATTGGACTCCCCATGAAACGAATGCATACCACAGTGACTCCTCAAGTCAAAAAAATTATTTTGGACTCCGGTTGTAATTTTGAACATACCACAGGGACCCCCCATGTAATTTTGTCTAGTAATAACAATATTCTTAGGTAACTATGATTATAATAATAATAATAATAATGAAAATTGATAATTAATACATATTAGTAATAATAATAACTATAATATTTAGTACTAATAACAATACTTAATGATGACATTAATAATAATAATAATACTTGTACCAATATTAATAATCATAATAATACTAATAGTGCTTTAGTGATATTAATTAGTAATAACCAAAAATGATAATAATATTAACCTTATTATTTATATTAACCTAATCAACAACAATCATTAACAATAATAACAATTACAATAATAACAATAACAATAACAATAAAAATAACAATAATAATAATAATAATATAATAATAATAATAATAATAATAATAATAATAATAATAATAATAATAATAATAATAATAATAATAATAATAATAATAATAATAATAATAATAATAATAATAATAATAATAATAAATGAGAGTAACTACCTCATAAAGGCTTTTCTAAAAAAAAAGGCTGGTGCAAGACTCGAACCGGAGACCTCTCGATAACCCAACACAACCCCAAACCATTCTGCTGCTTCGATTTTTCTGATTAATAAAGGATTCTGTTTTATTTATACCCAAAATAAAGTTATGTTCTTCTTCTTTAAAATCCCAACGACCAGAAACAAATCCACCATCAGTAATTTATATGTTTGGTTTATACTTTGAATTTAAAACAGAAAATGTTTCATTGTTGCTGTTGAATTAACAGAAAAAATATTTAAAAGGAAATTAAATGGCAGTTACAGTATCGTGATGACTCTTATGAACTCTAACCTTGATTATGAGATTGAGACAGTTATACATCAAACTTACAGCACGAAAAAGATCCCAAACCATCCCTATAAACTTTCTGTATTGTTAATTTATCCAGAAATATCTCACAACTATCGAATTTCTGGATGAACCGAATGTTTGACTTTTTGAAATTATACTTTGGCTCCTAAATTCAGGCTCAATAGAAAGAGTTGGATCCTGAGATTTTGCAAGTAGTATGATTGATTGATTCCTAAACAAATTGCATTTACAGATTTCGAAAAGTGTTTTGAATTCGAGCTTTTGGTTAAATGGTTTAAGAACAGGGGTCGTGGGTTTGTTTCTTGATTTTTTTGGCTAAATTCAATCAGATAAAAACGAGTGAAAGTGATATTGATAATGAGGATGTGAAACTGATTGAATGTGTTAATATCTTTGAAAAATTCGATTGATTTCTACTGTGAATTGGTCGACATTAGCTTTGAGTCAGACAAGGAAAAAAATAAAAAAATAAAGAATAAAAGCTGAATCGATTGTTAACTTATCTGTGATTGAAACACGGATTTGTACGATTCTGATAAAGGAAAACAAATCATCTACACATTGAAAAGGATTTGAAACTGAATACGTCCTTATTTGTATATATTTTGTTTTTAACAGTATTTATATATATCTATATTTTTATAATACGTATATATATATTTATTACAGATTCCAACTGGTTCCTAATATATATCTGTATATATGATTCAGTATATATAGATTTATTTATTCTTGTACATACATTATTTATATAATATAACTAATCTTATTAACTAATAAATATAATAACTATAATAATAATAATAACACTCTTAATATTATAAAAAAAATATTATTGATAATAATAATATCTATAAGGTTTATAACAATAATATTAATTATAGTAATAACATTTATTATAATAATTCTAATATTATTAATGATAATACTAATATTAGTAATGATATTAGTAATAATAATATTATGCAATTTATATTTATCCCACTTTATATCAATGTATTATATATTGAGAAATATTAATTACTAATACAGATTTTAATATTAATGAAAGTAGTCATAGTATTATTAGTATAATAACTATATCTTTAGCTTGTATTACATATATTATTATTACGATTTATTAATCTTGTAGTATTTAATAATTTTATGATATATATAACAGCATATTTTGATTATTTAATATCTATTTATTTTATATATCAATAATTTTATGTATCCATCAAGTGTATGTATATATATATATATATATATATATATATATATATATATATATATATTCCACTGTTACATATTTAATTATGTTTTGAAGACCCAAAAAATAAATATATTAATTATACATATACTGAAACAATAATCTCAGAGTATAACATCTAATACTTTGTTAACGTTTTAAAATATATATATATATATATATATATATATATATATATATATATATATATATACACATAAATGTTCGTGAATCGTTGAGCAAAGTCGAAGGGTAATTGATGACATGAATATAGATTTTAAAACTTTCGAGACTCAACATTACAGATTTTGCTTATCGTGTCGGAAACATATAAAGATTAAAGTTTAAATTTGATTGGAAATTTCCGGGTCATCACACACACATGATCTGGAATTGGGCACCGTTGTTTTTGCATTAAAGATGTGGAGACATTATCTATATGGGGTCAAGTTTATTGTATACACCGACCACAAAAGTCTCCAACATATTTTAAATCAAAAGCAAGTAAATATGAGGCAGCGTAGGTGGGTTGAGCTGTTAAATAATTATGATTGTGAAATCCGTTACCACTCGGGGAAAGCGAATGTGGTAACCGATGCCTTGAGTCGAAAGGAAAGAGAACCTATTCGAGTAAGAGCTATGAACATGATTATTCATACTAATCTTACTACTCGAATAAAAGAGGCACAAAAGGAGGTTTTGAAGGAAAGAATTTTTGGAAAGGAAATACCCAAAGGATTAGAAAAACAGCTTAATATTCGGGAAGACGGAACCAGGTATTTAACTGAAAGAATTTGGGTACCAAAGAATGGGGATTTGAGGAAAGTGGTACTAGATGAAGTACGTAAAACCAGATATTCAATACATCCTGGAGCAGGGAAAATGTACCAAGACCTCAAGAGAAACTTTTGGTGGCCAGGAATGAAGGCCGATATAGCCACATATGTAGGAGCATGTTTGACTTGTTCTAAAGTCAAAGCTGAACATCAAAAACCATCGGGTCTACTCCAACAACCTGAAATCCCAGAATGGAAATGGGAAAACATTACCATGGATTTCATTGCTAAGTTACCGAGAACCGCAGGTGGTTATGATATGATTTGGGTAATAGTCGGTCGTCTTACTAAGTCAGCAAACTTTCTACCAATAAAAGAAGAGGATGGTATAGAGAAATTAGCACGATTATACCTGAAAGAAGTTGTTTCTAGACATGGTATACCAATCTCTATTATCTCTGATCGTGATAGCAGATTTACTTCCAGATTCTGGCAGGCATTACACGAAGCGTTGGGAACTCGTCTAGATTTAAGTACTGCCTATCATCCACCAACTGATGGGCAGAGTGAAAGGATGATTCAGACACTCGAAGACATGCTATGAGCATGTGTTATTGATTTTGGAAGCAGTTGGGATCGACATCTACCGTTAGCTGAGTTTTCCTACAACAACAGCTACCATTCTAGTATTGAAGCGAAACCATTCGAGGCACTTTATGGTAGGAAGTGCAGTTCTCCGATTTGTTGGAGTGATGTGGGGGATAAACAGATTACAGGACCAGAAATTATCCAAGAAACCACCGATAAAATCATTCAGATTCAGCAACGATTGAAAACAGCCCGGAGTCGACAAAAGAACTAGGCAGATGTTAGGAGAAAACCTTTAGAGTTTGAGGATGGTGATATGGTTATGCTTAAGGTATCACCTTGGAAAGGTGCTATTCATTTTAGAAAGCGGGGGAAATTGAGCCCAAGATACATTGGGCCATTCAAGATTGAAAAACGCATTGGGCCGGTGGCCTATCGACTTGAGCTACCTCCACAATTAGAAAAGATTCACAACACCTTTCATGTTTCAAACCTGAAGAAATGCCTAGCTACCGAAGATCTCATTATCCCTTTAGATGAAATTAAGATTGACGAGAAACTAAATTTCGTCGAAGAACCCGTCGAAATTATGGATCGTGAGGTCAAACGACTCAAACAAAGTAAGATACCAATCGTTAAGGTTCGATGTAATGCTCGTAGAGGACCTGAATTTACTTGGGAACGAGAAGACCAAATGAAGCTGAAGTACCCATATTTGTTTTCCGATATCGCATGTTAACTAGGTACAATTCTAAATTTCGGGACGAAACTTAATTTAACGGGTGTGTAATGTAACGACCCGGATTTTTCTGCTAATATATAGAAGATTAATATTTACATAATTAATGTTTCCAACATGTTAAGTGATCAAACTCATTAAGATTTGGTTATTTGAAATGAATTTTATACAAATGTTTGGCCACCCAGTTTGTATGACGATTCACGAACGTCATAACTCGAAATAATTATATAATGATGTATATATGGATATATATATACTTATGATTTGATAAAATGATATTTAAGTATCTCATTACATATAATAACAATTGGTTATATACATAAAATGAGATTACTAACTTAAAGACTTCAAGATTATATACATATATATATAACGATTAACGTTGTAATAACTTCTAAATTAAAATGTATGTATATGTATTGTATTAATATGTATTAATACACTTTTGAAGGACTTAAACATATATACTAACAAAATTATACTCAACAAAGATAGCTATACTCATAATCTCATTCAATTCCATCAAGAATTCTATTCGTATTCATTCGATATTTATACCCGTATCATACCCATCTTCCATACTTAAATACTATGAGTATATACTAATATGAAATACCAATTATAGCCTTCTTAGCAGCCCTATGAGTCACAATACAAGGATAAACATGATGGAGACTTGTGGGAACTAACATTTAACTTCTAGTTTGCATTATTATGCTATATTCCAAATTTTGATAAAGTCTCTTAACCATATGCATGAACCACGACTTTTAACACTCTTTTTACTCATTCATATCAGCTATTTAACTTACTTTCACTCTCATAATACTCACACACATGAACTCCAATTATTCTCTCCATTTCTTACTCTTTAAACACATACTTCAAGTACTAGAAAATCTTCATTCACTTTGATCATAAACTAGCTTCAAGAACACTTTGTTAACTCATCTACTCCTCTTTATCAAGGTAAGAATCATATATAAGCTTTGGTTCAATTCATATACTGATAACTATCTTAATTCAAGATAGAAATCTTATTCGAACTTTTGTTCATTCTATGATTCTACTCCAAGGATTACAAGCCATCAAGGATATCTTTGATCACAAGATTATCATCTTATTTTCTCAGCAACGTTGTTCATTTAATTTGAGGTAGTCACCTTATTCATAATCTTTTTTGATTCATATCCATATAGCTATCTTATTATGAGTTTATAACTTACAACAACAAGAACATAGTTTAGATTAATTCTAAACTTGTTCACAAACAAATTTAATCCTTCTAACTTGACTTTTAAAATACTTCAACACATGTATTATGACAATATGTCAAGCTAACATAAGGATATAAAACTTGTAAACACGAAGAACACCTTAAAACTAAACATACGCCGTCATAGATCATCGGGGGCTATTTTGGGTTTAATTTTAAAAACCTATCTTAAACTTTGAATTAAAGGATTTCCTTTTGTGAAAAATTTTATTTTATATGGATATGAAATATATCTAAAATCCATGGTTAAACTCTAAGTGGAAGTATGTTTTTCAAAAGGGTCATCAAGATATCGTTCTTACGACGGATATGGCTATCTTCTCTTATTTGACACCTAAGCTGTATTTTTTACTATAAACTTATACTTTTTCTATTAAGATTAATAATGTTGAGTTCGATACAAAACCATGGCAACTCGAATCACTCAAAATGGATTTGTAACGAAGAAATTATGGGTAAAACAAAATTGGATATTTTTGCTTGTTTTTAGCTACAGTTTTGATTAATAAAAATGGAAGCTAACCTTATCCTAGCTAACTTACCTTGTATCGTACATGTATTTATACATGTCTTATTCCCAAACTTATGGAAATACAATTTATAATAGTCGTGATTAATATCTACGACAATATATTATAGTCTTAATAAAGATCGTAAGACACCATATATATATATATATATATATATATATATATATATATATATATATATATATATATATATATATATATATATATATGACTTGATCACTGTGGATCCGTATAGAGCGTTTTGACATATCATTTTGATTTCTTCTATATATATTGTTGGAACGAACTATAAGACACCATTGACATTAATTTCGAGTTAGCTGTGGGTCGAAGTGGATTCCAACATATTATATACTTTGAGTTGTGATAGAGCCTGAGACATGTTTACAATGGGTCGCGGATTGCTTCAGACAATATACATATTATGTGTCTTATTATATTAAGACAATATTATATAGTGTTAGTGAATTCTAACACAATATACGCATTTATATTTATATATATATTTATACTGTTGAACTATTGGACTACGGACGTTGGACTACTAACAATGGACAATTAAAATTATCACAAGTATCATAAGTATGGAATATTAATTATATATATATATATATATATATATATATATATATATATATATATATATATATATATATATATATATATATCTTGACACAAGAATATTATTATTAGGTTCGTGAATTTGTCAAAAGGCCAAGTCTTATCACCATCTATTCAGAAATCATCACAAGTGAGTTATAGTCCCATTTTTACTATCTAAATTATTTTGGGATGAGAATACATGCAAATTTATAAATGTTTTACAAAATAAGCACAAGTCCATGAAACTATATTCTACGACTGTATTGTTATACCGGATATCTGTACTTATCATTATTATTATGCTTGGTGACCTAAGAATTAATGAAAAACACTAATTGACGCGAATCCTAAAGGTAGATCTACGGGCACCAACCACCCCCATTTTCGAATAGTGGAAATGCTTTAGTACTTCGAAGGGTTCTTGTCATACATTTGAATAGTGGAATGTATGATGCTAGATATCTTAAACGCTCTATGTTAAGGTCGGTTACCAGGCGACTCATCGTATGAATGATTTTTGCAGTTGTAATGATCCTGCACATTTAATTAAATGAAATCTTGTGGCTTATTAAATGTTATGATTATTATATAGAAATTAAACCTATGACTCACCAACATTTTTGTTGACATTTTAAGCATGTTTATTCTCAGGTGAATATTAAAAATGCTTCCGCTTTCGTATGCCAACCCAAGGTCAAGATTTGGAGTCGGCATAATTGTTTATATTGTTTAAACTTGCATTCGGAGTATTTGTTGTAATATATTTGATCATATTGTAATGGGTTGTATAAAAACTTATTTATTTGAGGAGATTGTCTTTGATAGACAATCTAAATTATGTCATTAAGACCTTTATTCAATAATAAAGGTTATGGTTGTTTTTAAAAATGAATGCAAGATTTGAAAAACGTCTCATATAGAGGTCAAAACCTCACAAAGAAACCAATTAATATGAAATGTTTATAATTAATATGAACGGGGCATTTCAGTTGGTATCCGAGCATTGGTCTTAGAGAATCAGAAAATTTTTCATTAGTGTGTCTAACTGATTTTTGATGCATTAGTGAGTCTGGACTTCGACCGTAATTATTTTAAAAATGATTGCTTAATATAATTGTTGGAAACATAAGATTATTAACATATAAATATTATAAGATATATCATTCTCTTAACGTGCCTGCTATTATGTGATAGATGACTTCATCCGATCATATAAGCATCTCTAGTGATTCAGATTTCATTTACTTATCAAGTGATTCAGAGTCTGAGTCAAAGCATACGACTTATGAACCAACGGAAAAGTTAACTTTTGGTGCTACCATTAAAGTGGAAAATTGTTGGGAAAATTGGGAAGATTCACAATTTCCAGTAGAGGTTCCAGAAGAGGATCCAGAAGAAGATCCCGAAGAGGAACCCGAAGAAGAGGATCCTGAAGAAGTTGAGGAAATTACCGAACCACAACGTGATTTGGGAAAATCTTTGGCTGTTATATCCGATCCTAAACCCGATGAACCTATTATGACCCAAAGTGTTTGTGATCATCCACCTGAACCACCTAAGAGACTAGTTTATAAAATGACCGCTCTAATCCGGCATGGATACTTTTTGATAGTGGTGCCAATTTGTCGTTTGTGTCTCCAAAATTCGTGCCTAAACTTAGTAGACCGTTAGCTAAGTTAAGTCGTCCGGTAGAAGTGGAAATAGTGGACGGCAAGATGGTGATAGTGGTTGATGTGTGTAAGAATTGTGATGTCGTGTTTGGTGCCGAAAACTTTAAAATCGACCTCATCCCGATGACTTTGGGCGATTTTGATATCGTTGTTGGTATGGATTGGCTCGATCATAATAGAGCCGATATTGCATGCCATGAGAAATTTATTCGTGTGAAGACCCCAAGTGGGGGAGAATTATTTATTCACGGTGATAAACGGAGAAGACTTGTGCCGCTATGCACTTTTGCACGGGCACGTCGTTTCCTTGTTAGTGGTGGCATGGCTTTTCTTGCCCATGTTGTTGATAATCGTGATGAGCTACCACCTATTCGTGAAATTCCGGTGGCGAATGAGTTTGAAGACATTTTTTCGGATGAGTTACCGGGTGTTCCGGCGGAAAGACAAGTTGAATTTCGCATTGAGTTGGTTCCGGGAGCTACTCCCATTGCTAAAAGTCCTTATCATTTAGCGCCGACGGAAATACAAGAGTTGTTAAATCAAACCCAAGAGCTACTTGAAAAGGGTTTTATCCGACCGAGTGCTTCGTCTTGGGGAGCTCCGGTTTTATTTGTGAAAAAGAAGGATGGTAGTATGCGGATGTGCATCGATCATCGGGAGTTGAACAAAGTGACGATCAAGAATCATTATCCATTGCCTAGGATTGACGATTTGTTCGACCAACTCCAAGGCGCAATGTATTTCTCTAAAATCGACCTACGGTCCGGCTATCACCAAATGCGGGTCCGTGAGGAAGATATTGAGAAAACGTCCTTTCGAACGCGTTATGGGCATTTTGAGTTTGTAGTTATGCCTTTTGGTCTTACGAATGCACCGGCAGCATTCATGGATCTTATGAACCGAGTGTGCCAACCTATGTTGGACAAGTCGGTAATTGTGTTCATTGACGACATACTTGCCTATTCGAAGAGTATGAAAGAACATGAACTTCATTTGCGGTGTGTTCTAAAGACATTGTGGAAGGAGAAGTTGTATGCTAAATTCTCCAAATGTGAATTTTGGCTAAGGGAAGTTCAATTCCATGGCCATATTGTGAACGAAAATGGTAATCAAGTGGATCCGGGAAGATAGAGACGGTGAAGAGTTGGAGACGACCGACTACGCCTACGGAAATCCGAAGTTTTCTTGGATTGGCTGGTTATTATCGTCGGTTTATCCAAGACTTTTCTAAGATCGCTTCTTCGTTGACGAAATTGACGAGGAAGAACGCGAGGTTTATTTGGGAGAACGAGCAAGAAATTGCTTTTCAATTGCTAAAAGAGAAATTGTGTCAAGCTCCGGTGCTAGTGTTGCCGGAAGGTGTGGAAGACATGATGGTGTATTGTGATGCCTCTCTAAATGGGCTCGGGTGTGTTCTAATGCAAAGAGGTAAAGTCATCGCTTATGCCTCTTGACAATTTAAGGAACACGAGGCGAGATATCCGACTCATGATCTTGAGTTGACGGCGGTTGTGCATGCATTGAAAATTTGGCGCCATTACTTGTATGGTATCAAGAGTACTATTTATTCGGATCATAAGAGTTTAAAACATCTCTTTAACCAAAGAGATTTGAATTATCCTCAACGTAGTTGGATGGATGTAGTAAAAGATTATGATTGTGAAATACTTTATCATCCGGGCAAGGCGAATGTGGTTGCGGATGAGTTAAGTCGAAAGAGTCATCACCCGGCGTTACGATTGGGATTGTTACGTATGATTATTACTAACGAATTTCTTGAAAAACTTGGTGTGATTCAAATAGAGGCTTACGTTCACAACAAGCATGCGGAAAGGATAGTGGGACAATCGGAGTTCATTACTATGGGCTCGAGTGGTTTTTTGTCTTTTCAAGGAAGGGTGTGGGTGCCTAAGATGGGTGATTATCGAAAAGTGCTACTTGATGAAGCACATAAGTCAAAGTATACCATTCATCCGGGCGCGACGAAAATGTATCTTGATTTAAGAAAAGAGTATTGGTGGCCGGGCATGAAACGTGATGTTGTAATGTATGTTGAGCAATGCGTCACGTGTTTACAAGTTAAAGCCGAGCACCAAAAGCCGTATGGTAAGTTGCAACCGTTAGAAATCCTGAAGTGGAAATGGGAGCACATTACCATGGATTTCATCACAAAGTTACCTAAAACGGCGAGAACCCAATTTGATTCGATTTGGGTGATTGTTGATTGATTAACAAAAAGTGCTTTGTTTCTTCCCATTCGGGAAGCGATATCGTCGGAGACCTTGGCTAAATTGTTTATCAAAGAGGTAGTCGCTCGACATGGGGTTCCTATATCTATTATTTCGGATCGAGATACCCGTTTTACATCTCGGTTTTGGGAAAAGTTTCATGACGATATGGGTACACAATTAAAATTGAGCAAAGCGTATCATCCTCAAACGAACGGTCAAACCGAACGTACGAATCAAACATTAGAGGATATGTTACGAGCGTGTATTATTGATTTCGGTGGTAGTTGGGACGATCACTTACCTTTGGTGGAATTCTCGTACAATAATAGTTATCATACTAGTATCGGGATGCCACCGTATGAGATGCTTTATGGGCGAAGATGTCGTACTCCAATTTGTTGGGGTGAAGTGGGACAAAAGGAAATCGGGAGTACCGATTTGGTTTTAGAGACGAATAGCAAGATTGATGTGATTCGGGATCATTTGAAAAAGGCGCAAAATAGACAAAAGTCGTATACCGATAAACGTAGGCGAATGATCGAATTCCAAGAGGACGACATGGTGATGCTTAAGGTTTCGCCATGGAAAGGTATTATTCAGTTTCGAAAACGGGGAAAGTTAGTTCCTCGATTTATTGGTCCATTTAAAGTTTTGGCTCGTGTTGGCGAAGTTGCGTATCATTTGGAATTACCCGAAGAACATGGGGGGGTCTATAATACATTCCATGTATCCCATCTCCGTAAGTGTCTTGCGGATGATTCATCATGGGTACCATTGGACGAGATTGAGCTAAATAATAAGTTGGAATATGTTGAGGAGCCGATTGCTATACTCGACGAGAAGGTTAAAAGATTGAGAAATAAAGTGGTTCGGACATTTAAAGTTCAATGGCATCGTAGTAAAGGTTCCGAGTTTACTTGGGAGCCCGAAGAGTTTGTTCTTGTGTATCTTCCGGCTTGTCATGCGGCTTGGATTGCGAGGTCGCAATCCGGTTCAAGTGGGGGAGAGTTGTAAGAACCAGTTTTTCTAAGTTATATTGGACGCCGTCCAAATTAGTGGGACGCCATCCCGTTGTAAAGGGCTGGACGCCGTCCAGAAATCTGGAAGCCATCCAGATTAGCTGGCAGGTCAGCTACCTTGTTTTTAGATATTTAAAGTGGGTATTTTGGTATTTTCACATGGGGGCCGAATTGAAAGCCCTAGATCAGTTTTTGGAGCTTCATTTACTCCATTTACAACCACCAAACTTCATCCACTTCAATTATAGTGAGAGAGTGTATTTCAAGAGTGAGAAAGCTCAAATAGAAGAGGAAGTAGCTTGTTTCGGGTTAGAGCTCGAGCATTAAAGTCGTTCATCTAGCCGCTAGCTACGTGCTGATTGTGTTGGTAATTCTTAACCTTGATTGCTTTACTTTGATTAGTTTAAGGGTTAGGGTTGCACTTAAAACCCATTTGTTAGTGACTTTGGGGGGGGGGGGGGGGGGTTTGGGTAAGTTTGGGTCATGAAGACCCAAAAGATGACTAACCTAGGGTTTTGAAAAGTTAAAGTATGTAAATGGGTCTTAAAAGCTTAGTAAGTCACTAGCACATTTGTAGTTAATATTAATGGGTGTCATTTAGGTAGTGGGTGACCCAAATGGGCGTGTTGACCTTGAAATGGGTCAAATGGGTCTTGGGCGACCTAGGTTGTTAAATGTGTATGAGGACACACTAAACTTGTGATTATAAAGTGTTTAAGACCATATTTTGGCTAGTATTAGGGTTGTGTTGGTATTGACCCAAATATTAGGGTTAGGGGTTGCATCTTGGGTCAAAATGGCACTAGAATGGGGAGTAAGTTGGTTGACCAATGTGACAACCCGGAAATTTCCAACCAAATTTAAACTTTATCTTTATATTATTCCGACACGATAAGCAAAGTTTGTTAAGTTAAATCTCAAGAATTTTAAATTGTGTTCATACATTCATTATAACCTCGACCAAATTCCGACGATTCACGAACCGTTATATATAAATAAATATGTATATATATATATTATAACTTGAGAATATTAATAAAGTATTAAACGTATAATACTTTACATGAACGTATTTATTTCAATATGTTTATCGATGGAATTAGAAAATAATATCAAATGATTGATTTATCAGATACATTATGATATGATTACGGGTCTATGTTATGAGATTCACTGTGATTTAAGAAATCTATTCTTTTTGACAACATTCGGAAAATGGTAAAGTGATTTATAAGTAAGAACGTGAAGTGTAAATAACTTAGATGTTGGATATCGACAAGTTATGTAACTCGACATTTTTCATTAAGATGATTTCATACGTTTATTTAACCTTTGAACTTTATCCCATGCTTCACCAACAAACTGTAATTTAAAACTTGAAACCTATTATGAATATATATGATTCTACTTTTCTAAAACATTTTATGATATAACGATTTCCATTATTTTAACCTTTAAACAAAATGATTCTTAAAAATATATTTGGTTTTGGAAAACAAAATTATTATATTTATTTGATTTAGTTTCAAACGTACAAAAACGTTTTCAGTTTAAAAAGAACTTTATTATTAAAACGTATATAACTTTTATAAATATCTAGAACCACTTTTGACAACTCATTACTTAACCAGTATGATAAAGATAACGATATTTATATTTTATTAAATATATATAACGATTTAAATTAATATTATATATATTTATACGCGTATTATGCGTACATAGTTTTATACTTTTACTCTACTTAAACTTATTATTTACTTTATTTTTACTTTACTTTAACTTTAATAATTCACTTTAATAATTCATACTTTAATAATTCACTTTAATAATTCATACTTTAATAATTCACTTTAATAATTCATACTTTAATAATTTACTTTAATAATTCATACTTTAATAATTCACTTTAATAATTCAAAAATCTATTATAAATAGAATTCAATAGGTTTCATTATTTCATAAGAAACTTGAAAATATTTTTCTCTAAACTCTCTCAATCGATTTACATATATATATTTACTCCGTATTATTTCAAGATATTATTAGTATACATAAAATATTACGTCAGAGTGCTGTCTGAGTTATTTCGAAATTGTTTTTCGAGTGGGATTGGATTAAGAAAATTATGGGTTATAGCTATGGAGGTGATTGGGTATGGTTCATGGGTATGCTCGTGAGATCAATATAGTGTTTATCATCTCCGTTGCGTCTACGTACCTTTCCTGAAATATTGAATCTCAATATTGATACGTGAGTACTCATAATTTAACTTTTACATACTAATAGTGTATCCCTGACTAGTGCTCGAGTATATAGGATTATGCATGTTTGTACTTTTGATATTGCCTTTAGTTAGGTTATGTTGAATCCTGAATTAGTTATATATGCGACTGAGATAAGGTATAAGATATGCATGTCGTTGGAAAGCTAGCGAAAAATTAAGAACTTTTCATTTAGATATCGAATGATTTCGATGAACGGATTTGAAGTTATAGTCCATCGAATTTTTGTATTTTTATTAAAAATGATCATTATTATCGTCGTTATTATCGTCGTTCTAGTTTTATCTTATTATTATTATTATTATTATTATCTTTATCAATAAAAGGATTTATCATTAAAAATTGTTATTTTTTATTATTATTACTATCGTTATTATCGTTAAAGTTATAATTAGTATTATTATTATTATCCAATTATTATTATTATTATTATTATTATTATTATTATTATTATTATTATTATTATTATTATTATTATTATTATTATTATTATTATTATTATTATTATTATTGGTATTATTATTATTATTATCATTATTAATATATATATCATTATTTAAAAATGGTTATTGTTATTGTTATTATTATTATTACTATATTATTATTAAGATAATTATTAGTATTATCGTTAATAATGTTATAGTAACTATCATTATTAATATTAGTGTAATTAAAACAAATATTTTTAACACCTAATTATTTTGATTACTATTATTATCATTATTACGAACACGATATAAAAGACGATTAAAAGCTATTAAACGAAACGATTAGGAAATAATGGGTAAGAGTATCATGATGAAATTAAAATATTATAAGATATTGATTTAGATAAAATTATCGTTCTTATTATTTTTATCATTACTATTATTATTAAAATTATCGTTAGTATTAAAACTATTATTTTAATAAAAATTATCATTTTAATAGAAATGTCATTGTTACTATAAAATATTATTATTATTATTATTATTTTAAATAGAATTATTATTTTAAAGATAATATTAAAAATTATCGTAAATATTAAAGTTATCATAATTAGAATTATCGTTTTATCATAATGTCATCTTAGTAATTATAAATATTGATATTTTTATAATAATAATTATTATTACAAAATAATACAACTTTTACTTACTATCATTATAGATATTATTTTATCAAATAAATATTTGATACAAACATATTTTACTACGTGTAATAACTTACTTTAATAATACCTATCATATTATCTTTATAATATTAAATGAACCCTATAAATTTTATTACTTAATATATATATAAAAGTATATTTTATTATATAAATATAATATAAAATTTTATTTATTAATAAATAAATTATATTATTTACTCTAATAAATCTTTTGAAAATATTTAAAAATATAAAACGACGATATTTAAACTATATATTAATCATGTACAGATTTTTGGAAATTATTTTGAGTTAAATTTACTTTTGTTGACTTTTGCATGTTAGTCTCGAGCATTAGGATTGTGGTACACTATGACTTGACCTAATTTGTTAGACAAATATTGACCAACACATAAATATATATAATTAATTTAGGTTCGTGAATCTGAGGCCAACCTTGCACTTGTTCAATGACGTCATATGTATTTTTACTACGAAATACAGTATGGTGAGTTTCATTTGCCTTTTTACCCTTTATATTTTTGGGCTGAGAATACATGCGCAATTTTTATAAATGTTTTTCGAAATAGATACAAGTAATCGAAACTACATTATATGGTTGAATTATCGAAATCGAATATGCCCCTTTTTATTAAGTCTGGTAATCTAAGAATTAGGGAACAGACACCCTAATTGACGCGAATCCTAAAGATAGATCTATTGGGCCTAACAAACCCCATCCAAAGTACCGGATGCTTTAGTACTTCGAAATTATATCATGTCCGAAGGAGGATCCCGGAATGATAGGGGATATTCTTATATGTATCTAGTTAATGTCGGTTACCAGGTGTTCACCATATGAATGATTATTTTTTTGTCTCTATGCATGGGACGTATATTTATGAGAACTGGAAATGAAATTCTTGTGGTCTATTAAAATGATGGAAATAAATGATTATGATAAACTAATGAACTCACCAACCTTTTGGTTGACACTTTAAAGCATGTTTATTCTCAGGTGTTAAAGAAATCTTCCGCTGTGCATTTGCTCATTTTAAAGATATTACTTGGAGTTTTTCATAGCATATTTCGAAGAACGTTGCATTCGAGTCATTGAGTTCATCAAAGATTATTATTAAATCAATTTATAGTTGGATAGTGGATATTATGAAATGGTATGCATGCCTGTCAATTTTTGATGTAAAGAAAGATTGTCTTTTAAAAACGAATGCAATGTTTATAAAATGTATCATATAGAGGTCAAATGCCTCGCAATGTAATCAACTATTGTGAATCGTTTATAATGTATATGAACGGGTTCTTTCAGTTGGTATCAGAGCGGTGGTCTTAGCGAACCAGGTCTGCATTAGTGTGTCTAACTGATAAGTCGTTAGGATGCATTAGTGAGTCTGGACTTCGACCGTGTCTGCATGTCAAAAGTTTTGCTTATCATTTCTAGTCAGAAATCATCTACTTATCATCCATAGGAAATTACCTGCTTATCATTATTAGTCTAGACACATCTTGCTACATTAATTGCATGAGTAGTGTATAGACAAAATTCATATCTTAGCGTATCTGCTAAATCATATCTTATCGTATCTGTTACGTTAAACTTTGTCTGACATATCCCGCAAATTCCTCCGTAATCTATGAAATCTTTTGATCTCTATATATAGATATCCTATGTAAATAGAATACCACCCGATAGCTGAAAAATCATTTTATATCAAAAATCCTTTATCCAATCGTACGAAATGGAATTTGTCATCAGTTCAAGTCACTCGGATTCCGAAATGGAATCTCACTCAAGCTCCGAAAGCAGTGTGACCGGAATGGATCAACCAATCAGTCATCACCTATTCTGGATGAATTGGGGATGGATTCGTAGCCTCCTCAATCATTAGAAACAAGAAGAAGGCGATCCTTTCCATCTACCACATTGCCCTCTTGGCGAAGAACCTGAAGCACTTACCGGCAAACCTGTTAGAGACACCATTTTCTCTCTCATTTCCAGGGTATCTCGTCACGATTATATACTACATCAAATTCTAGATTTTATTTATCCGCTCGTTCCGACCGACAATCATCCTGGAATAATAGAAGAAGTCAACGAACTTCGCGCTCGGGTAGTGGCTTTGGAGAATATGGTGCAGAGATTACAAACACCAGCAGCAGCACCAGCAGCATAACCAGTACCACCATCATCAACGCCAACAGTACCATTACCACCTCCAACCACAACCGTGTTGTAAACCTCAACTTCACAATCTGTCCCACGAGCATTAACGTCATACGCACCATAGATACCAAGGAGTACCAACAACAATAACTGACGAAGTATTAATTCATAACTTCATTGGAGAAACATTCCGCGGCGATTATATAATCTCTAAAGTCTTAGAGATTATCTAATCTAACCCTAACCATAAATCAGTTAAGCGAACCAAAATGATAGAAGGAAGAGTAGAAACCCTGACAAAAATGGTGTGTGATTAACAAGTTAAACTTGTTTTACCAACAGCATCAACAGTACCGTCAACGTCACCAGCATCGTCAGTACAGTCAACATCAGAATCAACAACACCTATAACATCACAAACTCCGTCAGTTCAAGAATCACTGTGGACATCATTACTAATCAATAACGTGTATATTGTATCAACAAGTTATGAAGAATTAACTCATTCCCTCTGAAGAAATTATATATATATATTATATATATATATATATATATATATATATATATTTTGAAATAAAAAAATAAATCTTTCCGTGCTAAGCTATTGTGTGTGAATCTTAACTACTCGGTTAATTCATATTACAAATATGTAATAATGTATGTCCCTCGCCCGCAACTTAACCATCGTTAACTACAATCTCTGTCTCAATTCAACAAGTTCCAATTCCTAATAAATCAAGTATATATTTGATTTTACACTTCATCATTGATGTAACCGAAACTTTTCAGATAACATCATTCGTACTTTGCGAAGTTCACAAGAATTTAACGAAAACCAACATCACATCTCAACAAATAACGAAGTATTGATTCATAATTTCAATATTATTGAAGAAATACTTATGTAACCTCTAAAGCCTTCAAGGAATTATTCAATTCTAATTCCAACCGTAAATCGAATGAGTTTAATTTAGTATTAACTCATTAAAATCTATATTACATCTGAGGAGAATATATACATATATATTTTCATAAAGACTGTAATAAAATTCTTATGTACAAAATATTAATTGTGAAAATTTTTTAACGGGTAGGTAATATCCGAGAGATATATATAAATTCACAATTAATATATTACATTCTTCGAATCAGATTAAGCAAATTATCAATTATACTTCCTACTTTCACAATAATATATATTCTTTCATAGAAATCAAAACAACCATACTCATTCAAACCCAATTACATATTCTGATTTTAAAATCTCAGAATTCAATTCGAGATATAACCGGTACCATCACTTTTAGATTCCTACATCTTTCAAAGCTATACTTTGACTTCAAAAGTGTGTTAGAACATCAAATGTATACAAACGATTACAATCTGTGTTCAAACCCTTCGAAAATCTCTGAAGACACTTCAAATAATGAGCAATCGAGATGATGATCTAACCACATATTTCCCACAGTTATGTACTTAAAAAGCTCTCGAAACCAAAGTCATAATTCAACACATATATGTGTCAGATCTTTTGGCATTTATTAGCCAAAATAACCTTGCAATTCCTTTGCAAAGTAGCAAATTATATCACAGCTCCAACAAGACAACTTCAATTTTTTCATTCGGAGTAGCCTTATCATAATTTTGATATATGTGATTACCCTTTTGTTACCGGAGAACCTTTCATATTCCACCACATTAGCAATAAACTTACCAACAACTTCACTGATCTTGGGCATTCCGAAGAATCTTTATATTTATCGAAACCTCATCATTTACTCATCTGCATCTTGTAAAGAGAATTGCCATACGAATCATTGGAAATTAGCAATCAGTATTGTGAAATCTCACAGCATGTTGACGCCAACAGTTATACATAACGTCTATTTCCAAGGCTTACATACTTCGAATGTGAAGTTTCTGAAAAACACTCTGAACCGCGAACTAGTTCTCGAAATGCTGATGAAGCAACAAAAACTATAAACGACCTTAGCAGTAAAAAGTTTGATGATAAAGATTAGTGTATTAACAAAGCTCAGAAATAGATAAGTTTTGGAACTGAAAAACGGATTGAGCAAAGTATGAAGGAGGCTGTGGACAAATCACAAAGACTGAACCTGCCTTCAAAGAATCCAAATGATTCAGTGTCTGCTGAAGTCATTAACGAATACCTTGCTCCTGACACTAAACCCTTACAGACAATATTCTTCATCATCCTCTGATATTAGAAATTCTAAGATATCATCGTATCTTTCATTATAAATATCCTCCATATTTCTGAAGATATTTCCATAACTATTCTTATCTAGAATCATTTATCTCTTTGCGCTATCTGTATTACATCAAAAAGGAAACTGTTTAGTTCCTATACTCTATAAACCTTTGAGTTTAAAATATGAATGTTTTTGAAGTAGTATTGGAAACTGAAGCATGAGTTAGTATAATATAATGACACTTGATCAACGCGATTATATTACAGTAATTCATGCTGAGTTTCTAAATGGAACGTGATGATTCACAGATCATAACATCATCATGTGCCATGTTATACGACTCTTGTATTCTATTTAACCTCTAAAATAGCAAGAAAATATTTCTTGATGATTCGGCCTTTTCCAAGGTATTCTAGTAATTTGACAAGTCAAGATCGTGCCATCATAATTTCCTTCCTAGAACATTAACAATGTTCATTCCGAAATTCATATCTGTGAATTCTGAACCATTACAAGCGGTGCTTAATCGCAAGAAGAAGAAACGAAAGGACAAAACTCCGAAATAGAAATTGGGGTATAAATTGCAGCAAATAAAAGAGAGCATTAACTGTGGATGACAATGATTATAGAAGATAGAAACAGAGACTTTGAAATATAAGGGAAGATATAAAGCCCAATGACAAACCAAAAATTATAAACCATATATATCGATGCATATAGCAATATAAAGACACGGGAGAACTAGAAACACTATAAACCCAAGAGTATAGTAGAAGTAAATAGATTCTTCCGGCGGTAGATGAAAAAGAAGAATGACCGATATGAAAGTTATAAGTATATCGAGAATCAGAACTGGATGGAGCATATTGATGAATACTTTAAAATATGAGTTGAGGGGGAAAGAATAGAAGGTGATGAAACATGACTAGGAACTTAGAAATCAACAGATTTAACTCACACAATGACGGAATAAGTGAATCAAACCCTCTAGTGAATAGGTTAAGCTTTTTGGGATTAATTTAGTCATACCACAACTAAATCAAGTGTGATTAGATCAACACCTAGAGCTATTATTCACCACCTGGGTGATTTGGGTTGAGAGAGAATCGGAGGAGCTCACCAGATCTGAGTGTGTGTAACAAATGAGATTCTTAACCTAAAATGAAGAACATAAGACTTTATATACCCCTGCTGTTGACTCACCCGTACGATTCATCCATCACACATATGAGTTGGCTTCATCAGCCGTACGGGTGATCACTCACTCGTGTCTTCTCATTTAGGTTGTAATTGTGACTTAGCTCAGCATCAACCGTGCGTATGAGCCTGTCAGCCGTACGAGTGAGGCTTCACTCGGACGTCTGACTAAGTCTAACATAGTCAAACATCCAAATCTCGTTCCTGCAGTTGCTGTAACCACATACAAACACGGATAGGATAATAACGAACGATCATGGTGGCCTGTAAACTGTTGTACCTGCAATGGACGTGGGTAGATGTCTAGGGACTTGCATAAAATGCATCAACAGAAGGTGTGAGTTGTAAGAAAATGAAGGAGGTGAATTTATAAGAAAATCTCCGACAAAAGAATTAAAATGGACGATCGCATTTAAAGCAGATCCTAATTCCTTTTGTTACCGGAGAATCAAATCTTATTACAAAGATTTTCTTCAAATCCCTTGAAATCTGGAAATCAATCATATCTACGTCAAATGATAAGATGAATCTACACTTACTCATTTCACTCTTCTATGTTAGCTTCATTCGTACTCTTCATATAAATGGATTGTTTATCCAAATTATTCGCTGATGATAAAACTCTAATTTTCAGCCTGTATGCATCATGAAAACATACTTATTATCATTCACGACCTTTCCACTCAAATTTCGGGACGAAATTTCTTTAACGGGTAGGTACTGTGACAACCCGGAAATTTCTAACCAAATTTAAACTTTATCTTTATATTATTCCGACACGATAAGCAAAGTTTGTTAAGTTAAATCTCAAGAATTTTAAATTGTGTTCATACATTCATTATAACCTCGAACAAATTCCGACGATTCACGAACCGTTATATATAAATAAATATGTATATATATATATTATAACTTGAGAATATTAATAAAGTATTAAACGTATAATACTTTACATGAACGTATTTGTTTCAATATGTTTATCGATGGAATCAGAAAATAATATCAAATGATTGATTTATCAGATACATTATGATATGATTACGGGTCTATGTTATGAGATTCACTGTGATTTAAGAAATCTATTCTTTTTGACAACATTCGGAAAATGGTAAAGTGATTTATAAGTAAGAACGTGAAGTGTAAATAACTTAGATGTTGGATATCGACAAGTTATGTAACTCGACATTTTTCATTAAGATGATTTCATACGTTTATTTAACCTTTGAACTTTATCCCATGCTTCACCAACAAACTGTAATTTAAAACTTGAAACCTATTATGAATATATATGATTCTACTTTTCTAAAACATTTTATGATATAACGATTTCCATTATTTTAACCTTTAAACAAAATGATTCTTAAAAATATATTTGGTTTTGGAAAACAAAATTATTATATTTATTTGATTTAGTTTCAAACGTACAAAAACGTTTTCAGTTTAAAAAGAACTTTATTATTAAAACGTATATAACTTTTATAAATATCTAGAACCACTTTTGACAACTCATTACTTAACCAGTATGATAAAGATAACGATATTTATATTTTATTAAATATATATAACGATTTAAATTAATATTATATATATTTATACGCGTATTATGCGTACATAGTTTTATACTTTTACTCTACTTAAACTTATTATTTACTTTATTTTTACTTTACTTTAACTTTAATAATTCACTTTAATAATTCATACTTTAATAATTCACTTTAATAATTCATACTTTAATAATTCACTTTAATAATTCATACTTTAATAATTTACTTTAATAATTCATACTTTAATAATTCACTTTAATAATTCAAAAATCTATTATAAATAGAATTCAATAGGTTTCATTATTTCATAAGAAACTTGAAAATATTTTTCTCTAAACTCTCTCAATCGATTTACATATATATATTTACTCCGTATTATTTCAAGATATTATTAGTATACATAAAATATTACGTCAAAGTGCTGTCCGAGTTATTTCGAAATTGTTTTTCGAGTGGGATTTGATTAAGGAAATTATGGGTTATAGCTATGGAGGTGATTGGGTATGGTTCATGGGTATGCTCGTGAGATCAATATAGTGTTTATCATCTCCGTTGCGTCTACGTACCTTTCCTGCAATATTGAATCTCAATATTGATACGTGAGTACTCATAATTTAACTTTTACATACTAATAGTGTATCCCTGACTAGTGCTCGAGTATATAGGATTATGCATGTTTGTACTTTTGATATTGCCTTTAGTTAGGTTATGTTGAATCCTGAATTAGTTATATATGCGACTGAAATAAGGTATAAGATATGCATGTCGTTGGAAAGCTAGCGAAAAATTAAGAACTTTTCATTTAGATATCGAATGATTTCGATGAACGGATTTGAAGTTATAGTCCATCGAATTTTTGTATTATTATTAAAAATGATCATTATTATCGTCGTTATTATCGTCGTTCTAGTTTTATCTTATTATTATTATTATTATTATTATCTTTATCAATAAAATGATTTATCATTAAAAATTGTTATTTTTTATTATTATTACTATCGTTATTATCGTTAAAGTTATAATTAGTATTATTATTATTATCCAATTATTATTATTATTATTATTATTATTATTATTATTATTATTATTATTATTATTATTATTATTATTGGTATTATTATTATTATTATCATTATTAATATATATATATATCATTATTTAAAAATGGTTATTGTTATTGTTATTATTATTATTACTATATTATTATTAAGATAATTATTAGTATTATCGTTAATAATGTTATAGTAACTATCATTATTAATATTAGTGTAATTAAAACAAATATTTGTAACACCTAATTATTTTGATTACTATTATTATCATTATTACGAACACGATATAAAAGACGATTAAAAGCTATTAAACGAAACGATTAGGAAATAATGGGTAAGAGTATCATGATGAAATTAAAATATTATAAGATATTGATTTAAATAAAATTATCGTTCTTATTATTTTTATAATTACTATTATTATTAAAATTATCGTTAGTATTAAAACTATCATTTTAATAAAAATTATCATTTTAATAGAAATGTCATTGTTACTATAAAATATCATTATTATTATTATTATTTTAAATAGAATTATTATTTTAAAGATAATATTAAAAATTATCGTAAATATTAAAGTTATCATAATTAGAATTATCGTTTTATCATAATGTCATCTTAGTAATTATAAATATTGATATTTTTATAATAATAATTATTATTACAAAATAATACAACTTTTACTTACTATCATTATAGATATTATTTTATCAAATAAATATTTGATACAAACATATTTTACTACGTGTAATAACTTACTTTAATAATACCTATCATATTATCTTTATAATATTAAATGAACCCTATAAATTTTATTACTTAATATATATAAAAGTATATTTTATTATATAAATATAATATAAAATTTTATTTATTAATAAATAAATTATATTATTTACTCTAATAAATCTTTTAAAAATATTTAAAAATATAAAACGACGATATTTAAACTATATATTAATCATGTACAGATTTTTGGAAATTATTTTGAGTCAAATTTACTTTTGTTGACTTTTGCATATTAGTCTCGAGCATTAGGATTGTGGTACACTATGACTTGACCTAATTTGTTAGACAAATATTAACCAACACATAAATATATATAATTAATTTAGGTTCGTGAATCCGAGGCCAACCTTGGACTTGTTCAATGACGTCATATGTATTTTTACTACGAAATACAGTATGGTGAGTTTCATTTGCCTTTTTACCCTTTATATTTTTGGGCTGAGAATACATGCGCAATTTTTATAAATGTTTTTCGAAATAGACACAAGTAATCGAAACTACATTATATGGTTGAATTATCGAAATCGAATATGCCCCTTTTTATTAAGTCTGGTAATCTAAGAATTAGGGAACAGACACCCTAATTGACGCGAATCCTAAAGATAGATCTATTGGGCCTAACAAACCCCATCCAAAGTACCGGATGCTTTAGTACTTCGAAATTATATCATGTCCGAAGGAGGATCCCGGAATGATAGGGGATATTCTTATATGTATCTAGTTAATGTCGGTTACCAGGTGTTCACCATATGAATGATTATTTTTTTGTCTCTATGCATGGGACGTATATTTATGAGAACTGGAAATGAAATTCTTGTGGTCTATTAAAATGATGGAAATAAATGATTATGATAAACTAATGAACTCACCAACCTTTTGGTTGACACTTTAAAGCATGTTTATTCTCAGGTGTTAAAGAAATCTTCCGCTGTGCATTTGCTCATTTTAAAGATATTACTTGGAGTCTTTCATAGCATATTTCGAAGAACGTTGCATTCGAGTCATTGAGTTCATCAAAGATTATTATTAAATCAATTTATATTTGGATAGTGGATATTATGAAATGGTATGCATGCCTGTCAATTTTTGATGTAAAGAAAGATTGTCTTTTAAAAACGAATGCAATGTTTGTAAAATGTATCATATAGAGGTCAAATACCTCGCAATGTAATCAACTATTGTGAATCGTTTATAATGTATATGAACGGGTTCTTTCAACCAACTTGAATTGTGATTGATTATGTGCTAAATGTAATAGGTACGTTACATTGAAGTTGCGAGCTCAGTTATCCTTCGCAAAAAACATTAAGGTGAGTGGAATAATTATATGCGTAGGTATATAATGTATTTATTTGTTGTAGCGTGAGATGTGAAGTGTCGAGGTGTTAAGACACCACGTTTCACGTGACGAGTGAAGCATCGAGGTGTTAAGATGCCACTCGAGGTGAAGCATCGAGGTGTTAAGATGCCACCTAGGGGTGAAGTGTCGAGGTGTTAAGACGCCACTCCATAATAAAGGGTGAAGTGTCGAGGTGTTAAGACTCCACCCGAGGGTGAAGTATCGAGGTGTTAAGATGCCACCCGGGGGTTAGTGATACGAGGTGCTAAGTACACTAATGGATGTTGTGAACTTCGATGGCCTTTCGTGGGCGCCATTCCCTTGTACGATTGGTTAACCATAGTTATTGTGTTGAGTTGTAAGCATATTATATGGTTCGAGTTATATACATATATATATATATATATATATATATATATATATATATATATATATATATATATATATATATATATATATATATATATATATATATATATGCCTTGTTATGCTAGCTTATGATATAGGAGGTTGATAGCCTTGTACTTGAGATGTTAAGCCCTTTTGTGTTGCTAGCATGTATGCGGTATTGTGTAAGTGTGCAAGTAGGTATTTTATATATGTACGTGTATAACTATTGCATTCACTAAGCGTTTGCTTGTCCTCTCGTTGTTTACCTTTTTAGGCTCCGGTACGGACAAAGGCAAAGGTATTCGATTGGATTAGTGGTCTCCCGCTTATTTTGATAGGGGACGCTTTTGGGTTAGCTTTTGGAAGTTCGGCCAATATTTGGGTAGTTTAACCCCAAACACCATGCTCTAGTGTCGTTTGGAAATTAAACTTGTATTGGTCGAAACTTGTATTTTTGATCGAAACGCGTAAGACGGGTCGATGGGGCCCGATGTTGTAAAACTTGTTTTGATGATGGAAACCTCTTATTTTATTATATTGTGATACGTTGTAAAAAGGTTTTCATTTAAAAGTGTCGGGAAGCGGGATTTCCGCTCACGTGAGTTGGACCCGGGGGACAGCAGCTTCCAGGCAATCTGGACACCGTCCAGATATGCTGGACGCCGTCCCGGTCTTAAGTGCTGGACGCCGTCCAGAAATCTGTACGCCGTCTAGTTGTGCTACAACAATTTTTTTTTGCGTGTTTTTGTTAAATCGAAGTTGGGTCGTTACAAGTGGTATCAGAGCATGGTCTAAGGGATTTAGGCGACTTGAGATAGGTGCCTAGACTTAGACTTTAATGTTTGTGCGCTTTATGCGGGACTTGTAGGACTTTGGGTCGGAACGGGAATTGCTAGTGCTAGTGTTTATGTGAACTAACCTTGCGCTAGTTGTTTTGTGTTGTGTTATCAATCATCAAGTGAGATAGACGTTATACTGGCAAGTTAATACAATGTGCTCGCGTAACAATGATTAGCTACCGTTGTTACGGGTTCAAATCGTGTCAAACAAGCGATGTACGACGATTGTTGAGCAAGATGGGGTAGTGTGGTGTATATGTATATACATATGTGTTAAGTCCTTTCGTTTCGTTGTTTAATTTACTTCGTTTTATAGAATGAAAATGAGAAATGGACACGACACCAATGACGGAAGTACGAGTGAGGACGTTGAACTCACGGCCAAGGTTGAGGCCATCTTTAAAAGGCTAAAAAATGATTTTCTTGACGATGTTCGAAAGGTTTTCCAAGAGTCGGTTAATGGGCAAGTAACCGAAATGATAAACGAGCGAATGAGTGCCGCGATCGAGGAGGCATTAGAAGCTAGAAGCATTCATCCTCGTGGTGAAAGGGGTGATGGTGACGGTGGGAATGGAAGGCGGGACTTCCATTACAAGAATTTCAAGGATGCTCAACCCCCGATGTTTAATGGGGTGCGAGATCTGTTAAAAAGTACATGTTGGATCTCCGATATTGAGGGAGCTTTCCGTACCACGGAATGTCCTCCCGAGAAAAAGGCGAGGTATGGTTCAAGTATGTTGCGGGAAGAAGCTAAGTTGTGGTGGGATGATAAAATCAACTTATATGGTGAAGAGCAATGTATGAGTTTGAAGTGGGAAGAGTTTAAGAAGGAATTTTTCAAAGTATACCGAACTTCTTCCGATCTTGATAGAATCCGGGATGAGTTGCACAATTTGCAACAAGGTCCAATGGACTTGGTTACTCTCAAGTCTACCTTCTTGGGAAAGACTCGTTTTTGTCCAGAATATGTTGGTGACGATCACAAGCTAATGAAAGATTTCTACCGTACCATGAATGATGAGTATAAGGGTAAGATAAGTCGAGGAGCGGCTAAGTCTTTCGAAGAGTTATTTAAATTGGCTCGGGGTTTTGAGCTGGAGGTTCCAAGGAGAAGTGATTTCACTTTTTCTAAGAGAAAGTTTGAAGGTTCTAGTTATTCTAACTTTTCAAACAAGAAGAACAAGAACAAGAAGGGTTTCGAAAGTGTCAATAGCGGGAAGAAGGGCGTTTCCGGTGGTTTTTCTTTTTCGTGCTACAATTGTGGGCAAGCGGGTCATATGGCTCGTGATTGTCCGAAACCATCTTCCGGACAAAAGCTCACTTGTTTTAATTGCGGTAAAGAAGGGCATAAGAAGCCGGAGTGTCCCGATTTGCGAAACGATAATGTTAAGCGTCTAGAGAAGGCGGCGGGTATGGCTAGGGGTCACAACTATTTGATGACGAATGGTGAAGCCAAGCAATCCAACGAAGTTGTCTCAGGTACTTTTATGGTTAACTCTAATCTGGCACAGATACTTTTTGATAGTGGTGCCAATTTGTCGTTTGTGTCTCCAAAATTCGTGCCTAAACTTAGTAGACCGTTAGCTAAGTTAAGTCGTCCGGTAGAAGTCGAAATAGTGGACGGCAAGACGGTGCTAGTGGTTGATGTGTGTAAGAATTGTGATGTCATGTTTGGTGCCGAAAACTTTAAAATCGACCTCATCCCGATGACTTTGGGCGATTTTGATATCGTTGTTGGTATGGATTGGGTCGATCATAATAGAGCCGATATTGCACGCCATGAGAAATTTAATCGTGTGAAGACCCCAAGTGGGGGAGAATTAATTATTCACGGTGATAAACAGAGAAGACTTGTGCCGCTATGCACTTTTGCACGGGCACGTCATTTATCTTGTTAGTGGTGGCATGGCTTTTCTTGCCCATGTTGTTGATATTCGTGATGAGCCACCACCCATTCGTGAAATTCCGGTGGCAAATGAGTTTGAAGATATTTTTCCGGATGAGTTACCGGGTGTTCCGGCGGAAAGACAAGTTGAATTTCTCATTGAGTTGGTTTCGGGAGCTACTCCCATTGCTAAAACTCCTTATCGTTTAGCGCCGACGGAAATTCAAGAGTTGTTAAATCAAACCCAAGAGCTACTTTAAAAGGGTTTTATCCGACCGAGTGCTTCGCCTTGGGGCGCTCCGGTTTTATTTGTGAAAAAGAAGGATGGTAGTATGCGGATGTGCATCGATTATCGGGAGTAGAACAAAGTGACGATCAAGAATTGTTATCCATTGCCTAGGATTGACGATTTGTTCGACCAACTCCAAGGCGCAACGTATTTCTCTAAAATCGACCTACGGTCCGGCTATCACCAAATGCGGGTCCGTGAGGAAGATATTGACAAAACAGCCTTTCGAACGCGTTATGGGCATTTTGAGTTTGTAGTTATGCCTTTTGGTCTTACGAATGCACCGGCGGCATTCATGGATCTTATGAACCGAGTGTGCCAACCTATGTTGGACAAGTCGGTAATTGTGTTCATTAATGACATACTTGTCTATTCGAAGAGTATGAAAGAACATGAACTTCATTTGCGGTGTGTGTTAAAGACGTTGCGGAAGGAGAAGTTGTATGCTAAATTCTCTAAATATGAATTTTGGCTAAAGGAAGTTCAATTCCTTGGCCATATTGAGAACGAAAATGGTATTCAAGTGGATCCGGGGAAGATAGAGACGGTGAAGAGTTGGAGACGACCGACTACGCCTACGGAAATCCGAAGTTTTCTCGGATTGGCCGGTTATTATCGTCGGTTTATCCAAGACTTTTCTAAGATCGCTTCTTCGTTGACGAAATTGACGAGGAAGAACGCGAGGTTTATTTGGGAGAACGAGCAAGAAATTGCTTTTCAATTGCTAAAAGAGAAATTGTGTCAAGCTCCGGTGCTAGTGTTGCCAGAAGGTGTGGAAGACATGATGGTGTATTGTGATGCCTCTATAAATGGGCTCGGGTGTGTTCTAATGCAAAGAGGTAAAGTCATCGCTCACGCCTCTCGACAATTAAAGGAATACCAGACGAGATATCCGACTCATGATCTTGAGTTGGCGGCGGTTGTGCATGCATTGAAAATTTGGCGCCATTACTTGTATGGTGTCAAGAGTACGATTTATTCGGATCATAAGAGTTTGAAACATCTCTTTAACCAAAGAGATTTGAATTATCGTCAACGTAGGTGGATGGATGTAGTAAAAGATTATGATTGTGAAATACTTTATCATTCGGGCAAGGCGAATGTGGTCGCGGATGCGTTAAGTCGAAAGAGTCATCACCCGGCGTTACGATTGGGATTGTTACGTATGATTATTACTAACGAATTTCTTGAAAAACTTGGTGTGATTCAAATAGAGGCTTACGTTCACAACAAGCATGCGGAACGGATAGTGGGACAATCGGAGTTCATTACTATGGGCTCGCATGGTTTGTTGTCTTTTCAAGGAAGGGTGTGGGTGCCTAAGATGGGTGATTATCGACAAGTGCTACTTGTTGAAGCACATAAGTCAAAGTATTCCATTCATCCGGGCATGACGAAAATGTATCTTGATTTAAGAAAAGAGTATTGGTGGCCGGGCATGAAATGTGATGTTGTAAAGTATGTTGAGCAATGCGTCACGTGTTTGCAAGTTAAAGCCGAGCACCAAAAGCCGTATGGTAAGTTGCAACCGTTATAAATCCTGAAGTGGAAATGGGAGCACATTACCATGGATTTCATCACAAAGTGACCTAAAACGGCGAGAACCCAATTTGATTCGATTTGGGTGATTATTGACCGATTGACAAAAAGTGCTTTGTTTTTTTCCCATTCGGGAAGCGATATCATCGGAGACCTTGGATAAATTGTTTATCAAAGAGGTAGTCGCTCGACATGGGGTTCCTTCCCATTCGGCAAGATTGATGTGATTCGGGATCATTTGAAAAAGGCACAAGATAGACAAAAGTCGTATGCCAATAAACGTAGGCGAATGATCGAATTCCAAGAGGCCGACATGGTGATGCTTAAGGTTTCGCCATGGAAAGGTATTATTCGGTTTTGAAAACGGGGAAAGTTAGCTCCTCGGTTTATTTGCCCATTTAAAGTTTTGGCTCGGGTTGGCGAAGTTGCGTATCGTTTGGAATTACCCGAAGAACTTGCGGGGATCCATAATACATTCCATGTATCCCATCTCCGTAAGTGTCTTGCGGATGATTCATCATGGGTACCATTGGACGAGATTGAGCTAAATAATAAGTTGGAATATGTTGAGGAGCCGATTGCTATACTCGACGAGAAGGTCAAAAGATTGAGAAATAAAGTGTTTCGGACTTTTAAAGTTCAATGGCGTCGTAGTAAAGGTTGTGAGTTTACTTGGGAGCCCAAAGAGTTTGTTCTTGTGTATCTTCCGGCTTGTCATGCAGCTTGGATTGCGAGGTCGCAATCCGGTTCAAGTGGGGAAGAGTTGTAAGAACCAGTTTTTCTAAGTTATATTGGACGCCGTCCAAATTAGTGGGACGTCGTCCCGTTGTAAAGGGCTGGACGTC
This sequence comes from Rutidosis leptorrhynchoides, assembly GCF_046630445.1. Lineage (NCBI taxonomy): Eukaryota > Viridiplantae > Streptophyta > Magnoliopsida > Asterales > Asteraceae > Rutidosis > Rutidosis leptorrhynchoides. Next base: position 258,232,582 of record NC_092334.1, read on the forward strand.
GTCCAGAAATATGGACGCCGTCCAGATTGGCTGGCAGGCCAGCTACCTTGTTTTTAGATATTTAAAGTGGGTATTTTGGTAATTTCACATGGGGCCGAATTGAAAGCCCTAGATCAGTTTTTGGAGCTTCATTTACTCCATTTACAACCACCAAACTTCATCCACTTCAATTATAGTGAGACAGTGTATTTCAAGAGTGAGAAAGCTCAAATAGAAGAGGAAGAAGCTTGTTTCGGGTTAGAGCTCGAGCATTAAAGTCGTTCATCTAGCCGCTAGCTATGTGGTGATTGCGTTGGTAATTCTTAACCTTGATTTCTTTACTTTGATTAGTTTAAGTGTTAGGGTTTGGGTTAGGGTTGCACTTAAAACCCATTTGTTAGTGACTTGGGGGGGGGGGGGTTGGGTAAGTTTGGGTCATGAAGACCCAAAAGATGACTAATCTAGGGTTTCGAAAAGTTAAAGTGTGTAAATGGGTCTTAAAAGCTTAGTAAATCACTAGCACATTTGTAGTTAATATTAGTGGGTGTCATTTGGGTTGTGGGTGACCCAAATGGGTGTGTTGACCTCGAAATGGGTCAAATGGGTCTTGGGCGACCTAGGTTGTTAAATGTGTATGAGGACACACTAAACTTGTGATTATAAAGTGTTTAAGACCATATTTTGGCTAGTATTAGGGTTGTGTTGGTGTTGACCCAAATATTAGGGTTAGGGGTGCAAATGGGTCGGAATTGCATCTTGGGTCAAAATGGCACTATAATGGGGAGTAAGTTGGTTGACCAACTTGAGTTGTGATTGATTATGTGATTGATTGAAGTTGCGAGCTCGGTTATCCTTCGAAAAAGACTCTAAGGTGAGTGGAATAATTATATGCGTAGGTATATAATGTATTTATTTGTTGTAGAGTGAGATGTGAAGTGTCGAGGTGTTAAGACACCACGTTTCACGTGACGAGTGAAGCATCGAGGTGTTAAGATGTCACTCGAGGTGAAGCATCGAGGTGTTAAGATGCCACCTAGGGGTGAAGTGTCGAGGTGTTAAGACGCCACTCCATCATAAAGGGTGAAGTGTCGAGGTGTTAAGACGCCACCCGAGGGTGAAGTATCGAGGTGTTAAGATGCCACCCGGGGGTTAGTGATACGAGGTGCTAAGTACACTAATAGATGTTGTGAACTCCGATTGCCTTTCGCGGGCGCCATTCTCTTGGACGATTGGTTAACCATGGTTATTGTGTTGAGTTGTAAGCATATTATATGGTTCGAGTTATATACATACATATATGCCTTGTTATGCTAGCTTATGATATAGGAGGTTGATAGCCTTGTACTTGAGATGTTAAGCCCTTTTGTGTTGCTAGCATGTATACGGTATTGTGTAAGTGTGCAAGTAGGTATTTTATATATGTACGTGTATAACTATTGCATTCACTAAGCGTTAGCTTACCCTCTCGTTGTTTACCTTTTTAGGCTCCGGCGTGGACAAAGGCAAAGGTATTCGGTTGGATTAGTGGTCTCCCACTTATTTTGGTAAGGGACACTTTTGGGTTAGCTTTTGGAAGTTCGGCCAAGATTTGGGTAGTTTAACCCCAAACACCATGCTCTAGTGTCGTTTAGAAATTAAACTTGTATTGGTCGAAACTTGTATTTTTGATCGAAACGCGTAAGACGAGTCGATGGGGCCCGATGTTGTAAAACTTGTTTTGATGATGGAAACCTCTTATTTTATTATATTGTGATACGTTGTAAAAAGGTTTTCGTTTAAAAGTGTCGGGAAGCGGGATTGCTGCTCACGTGAGTTGGACCCGGGGGACAGCAGCTTCCAGGCAATCTGGACGCCGTCCAGATATGCTGGACGCTGTCCCGGTCTTAAGTGCTGGAAGCCGTCCAGAAATCTGGACGCCGTCCAGTTGTGCTACAGCAAAATTTTTTTTTTTTTGCGTGTTTTTGGTAAATCGAAGTTGGGTCGTTACATGTTATTACTAATATTATTATCATTACTAAATATTATCATTTAGTATTATTATTATTATTATTATTATTATTATTATTATTATTATTATTATTATTATTATTATTATTACTAATATTAATATAAGTATTATTATTAACATTATCATTATTATTATTATGAGTATCATCATTAACGAACTATTATTACAATTATTATCATTAATAGTGAAATGGTTATTTTTATAGTTATTATTATTATTGGTATTATTATTGATATCAGTACTACTAAAAGTATCATTATTTTTAAATCTATCAATTTATTTAGTATTATCATTAAGAATATTATTAGTAGTATCATTATTGTTATTTTTATGAATATTACCATTATCATTATGATTATTATTATTATTATTATTATTATTATTATTACAAAATAATACAACTCTTTATTCATTATCATTATTAATATTATTTTATCAAATAAATACTTATATATAGAATATATATATAAAAGTATATATATATATAGAAACATATAACAATTGAAATAATATATATAAACTTGTTCGATTACGAGTATATGTGTTAATATATATACTTGATATAGGTTCGTGAATCCGAGGTCAACCCTGCACTTGTTCGGTGCCATCATATGCGTAATTACTATGAAATACAGTATCGTGAGTTTTCATAGCTCCCTTTTTATATATATTTTTTGGGCTGAGAATACATGCACTATTTTATATCTGTTTTACAAAATAAATATAAGTATTAAACTTAATTCTACGTGGGTTAGAATCACAAATATTCCCTTAGCTTGGTAACTTAATCTATTGGTCTCTGTACCGTAGGCGCGAATCCTATTGATAGATCTATCGGGTTTGACAACCCATCCGGGCTAGTCGCGCTAGCAGTCAACGGATGTTTAGTACTTCGAGGGTCGAATCCTATTAATAGATCTATCGGTTTTGACAACACCATCCAGGCTAGTCGCGTTCGCAGTCAATGGATGTTTAGTACTTCGAGGTTATTATCGCACTTGATTCGGTGCTCTATAGACATTAGGGGTATTCATTATTATATTATTATCGTTAAGGCTGTTACCAGGTGCCCATGGTTGTATAATCTTTTTATTACACTGCGGTGTAAGGATATTTATGGAAACTGAAATCTTGTGATCTATTACTATCATCAAAATCATTAATTATGACAAACCTATGAACTCACTCAACCTCGTGTTGACTTTTTAAGAATGTTTATTCTCAGGTACTTTTTGCTTCCGCTGTAAAACTTTGCTGTTATATAGAAGTCAAGCCAAGCACTGGGACCAGAGTAAACATCGTCGTTAATGGTTTTTGACGGGGTGTTACTCATAACCACGTCAATTCCTTGTTATTTACGTTTTTTGTTCTTATCTTTATTTGTGTTGGTGATTATTTATTTGTTGCATGGTGGGTTAATAACTAGGGTTATCAAATTCTTGTTAGGGCTCACCTAGATTTCCTAACAGAACACGAATTAAAATTGTGATTTAAACTTGAAGTTAAATATGAACTGGACTCTTGATCTTGAGTTTGATCCTCCTTGATACAACTTGATACAAATACTCAATTAATGGTAATCAATTTCATAATAACTACTCCTAAACTAGCAAATTGCCTAAACAATCATATAATTACAAAACATTCACTCTACCTGAACATGGTATACAAAACAATTTAGAACCTAACCAGAGAGTTTTAATTGCACATATACTATCTGTCTATATAAAATACTTGTATTCTCATCTCATTTGACTTTTTGTAACCAGACCATCTTGTCACCTTCAGTCTTCGCAAAATTATTGGACTTCTATAAGGTGATGTTGGTGATCTCGTGTTCTCAAGGTTGTAACAGCCCAAACCATACCGCGTATAAAACCCCGTTAAATTTCATGACAAAAAAAAAATTTTGCTGACTGACCCATTTGCGCGGCGCGCCGACAGGTTGCGCGGCGCGCAGAACCTGTCTGGCAGCCCGCTGTCCCGTTTTACTTAAAATGCCAAAATGTTTGACCCGTTCCCGACGTTTTTAGCCAAAACGCTTTTAACCATGAATTCATACATATAAAACTAACACGTTTAATTAATAAAATTAAGTTTACGAAGCGGGTCCCACATCGACCCATTTTACCACCTTAAGTACCAAAATACAATTTTCGACTTTAAGACTTTAATACAACACAAAGCCGAGCATGGCGATCGGGGATACGCTACCCAATCCTAAACGATCCAAAAGCAAGTCTCTAAAGCAAGCTATGAAAGTCTTCTAGTCCTCGCACTTACCCGAGCCACTGTCCGCATGAAATCTATAAAAATAATCAACAACGAGAGGGTAAGCTAATGCTTAGTGAATGATAACATACTACATACATATATATGTATAAAATGAATACGCCACACAAACAAATACCGCATACCGGGGCATCCAAGTATAAAGCATCTACACTAAGCATACCGTACGATCTAAGCAACGAGCTAAAGATACAACACAAATAAGAGTCCACCAACGACAAAGTGAACATCGCCAAATAGCTACACCCGGAGGGTTAGCTACAACACAACAACACATTAATATATAAACAATAATAATAATGCACAAGGTTAACCCCTTAACCTCAATCACACGAACATTGGCCGAACTACCCGAGCCTTGTGAATTCGCACAACCCGAAATTCACTTCTCAACCATAAGATGACCGAACAACCCGAGTCATCGTGAATCCGCACTACCCGAGATTCACTACCTCAAATAAGGTGACCGAACAACCCGAGTCACCATGAATCCGCACTACCCGAGATTCATTTCTCAATACCAAAACCCATGGTCACGGGATTATAAAATCCACCAAATCGGGGTCATCCACAACACAACCATATCAACCCTTCGCCATTAGGGTTACAACAACCAAATCACAACCAAGTGTGATAATGTGCACACAAAATGTGCATCTCGCCAAAGATGGTCAACCAAAACGCACAACGTGCCGATTGGACTTATACACAAGTCCATCAAAACCACCTATATGTGAAGTGAGCTCTATAACCGAGAATCACTTCACCCGACCCGCACCCATCCTACACATACATATGCACATAGGATATTATCACTCACCTTGAAGTCTTGAAGAAGCTTCCAAGTGAATCCGCAACTTGCCAATGGAAGATACCTATTCCATTATCACAATTACAACAATACAATTAGGATGGATTTATAAACCACCCAATTCGACCCTTAGTGCAAATTCGACCCAAATGCACTTCCAAGTACAAACCGCGCCCAAAACTAATCAATAATCACTAACACGAGTGAGAATGGTCCTAATACATCCATTAAACCCGAACACAAGTGCCAAACACGTGTCATACCCATTTTGACACTTAAACCCTAATTTTGACCCATAAAGGTCAAAATCTCATCCTTTACAAGTTTTGACACCAAAACACATTTAACTTGGTTTAATACTTCAACTTAATCCATTTTAAGTTTACAAACCTCATTAAATCGCCAAATGGGTCATAATCACCACCAAACCCTAATTTGACCCAAAGTCACAACTAGTCAACCAAATTACCCTAAATGGGTTTCAACACTTCCATAATCACCTACTTAAGTGATTAAACTCAAATTAAAGTTCTAAACATGGCCAATTAGTTCGCCAACTCAAAATCCACCAACAATTAACAACAAACCCGATTACTAGCTTCACTAAACCCATTTCATCACATAAAAGGGTTTTACAACTAATTAACTCAAAACCCTAACTTGAATATCAAATTAAATAATTGAAATTCGGAGTTTGAGCTTACCAATACTATCACCGTGTAGCCGAGAACGAAAGGAACAACTTTAAAACCCGAGACTTTGAACGATTCGAGCTTCTTCTTCACCAAAACCTCCAATCTCTCTCTAAATATCTCTCTCTCTCTCTAGATATTTGGAAGGGATGAATGGACATGAAAAATGATCCAAAACTGATCCAAAGTAGCTAATATGGCACACAAATCCGGCCCCATGTGATTTTACCCTTTTACCCCTCATTTAATTAAATAAAAACAAGGGAGTTCTGTCAGCGCCATTTTGCGCGGCGCGCACCAGAACCGCGCGGCGCGCAACAGGCCAGTTCCAGCTTCTTTTGCCTTTTAACTAATACAAATAGCCAACGCAACCAAAACCCGAATGTTATAAGTACATAAGTACGTAATATAAATATTTGGGTCTTACAACTCTCCCCCACTTAAGCTCGATCACGTCCTCGTGATCCTCATCACTTAACCAAACGGACCCCACACACGGTCCTAAACATAAGTTTCAAATCCGACTTTCCTAGGAAATTCTTTCCAACGAATCGCCTTCCACAACTAAATCGTCACCCGCGATTTATCAAAACCACAATCCGAGCACTACAACCATGCTCCTTCCCTAACATCGGGAAAACTCAACCAATCTCGTACCGAGATATAACTCCCTTAGCGTACTATTACCGAGTACAACGCTAAAAGCAACCAAGTCTCAACCTAAGGTCAACAACCCGAAACGATGAAACCGAACCAAACGAATCCTTACGGATATCACCTAATCATTAAACATCCCTTGTAGTGCGCAATACGACCAATACACAACTACCGTAACAATACAATCCAACGGTTAGAAACCGATAGCGCCCAAAACGGCTATGGGAACGCAAATCCCAAGGGGTACGAAATCATCTATCGTCACACCCGTAACAAACATGTGAGCGAAATACGGCTATCGCACCACTAATCATACCACATGGTCCTCACGACCCCACCATCGACGCATAAAACGACCGATAGTTCCCACAACATGGTCCTCACGACCCCACCATTGGTGTATCAAACAACCAATAGATTACAACTCAACATGGCCGAAACAACCCGAGCCAAAACACATATGGAGGATGGTCGAAACAACCCGAACCTTAGTGAATTCGCACAACCCGAAATCCACCAACCCAATCCATATATCTCACAACGACATGACCGCAAAACCCGAGTCATCGTGAATACGCGCAAACTGATATTCACTACTACCGCCACATAGTATAACCGAGGATGGCCGTACAACCCGAACCTTAGTGAATCCGAACTACCCGACATTCACTACCTCAAACTATGAGCCCAACCAACAGGGACATTCGTACTACCCGAAATATTGTGAATACGAACAACCCGATATTCACGTCCCATAACACAACCCTCTTGATGAAGTCAGCGGACCCCGAAGGTCATGCTCCACCAATCTCAATATCGGATGAAGTCAGCGGACCCGAAGATCATGCTTCACCGATCTCAATACCGGATGAAGTCAGCGGACCCGAAGATCATGCTTCACCGATCTCAACACCACGCTCATGACGAAGTCAGCGGACCCTAAAGATCATGCTCCATCAATCACGTACTCCCATGATGTAGTCAGCGGACCCTAAAGATCATGCTCCATCACGCAACCATACTATAATGAAGTCAGCGGACCCCGAAAGTCATGCTTCATTAATCATCAATACCACGATGAAGTCAGCGGACCCCGAAGGTCATGCTTCATCAACTACATACCATAATCGAGCAAGAACCACCTATATCAAACATAGGTACCGAACAAGAATTCTCCAAAAGAGAACCCGACACACACCTTCCTTAACCGAAGGATTTCACCTTGCTCACCAAACACGTCCATTATCTCTCAACGAGATTTACCACATTACCGCCTCGGTGGGATTCCAATCCAAACCATAAGTACAATTTATCCGAAATCGCACTCTACCACGAATCGACCCAAAACTAGGTCTCGGTAAAAATTCCAGATCTACCAAAATCATCATCCGAAATATCACACTAACACTTTCCCCGCGCAGGAGTGCGACTCCCCCACTTGGAAACACGTTCTTATATCACAACTCGTACACCCGTACGATGCTACCAAAGGTAGACTTTACCAACAATTGGGTACACACGACCCATCACCACACCTTGCTCTAACCTTGAGCACACGAAGGATTTCAATCAATCCTTAAACACTTCGAACGAAAAGTGTACCACGATTACACAAACCATACCCTCGCAATTATCCAATTGCTTTAGTTTGTCAAGTTTCACCTAGTCACTCATGTACCTACGGGTTTCTCACGGTACCCTAAGTACAATGTAACCACAACACAATCGGAGTCGACACCACGCTAGTAGGTATAAAAGAGGCACCTAATGTCGCGTCATAAAGACTCCATTACCAACACACATCGAGATTTTATACACTCGGCCTCAAAGGTTCCAATCACCCGACGAACCTCATGGTTCATCACTTCAACACCAAAAGCGAACACGCGCTAAACAATCGAACACCAAAACCATTTCCGTGGCTTGGTAGTAACATTCCCCAAATACTAAGGAATGCTTGGTTACACCAAGTCTTACGCCCTTCGTCCAACAACCAAACATCACCATAGGGTACTTCCGTTAGGAACGTCACCCTTAACCATAACATGCAAATCACTATGCAATTAACAAGTCCGAACATAAACGCCACATAAATAAATATTCAAAGACATATTTATCAAAACGAAACGTACCTCAACGTCTCCTTGCGGCATTCGCCGCCGCCAACTCGGGACAATCCGGCTTGCGATGTCCCTCTTTATGACAATAGTAGCACATTCCGCCTTCACTTCTCGGCATCGTGCATTCCCACAACTTGTGACCCCTAACGCCACAATTGAAACATCTAGGCGCACGAGATTCCACCGCGCCCTTTACCACTTTACTCGTACTCGCACTCGGACCCTTAGTCCTCTTACTCGGAGCACCATAAGAAACAACCCTTCCCTCACTTGAAGGTTCGCCCTTTTTCGATCGCGTATAAGACTCGAAACCTCTAGCCACCGCAAATAACTCCGCAAACGACTTCGCGTAACCCCAGCTAATTTTGCTTTTCAAGTCATCGCTCAAAGTTCGATAGAAATCCTCCATCAACAAACGATCGTTCCCCAAATATTCCGGGCAAAAACGAGCCTTCGACATAAAAGTCGTCTTTAAAGTATTCAAGTCCATAGAACCCTGTTGCAAATTTCGCAACTCACAACGCAATTCCGATAAATCGGCTGAAGTTCAGAACTCCTCGAAGAATTCCTCCTTAAATTCGTCCCACGATAACGTCATAAACGTTTCACCACCGACAAGATCAATCTTGCCATCCAACCAATCCTTCGCCCTACCCCGCAACAAACTAGTAGCGAGTCTTGTCTTTTTCTCGGGAGGGCATTCCATAGTACGAAAACACCCTTCGACATCCGAAACCCAAGTCGTACTCACCAAAGGATCCGGTTTCCCATCATACATCGGGGGTCTAGTCCTCATGAAGCTCTTAAGACAACGCTCCATTTCACCCCTATTTTGGAATTCGGAATACTTCCCATCCATTTCTTCTCGAAACGCTCTCATTTGCTCCGCAACGGCGGCCGCAACTCTAGCGTTAAATTCCGTGTCGTTCATCTCGGTCTCGCTTCGCGTCGTCATTCTAAAGAATGCAAAACGATTAGTCCACGCACGTATGAAACGACACGCACAACACCACCCCATCTTGCTAAACACTCGTCGTACATCACTCGTTAGACACGATTTGCACCCGTAATAAGGTCTGCAAGTTCTTATTACGCACGCACGCCGCATCGACTCGTTAGTACAACGACCGCCTCGCTCGATGATAATAACCATACACAAACACAACCAAAATTCTACGCGGTACAAACACACGCGAGAATTATTACCACAACACAAATAATATATTCATAATATCCGCATTACTAATATACACGTTATTCAACCTATAAACAAGGCACTAACTAAACCCATTCCGACCCGTAATCCTACAAGTCCCGCACAAAATTAAGCACACACAATAGTCTAAGTCTAGGCACCTATCTCAAGTCACCTAAATCCCTTAGACCATGCTCTGATACCACTTGTAACAGCCCAAACCATACCGCGTATAAAACCCCGTTAAATTTCATGACAAAAAAAAAATTTTGCTGACTGACCCATTTGCGCGGCGCGCCGACAGGTTGCGCGGCGCGCAGAACCTGTCTGGCAGCCCGCTGTCCCGTTTTACTTAAAATGCCAAAATGTTTGACCCGTTCCCGACGTTTTTTGTAACATCCCGCCTTTTTTTTTCCCATTTACTTTTCCGTTTAACTATTTAAGTTCCGTTATATGTTTATAACACATCTCGTTAATACGCGTTTGAATTATCTCGTTTAGGTAATTCCCGTACCCGTTTCCTAAGTTGAGGGACTAAAGTTGCCAAATGGAGAAAGAGATAACTAGGTCAACTAGTCAACTCTTTCCTCTCCATTCATTCTATCACCTCCCCAAAATAATACTTCACCTTTTCCTCTCAAACCCTCAAACCTTCAATCATCATCTAAATTCGTTCAAGAAGGATTCAATCAAAACAAATTGCATATTTGAACTCCTCGTGATCTCCTCTTCGTTTCCATACCGATTTCATCAATTTTGGGTAACTTTCTAAAATCACTAATTCTTGTGTTCTTGAGATTTTTAAGTTATAAGGTTGTTAGTTAGTGTCTATGGCTCATTGTGATGTCGTGTATGTAATTTGTACGCTCGATCTCGTTGTTTTAGTGTAACTAGCATGAGCTTGAATTTTGGTGTGTGTTCTTGAATTTTGGATGATCATATGTTGTTAGATGTTAAAAGTTCATGTTCTAATTGTGTTCCTAGTATCATTAGCTTCGTTTTGATGTATAGGTTGATTAAGGAAACTCCAAGAACATGATTAGTGATTTTGTGAACTTGGATTAGGGTTTGATAAGCTTTAGACGAACTTTTGATGCACCAAATGCTATGAAATATTGTAGATAATAATTTTGTTGCAATGTGTGTATGATTACCTTCGAAACGGCATATCATACATGTAAATTGGTTGCCCGAATCATGAAATGCATATTTGGAACTTGAACCTTGATTATGAACGTTTAAATGCGATTTTGGGGTGTGTAAGCGTTGAATTGCTTGATGAAATGTGTCTAGGTGTTTTCCTCGTCAAATTACCTTTCCGGTGATATAAAATACATGTTCTAATTGTTTGCGGTTTGTAATTTGGGTTGGTTTGATTGTTGGTTCGTGCACTTAGAGTTGCAGCAAACAACAGGGCCTGGAAAACAGCCGGGACGCCGTCTAGCATCTGGGGACGCCGTCCCAGCCTTCAATCCGGGACGCCGTCTAGCTTATCGGGACGCCATCCCAGACTTCAAACCGGGACGCCGTCTAGCTTCCCAGGACGCCGTCCCATATAGCTAAAACTGGCTGTTCGCTTGGTCATTTGACATGAAAATGTTTGCTATGCTACGGACTTCCGATTAACATGAAACTTGGCCAACATGCTCATATATGATTATGTAACTTAGAAAAATTGTCGGATATCCAACCCGACCCCGTTGACTTTTCTGTTGACTTTGACCCGACCAAGTTGACTTTTAATCAAACTTAACCAAATATTTGTGCAATCGTTCTAACATGTTTTTATACTTGTACCTTGCATGAAACATGACAATTTGATTCATATGCTATTATGATTGAGTCGTAACGAGCCATAGGACTAATTGAACATCTTTGACCTATCGTGTTTACCGTTATTGATACAACCTATTGTTTAGGTCAAGACTAGCATTGTTCTTTGCACACGTTACTTGTTGAAGTACTTTACTACTCGTGCACTCAAGGTGAGATCATAGTCCCACTTTTACTCTTTTAAACTTACTTTTGGGATGAGAAAACATAAACGATACTTTTGAACTAAGTGAACACAAGAACGGGAAAACAAACATTCTACATACGAGTTAGAACGAAAATCCTCAATCCGATTATCATTAGTTACATCAGATGGTGTAAGCGAGAACTTATGTTATATGGCCATATGGGTTTGACAAACCCTCATTCAAACGGTTCGCTACCGTTTACGAATGAAATATATTTTCGGGAACAGTGTTGTTCTAGCACTAATTGATGGGGTATTCAACGGACGGAACGTTAAGCTTTGATAATTGGGTGCTCGTGAATATTAACTTTTAGAATGTACTATGGCTTTATCGATGTTGCAAATCTTGTGGTTCAACTTACTATTACTCATTTACTTACTTAAACCTATGATTTCACCAACGTTTTCGTTGACAGATTCTCTATGTTTTTCTCAGGTCCTTGAACTTAAGTGATACATGCTTCCGCACATACTTTTTGATACTTGCATTGGATGTCGAGTATACTTGCATATGTGGAGCGTCTTTTTGGCTATTTTAAACTATGTCGCGCGTGTTTCATATGAATAATAACTTTTGTTATGTACTTGTCTTGGGAATTACTTTTGTAAACATTGGAACATCCTTTATGAATTGTATGCGACATATTTTCGGTCAAACGTTATATTAAAGACTTATAATCAGGTAATGGGACCCACGTAGCCGACGCCGTCACTTGACGATTTGTCGGGGTCGCTACAGTTGGTATCAGAGCCTTGGTTGTAGGGATTTAGAGTTCATTTGTGTCCACCCCGAGTCATAGGGTACATAGGTGAATCTAGACTACAACCGGCATATAGACTGAAGTAGGAATTATTTGACAAATTGTGCATTTATACTCGAACTCTCTTACTCATATCTACTCTTATCCTATCTAAATCTTGCGTTGTATAATTTAATTGACACGCCACCTTGACTATATGATGTAATGTCGAATGCACATATGAATTAGGGTAATATAATTCCCGGAAACTATATTACGGTGACTCATATGAACATACCGACATTATGACATAAAGAATTTAAGGCGGGTCAAGGATAATTTTCTCTCTATCTTTATCCCATATCACGGTTAGTATTATTTAGAATACTAACCAACGGTATTCTTTTGTTTTGAAGGAACAATGGCTCCTCGTCGTGTACGCCGCAATGAAACTCCCGAACAAGCTCTCGAACGGATGATAGCTACCGCCGTAGATGCGGCCATGGCCGGTCACTCTTCCAACAACAATAACAATAACAACAACCACAACAACAACAACAACAATGGGGCCGGTAACTCAAACGAGGGATGCTCCTACAAAGCTTTCATGGGGTGCAAACCTCACACTTATGATGGAACCGGTGGACCGGTTGTGCTTACTCGTTGGTTTGAACAAACCGAGGCCGTCTTTAGCATAAGCGGTTGTCGGGATCAAGACAAGGTCAAATACTCCACCCACACTTTCTCCGGAATTGCTCTAACATGGTGGAACACCTATGTTCAATCGGTGGGCACCGATGAAGCTCATGCCCTCTCTTGGGCCGATTTGAAGGAAAAGATGATTGTCGAATACTTTCCGCGCGAAGAAACCCGAAAGCTCGAGGAAGAACTAAGAGCTTTGAAAGCGGTCGGAAACGATCTTAAGGCTTATAATCAACGCTTCGCCGAACTATCTTTAATGTGTCCTAATCTTGTTAACCCCGAATCTCAAAGGATTGAGCTCTACATGCTCGGTCTTCCAAAAAGCATCAAACAAGGGGTGATGTCATCCAAACCCACTACTCATCAAGCCGCTATGAACATGGCTCGCCAACTAATTGAAACGGTTGACGAAGTCGTAGTACCGGCTCCTAAGGCCGAGGACAAGTCGGGTGGCAACAAAAGGAAATGGGAAGCCACTCCATCAACCAACTACAACAACAACACCTTCACCAAAAAGCCTTTCAACAACGACGGCAAGAAGGGTTATGTCGGAAACTTACCTTTTTGCAACAAATGCCACAAGCATCATCACGGTGAATGTAACAAGCTAGTTTGTCACCATTGCCAAGGTGTTGGTCATAGGGCCAACAATTGCACAAGCGTCGCCCCCGTTGCTCGAAAGGGGCCCAATCCTCCAAAAACGGTCACTTGTTACGAATGTGGCCAAACGGGCCATTATAAGAACGAATGCCCGAAAAAGAAAGCCAACCCCAACAACCGAGGTCGAGCCTTTAACATCAATACCGAGGAAGCCCGAGATGACAATGAACTAGTCACGGGTACGTTTCTTCTCAACAACTCTTATGTTACCTGCTTATTCGATTCGGGTGCCGATAAATGTTTTGTGTCTAAGACTTTGGCTCCTACCCTTTGCACTCCACCACACCCTTTAGATACTACTTATTCCATCGAAGTGGCCGACGGAAAACTCTTAAGTGCCGACACATATTACCGGGGGTGTACTTTGAACATTTTGGGTAAGGAATTTGAAATTGACTTGATACCCATAGAATTAGGGAGTTTTGATGTAATAATCGGTATGAATTGGATGGCCAAAAATAAATCTCACATTCTTTGCGATCTTCACGCAATCCGAATTCCTATCGAGAATGGTGAACCATTGATTGTCTATGGCGATAAGAGTTGCACCAGACTCAACCTCGTTTCGTGCCTTAAAGTTAGAAAACTGCTCCGTAAGGGTTGTTTTGCGATCCTTGCTCACGTTAAGAAAGTCGAGTCCGATGAGAAGCACATCGATGATGTGCCAATTGTTAGTGACTATTCCGATGTATTTCCCGACGAATTGCCGGGTCTTCCGCCTCATCGACCGGTCGAATTCCAAATCGATCTTATTCCGGGAGCCGCACCCGTAGCACGTGCACCGTATAGACTCGCCCCATCCGAAATGCAAGAATTGCAAAGTCAAATCCAAGAACTACTTGATCGTGGTTTTATCCAACCTAGCCATTCACCTTGGGGCGCTCCGATTTTGTTTGTTAAAAAGAAAGACGGATCCCTACGAATGTGCATTGATTATCGTGAACTAAATAAATTGACGGTTAAGAACCGATATCCTCTTCCTCGTATCGATGACCTCTTTGATCAACTACAAGGGTCTTGTGTATATTCGAAAATCGATCTCCGCTCGGGTTATCATCAATTGAGGGTTAAGGGGGAAGATGTCTCCAAAACCGCTTTCCGAACTCGTTATGGTAGTTATGAATTCCTTGTCATGCCATTTGGTCTCACTAATGCACCGGCGGTGTTCATGGATCTTATGAACCGCGTGTGCAAACCGTATCTCGATAAATTCGTTATTGTGTTCATTGATGACATATTGATCTATTCTAAAAATGAAGAAGAGCACGAACAACATCTCCGACTTGTGCTTGAACTTTTAAGACAAGAACAACTCTATGCCAAATTCTCCAAGTGTGAATTTTGGTTAAAGGAAGTTCAATTTCTTGGTCATGTTGTAAGTGACCAAGGTATTAAAGTCGATCCAACGAAAATCGAAGCCATTAGCAAATGGGAGACTCCTACTACTCCTACTCACATTCGTCAATTTTTGGGTCTCGCCGGGTACTATCGTAGATTCATCGAAAATTTCTCTTTGGTTGCACGTCCTCTAACCGCATTGACTCACAAGGGAAAGAAATTCATTTGGTCGACCGAACATGAATCCGCGTTCCAAATCTTGAAAACGAAGCTAACCACCGCTCCTATCTTGTCACTTCCCGAAGGCAATGATGACTTTGTTGTATATTGCGATGCCTCAAAACATGGTTTTGGGTGTGTATTGATGCAACGAACGAAAGTCATTGCTTATGCTTCTCGACAACTCAAAATTCATGAACGAAACTATACGACACATGATCTCGAACTCGGAGCCGTTGTCTTTGCACTTAAAATGTGGAGACACTATCTTTATGGAACCAAGAGTACTATCTTTACCGATCACAAAAGCCTCCAACACATTTTCGATCAAAAACAACTAAACATGAGACAACGAAGGTGGATTGAAACCTTAAACGATTACGATTGCGAGCTTCGTTACCATCCCGGGAAGGCAAATGTAGTAGCCGATGCCTTAAGTCGAAAAGAAAGAGCGGTGCCTCTCCGTGTCCGAGCTTTAAACATCAC